>NC_053168.1:135858722-137058722 GCF_016835505.1 Polypterus senegalus
TCTGCATGTGAAAAAAAAAAGCAAGAAACACACGCAACCATCCAGAATTAAATTGGCGGTTCCTAAATTTTAATGCATAAAAAAAAAAAAAAAAAACGTGCTGCATTATCACTTCATTCAGTGGCATTCTTGATGTGAGACTCTTCAATAGAAATGTTTTTTCTTTTTTTTTTTTATTTAGAAATGTATAACAATGTTAATCCTTTTTCTTTCCCTGACCCCATCAGTTTATTTTATGATCTTTAATTTAGCAACTTTAATTACCTGTCACTCTGCTGTGTATCATTGCTATTACTGTCTTATCACTGCTATTATTACAATTTCAGTTTAACATATTAAGCTTTCTGTCATAAAGCATAATCACACATTTCAAAGTGTGTAACGGAATCCATCCCTCTTTTTTTATATGCAGCATATTTTATAAATTTACCTTCATTAATGTCTCATGCTCAAACATCACTTACAGGTTGTTGAAAATCGAAATACATTAACTCTAAATACACCCAAATTTGAATATCAAGATAAATTTCGATAATATTTAAAAGGCAGTTTACTCGTGGGATTTGATTTTTGTAATGCTTACAGTATATGAGCCATTTTTTTTTAAATTATTATATGTAGAGATGACACACCACTCCTGTCTTTTAAAAATCCTAAAGTTATGTCGCTGTAAGTCGCCACTTTTGATACTAAAAACTGAAATGGTCGTTCATTCGACCACATCTGCCTCTTTTTGTGTTACCCCTTTCAAGTTTTTGAGAGCGATTTAGTTGTCTTTCTTTCTAATTGTGCATCCCCCCGAATCACGTTTGTCCCAACGGAAGGAGCACACGGCAAACAATCCCACTTCGATTTTTGTTTTTATCCTAAAGCCTCCCTCCTTTGAGATTCCCAAATGACAGTTTTCGCTAAAAGCATTGTGCCACTGTTGTCCTTGTCGGCGTGCGTGTTTTTAGTGTCGCACGGACAGCCAGCAATGGTGCGATACCTGTGATGAAGGTGGCACTCCGCTCTGCAGCAGAGGGCGTGGCCTCCACGCCAAGCCCACAACACCTGGGCGGTTGTGGCCCCTCCCACCGTTCGAAGAGCAGAACCTTAGCTTTAGGAGCCCGCGCTTCACGCCAGAGCCAAGCGTATTGTTAAAAGTGTGAAGTGCGACCGTCACACTACTGTTTTTGTTTTTAGCATCTTTTTTTTGTTGTTGTTGTTTTGACACGCAGGATGTGCTGCAGTAAACAGAGTTAACGGATGTCACCTTTTCCTTAACTCTTTCGGTTTCGTGACACGCTACTGTGTGAGCAGCTATGGGCAGCCAAATAAAATAAGTCGCATTATCATAAGAAAGAGGGAACGTGGACGGTGGGACTCAATGCAGAAGCAGAGTTCCGATCAGTGAGCATAACATAAACAGCTCCAAAGTCAAACTAACAAATAATCAGACAGCTTTCTAAGTTGGAAACTTTACCTTCGGGTGGGGAGTTCGGGGGTCCTGTGACGGTATCTGTAATCGCCTTTACCTTCAAATCAATCCAAGCAATGCATTTTTGTAAGCGAGCGGAACAACCATCGTTAGCCACTACAAAAAAAAAAAAAAGAAAAGAACGGTTGCGACATTGTATGCGATTCTCTGAGGTTTTAAAAGTCGGCGTCGCGAGGTGCGGAAAGGACAAATTAGAGGCAAAGCACGTGTTAGTCGGCTAATGGTTATTTTGGTGGCGGGGCTGCTCCAGAAGTGATTACTAAAACCTTGACTATTACATTTCTATTCTAAACCTTCGTGTTAATCTGAAAGTCGCTTTAAATGATCTCAAATTAAGAATCCATAGGCAGCATGCCGAGTGTATCGAAAGGAACCCCCACCCTATTGGACTCTCCTAAACAGACACCCCCCACTTCCATTAAAAAAAAAACCAAACCGCTATACGTGGCTGTAATTAATTTCACTTGTTAGTAACGATTTATATTGTGAACTTGACAAACCTTTTTCGCTTATGACGCATGTCGTTTGCGTTAACTTATGCCCCGATCATTCTTAAAAGCTGTTTATATCAACCGAAACACATCGTACTAAACGAGCTCGGGTATAAAACAAATTCGTGGCTCTTTATCCAAACGAGTTTAGTTTTTCGCTAATTATTATAAATGATATATGTATTTATCTAATTAGACTTTAACAAAAACAATACACGAAAACAAAGCGCATTTTCCGACAATTACTTTTTTCCCTTGACAGCTCTTAAACCTACGGTTTGGTTTCAGCGATTTGAAAGATTTACAAAGAAAAAAAAAAATCAAATATTACTTTCGGCTCGGTGTAGATCTTTGCTCTTCAAAAGTTTATTGAAAAAGCATGCCGGATAACTTAGTGTTCAGCCAAATGGGCAAGAATGAAATAACTCGGTTTCTTCCTGCTTAAAAAAAAAAAAGATTTAGAAACAGATCAATGCCTGATAACTGTTTCATTTTGCCAAGCAAGCAAGGCAGGATCGTGCATTTTGAGCACTATACTGTATATATTGCTTTAAATGATAGAGGATTTCTTTTCATCGGCAGCAAAATAAAGATTAGGAAAGAGATTATAAAAAGCACTTTAGAGCCACAGCAGATCTTTATTTCAGCTCCTTTGTGATGATATTGATGATGATGATGGTCAAGTGGACAGTTTGATTTTTGTGTGCCGAGCTAGTTATAAAGAATCAATATTATATCAAGGGGTAAGTTTCGTGATAAAGGACTTTAGCCAGTATGGCTATTCATCATAAGTCTGTAGCAAGCAGATAGGTCAAAAGAAATTATATTGCACTAAAGAGTGTGTCTCCTTATCTCTATATACCAGGGGAATAAGGGACAAGCCGATCGATACAGTAGCTGCTGTATACTTCTTGCAATTATCAATAGCTGATTTTGTCTTCCCAGGGCTGCATCTATTAATACTACCTAATAACAACCTTTTGGATATAACTGCACCTCCAGCGGATGAAAAGTTTGTTCGTGTGGGAGCATTTTTTTTTTCACTGTACGCTATGATTCAATGTAATTTAAAAAATGACAAATCAGAACATGAAAATAATTAAAAACCATAAGCCATAAGATTATTTCGAATAGTTCACAAAATGTAAACGTGCGTAAATACGTTATACTAATAATTCTTCTTCTTTTTTTAATCAGCCCAGTAAATTTTGCGCTTTTTCTGACACGCCACATGTATTTAAAATATTATTTTTTATTACGGTAGAAAAATAGATATGATGTTTTACAGAGCTTGCATTAATGCGTTACTTTTTTTACTCTTTGCGTGTATAAACTACTGAACATTAGTTGTGTTCACTTTTAGAATGCTCAGGAGAACTGGGCAAGTGGCAGTATAGACGTATACAATGATATTACATGATAGTATTGAGACTGTAATTATAACTGAACAGCACTGCGATTATTATAATTATTACTGCATGTAGGATGATGAGGTTGATGGTAATGATGAAGAGGAGGATAATGATGATTAGAGGTGCTGCATATCTGCCATATTTACTAAACAGACCTACAAGTAGAGCTGGTGATGGTGGGAGTAAAATTCAGATTTATTACGTATTTGTGATTACATTCGCATGTGTTGCTTCCATCCGGGAAAACACATTAAAGGAACATATTCAGATAACAGTAGTAGTTGATAATAGACTTGCCTTCTCGTCCATAAAATAAACGTGTATATGTGTAATGATGCATCGCTTTATTGATACGTTTTATTTCTGATAGATAGATAGATAGATAGATAGATAGATAGATAGATAGATAGATAGATAGAAATAGTACAAATAGGATAAGAAGGGTGCTATACAGTAAGATAGATAGATAGATAGATAGATAGATAGATAGATAGATAGATAGAAAGGCGCTATATACAGTAAAATAGATACATAGATAGGAAAGGCGATATACACAGCCAAATAGGTAGATAGACAGGAAAGGTCCTATATACAGAAAAATATAATAATAATATTTTTTTACATAGGAAAGACGCTATAAACAGTAAAATAGATACATAAATAAGAAAGGTGCTATATACTGAAAAATATATAATGATAATATTTTTTCCATAGGAAAGACGCTATATACAGTAAAATAAATAGATAGGAAAAGTGCTATATACAGTGAGATAGATAGATACTTAAAATATGAATTTATAATAAAGGAGTTGCATATACAGGTAGACTTTTACAGTAATCAACGAAATTCTGGACATTTTACACGCTTTGAATTTACACTTTCCGAAAATCAAACTGCAATTTGCATTTAGCATAATGACCGTCCAAACGAATATTCAATACAGCTTTACAAACTTTAACGAAAGATAACGAGATCCCTGTTTGTGCTGAGCAAACTGTTCGATTCCGACCCCTAATTTTAAAAAATTGATTCTTTTTTTTTTTCCTTTTCTTATAAATCACATTGCAAAAGCGTGCAGCGTATGATTTGCCCGTCCTTGTTATTTACCGACTAAAGCAATATTCTTTCTTTTCTGGCAAGCTAAGGAAGGGGAGGCATCCTCTACTAATTAAGCCTATCCTGCCCTAATACGAGGTTTTGGAAGCTTAGCAAAACAGCATTATGGAGACAAAATCGCCCACAGGAAATATCCTTTTGAATATGCCATTCGTGTAATATTTGCGTTTAACTGCCATCTTTCACACTCAGCCAATAAGGTGTTTACTTACAACCCGAATTCAAAGCAAAGTTTAGATGTACTTCGTTCCGTGATGTATTACTTATTGCTTGATAAGCGCATTTTATGCAGTCATACCAGCCATACGTGCCTGCATTTGAATGTATGGCACATCATTTATGGGCGATTTATTCATTATGCTAATACTCCCCTAATATTTACGACACGATGCCGGTGACATTCGTTCCGTGGCTGTGGACCTGCCGTGCCCTGTCATCATTCCCGCTATGATTTCCGTTAGGCGGGCTATTTTCGGTGTTTCACCCCTTGTTTCTCAACTACAGTAAAAGTCGCGTTGGTGATGATAAACGGATTTGTGGCAGATCGCGTCATCGTCACCAACTATTTGGTCGTTTAAGTCTACACTTCACGATAACCCATTAACCATTCAAGTTGTTTATTTCCACATAAACGAGTAATCGCGGGCATATGATTTAATGACATTTTCGTGTTTTTTGTTCGAATTCAAGCTGTTGGTATGTATACTTTTTTTCCCTTCATAAAGATATTGCTTGTGAAAATAAAAAAAAAAAATCCAGCAATCTCAGATTTTAAAACTCTTCTGGTGGACACTTTTTTTTTTTTTTTTGCAAAGTTTCGAAGTAACAATCTTAACCGCAATAAAAGACACAATGCAAATATTAGTGGAAACTTAGACGTGATGAACTTGTTTCGGCGCTTCAAAAGATCACAAAGAAGAAGATAAAAAAAAAAACATCTGAAAGCGGAGTTCTGTTCCAATGAAAGCATTCAAAGAATTATAGGACGGAAAGATTAAACAGTATTGCTCAGTGCGGTTGACATGCATTGAAGAGCGTTTTGTGTTTTTTTTTTTTTCAGGGCGGGGGTGGGGCTTCTCAAATCGAAAGGTGCAGACTTGAAAGAGCGAAAAAAAAAAAAGTTTACCGAACGGTGCACCCGTGATATTGCATAACCCAGGGAGAGTGCAAGTTACTCCAAGAAGAATTAAGCTAGGCTGTGCTGTGACGGCGAGGAGGGGTGTAGAAGAGTAACTGTGTGGTACATCCTAGCGGCCGCTGACAGCAGTGCTGCCTGTCCTGCAGAGGGCTGAGCGGAAACTTCGAGCGCTGAGAGACTCGCTCGCTCACTCACTCGCACACGCTGCGCGCACAGAGCGAAAAGGCAAAGGAAGGCAACCGGCGCCTCGGCAAAAAGCTCCTTCGCGTCTCCCTCGAGCTCGTCACTTTCTTGGCTGCTTGTTTGACTCTTTTTGTCGGGGATCTTATTTAACGTGATAGAGAAGAAGTGATATCAGGCTCGATCAAACGGATCAGAGAATTTGGTGAGAGAGAGAGAGAGAGAAAGGGAGAGAGAGCCAAGGTGACGGCGCACTCTGCAGCAGCAGCCGCCGCGCACTGAAGGGGGAGAGAGAGAGAGAGAGGACCAGCTGACCCGTACCGGCCCTACCTTTGACGTGCTGGCTGCTATTGTTTCCCATACTTTTTATTGTTCTTTTTTTTTTTTAAGGAGAGTGGAACTCTCGAAGAACTCCAATGACCGACAGGATGACAAGCTCTAAAAAGTTATTTGCATCAATCCTTTCGCTACAAGAAAAGAAGACGAGCCAAACTGAAGCCCCCAGGACCTGTTTTGCCGTAGGACTAGAGGAAACAGGCTATCGGATGCAAACAGATCGCGAGTAAAAAACAAAAAAAAAAAAAAGAAAGAAAGTAAAAACAAAAAGTATCCGCGGATCACGTCAAAACTTTTTTTTTCTGCAATTATTTCTGTGCTTCGGAAGAAACGATCTTCTTTGTAGAGGAAATTTGTTTACAGAAACAGAAAAGAAAAAAAAAATCCGTGTACTTCTAGACATTCTCTGCAAAGCACCCGAAACAACCTAACGCCAAAACAATCTCCGGGAAGAAAAGAAATTATTTTAAAGTTGTAACAACCAAAAGAAGAGAAAAAAAAACATTTTTTTTTTGTCTATAAAAATGATTCTCAAAAGATGGCACGTGGAACAACACACGAGAAAGAAGAAATACTGTTAGAAATTAAACCCCTACATAAAGTAAAATAAAGAGACCAAAAAAAAAAACAGCAGCGCGACAGAAAAGAAAGGAAAGAGCCTGACCTTCTCTAAAGTGAAGACTCTATGCTGTGTGTGAAATGCAGTATTTGCAGTGGTGTTGGAAGAGGTGGATATAGAGGAGCGGAGACAGATAGTTTGGAGAGTGAAGCAGCTAATTGCTGAGTCCATCCCTCATTTCCATATCCACTGTGTGTCCGCTGGACCCCAGCCAATCCCCTCTCACACCACCATTAATCGCAATGCATTATTCACTATCATAATTATATACCGACATGCGCAATCCACACAACAGCAACACCAGCTAATTTCCGTAATTTTGCAACTCGACTATTTGTGAACATTTTTTTATTTGCTCGCTGCTGATGTATCTGCAAAAAGCAGAAACAAGTCACAGCTCCCCAGCAGCAGCATGTCGCGTCGCAAGCAAGCCAAGCCACAGCATCTCAAGTCGGACGAAGAGCCATCTCTGGCTGAGGTACTTTCTGAAAATGGTAAGGCACTTTAGGTGTTATACAGGGGCGGAAAAGCAGGGGGTGGGCGATTTTTTTTTTCTTTAAACGAATAAGCAGGTCAACAGAAGTTGCACAATTTCTCAAAACGTGCAGAGAGAGCCTTTCCAGGTCGAGATCTCCCTGAGCTAACTTAGCCTCTGACATCCTTTGTAATATTTATACTGATTACGAGCGGACTTTGCTCCGGGACGACGCTAAGTAACCGGCCTGCTTTTAACTTTTTTTTTCTTTCTTTCTTTTTTTTTTTTTTGGAGACATGAATCGGAATGGCAAGGTATGCGTTTAAAACCGATCGTTGTTATTAGTTGCATTATTGTGACCAATTAAATAATAGCATTGTGTAGACTGTGATTGTTAACACAATGCCTTTTTATCTGTAAGGATTCCCGATTGGTCCAGCACAGAATAAGCTGAATTCTTTTTTTTTTTTTTTATTATGACGAAACCATTTTTTTAAATAAGAGAAACTTAACTTTCCATCCAACTTATGAACATTTATTTAAAAAAAGGTCATAAAGAGTGTTCACGTGTGCCAAAAGGGGACGAAAGCTTGCAACTAACAAGTTGTTCATTGCAGCTCTTGCTTATTAATGATAACCTAAGATTTAAAAAGGTGCGAGCATTTGAAGTAAGCAACTGATTTTTACTTGTACTTTTTGGTAGTGATAATGCTGGGAAGAAACACAAACGCAACACTTTTATTCTTAATGCCATAACTTAGAATAAACAAGATAATTGAAAAACAAAGTGAGAAACACTCAAACACCTGTTAATACGGCGTTTTTATTATTTAATACGTTTAGATTATATTTCATCACGTTAGCAACATGCACGTCACTTCTTTTCCTTTTTAGATTTAGCATGGAATTAAGTAATACAGTATATGCCATGAAACAATAAACACACACATACACGCGTGTGTGTGAGTCTGGGTGTGTTTTAAATGTTTGAAACTTGCAGTGTTTCACTGAGAACATAACGGATTATTTGGTGTACATATTTGCATAGGTATATACACATTACATATATGGCCGCATATATAACGTGTCTCAGGGTTATTGATAAAAAAATAAAACGTGTAAGATATGACATTTGCAACGTGAAAAATGAGTCGTCAGAGTATTCTTCATTAGAACAAATTGTATTGCAAAATTGTCGTGGACGCTGAATCCCAAGACAAGACGTGAACGGCGTATGCAGCACGCGGTTTATCTTCGCCGGTTTTCTGCTTTTTATAACCGAGCCCAGTAGTTGTTTTTTGCAGTTCAAGAGATTCCAATTCAAGGTCACAAAACGATTTAACTCCAAAGAGAAACAAAAACCAGACATCTCTTACCACGTCTTTTCACTTCTTATTCTCAGGTCACTTTGAGTTGCCCACAAGAATCTCAAACACAGGGCTAAGTTGCTCTTCTGAATACTTTTCACAATTTGAAACATTGTTTGGTTTCTAAATGGTTAAGTCCAATTCTCTGCTGTTATTTATTTTATTATTATTATTATTATCGTTATTATTTTATTATTATTTATTGTTTGTCACTATAGCGCTTACCTGGAAGTTTCACCTCCTGCACCTTTGCTCATTTTTTCCTGACGGAAACGTCTCTCATCTTTGTAGTTTATAATTTTACAGGATTGTGTGTGTGTGTGTGTGTGTGTGTAGGGGGCAACAAAAATTGCAGCAAAGTTCCTCATTAACATTCTTTGAATGCCGGGCGTTTTTAGCTTACCATAATTCTAATAAATAATATCACGAATCGCAATAACAAGCAGCATTTCGTCTATAAACAAAGTTTCGTATTGTTTTGAGCAGAAAAAAAAAATAATTCTCCTCAATAAGGGGTCTGTACTTAATTTGCCAGCAATGACAAAATACGCCAATGTGGATTTTTGTTTTAAATATAAATATTAGCTGATTAGAGATTTTTTTTTTTTTTTTAAATATCATTCGCTAATGCCAGGCTAATCAGTTTAATAAAACTGAACACCAAGTTGGCCCATCTGCTTTTACCTTGCCAGGGAGGAATTATAAGCTTAAAAAAAAAAAAAACTTCACGTGAATCTACAAATTGCTGAAAAGGAAAGGCAAGAAAAAACAATAGCAAACTTGTCTTTAGCCTTATCTTTCTTATCTTTTTTTTTTTTTTTGCATCTTTGTCACAGCACATTTGAACCGGAGCCTTGCATATTAAAAAAAAAAGAAAAAGAAAAAGAAACGCTTGCATATGGTGGGGTAGATTAAGTGCAAAGTATCTTTTTGTTATGGAAATGTTTTTTGTTTACTTCATCACGTAGAATTTCTCACACTTGGTTTGTTTTGTATTGGCCTCAATGACTACATGATCAGATGAATGGATTTATTTTTGCCGAATGAAAGAGACAGTCTTTTCCATTAAAGGACTACACTGCACCCAGCGACGAATTTTAAACGTTATTATTGTCGATTGTGAATGGCTTTAAAAAAAAAAAAGAGAGAGAGAGAGAGAGAGAGAGAGGAAGAAAAAGAAAGAAAAAGAAAGAAAAACGCTCTCACAGACAGGAGCAGCCCCCAACCCCGACCACCCTCCCAACACACACACACCCCCCAAAAAAAAAAATGCAACAATGTGACAATTCTAGGCACTGGAGAACCAGTCGGGGATGGAGTTTAACTCACTTCAATTAATCATATCGCCGTGTTTATAACAAGTTAAAAATTAACCTTCTGACAATTACCATTTTGTTTTATATGCAGATCACTTCGGAGCACTGTGAACCGTGTAAACAAGCACCCTGGTGCTCTCCAGAAATCTTTTAGCTTATCTGCCTTGGAGTTGTTAAGGGGCTGCTTTGGGATAATTATAATTTATTTATTTTTTTTTTTTTCTTTCCCTGTCTGTGAAAAATGCAAATGCATTCATTGAAGAAGTGCCTCTCACACTGGCATCGGGCAGGGTGTGGAGAACAGGTGTGTGGAAAAAGAGTCGAAAGTGTCACATACATGAAGGAGCTGCCACTGTCAGCTTACCGATTATTAGGGAGCATGCCAATGGCATGCATCGTCTGCACTGGACATCATCATCGTCGTCGTCATCTTCCACATTTGGGCACCGTTTCCTTTACATTTATTTTATTACAAAGCGACTTCCAAACAGGGCTAAACAAAATCGAGTAAGGTTAGGGTGAGGGCCACCTTGGTGCTTCGAGTAGTGAGAAAATATACTCGATAAGTGTTAAGGATTATTATTCTCGTGAGTTGCTTTTTTGGTTCTCCTAACAACAACTAAAGCTTTGTTCAAATTAGAAAACATCAGTCCTCCAAATTTGTCTTTTCTACTTGAGCACAAGTTTAGTGCTGGCGGGTTTAGCACTTTTCTTAATTTTTTGGAGAGGGGTGGCGGTGGTGATGGTGGTGGTGGTGGTGGTGGTTGGGGGGGGATATCCTTTGATGTGCTTAGTAAGTGGACTGCAGTATTTTTAAGTGTTGGGGGCTGGGGGTGGGCTAGGGGGTGAGGTGGGTGTCCAGCAATTGCGATTGTTGTGTGTGTTGCTGTGGTTTCATTAAGCCGTGACATCTTTAATTTGAAAGTCTGCTGAAGAAGTGATTGGAGTCAGGACTTGCTATTGACAGCGGGGAGATCTGGCCGGGGCCGACACAATGAGCCGCTGCACTTTCATTTCCAGCCTAGGTTGGCTTGTTGTTTCATACTGATGACGCTTACTTTTTTTGCCTTGTCTTCTTTTTTTTGCGTTTTAATATTTTATTTTTAAATGCAGTCCCGGGGCGTTTAAGGGGCTTGTTTTGGAAATGTTAACAAAAGTGAAATTGGGAGAGTGTCATTTGTCTGTTTATGGTGGAGCTGAACAGTAAAGTGTTCAGCATAACGCAGTGTTAGAAAATCAGTAATGGCTCACAATACACACTTCTATATTTCTATTAGAGCAAGGGATTCAAACTTTTGTTTTTTTTTTATTTTTAATTTAGCTCACAAGTGTCAATACTACAGGTCAGGAATTTGTACATTTTTTTTGTTTGTTTGTTCGCCAATTGAAGAATATTGAAGCCTTTGCCATAAAACGTCAGCCTGATTTACGGTGATAAAGATGAAATGTTGATAATCCATGTCCCGCTCTGGTTGGGATTTTTGGGAAAAGCTCAGCTAAACAAACGGGCTGAATGGTCTCCTCTCGTTTTGTCCAATTTCTTACGTTCTTCTTTTCTAATTTACAATTACGGGCCAAAAGGGAGCTGCTGTTGCCTTTCTTCAGTGAGTGTCATCTCTTTTATATTTTATGTTTTTGGAAAGAATTACACAGGTATTGCTATTAGCCTTTGCCTTTTTGGATAGGGCCGCACAAGTCGGTGGAGCTTGGGGATACTCGGGTCACTCCAGTTAATGATCTCTCCTTTCTTTTAATTGTTTTGTGTAGCTATATAACCAAATCTGAGAGTGTCGAGTAATCCTTATTACAGTTAATATACCAAGCAAATAACTTTTAAGGAGTGCGTTTTAGCTTTTCTGCATGGTGGGGAATTAAAGGTCAGTCATTCACTTGTATTCTTCAGGCACTTTGCTTTTCCTCATTCCTTTATTCTAATAATAATAATAATACAGTTGATTTTTATAGCGCCTTTCCCATGCTAAACATTCCCATATTCAACATCCATTGGTGTAAAGTACGTCAACAGTTGACTTTGCACACAAGTTGCAAGTCCGATCAAATTCTTCCATACTTACTGTCATTAATATGCACATGCTGTTTATTTTCAAATTCATTTGATTCTGGCAGCATGCAGGGCCAAACAGTCCAGCTATAAACTCAGAAGGACAGCCTCTTGGGCTTGCAGAATAATCCTGCTTTATCTATGTGGGGGAAATAAATAAATAAATAAATAAATAGAATGTTGCCTGGATGAGATCTTAAGCCAATTTAAATGCAGTGACCACATGGCACCGGAGATTTTTATTTCAATATGCCTGCTTTTAAGTTGCATTAGCTAGTCGACAAAGGGACAGGTGAAGGTTACATAAAAACGCAAGAGCCAAAAAAAAAGTTTGAAGTTTACAGCGCATTCCTTTTTCATGTAAGCCTTCGAAGGAAACAATAGATTAAAAAAAAAATTTACATTGCAAATTGCTTAAACAGGTTGATTATACCGCATGTGAGGAGATACAGAAGACACAAGTGGGTCAGGTTTCGTCTTGCACTTCTAATACCTTAACAATTGTGCCATCGATCAAAGGAGGGCCATTGAGATGTTTTTCTCTTCTTTGTTTTATTGATGCTTTTGCATTAAGCAGCATCAGCCACCTTAGTCAAAATTGGCAAGAATTTGCTTTGGGATTCTTTAAAAGCCATGAAGAGAAAAGTGCACTCTGTGTGCGTCAAGGCACATTTCTATTGCTATACTTACACACATATACTGTACTTGGGCATTTGTACATCTGTGCTTTTTCTATGTGGGTGTTTTTATGTGTTTATTTATGTTTTGGTTTTTATGAATATGTATACATATATATGCTTAGTATTTGTTTGAATATATAGTTTTACACATATGTGTATTTTCATACGTACAAAGCAAAGTCACCAGTTTGTTAAATTCATCTTTAAAAGTGCACATATGGGAAGATTGGATCCAGATTGTTAAGTGTTAGCTCAGCACTAGTGATTTTGTACTGTGTATATTTAGACACTACCAGTCAAAAGTCTGGACGCACACACACACACACACACACACACACACACACAACACAGACATTTACAAGTTTTACATAGAGATTGATAACTTTTTTTTTGTCATCAGGATACCATTACATTGACTTAAAAATAGAACCACGACATTACTGCTGTTGCTAATGGCTAGTATTGCTTGAAAGGATGGATTTAAAAAAAAAATTATTATTCATATATGAATGCAAAGCCACATGTTCAGCAGCCATTCCTTCAATGTGCAAGTGGTGAACAGAATGCTGACTGTAATGATGTGCTCTTCCAGTCGACGTCCGTCCAGACTTTTGAACGGCTCAGGTGTGTCCAGGTATTTGACTGGTACGGGATATATACTGTATATGACTCTGTGTGTGTGTATACATATATATATATATATATATATATATATATATATATATATATATATATATATATATATATAGCTGTCTGTGTGTGTGTGTCTGTATATACAGATATGTGTATATGTGTGCATACGTGCATACACACACATATACACGGGTTGGTGGATTTACAGTTGTGAGCACACAAACACAATGTAATCTTGTATTACTATGTATTTATTAATTATTGTATTTATGTGTATTATTTGTCTTCCTATTATTATTACTATTATTAAAGTATGCTTGAGTGTAGCAAGCAGACTATAAGAATGTGTAAATGATAAAGGCCACCAATTTGAGCACTAATGAGATTGTACCTAAGTGCACTGTGCCATTGTGACATTCTTTTGAGTTAATAAAGTTAATAAAGCTTTTGAGTTAATAAAGCAGTTATAATACTCATAACCTGCATGTCTTTTTCCATATGAACAGCTGTAAACCTACTTTTGCCCACCCCTGTATATGCATCTAGAAATAGACCTATACACACACACACATACACATATATACACTGCAAAATCATCCTTGTTAAGCTAATAATTAAAAATATGGATGTAATCTTTCCACGTTCATTTTTTTTAAAGGTAAATATAACAGTGGTGAGTTTGCTTTGTACATTACAAATATATATATATATAAATATATATATATACAGTATATATATATAGTATACATATATATGTACATATGTACATATATAAACATATATATTGTGTGTGTATATATATATATATATATATATATATATATATATATATATATATATATATATATATATATATATCTCAAGGATCTTTTATTGACATTCCAACATTCATTTGTGGAAACTAAATTCAGTACACTAGTCCTATTAATTTAACAGTGCCCACAATAACTTCATAAATACTTCATAATAAAAAGTACCCCATAAGGAGCCCCTTAACTCCATAAACTTATTAAGATATTACAGATAAACACAATAAAATTGAACAAAATAACATTAACACATAAAAATGCACATATATATATATAGTAGTATATAGTGTACTTGTGGGAAGATTAGATTAGCACTAGTGATTTTGTAGTATATATATTTAGACACACATACACACACACATATATGTATAAATATATATATATATGTGTATACACACGCACACACATATGCACTGCAAAATCATCATTGTTAAGCTCACACTTAGAAATGTGGTTCCAGACTTTCAATATTTAGATTTTTAAAGGTTAGTTTAATGCTGGTGTATTTGCTTTGTACAAACAGAAACCCATACCTCACACACACACATATATATATATATATATATATATACTGTATATATAGATATATATATATTTATATGTTGTACATACACACATATGTACTGTATATGTAGATATATATATATATTTATATGTTGTATACACACACACACACACATATATATGTACTGTATATATCTATATATAGTTATATGCTGTATACGCACACACACAGTCACACACGTCTATAAAAATGCACTTACACCTCTAGAGTTTCACAGGTAGAACTTTTTATTGCTCTGATTTATTTCTTAAGGTCACTTTTAATACATCATTTTATTTAACCATAATTAGATTTGTTCATCATACACTAAAAGAAAAGGAAGCCCTGCATATTTTGAATAAATGCATTTCTGCAAGGTCTGCTAGATAGTAATAGACGGCTTGTCTTTCCCCTTAAGTAGGTTTTAGTTTAATACTCATCTCGTATTCTCGGTGTCTAATAAAGTCCACTCTGTTAACTGGCGACATTTTTATTCCATTCATTGCGTTCGGAGCTTAATCCAATCGCAATGTTAAAATGAAGAGTGTTAATAACATTATCCCCACAAGAAAGCTTGAAGTTTATTAAAAGCAGAATTTGGCTTTCCCCCCATTTCTTTTCTAATATTTGAAATTTGTCGGTGCGACAGACTGGGACTCGAGTGCGATGTCGGTGGTGTGATGCATGCAGCCCGTGTACGAGATGAATTGTTGGCTCTTCCTTATTTCACATTGGATTGTGCAACATGTGTCTGTTCTGTTTTTTTTTTTTTTCTTTCCTTTTTCCTGGAGAAAAAGTCCTAAAGTGTACTCAGCCTGAAATATAAATATAGGTTCATGGAATTAAAAAAAAAATAATAATAATAATGTGGGAAGAATTTGCCAGAAGATTAGAGCAGTCCTTTCCTTTTCTTTTCTTTTCTTCTTTTTTTTTTTTTTGCTTCTGGTCTGGCCTTTTAATTAGGATTTATTTATTTTTTTAAAGCCGCAAGTTGATTTGACCTTTTATGTGTCACTTTTGTATTAAGTCTGCATTGTTGTCAAATGTAGCACGTTGGGGTCCTTTTGTTTGGACTCCCTGAAAAGGTGGGATTGCATGGTGTGCCAACAAGCTTCCGATGGCCTATCCCTCAGGGTGGGCAGTTCGAGTCGCTTTGACAGAGCTTGCTGACTTAACCTTTGCATGCTCTGCCCTGCCAGGGGTGGCCACTAGATGTCAAGCTCATAATACAATTAGTACATCTGCGCCGTTGACCTTGGCAGCCGAGCTTACTTGCCACCATTCTGTTAAGTGTTCAGACTGATGCTGTGTGCTAAAGTGGGAGCTTTGCGAGTCGGCTGTGCACTCTTGACTGCCACATGTGCTCACGTCCCAGTCTACCTTTGAGCATCAAGACCCACACAAATGAGCCCTCGTTCAAGGTGAAAGCAAGAAACACCAATGCAACTTGGAAACATTTGTTTTGTCGGTTAGTTGACAGTAAAATAACGCACTTTATGGTGGGTTTCCCGTATTTACCCGAAACGTTTAATGTTTGATCTTTTGGTTATCTGTTCGGCAAACAGACAAGCGTAACAGGCAAGCATTTCTAGAATCTCCCAAGCCTGGGCAGGCATATTCAAGTCATATGTGTGAATGTACAGGCGGACGTTACATTATTATATCGGGAGTGTGATGGTTATTTCTGAAGAGTTGTGGGAGACATGTTATTGGAAACAGAAACCTCGACCACCTTTTAAGAAGGATCCGGATGAGATATCGGGACAGCTCATTTCTTAGGGTGGTATGAATGGTCTCCTCTCGTTTGCCCAGTCTCTTTATTTGATAAAAGTCGCTTATTACACCCGGCGCAATGAACAAACTTTGGAGAGAAACTGTCTCAGTTTCACGACTCCTCGCGTTCTTCTTGACGAGCTGGGCAAAAAAGGTTGAGAACTCCAGACTGCTGCCTCCAGAGCACATTACAGCTGTGAGTTACTCCACAGTTCGCCATCGCCGAGGGGCATTTCTGTGGGCAGCTGCCCCTGTTATGAGGCAGTATTAATAAATGCTGATTGAAAAACAACATGTTTCGCGTAAACTTGCTTTTGCAAAATAAGCTGCTCCAATTACTGCGCAATTAGATTTTCCGTGTAAAGCCCTTCCAGTCAGTCCTTCAATTTTTTTTTCTCCTTTTCTTGTTTTGTTGCTTAATCCAGTTATGGAAAAATTTGCAGACTCGTAAAAATAGAATAATAACACGGCTGCACCCTGCTTTATTTCCGTAGCTTTGTTTGGTTATTTTCTTCCAAATCTTTACCATTTGGTGGCGACCCCTAAGACCACCCACTTAGATGTGCCAAAGATGCTTGAGAAAGACTGGCTCCTCACACACTGTGATGGCTCTTTTAATTAGAGTTCAGAGCTCAAAGCAGGCATAAATATGACGCCCAATTAAAACTGCTAATCAACGTGATGTAATCCTGCCCGCCTAACAAAAGTTTTATTATTGAATACAGTATCATATGCTGGCAGTATAAACAAATCATGAATGTTTTAGCTGTTTGGCATCTGCATCCCGTACACAAAGGCACCTCTGTTCGTCACCAAGCAGAACTCAGGCCGTGCCCATTAAATGTGCCTGTCTGGGAAAACGGAGAACTGGGGGTGACTCCACCACAGGTGTGAGCTGCAACAGGATTGCTGAGATTTCGTCCACCAGATTCCTGTTCTAGTGAGCGTGTGGCAGCAGGGCCGTCGTCGACACGCCAAGAGTGCCCTCCACTGTTCATCCGTTTCACTGGCTGCTTTTCTTTCCTTTTTTTTTTTTTTTTCGGAAACTGAAAAGCGATGGAAAACCTGTCATTCATTCAGGAATTCCTTCTGCGTTGTTAAACTCAGCAGGGGTTCGTATTTGTCTCCTTCTGTCTCACAGCTTGGGCTAGGCCTCTGATGATTCATCTTTCTTCTTTAAGGATTCAGAGCTGTCTTAAAGAGTTAAAAAGGAATTTACTGGGGTGACACCAATCCATCCCAGAGTGTCTCGTACGTCTTAAACACTAGCAAACCCGGCAGAGACGCACGCGCCCTGTAGTCATATGGGAGCCACATTTCCTAACAGATTTCTGGAAGGTAACGTGTGACAGTAATGCTTTGTTTTTTTTTTTGTTTTGTTATCACTTCCTCGATAGTAGGGTGTTGTACCGCGTTAGCCATTTAGCTATGCGGGGCACAACGACACCTTTCATGGGCTAACTGAACAGATTACAACAAGGAAGCTTTCGAGTCAACTCAGGCCCCTTCTTCAGGCCAGTTTGTAGTCCTTCCTAGATAACACGAGACGTGAAACATTACAGGTTACATTTATTTAGTCTCCTCCTGAAGAAAACAGGACATGTTCCTTTGTAGAGTAGATTGAAGTAAAACAAAAAAAAAAAATTAAGAAAGGAAAAAGAAAATGAATAGAAATGAGTTGCGTCAGTTGTGACCAAAGTTCAGATTTTTAAAGCAAAAATGATTATTGTGTCATGTTCATTTTTTTTTGTGTGTATGTGTGTGTTTATTTCACCCCCACTCTTAAAACTAAAGGTGCCAGAGCGAATCTTCAGAGCGATGCCATAGGGCGACTATTTTTGGTTCCCAAAACTCCCATCCACATGAAGGTCCCAGAAAGAACCTTTGATGCATTTCAATTTTAATTTACTCCACACTCTTAAAAATGAAGGTGTTCTTCATAGTGATGCCATCTTTCAGAAATCCGTCACTGGCTCGATATGTGTATAGGAAGTGACATTTTTTATCAACTTTATGGAAGTACTCTCGATATTTGTACATCATTTGTACTAAAGTTACATCTAAATTCACGCTTTTTGGAATTGCTTTAAGATTTGTAATCAGTGTGGCAAACAGAAGATAGCTTGAATACGTATTAACATTTGTTATTTACTCCACACTCTTCAAAATGAAGGTGTCAGTGCGGTTCTTCATAGTGATGCCATACGGGAACCCTTTTGGGTTCCCAAACCACCCATGCACGTGAAAGTCCTAGAACAAACCTTTTATTTATTTCGATCCATCACGGGCTCCGTATGTGTATAGGCAGTGACATTTTTATCAACTTTATGGATGTACTGTCAATGCCGGTACACCGTTTGTACTAAAGGTACATCTGAATTCACGCTTTTTGTGAATTGCTTCAATATTTTGTCTATCTATGTGGCAAACGGAAGAGAGCTTGAATACGTATTAACATTTGTTTAAGGAAGGCTGACATGCCTTCTGAAGTTTTTATTCACTCTACACTCTTAAAAATGAAGGTGTCAGTGCAGTTCTTCATAATGATATCATACAGGAACGATTTTGGGTTCCCGAAAGACCCATCCACATGAAGGTTCTGGAAGAAACCATTTATTTATTTCGATCCATCACAGGCTTATTGTGTGTATTGGCAGTGACATTTTTATCAACTTTATGGAAGTACTCTCGATGTTGGTACACCATTTGTACTAAAGATACATCTGAATATACGCTTTATGGAATTGCTTTAACATTTTGTTATCTATGCGGGAAACAGAAGAAAGCTTGAATACGTATTAAAATTTGTTAAAGGAAGGCCGACATGCCTTCTGAAGTTTTAATTTACTCCACACTCTTCAAAATGAAGGTGTCAGAGCAGTTCTTCATAGTGATGCCATACAGGAACCATTTTTCAGAAATTTGTCACAGGCTCAAAAAGTATATAGGCAGTTACATTTTTTATCAACTTTATGGAATTACTCTCAAATTTTGTACATCGTTTGTACTAAAGGTACATCTAAATTCCAGCTTTTTGGAATTGCTTTAATATTTTTGTTATCTATGTGGCAAACAGAAGAGAGCTTGAATACATATTAAAATTTGTTAAAGGAAGGCCGACATGCCTTCTGAAGTTTTAATTTACTCCACACTCTTCCAAATGAAGGTGTCAGTGCAGTTCTTCATAGTGATGCCATATAGGAACCATTTTTCAGAACAAAACTTTTATTTATTTCAATCTGTCACTGGCTCCATATGTGTATAGGAAGTGACATTTTGTATCAACTTTATGGAAGTACTCTCGATATTTGTACATCATTTGTACTAAAGTCACATTTTTTGGAACTGCTTTAATATTTTGTTACTTATGTGGCAAACAGAAGAGAGCTTGAATACATATTCACATTTGTTTAAGGAAGGCCGACATGCCTTCTGCAGTTTTAATTTACTCCACACTCTTCAAAATGAAGGTGTCAGAGCGGTTCTTCATAGTGACGCCATACAGGAACCATTTTGGGTTCCCCAAAGACCCGTCCACATGAAAGTCCTAGAATGAACCTTTTATTTATTTCAATCTGTCACAGGCTCAGTGTGTGTATAGGCAGTGATATTTCTATCACCTTTATGGAAGTACTCTCAATGTTGGTACACCATTTGTACTAAAGATACATCTGAATACACGCTTTATGGAATTGCTTTAATATTTTGTTATCTATGTGGCAAACAGAAGAAAGCTTGAATTCGTATTAAAATTAGTTAAAGGAAGGCCGACATGCCTTCTGCAGTTTTAATTTACTTTACGCTCTTCAAAATGAAGGTGTCAGTGCAGTTCTTCATAGTGATTCCATACAGGAACCATTTTTCCGAAATTTGTCACAGGCTCAAAAAGTATATAGGCAGTTACATTTTTATCAACGTTATAGAAGTACTCTCAAATTTTGTACACCGTTTGCACTAAAGGTACATCTAAATTCCAGCTTTTTGGAATTGCTTTAATATTTTTGTTATCTATGTGGCAAACAGAAGAGAGCTTGAATACGTATTAAAATTTGTTAAAGGAAGGCCGACATGCCTTCTGCAGTTTTAATTTACTCCACACACTTTAAAATGAAGGTGTCAGAGCGGTTCATCATAGTAACGCCATACAGGAACCATTTTGGGTTCCCCAAAGACCCGTCCACGTGAAAGTCCTAGAATGAACCTTTTATTTATTTCAATCTGTCACAGGCTCAGTGTGTGTATAGGCAGTGACATTTTTATCAACTTTATGGAAGTACTCTCAATGTTGGTACACCGTTTGTCCTAAAGATACATCTGAATACACGCTTTATGGAATTGCTTTAATATTTTGTTATCTATGTGGCAAACAGAAGAGAGCTTGAATACGTATTAAAATTTGTTTAAGGAAGGCCGACATGCTTTCTGAAGTTTTAATTTACTCCACACTCTTCAAAATGAAGGTGTCAGAGCAGTTCTTCATAGTGATGCCATACAGGAACCATTTTTCCGAAATTTGTCACAGGCTCAAAAAGTATATAGGCAGTGACATTTTTATCAACGTTATAGAAGTACTCTCAAATTTTGTACACCGTTTGCACTAAAGGTATATCTAAATTCCAGCTTTTTGGAACTGCTTTAATATTTTGTTACTTATGTGGCAAACAGAAGAAAGCTTGAATACATATTAACGTTTGTTTAAAGAAGGTCGACATGCCTTCCGCAGTTTTAATTTACTTTACGCTCTTCAAAATGAAGGTGGCAGTGCAGTTCTTCATAGTAATGCCGTACAGGAACCATTTTTCAGAACAAATCTTTTATTTATTTCTATCCGTCACTGGCTCAATGTGTGTATAGGCAGTGACACTTTTATCTGCTTTACAGAAGTAAAGTCAATGTTCAAAATCAGCTGTAATTTTGTTCACCATCTGCCCTAAAGATACATGTAAATTACTGATTTTTGGAGCTGCTTTTATATTTCGTTACTTATGTGGCAATCAGAAGAAAGCTTGAGGATACAGTATATTCACATTTGTTTAAGGAAGGCCGACATGCCTTCTTACAGTTTTAATTTACTCCACACTCGTCAAAATCAAGCGGCAAGAGTGGTCCTTCATAGTAATGCTATACGTGAACCGTTTTTCAGAACAAACGATTTATTTATTTCAATCCGTCAAAGGCTCAATGTGTATATAGGCCATGACACTTTTATCAACTTTAAAAGTAATGTCAGTGTTCACCATCAGCTGTAGCTTTTTACACCATCAATCTGAAAGATACATGTAAATTACCAACTGCTTTTATATTTCGTTACCTATGTGGCAACCATAAGAAAGCTTGAGGACATAGTCACATTTCTTTCAGGATGGTCGACATGCCTTCAGCAGCTTTAATTTACTCTACGCTCTTGAAAATGAACGTGCCAGTGTGGTTCTTCTGAGTGATGCCATACAGGACCCATTCTTTAGAATAAACCTTTATTTATTTAGATCTGTCACAGACTCAATATGTGTATAGGAAGTGACATTTTTACCAGCTTTACAGAAGTGTTCACCACTGATTCTAACTTTGTGCACCATTTGTACTACAGTTACATCTAAATTCCTGCTTAGTGGAGCTGCTTTGATATTTTCTTAACTACAGTATGTGGCAACCAGAAGAGAGCTTGAGGACATATTACCATTTCTTTAAGGAAGACCGACATGCCTTCTGCAGCGTAAATTTACTCTACGCTCTTCAAAATGAAGGTATCACTGCGGTTCTTCAGAGTGACGCCATACAGGAACCATTTTTGGCTGCCAAAAGACCCATCCACATGAAGGTTCCAGAACGAACCTTTGATTTATTTTGATCTGTCACAGGCTAAATGAGTGTATAGGCCGTGATATTTTTATCAGCTTTACAGAAGTAATGTCAGTGTTCACCATCCAACGTAACTTTGTACCACTTCTATCCTAAAGATGCATGTAAATTACCAACTGCTCTTATATTTCGTTACCTATGTGGCAACCAGAAGAAAGCTTGAGGATATATTAACATTTCATTAAGGAAGGCCGACATGCCTTCTGCAGCATTCATTTGCTCTACTCTCCTAAAAAAATCAAGGTGCCAGTGCGGTTCTTCAGAGCGATGCCATAGGGGAACCATTTTTAATTCCCGAAAGACCGATCCACATGAAGGTTCCAGAAAGAACCTTTTATTTATTTCAATCCATTTCAGACTCCATACATTGAATTAACACGAATAAATGGTCACGGATTTGTGAAATCCCAGTGCTTCCAGATTTTCCAAGAACTCTTACTGTGTCCAGTAAGCAAGTTCAGGGTTTCTTAATCTGTTAGGTAGCCTACATAACACATTAAAAAAATTTTTTTTTTTCCTCAACCTATTAGGAGGTCTGTGGTGGGCTGGCGCCCTGCCTGGGGTTTGTTTCCTGCCTTGGCACCGTGTGTTGGCTGGGATTGGCTCCAGCAGACCCCCATGACCCCGTAGTTAGGATATAGCAGGCTGGATAAAGGATGGATGGATGGATATTAGGAAGTTTTTTCAAAAGCACAAAGAACCAAAAGCAGAGAACCCTTCCCAGAATGAACTGGGGCTTTGTCAAGCAATGGCTCTATGAGGAACCACACAACCCAGTAAAGAACCATAAAGTGCCATTAAAGAAGCAGCGTTGTTAGATAGATAGATAGATAGATAGATAGATAGATAGATAGATAGATAGATAGAAAATAGATAGATAGATAGATAGATAGATAGATAGATAGATAGATAGATAGATAGATAGAAAGGCATATATATAATAGATAGATAGAAACTTTATTAATCCAAAGGGAAATTCAATTGTTAAGCTCCCCTTTACACTCCTCCTGTCGCATAAATAATATAATCGTAGATAGATAGATAGATAGAAAATAATAGAAAGGCATCAGCTCGATTTGCCTTTTGACACCCGTAAGACTATGATAAGCATCAGCTCGTCACAAATGATGAATGTTGATTCTGCTTCTGTTCATATTCCCGTTTTGATTTCTTGTTTTGCAAATCAGCATCTTTCAGTGACAAAGTAATTGAAGTTTGACATTTATACAGTTGAAAGACAAAAAATATGTGAACGTTTGGAATGAAGTTCTTCACCGGGGTCGCCGGGACACTTTACAACTGGTGGTTTGCTTGTGGAGAAATCCTAACCCTGCACTCGTAAAAATCAAGAGGCCTGAGTGGTTCTGCCATAGGGGGACCATTTTTGGTTTCCTGAAAGACCCGTCCACATGAAGCTTCAAGGAAGAACCTTTTCAATTATTTAGATCCATAACAGTCTCCATACTGCGAATAAGCATGAAGAGATGGTAATGGATTTATGAATCCCAATGGGTCATGATTTTAAAATCGTAATAATTCATTAAAGGATTCGTACTGTGGACAGTAACCCAGACTAAGTTCAGGTTTTCTTACTCTGTTAGTTTCCTGCTAGGTAGCCCACCATACATTAAAGATTTCATTTTTTTTGTTTGTTTTGTACATATTAGGAAGTTTTTCAAAGCACAAAAAAATAACTTCATATGCAGAAAACTCTTCCCAGAATGAAACGGTGCCTGGTCAGCCAGTCATTTTACGAGGAACCACACAACTCAGTAAAGAAACATGAAGAGCCTTTAAAGAAGCAGCAGTTTTAAGAGCGTAGAAAAGGCCATTCCAACCTTCTTTGCCATCAGAGAATCGCCCAGGAGTTGCCATAACGTGATGTGTCACTACGTATCTAGATATTCGTTTTGACGTAGGAAACAAACTCGTGCCACAGTATTATTATCCATCCATCCATTATCCAACCCGCTACATCCTAACTACAGGGTCACGGGGGTCTGCTGGAGCCAACCCCAGCAAACACAGGGCGCAAGGCAGGAAACAAACCCTGTTTGTATCTATCTATATATATTATATAGTGCCTTTCTATCTATCTATCTATCTATCTATCTATCTATCTATCTATCTATCTATCTATCTATCTATCTATCTATTATATAGTGCCTTTCTATCTATCTATCTATCTATCTATCTATCTATCTATCTATCTATCTATCTATCTATCTATCTATCTATCTATCTATCTATCTATCTATTATATAGTGCCTTTCTATCTATCTATCTATCTATTATCCAACCCACTATATCCTAACTACAGGGTCCCAGGGGTCTGCTGGAGCCAATCCAAGCTAACACAGGGCGCAGGGCAGGAAACAAACCCCAGGTAGGGCGCCAGCCCACCGAAGTATATAAATATCTATAAGTAAAATGATGTATAAAGTGGCATTGTGAAGGTTACATACTTTAAATAACTAAAAGTTCTTTTCATTCAAAACAGTATGCTGCATTACCTACATAAATTAAAAATGCAAGCAGTGTGACAAATAATATTTTGCCGGCCACTTAAACACGAGATGATTAAGGTTTCAGTAAAAAAAGATTTGGACTTTTGTCACAGATAAGAATCGAGACCCTCATAGTGGAGTCACAAGTTATCATTTATGAAGAAAAAAATCAAAAAAGGGAATATCTGCAAATTGTGTAAATGTCTGTCACATGGGAAAGGCCTACATAAATAAGATGTATTATTATTATTATTATTATTATATTCCTCTTAGCTGGTGTATTTAACGAAGATGACATTTGTCATTTCAAGTGTGTGCTTTTGCAATTGTTCATTCTTTTTTCCTCATTAAGGTTAAACTGTTTAGCACGGTGCTTGCCGTGTATGTTACACGTTATCCGTTTTGTGTTATTTAAAAGCTCAAATGTGGAAAGAATTAATGAGACTCTGCCTTTGTGCACATACTGTAGATGTTGAGTGTATTTTTGTATTCGTAGGGCGCTAATTATTATGTATGCATGTAGAATTTTAGAAGATATTTAATCTTAACGTGATTTTATAAACCCTACAGTATTCTTTGGATGGTTTAAATATTCTCATTTTTCTCATTGCTGGTTAAAAAAATATTAAGGTCGCATAATCATAACAAAGCAGGCGGTCAGACGACCCCATTAAGATCTGCTAAGTGGCGAGGAGCTCAGTTTAAACAGTCTACCAGGCTGAATTATATTTAGTCTTTTTTGATTTTGGTGATTCATGTTGTTTTGATTACCAGACAACCATTAAAGGTTTTGATAAAAAGTTTTCTTTGGTAGTTTTAGGATGATTTATTATAACATTCATTCTGAAAACAGAGATTACATATCCCTTGGAAAACTGAATCATTCTTATGATTATTAGGCTAAGTTAGATGGTATGCGTGTGTCTCTCTCTTTCTCTCATGACAGATTTTAAAAAGAACAAACATATCTTAACAAGACAGATTTGTGCGTTAATAGCAAATCTACTCTTTTACTATTCTTTCTAAATTTCCATTGACCTTTCCACCCTTAATTATGCACTTTTGCAATTTTGTCAGTTAATCATTTAAGGAGATTTGTGTTTGTACGTGTGCTTGTTTACATTTTTAAAGACTTGTTTTGCCTAGTTGGGGATATCAAAATAGAAATTAGACGAGGAACTGCAAATCTGGCCTTAGAGCGAGAGCTCTGGGATGAATTCATGCAAAGTGGGCTGTTAAACAAAAAAAAAGATGTATAAAATTGTTAGGAGCGTCCTAAACTTAGCTTTGATAACATCATGATCACAGTTAGTTATACTTTCCTTCCTTTCTCTAAACTCACTTTATTCAGGTTTAATAAAATGTAGACAATTTATTTGAATGCAGACTTAAGAAGCCAAAAAAAAAAAAAAAAGGCTATTGTCGCACCATTTGAAAGAGCATTCACACAATCCAGAAACAGCATTTCTAGCCATTAATTGTTGAGAAGAAACAGCACCGATAGCGCCAACACCCCTTCGGCAAGAAATTACAATGGGGATGATAAATTCCTATGTTAATGAATGATTTAATGTCAGAAAGCCACCGCGCACTGAAAGCGACGTCAGAGAGCTGAACGGTTACTGTAGAAAAGACGAGGAGCGTCTTGGGGGTTAAAGCTGGCCTGTTGGTGGATGGCTGGTTTTTTTTTACACAAATCATGATTGATGTGAAGTTAAAACAGGAGATTTTAGTTTCTGTGTGATTGTGCGAAGTCTTGAAACCGATCTGCAGATGACACTTTATCTGTGGGTTCCAGTTCAGCACAACAAAAATCCTTTTTGCACAAAACACATTAATGTATATGTTGGCACTGTGATCTTATATAGGAGTGTATAAAGATAACATTTTAAGTGGCTATTCTTTCACATAGTTTTAAGAGTTTTAACTCTAAATAAATACATATTTTACAGATAGATAGATAGATAGATATGGAAGGCACTAAATAGATGGATAGATAGATAAATAGATAGATACCAATTTTAGGATAGATAGATAGATACTAATTTTAGTATAGATAGATAGATACTAATTTTAGTATAATAGATAGATAGATAGATATACTATATAATAGATAGATAGATAGATAGATAGATAGATAGATAGATAGATAGATGGATAGATAGATAGATAGATAGATACTAATTTTAGTATAGTAGGCAAGATAGATAGATAGATAGATAGATAGATAGATAGATACCAATTTTAGTATAGTAGGCAGGATAGATAGATAGATGTGTGATTATAATTTGCATGTTTTTAATGACCTGTTGTCTTCGTATGTTTTATTTCTATGTGCTTGAAATCTCTAAAGCTCTGTGTCATTCCATATATCTTAAGTAAATCAAGTCTGCCTCTTTGGTTCATTAATAGTTTTAGTTGCTCCATTTTCACACAAGATATTAAACAAAACGAGACAATGAGAACTGGTTACAAACTCCCATGATGCTTTTCTGTGAAGGAATATTTGATTTTTTTGTAATTGCATTGTTCAAATATTGTCTACTATGAGGTCCTAAGATCATGGAATGATGGGTAGATGGCGTGGTGGTGCAGTGGTTAGCACGGGTGTCTCCCAGCTCTTGGGTCATAAGATGTAATCCTAGTCTGCGTGAATGATGAGAATGTATGTGAAGCAGGAGATTTTTGTTTCTCTCTGATTGTGCAAAGTTTTGAAGCTGATCTGCTGATGAGAATTTATCTGTTGGTTCCAGTTTAACAAAAAAAAAAATCCTTTTTGCACATAACATATTAATGTATATATTGGCATTGTGATCTTTTGTAGGAAGCTTATAAAGATAATATTTTAAGTGGCTATTCTTTCACACAGTTTTAATAGGCAGGTATTTTTTTGTGATTGTTGTTGACCTATTCATGGAATGGTTGGTTTAGTTAATTCAAAGAATCATTTTAAAAAACAAGAGAAAAATATGCCATTCATTTATATAAAAATACTGCTTGATTAGTATATTTTAATTATAAAAATGAGTGAGCTAATCCACTCGTTGCCTTGCCACATCCACTCTTCGTCCAATCCCTGAATTTAAGCCCCGTTTTGGGCCGGCACTTCCCACATTGGAAGACAATGGAGTATCCTCGATGCATTCCATCCGACCGCAGATATTTATATGAATCATAAGTACTGTAAACATGGCTTCTCCTTCCAGCTCGGCTACATATTTGATCAGGTGTGAATTAGAATTCTGTTCATTAAACATGCTTGTTATTTGGCACATGATAGTAACACTAGTCAGAGGAAGTGGCTGCCTACAACAGTAATTAAACATGTGTAACCAATTAGTGGGTTTGCTGCTTATGGCACTAGCATGTTGTTCGCCGGGTTCTTTTTAAAAGATGGAGACGGGAAAAGAAAAAAAAAAAACAGGTACGAAGTGAAGTGTGTTTTATATGCTTCTGGTGAATAAAACACAAAGTATTTAAACAAGGTGGCCTTTACTTTATTTGTAAAATTGACTCGAATAACCTGCACACTGATTTCTTTCATTCTTTTTTCTTTCTTTCTTTCTTTCTTTCTTTCTTTCTTTCTTTCTTTTCTTTCTTTCTTTCTGGGTGTGTGTGTGTCTTTCTCCCCCGAGGTGTAAACTCTGGTGTTCTTCTTTTCATTTTGTAACTGACTTAATGCTTTTACGGTCCTGAATGAGCATGGAGCCGGTCGTCCTATATGCTTCCCCTAACACAGCAGACAATCCCATGATGGCAATAAGTCTTGTTTTATTAATCCAAAAAGTGGGCCGTGATGATATAAAATGTTACTTTTTATTATTATTATTATTATTTTTATACCACATTTTATATTAACTTCACCTGTTTGTTGTCTAGTACACATCTTGTAATCGATATTTAACCCACTTCCTATTGTCCAAATGACTTTTGCACACTTATTCACTTCTGATGACAATACATGAGTCGATAATCAGTTTCACTAATTGATTAATTAATCCATGATAATTAAGAAATTAAATTTTCATATGAAGAATAGCTCAAGATTTCACCAATAGATGGCGCTAGTAACAGATAGATCTAAAAGAAACCCAAGACTAAAAGTTGAAAATATATATATATATATATATATATATATATATATATATATATATATATAAGAAATACTTTTAAAACCACAATTATATTAAGTTAAAAAGTGTACTAAAAAGTAAAAAATAAGTCTCTCTTACGTCGCTCGTAAAATAAAAACGTGGGCGCTTTTCATCAGTCAACATTCAAAAAACACTTCTTAAAATCTTAGCTGTTATTTTACGAGCGATGTATGAGAGTTATTTTTTACTTTTTTAGTACACTTTTTAACTTAATATAAGCGTGGTTATGAAAAAGTATTTTTTCATATACATATATATACATTATATATTCTTTTCACCTTGTCGACACTTTAAAATGATAACTTTTTTTGTTTTAAAGCAGTCATCTGCATTTTCCTGTGGCCCGTTTATCATTGACAGCAGATTTGTTTAGCAATGTTAAGCGAACTGGCAAAGGCATCTCCAATTTTGCTGGAAATGAGGAAGCTTGATAGTAAAGGGGAATCCTAATGAGTCCATCAAAGGTTTGATTTGTACCCAACAGACAAGGCAGCTGTGAATTGTATGAAAATATTGGAAATCAATAGCTTCTATGGAATTTCATTAAGAAGCAGTATCCACAATTGATAGGGCCTCATAATTTGATGGATTGTGCAAAGAAAATGATTAGCTAGGCAGAGAGAGTGATAGAATACACATAGAGGAGCCCAAGAAGTGTTGAAGTGGGGTAATTTGTACAGAATAAAAAAATATTGATTTTAGTTATGTACAAAAAAAAAAAAAAGAAGTAAAACTTGAAGGGCGAGATGTGGAGAATGCTTGCCTGATGTATTTCTTTTTGATTTTTTTTTGTTTCTTTCTTTTTCTTTTTTTAATCCAGCACCCTCAGGGGAAGGAGTGGATGATGCAGACAGTGGGAACGAGAGCAGAAGTGGCAGTGAAGAAACGCACGTCTGTGAAAAGTGCTGCGCTGAGTTCTTCAAGTGGCCCGACTTCCTGGAGCATCAGAAGAACTGCACCAAAAACCCCCTGGTGCTGATTGTGAACGAGGACGAGGCCACCCCAGAAACGGAAGAGTTCCCAGCCGAGCCATCGCCGACTCCGAGTTGCACGAGCGACCCCGCCGAAAGCGAGGTGGCGGAAGAAGCAAGCGTGACCGCAGAAGGAAACGAAAGTTCTGAGGTAGTAAAGACAAACGAAACGGAAGATGAGCCCATGGAGGTCGTAGCCTCCCCTGAAAAAGCAACATACCAGGATCCAGTTCCTAGCGAACCTGCTGCTTCTCTACCTCAGATACCTCATCCACCTTCCATGACAAACTATACCATGCCAAACACTAATGTGACTTTAGAGACATTACAGAGCACTAGAGTAGCAGTTGCCCAGTTTTCCCAGAGCACCAGATCAGGAGCGAGCTCGGGGGTGACCACAATGGCCATCCCCATGATACTTGATCAGCTAATGGCCCTTCAGCAGCAACAGATTCACCAGTTGCAGCTCATTGAACAGATCCGCAGCCAGGTGTCCATGATGAATCGACAGCCCATGCAGTCATCTCTAAGTACGCCTTCTGCTTCCCAAGGGGCTTCTGTGACAGCCACCAGTCAGCTGCAACTCCCAAGCTTCATTGCTCCCCCGCTGCATCAGTTGCCAGCTGTAGTGCCGTCAGCTGTTCCGGGACAGAGTCCTAGTTCCATCCAGTCAGTTATGGAGAACACTCAGCAGCAGGTCTCACAACCCGTCCCTGGCTCAACTAACCAAGTCAAGGCGCCTAATACGGCTCTCCCGGTTGAGTCGAGCTTGCCTCCGTCCACCTGTAATATAGTACCCTCCCTAGTGACCCCCTGCACCATCACCAGTACTAATAACAGCTCGTCACAGCCAAGAAATGCTTCGACTCCTCCTGCAATTGGACACGGAAGCCTCCTCAGCCCATCTTCCAGCTTGCCACTACTACCTCAGAGCTCCTCAAGTAGTGTCATCTTCCCTAATCCTTTAGTCAGCATCGCCGCAACCGCCAATGCACTGGATCCCCTCTCGGCACTCATGAAGCACCGCAAGGGAAAGCCACCCAACGTGTCAGTTTTTGACACAAAGCCCAGCTCCGAAGACCCGTTCTTCAAGCATAAATGCAGATTCTGCGCCAAGGTCTTTGGAAGCGACAGCGCTTTGCAGATCCACCTGCGCTCTCATACTGGGGAGAGGCCCTTTAAGTGTAACATTTGCGGAAACCGGTTTTCCACCAAGGGCAATTTGAAAGTTCACTTCCAGAGACATAAAGAGAAATATCCTCACATTCAGATGAATCCCTACCCAGTACCAGAATACCTCGATAACGTACCTACTAGCTCTGGCATCCCTTACGGGATGTCTTTGCCTCCTGAAAAACCAGTGACCACGTGGCTGGATAGCAAGCCTGTCCTACCAACCGTTTCAAACTCTGTCGGACTTCATTTGCCCCCCACTATTCCAGGGGTAGGCAGTTACAGTGACTCTCCAAGTATCACTCCTTTAAGCAGATCACCACAAAGGCCCTCTCCTGCTTCAAGTGAATGTGCTTCTTTGTCTCCAAATCTTAATAACGCAGAATCGATTGCTCCAGTCATGTCCGAATCCCCACAGCCAGTCCCTGTAAGCGCGCCACTTCCTCCTGTCCTGAAAACCGAGGGAATACAGTTACCCGCTAGCTGCTCGGCAAAGACAGGGGACAACGTCACCACGGCAGCTCCGGGAATTTTGTCATCTGCTGTTACAACTACGATGGCTACTAGTACTTCGATGGCACTTATCACAGAGCCCAGCACCCCACCCACAAGCCTCTCCAACTCTATACTTCCGGTAGCTTCTGATCAGTTCAAGGCAAAGTTCCCATTCGGTGGTCTGCTAGACTCTATGCAAACCTCAGAAACCTCCAAGCTGCAGCAGCTGGTGGAAAACATTGACAAAAAAATGACCGACCCAAATCAGTGTCTCATCTGTCACCGCGTGCTCAGTTGTCAGAGTGCCTTGAAGATGCACTACCGTATTCACACGGGAGAAAGGCCCTTTAAATGTAAAATCTGCGGCCGTGCCTTTACCACCAAAGGCAACCTGAAAACACACTTTGGGGTTCACCGAGCGAAACCACCGCTGAGGGTCCAGCACTCGTGTCCTATCTGCCAGAAGAAGTTTACGAACGCGGTTGTGTTACAGCAACATATTCGCATGCACATGGGCGGGCAGATTCCAAACACGCCTTTGCCAGAAGGCTTCCAGGACAGCATGGATACAGACTTGTCATTTGACGAAAAGAGCATCGATGCAATGAGCAATTACGATGACGAGAACATGGACGAGAACTCCATGGAAGAAGACGTGGATCTGAAGGAAATGGAAAGCGATTCTTTCAAGCCCCTCCTGTCTTATTCGACCTCCTCACCCAATTCTCCACCTTCTGTGATTTCCAGCATCACCGCTCTGGAGAACCAGATGAAAATGATAGACTCCACTATGGGCCTGCACCATCCTTTTGGACTGAAATCCATCGAAAACGGATGCTTAGAGAGCGATCACTTAACGAATGACTCTTCGTCGGCTGTGGGAGACCTGGAGAGCCAGAGTGCCGGAAGCCCAGCAATGTCCGAGTCCTCTAACTCCATGCAAGCTCTGTCTCCGGCTCATAGCAATTCTGAGAGTCATCGGTCCAAGTCCCCAGTGTTCAACAGTCAAGAAGAAATACAAGAAACCCTTGCGATCGTTAAGTCAGAAAAAGCTGATAGCCTTTCACCTGCACCTGAGAATGGAGGCGCATTAGATCTGACAGCCACCCACCCCGGCAGACCCATCATCAAAGAGGAGGCTCCCTTTAGCATGGTGTTCCTCAGCAGAGAACGTGGTAAGTTTAAAAGTACTGTTTGTAATATCTGTGGCAAACCATTTGCTTGTAAGAGTGCATTGGAAATTCACTACCGCAGCCATACTAAAGAACGTCCATTTGTTTGCACAGTCTGCAATCGTGGGTGTTCCACTATGGGTAATTTAAGACAGCACTTACTGACGCACAAATTGAAAGAACTACCTTCTGAGATATTTGAACCCAACTTTACTCTAGGTCCAAGCCAAAGTACTCCTAGCCTGGTCACCAGCACAGCGCCCAGCATGATCAAAATTGAAGTGAATGGTCACAGCAAGCCGATCTCCCTAAGTGAGGGCCCACTCCTTCCGGTTGGTATCCAGGTTCCAGCTGCACCCCAGACAGCGATGAGCCCAGGTATCGCCCCTATGCTGGCACCTCCGCCACCTCGTCGGACACCCAAGCAACACAACTGTAACTCCTGTGGAAAGAACTTCTCCTCAGCAAGTGCTCTGCAGATCCATGAACGCACTCACACGGGTGAAAAACCTTTTGGTTGCTCAATCTGTGGTAGAGCTTTTACCACTAAAGGAAATCTTAAGGTATGAAGCTGTTATTTCCAGAATTAATAATAAGCTTATGTAAAGATTTTTGGAACATTTTATTACTTTTGTAGAAAAAAAAGAAAAAAAAAAAATTGGTACCGCTTTACATTTTCAAAGAATCAAAAGATTTTGCCCATGCTGGGAAAAAAGTCAAACTTTGTTTGTTAAGAAAGTGCCATCATTCCAATTGAAAGTCAGACTATAGGATTTTGTTTTTCTTTTCTTTTCTTTTCTTTTTTTAACTTTACCTCTGACTAATGTGGAGTGGAGACCTTTGTAATTCTGCCATCTGATCTGCATGGTGTTGGCTTAGCTGGTACCTAAACTACGCATACATGGCGTAGGAGAGTCAGGCAAGTTCAGCTCTCATTAGCCCTGAATTAATCATCTGACCATGCTGTTCTGCTGCAAAAAATATGGAACAATTATTTTTTCTAAACTCAATCATATTAGTTGCATAGCTAATTACGCCATTAATTTATTCCCATAGATTTAAATTTGTCCTTGGCTTTTTGATATAGGCTTAATAAGACAGATGAGATTGCCATACGTTATTTTCCATTTCAGACTATCAGTTATATTTGTGAGGTGATTAGTTTTATATATATATATATATATATATATATATATATATATATATATATATATATATATACCCTCATTTTAACCCGTTTAAACAGGGCCCTGAGGTTAAAAACAACTAAGTTGCCCATATATATATAATATATATATATAATTTGAGCACATGCGAGATTGTACTTAATTGCACTGTGCCATTCTGACGTTCTTTTGAGTTAATAAAGATTTTGAGTTTAAAAAGTTGTTGTAATAATCATAACCTGCATGTCTTTTTCCATACAAACAACTGTAAGCCTACTTTTGCCCACCTGTATTTTAGCTCTAATGCCTGGTTAGGAATCAGTAAATACAATTTAATTATTATTAATTAAGTATTGAATTTATTAAAAGTAAATAATATTACATGTTCTTGAAAAATATTTATTAGTCCTTGTTTAAATATTCCAATGCTTAATATCAAAACATTTTGTATTACATTTTGAATGTTATCTTTTTTGGCATAAAATAATTTATAGCTAATTTCCTGTTTTGTTTGGTTAGGCGTAAGTGAACAATTTGAAACAAACCAAGTAAGCATTGAATTGTTTAAAAATAATATTATTAATCATTACTTGAATACTCTGATAACAGTAAATGTGGACTAGACTCTGGTTTCAAAATTCCCATATTAAATGAACATAGAACGTTTTAATATTATATTTCTTTCTGTCTAGAAGGTGAATTATATCCAAAGCACCTGGCTGCTGAGTAAATGCCTTACCATATCCAATCATTATTTATTAAAAGGAATATTGCTTGATTAAATTACTATTATATATATTATATTAAACAATAAGCTATAAAAATAAATTTCACCTCCTGTCCCTTTTCTGCCTGGAAATGTGAAAAAATAGACACGCTATATGATGGAGGCATACTCCTATATGCTCTGATGTATTTGCAAAGATCTGCCACGAACAAACCAATTAATCTAACGTTTTATAATTCATTATCTAACTTAATATTACTTGCCTTACATAATATTCTGAGCACTTTCCAACGGAAAAACAACATTATTTTATAATTTAGTTAAGCAAAGCTCATTTTACTAAAAATGCCAATAGTGATATTATGGTTTAGATTTGCTGTTTTCCACATTAAAGATCTGATTGCATAAATAACTTCCCTTATTTTAAATGCACTTTGTGAATTCTTAAAATTAGCTGGTTTTAAACTTAGCTTCATTTCATTATGATCGATATCACTATATATTGTATAGTATATATCTTATCTATATGTTTCTATTTATCCATTATATGAAATGTATACAGTATATATATTTCTAGAAATAAATACATATTTGATAGATAGATAGATAGATAGATAGATAGATAGATGAGATAGATAGATAGATAGATAGATAGATAGATAGATAGATAGATAGATAGATAGATAGATATGAAAGGTAAAATACAATAGATAGATAGAATTTAATTTTAGGATAGATAGATAGATAGATAGATAGATAGATAGATAGATAGATAGATAGATAGATGTGTGAATATAACCTGAATGTTTTAATGACCTGTTGTCTTTGTATGTTTTATTTCTATGTACTTGAAATCTCTAAAGATGTACTTATGTACCAGCTTTATGTAATGCCATATACTGTATCGTAAGTAAATGAAGTCTGCCTGTTTGGTTTGTTAATAGTTTCAGTTGCCCCAGTTTTCTCACAAGATATTTAAAACAACAAACAAGAGACAATGAGTACTGGTTATACACTCAAATGATGATTTTCTGTAAAGGGATAGTTTATTTTTTGTAATTGTATTTTCAGATATTTTCTATTGAGAGGTCCTAAGATTTTGATGGCAGTTTTTCATTGAATGATGGCTGGATAGCATGGTGGCACAGTGGGTAGCACGGTTGTCTCCCAGCTCTAGAGTTGTAAGATTTGATCCTAGTCGGTATGAAGTTTCTATGATCCACTCAAATCTGTTAAGGTTTTTCTCTGCTTACTTTGGTTCTCATTCCCCCCTAAAGATACTCAGTTTAGATAATCCAAGCACTCCAGATTGTACTCATACTGTTTAAATATATAATGGTAAGTAAGTGAGTTAGCTTTGTGGTGAATGGACTGGCAGTCAATCCAGGAATGTTTGCTGCTTTGCACCCTGTGTTGCTAAAATGGGTTCCTACCTCCCCTGCCACCCTAAACTGGTCTGAGTGGGCTAATAAATGCACGGTTGTATGTTGTAAAGATGTTAAACACTGTACCTGTTGCTTCCATGCTTATCTAGTATTTATTATTTTACGATGATTATATATTAACTGCCATATTTCAGCTGGAGTGCTAAGATGTCCGACTGCACCCACTATTGCTTTATTATCACTTTGAAATTGCAGTGCTTATCCTGTTGGTGAAAACTGTCATGTGTCGTTTGAAAATGAACTCCTACATGTATTATTTTTATTGGAATAATTTCATTAATCCTTCATTTGTTTCTGTTAAGTGACCTAAGATTTTGCGAACTACGACAGTCAGAAAAACAATATTATTCCCTGAAACTGAAGTAAAGGATTTACATCAGTTTAAATATATTTCCACTCTAACTGCATGCTGAAGACCACCTACATTGGTTTGTGTGGTCCTTTTGCTAAATTTCCAGTTCAAGTACCTTTATTGCCATTTGCACAAGCAGAACATTGGAAAACTTGGGTAGTTTCTGTCTGTCAGAATGAGCGCTACACACAAAACGCTAACTACACTATATAGAAATGAATGGTTACACACCAAAAGAATTCAAATAATCTATGATGTTAATGGTGGGGTTGTGTTTATGTTTTAAATTAACAATATGGAATACAAAACTGTAAGGCCCCTGCAGTGGGCTGGCGCCCTGCCCGGGGTTTGTTTCCTGCCTTGCGCCCTGTGTTGGCTGGGATTGGCTCCAGCAGACCCCCGTGACCCTGTAGTTAGGATATAGCGGGTTGGATAATGGATGGATAAAAATGTAAGGCAAGCATAATTTATAGAATTTACAGAAATTAGCTGTAGTACTAGGGTGTTGTATCGTGTTAGCCATTATGAATGTGGTGAGAAGTCAAGCAAAATGGCACCTTTTATTGGCTAACTAAAAAGGTTACAATACGCAGGCAATGTCATGAGGCCCCTTCTTCAGGCAAAATGTAATCAATTACACAATTACAATCCATTACATCTTGCCTGAAGAAGGGGCCCGAGTTGCCTCATGACATTGCCTGCGTATTGTAACCTTTTTAGTTAGCCAATAAAAGGTGCCATTTTGCTTGACTTCTCACAACAGAAGTTACCTGAAACACAAATACGTTGTCAACTGGCTCATTCGTTCACCAAATCTGATTTAATCCCCAGGGTGACTGGGTGGTGACGACTATCCCAGCAGCTTTGAACAAAAGGCAGGATCTCACCCTGGATGGGCTGCCGCTCAATACCGGGGCACACTCACCCACAGTAATCTGATTTTTAGTTGCCAATCCACCCCAGTCTCCACATGAAAGAAAAATTAGTATTCAAACGAAGAAGAAGAAGAAGAAGAGGACATGCACAGCCCATAATTTGAACTCCGTATTCTGGGAATGTGTAAAGCAGTGGCACTAAGTACTGGGTCACTTTAACAAATCATAACGCTTTCAATCCTGATTACTCCAGTTTAGGATGATGGAGTGCTGAGTCCGTCCCAGCAGCACTGGGAACAACGCAGTCCATGGTGGAGATCACCCAGACTCAAACCTGAATCCCAATTAGAGTCACATTTACTGGCTAAGTATTCATGCATACAAGGAATTTGACACCGTTTGTTTGTTTTTTGACTTGCCACGTATAGTTACATGGACGGGCGGCACGGTGGCGCAGTGGGTAGCGCTGCTGCCTCACAGTTAGGAGACCCGGGTTTGTTTCCTGGGTTTTCCCTGCGTGGAGTTTGCATGTTCTTCCCGTGCCTCCGTGGGTTTCCTCTCACAGTCCAAAGACATGCAGGTTAGGTGCATTGGCAATCCTAAATTGTCCTTAGTGTGTGCTTGGTGTGTGTGTGTGTGTGCGCCCTGCCCAGGGTTTGTTTCCTGCCTTGCACGCTGTGTTGGCTTGGATTGGCTCCAGCAGACCCCTGTGACCCTGTGTTAGGATATAGCGGGTTGGAAAATGACTGACTGACATAACGTGGAATAAACACAAGCACCAAGATAAGGATTTGGGGTTGCCACCCCATGTACTTGAAATAAGCAATGAAATAAAGCAATAAGAGTTCGCAACAGAACCGAATACAGGGAGGCAAAATGGCATTTAAATAGAGGCTTGACAGGAAGGAGTGTGTCCAGGTCTTCAGGCGGGGTTTGCTTCTGTAGGTCTGCAGAGGAAGAAAGAGAGAAGGTGTTAGTGGGCAGTGCCACCCCCTGGTTCAGCGGACAGTTACAATTATTTTAAGCGCCTCAGCTGCCTCCCACGCGCATGTGTGTGACAGTACATACGATCAATTTGAAATCAACCTGCAAATATTTGGAGATATGGGAGAAAAAAAAACAGGAATACCTTCAGAAAGCACCACAATGGACACAGGGAGAACATAAAAGCTTCACACAGATAAGGATGAAGATAGCTCGAAACACTCCTATGGTGTAACCTTACTTGTAGGTCACTCTTTTATTTCAACCAGGCCACTAAATTATTTCACACTATTATTTTACAAAAGCATGTTAACATAGCTGCAGTGGGCTGGCACCCTGCGTGGGGTTTGTTTCCTGCCTTGTGCCCTGTTTTGGCTGGGATTGGCTCCAACAGACCCCCGTGGCCCTGTAGTTAGGATATAGCGGGTTGGATAATGGACGGATGGATGTTAACATAGTGTTTAAGTCAATAAGAAGTCATTGTTGCATAGGCTTCAAAAAAATGCATAAATCCGATATCAGATTGTGCGACTCCCTGGTGAGCGCTACCAGGGTTCATGTCCCAGATAGTCCCTGTGTGAAGTGTGCATCTTCTCTCTGTGTCTGCGTGGGTTTCCTCCCGCCGTCCAAAGACATGCAGGTTAGGTGAATTGGTGACACAAAATTGGCACTAGTGTGTGGTTGCGGGTGTGTTTGTGTGCTCACCCTGTGATGGACTGGCGACCTGAGCAGGGTTTGTTCCTGCTCTGTGCCCTGTGCTAACTGGGATAGACTCCAGCAGACCCCTCGTGACCCTGTTCAGGACCAAGCAGGTTAGCAAGTGACTAACATCCTGTGACTTTTTGTTGTGTGGTTGGTCGGATTTGCCGATCACTGTCACAGATCTCATGTCATTTTAAACAACTGAAAATCACTGCCCTTGTCACATTTGCTATTTGAGCGCTGACTTCTTGTCCCCTTTCTTTGGAGCCAGCACTGTACAAACGATTAACAGCCACGCTGAGTTCAATCGCAATCTCTGCCTTTTCCTCTTTTTTCCATTCTGTTATGGTACGTAAAACTTGACACATCAGACGACCGAGTTTCTCTACAGTTTGTAAGGCGCAAAGCACCCACGTCTTTTATTCCCCATCACTGCGTTACATTTATCGTACTTCTAGATGAGCTCTCAAGCACACACAGCTCACTTCGACGTTTGATTTTATCATTATTAGTTAGAGATAGCTGCTGAACATGTCACATGAGGTGACCGGCTTCACACCGATAAGATGTATGGGAATGAAGGCTACGACCGAAAATCACTGGGAAAGTCGTTTAATGTGACACAGCCTTAAGCTGACAAAATGTTTGCACAGCGCTTTACAAAGAATAGGCAGACTGCAGCGTTTCACATAAATCTGTTCTCTTCTGTGGTTGAAGCCATTTTTTCCGCTGGCATCCACACTTCTTTTCATGTCGTTAACTCTGAGGCAACCATTAACGCTTATGTGATTGCTTCAACCTGCTAGTCCTTCTTTTGGTAAACTCGCCATTTTTGAGCATACGTTCTAACTACATGGAGTGTGAAAGCATCCATTCCTGATGGAAAGGTTAAGCAGAGTAGAAGATAACATCAACCCAAGATATCTCGTACTATGGGTGCGTGGATGAGATCACTCAATAGGCCAAGCTGTTCGGGGGAAACGTGTAACACTGGACTTTGGTTTCCGAGTTATCGCACAGGTACACGTCCAATGAATCATAAAGGCGTAACAACAATTGTTAAATGTTTCAGTATTTCTATTGATAAAACGTGTCCTGCGTTAATTCCTCCAGTTTACTTGTTTTTGGGGGCCTGTAGATCTGCCGTAAAACAAAACATCAACCAGAGTTAATATTTGTGCTGCAACGTGCCAAGCTACAACTCCGACTGGAGTTTCATTGTGAAATAGCATGATGCGCACCAAGAATTTATATTATTTAAATAGTCGTCGCGTCCATATATTTTGCCAGCTAGTGCCAGGATGCCTCTGGGATGCCCCGTTATTTTGTCTCACAAGTTTCACAGCTTGGATGATGGCAGATTGTTTCTACCTCATCAGCTTAACGGGGATGAAGTCTCGTAATTAACAGGCCACTGAAGTACAGTCACCTTCACGTACCTCAGATTACTCTCAGATGGTCTAACACAGGGGTACCCAATGCGTCGATCGCGATCGACCGGTAGATCGGAAAGGTAGTGCAGGTAGATCGCGTTGCATTCAAAAAAATTTTTTTTTAAACGTTAGTCTATCTTTACGTTGCAAATGGGCAAACATCCGCCACAGTTCCCTCCTAAGTTGCGAGATCAACCACAAGCATCACCTGGTAGGTAACCACCCATACAATCAGATTGTGATTCAGACTATGAATGCCATGAATATAATTACCCCGAACTACATGCTGTCAAATAAACGAACCACACGCCGTGGCGCAACGTAAATAGGCTTCACCGCTGACGCCCGAGGTTCGATTCCACGAGAGGGAGTGCAGTGAGTGTGTACGCCTGATGAGCCCAGAATTTGGGCGAAACATGTGTCACGTACTCTTTGCATTATTTGACAGTAAAACTATGCAACATGCTATGATATGCTTCTCGCAACTGAAGAGGGCACCGTGGCCAACCACAAGCGTTACCTGGTAGGTAACCACCCATATAATCAGATTGTGATTCAGACTACGAATGCCATAAATATATATATATATATATATATATATATATATATATATATATATATAACATTTTTAATGTAGGTAGATCATTTCAACCTGGTCATTTTAAAAGTAGCTCACAAGCCGAAAAAGTGTGGGCACCCCTGGTCTAACAGATACTATTAAGTGAGGGCTTGTAGGCGGTAACAAAGTACAGGTATGATTGCATTTAGAAGTTGTTGCTTACGGTGTCCAACACAAAAAAAATGAGATTATTATTACATGAGATTATTATTTAACAAATTAAATATACAATCAGACCCTTCTGAGTTGACACACTGCCGCATACGATGCTGCCAACTTTCAAAGCATTTCCACAAATCGTTTTCTGAAAGGCTGTTGAGGATCTCCGTCGTTTTTGCTTTCACATCTTCTACCGCCAAAAACGGGTTCCTTTAAGCACCGACTTGTGCCATTCAAAAACGCTTCCACGAGATGTGCACTCTTCACCGTAAGCCATTGAAAAGTTTTCATCGCAGATTTCTTTAGTTTCGCAAGAAACTTGATGTTCTCTCTCGCACTCAAACGAGGGTAAGAAAACCTCCATATTTGAACGCGTGTCCACTCGTACTGAGTAAAGCGATCCAGTTGGGGATGACAAGTTAGAATATCTTCTAGAACCATCTCTTTGTTTCTCCCTCCCACTCTTGGTTCCCAAGCTATAGGGTTATTCTCGTTTTTTTTTTGTTTTTATTTGTCGGACCTTGTGTGTCAGAGGGAACCTTGGAAATCACTCGTCACACCGTTACTACCAGCCTACAGCATGACACCTGGCTCCATTGGTCCTCGACTGTGGACATACCATCATCTTTCTCCTCTGGTTAATGAGTTGCCAAACATTGCTGGTAAGGTGTCTGCCACTGTTTTAGTTTTTGTTTTTTGCTACATTGACATTAAATTTACATTTATTCACCTAACAGACGCTTACATTGAACTTACATAAGACATTAACGTAACCAAGTCTGGTTACAGAACAAGTTTCGAAAATTGGCCTTCACAAGTGAAGAGCTCGAACCAAACAGAGTGACACAAGACTAATTACTCTTCTCTTAACTATTAAAAACCTAGCACCAAAACTAGTATCAATTAGAAAATCTTCAAATTATTCTTAAACACACTGAGACTACGTCCACACCACTTCGTTTTCATTTAAAAACCATGGTTTTAAAACAAAAATGACCTCCATCCACACTAGCATTTTACAAATCATCTATGAAACTATGTCTGCCCACACTAAAATGACCACAAATGTGTATGACGCGGTTGTCCAGTTTCACTGGGCATGCATGCATCAGAGGTGGTATCACCAGTTGCTGTTCATGAGTAGACCTGAGTGGACAAGAAGCAGCACAGGAACTCATGAGCGCTGTCACATACGTGGGAATGACCCACTGAATCCTCTGTAGGGAAGCATCGAGGATATGAACGTAATGCATGCTGTGACAGGGAGCCAGCACGGTGACCTATGCTCATCTTGGCTTACTGAATACAAGACCAACCACAGTGGAAATCTGAAATTTGATATATATCTCCTGATATTGTCTACATAGTGTACGACAGCTGTACTGCATTATTATTTATCATGTTAAACTGTGGGAATCGTTTACCCTTCTGTTGGTTTCTCACAAAATAACAAGCTGTTTCTAACCATTGACTGGCTCTTGTCTTTTTGTTTGAAGATACTCAATATACTACAACCCATGATGAATGAAATATCCTGACTAGGTGCCTCAAAGGCTACCCCAGGCCAAGTTCAGACCCATCATGTCATATCATCACAGATGGCATGCCCCGTGTCTTCTGCTCGCTAAACTAATCCGTCAGAGTATACTGATATTGTGACACCTTGTAGAGAATACAGACTGGACAGGTAAATGAGAATGGCTTGTTAAATGTGGGGTCAGACAAAGTAACGGAGAGGGCAGGGGAAAAAGGGAATAGGATGAGAAGGAACAGTAATAAAAAGAATAAAGAGAGAAAAAGAACAAAAGGAAATGTGGGCAGAAAAGTATGAAAAATGAACACAGACTTTTTTAATGTTTGAGGTGCACTTGAGATTTCAGACAGGTGTATGTGAGAAATACTGTAGATCGTTTATTTGTCAGCTGAAGATAACTGAATGCAAAGCAGGCGTTTAGGTTCAGTTCAGAAACACCGGAGTTCCATATACACACATTAATATATACTGTAAATATATACAGTATATATAAATATATATATATATATATATATATATATATATATAGAGAGAGAGAGAGAGAGAGAGAGAGTAGATACACTCATTTGTAAAAAACCGATAGAATGCATTTAAAAATATTTGCCATTTGATATCTGTTGGCCTTACGTGTATCCTAAGTGTTCCCCCACATCTTTCCTCATTATCCTCATTTCCTATAAAGCCTGCTTCTCAGCTCCTGTCATTTCAAGGTGCCTTCCTCACCTCTTCTCCATTTTATGACTACCATCCTTAGTCACAGTGTAAACATCATTTGGATGCCCATGTTTGAAGGGGACATGGGTGGCTCCTCATTGGTATGTAGCAACCCAGCATCACTCCAAAGGCTATTTGATTTCTTGTTCTTCAGATTTCTTCATTTTAAACCCTTTTTTGTTAAAACAAAAAATAAAAAAATCAACCAGAAATTGAACATCATGCTACCGAAGTATTGGGTCATTATTCCTACTACTGAGCTACCAAAACCAAACTAACCAATCAGACCAAAGCCAAACTAACCATTCAGTTGCTCGGAGGAACCAGACACACACACCGAGACAGCAGTGAGACGTACAGTGCATATACATACATACTCATAGGCAAATATACTGTACATACATAAATACATACTAGATAGATAGATGTGAAAGGCACTATATGATAGATAGATAGATAGATAGATAGATAGACATGAAAGGCACTATATGATAGATAGATAGATAGATGAAATGAAAGGCGCTATATGATAGATAGATAGATAGATAGATAGATAGATAGATAGATAGATAGATAGATAGATAGATAGATGTCAAAGGCGCTATATGATAGATAGATAGATAGATAGACATGAAAGGCACTATATGATAGATAGATAGATAGATCTGTGAGCTTATAATTGAATGCATCATTTAGAAAAACCTTTATTATTTTAAAGATCACCTAACATATAAGAATCAAGCAAGACAATCAGGAACCCAAAACAGCAGACACACGTTTACACATGAACAGCACTCCCGTTTTTATGTGTTAGATCTGCCTTTCCATCGCTTCAGGCGGGTAAGCTAAGGGCTGTCAAATGCCAAAGTAGATTTGGATTGACTTTATAAGAAGGAGAACTTGTGGAGCCCACTTTGAGCATGGAGCTGGTTGGGCGGGGGACTGCCGAATTTAGAAGTGCAGCGAAGTTGAACATAGAGGTGGTCAAGTGTGTCTCAGGGGAGGGAAACAGTCAAGCCTGAGAGAGAGAGAGAGCTGCCAAGCTGAGTTAACGTACACCAGGAAGGGTGCTGTGATTTGGTGTAAAACAGGGGTACAAAGGTCCACAGGAATTTTTTTTATGGAAAACTTGTCACAAATACTCTTGACTGTTGTTATTTTTTTTTTGGCAAATACAATGAATGTTGATATTTTTTTATCACAGTGAGTTAACCCTCAGTTAGCTGAGGACTGACTATAATTGTTTAAGTCCCATATTTGCATTCTTCATTGACCAATCATAACAGTGGTACTTCAAAACTGTTCTGCTGGCTAAAATAATTGTGTCACCGTTGTTGTTGTTTTGAACTCATGAGGCCACTTTCTTGTGTCTTTTTATTTTAAAATGCAGGTTCACATGGGAACTCACATGTGGAATAACGCTCCTGCCAGACGAGGGCGAAGGCTGTCAGTTGAGAACCCGATGGCGCTGCTAGGTGGCGATGCTATGAAGTTTACTGAGATATTTCAAAAGGATCTGGCGGCCAGGGCCATGAATGTTGACCCAAGCTTCTGGAATCAGTACGCTGCAGCAATCACTAATGGTTTGGCTATGAAGAACAATGAGATATCTGTTATTCAGAATGGAGGTATCCCCCAACTTCCTGTCAGTTTAGGTGGTGGGAGTATTCCTTCTTTAACTAACCTGACAAGTGGAATGGAGAGGGCACGCACTGGTAGCAGCCCACCCATGACTAGCTTGGACAAAACAAGTATAGACGTTGGAGTAAATCGTCCATTTTCTAGATTTATTGAAGACAACAAAGAGATTGGTATAAACTGAACAGACTCAAAATGAACAAAAGCTGTTGGATCAAGTCTAACTCTACATTCTTGTACTATATTATGTACAGTGTTTCTTGTTTTATTTTTATTATAGTATTCTGTATTTGTTAGCAAAATGATCTCACTTAATAATTCAGTTTGTTTCCTTGCTACTTTAACTCATACCAAGAATAAATTATTTCTTGGCTGAGATTCATTTGTCTTGCAAGATTTGCATGGTAATTTGTTTTTGCTTTTGTTTGTTTTGTTTTTTTTTTGTTTTTTTGTTTTTTTTGGTTCTTATTTATTTTTTTTAACCTAAGCTTTTGCCTGTTTCTAGAGGAAGAAAAATAACTAAGAAAAATGGGTGAAATTTTACCCTCTTCAGAAAAGTAAGACTTTTATGTCTAGAAGATTTAAAGAAGTAAAGCTATAAATATATATATGTATATGTGTATATGGTCATGTGAAAAAGTAAGTGCACCCCAAGGAAATTGCGGACATATTGGAACAGGTAAACGGTAGATCTTCATGCAGGCAAGTGCCAACAGATGTCATATACCATACTGTATATACAGTATTAGCGTATAAGTCTGGTCTTGAAACCCGAAAAATTGATCATAAAATCAGACCCCCGACTTAATACGATAATTATTTACTTATTTTTTTTAACATCTTCTTGCTTCCTCCAATCTCGCACCAGTTTCTCAGGCAGTTACCAATTTCTTTCGCCACTTTTAATTTAAAACCAGCTTCGTATTTCCTTCTCGTAGATAAGGGATGCTCTTACAATAAAGGTGTATGAGGGCGTGAGATACAAAAAATACAAAACAGTGCAAACGTCGCTTCGGGTATTACCGTGTGGTCACGTAGGCACAATACATAGAGATAAAAAGGCTGTGTGCTCCGTGCTTACTCTCTCAGGTGGGCGTTGGCATATCATAATCTCTTGGACCAATAGCGTCAGTTTTATGCATTCAACTTATACGACCGACATTATAAAATACCCGAAATTCTACGGTAAAATCCATGGGAGAACTTAAACTCAAGTATATACGCCGCTTGGATAAAAACACAGGCAAATTTATCATTTATTGAACAAAAATATTAATAGATGTAATGGTCTAGTAGGGAAAAAGTAGGCCCACCCTTGACCTCAGAAGCAGACGTTGCTCCCTTTAGCAGATATGACTTCTTGTAGGCCCTTCTTGTAAGTTCTTGACATCGACTTGGTGAAATTTTGGACCGATCCTCCATGCAGTTGCAAGTTGTTTGTGGGTGTCCTTGCATGTCCTGCCCATTTCAAATCCAAGCCAAACAACAACATTCCAATGGAATTCAAATCAGGGCTTTGACTAGCTAGGCCACTCCATAACCCTTCATTTTATTTCTGTGTTTGAGCTATTGATGGGTGAATTTCCCAGTGTGTTTTGAATCATTATCATGTTGAAAGGTCCATTTCAACTTCAACCTCCACTTTCAGACAGGTAGCCTCACATTCTCCTCTAGGCCACTCCATAGCCCTTCATTTTTTTCTCTTATTGAGCCATTCTTTGTTGAATTTCCCAGTGTGTTTTGGAGGTCCATTTCCATTTCACGTTCTACTTTCAGGCAGCTGGCCTCACCTTCTCCTCAAGCACACTTTGATATGGTGCAGAATTTCATAGCTGGTTCCATGACTGCAAGCTGCCCAGGCCCTGAGGTAGCAAAACCAAAGCCACAATGTAATATTTCCACCACAATGCGTGGCACTTTGTATAAGGTTCTTCTCCTGAAATGCCAAACATGTCTACCGTCATTGTGACTACACAACTCTTACCTTTGACTCATCTGTCCAGACAGAGCACGCTGTTCTGGTCTTTGTCAAGGTCTAGTCTTGCTCTGTTTTTTTTTTTGGATAGCAAGTGGTTTTTCCTGGCACACGTTACATGCAGGTCAAATTTGTGCAGACTCGTTCTGATTGTAGATGCCTGCACTTTGACTCCAACTTCTTCAAGAGTTTCAACAGTCCAAGTCCTTGGAGGCTTGTTTAGGATCAAACCGTACGCTCATGGGGCCCCCACAAATCTCTGTCACCTGTAGATGATTTTTCCTTCCAGTACAACGATTGATTTCAAACAATCCCATGCCATGGTCATTGGCATGTCTGACTTTCTGTCAGAGGGCCTCAGGGTGCCCTTTTGATATTAGCATGATGACACCACACACATTCAGTATCAAAGAGAACACCAGACCCTCGATAAGTAAAACCGGATCCTCCCGCATGCCCCATTAGGGAGGTTCTAATTATTAGCACCTAATCTGGGACACCCGATTCTCATTTGATGGACTTGTAGGGGTAGAGTTATAGTTTCTGTGAGACAAATCTGCATTTTTGTTCATTGAAAATTATGAGAATGAATATACCGTGTCCCCGTTTTACGTGTCATTTGTCCAAGTATTTCACCTTTACTTGTAGGCACCGCTTGTACAAAAATCTAAATGCCTGTTCGGATATGTTGAAAAAGTCAACAACTGCCATGGGGTGTACTTACTTTTCCACATGACTGTACATACGTAGATATAAATATATACAGGGTGAGTCAAAATGATGTTAACATTTGAATGGTGGAAACAATTTATTCACAAAACGTACTTCATATGTGCAAGATGATTTACAGGAATGTCTCGAATCACGAATGTTCAACTCACACAAAAACCAACGAGCAACATCCATCCATCTATTATCCAACCCGCTATATCCTAACTATAGGGTCACGGGGGTCTGCTGGAGCCAATCCCAGCCAACACAGGGTGCAAGGCAGGAAACAAACCCCAGGCAGGGCGCCAGCCCACCGCAGGGCACACACACACGACAATTTAGAGTCGCCAATCCACCTAACCTGCATGTCTTTGGACTGTGGGAGGAAACCCACGCAGACATGGGGACAACATGCAAACTCCACGCAGGAAGGACCCGGGAAGCGAACCCGGATTTCCTAACTGCGAGGCAGCAGCGCTACCCACTGCATGACCGTGCCACCCCAGCGAGCAACAGTACCACTTAAAGGTAGAACACACACTTTGCAGGGAACAGATGATACCCCAGTTTGTATTCTGTCCTCCAGGTCATTGATGTCACCAACTTTCCTGCTATACCCACACTCCTTCACCCATACCCCATAACCAGAAATCACAGGGTGTCAAATCAGGGGAGTGTGGAGGCCGTGGCAATGGTCCACCATGATTGATGTGTCGACCTGGAAAGGTGTGGTCGAGATAAAAATAATCCATATGTTAATATCATTTTGACTTACCCTGTTTTGATATATATATATATATATATATATATATATATATATATATATATATATATACGCACAATTATAATATGTATGTATATATACATATAGTGTATGTATATATAAGTCTAACAGGTTCACAGAGACGGATGTAGCTACCTGACGTCTGACGTGTGGGCGCGTACGAGAGTGAGCGCTTTGTCTTGTTGTGTATGCACAGGTAGTCTATGGTATCGCCTCGAAGATCCCTACCTTTGTGAGCCTCATGTGTGTGTCGTTATTATGTTTACTCGCACAAAAAAAAAAACTGAACAACACGTCACCTTTTACTCTCCAGAGTTTTACGGCCACAAACTTGTGTTTCACTGCAGTGTACAAATGTCTTTTTAATATTTATGCGAGTGGAAACATGCGGGTAAAACGAAATATTAGGTATCCCCAGTCACTTACAAAAAAAAAACCTTTTTTCTTTCCTATACTGTATGTGCAAAACTTGCCTGGGGGGGAAAAAAATGCAAAATTGTCATTATTATTATTATTATTTTGTAATTTAGCATGGCATTTTATGCTAAGGTGGTAATTGCATTTTTTTTTTTCTTCTTCTTCTTCCTCTTTTTAAGAAACTGAGATACTTTTAGCTGCTATTGGGACAGTTGTATTATATCATGGGAACCCTTTTACACTTGTATGTCTGGAAAAAAAGAAAATTACAGACAAATCTTATTGAGTATAAATAGGCGTATGCGGATTTTTTTTTTTTTTTTTTACTAAATATTTAAAAAGACTCTAAAGTAAATTTCCTTTGTACAGTTTGTTGGAAGCTGTCATGTTGATGCTTGTGCACTTTTTCAAATGAAAGGTTTGTCTGTAATTTGTGTTCACCTCTTGCGAGGCTGCTACATGCTACTTTATTCACTAGTGCTTGGGCGATCCTTTTATTTTTTTTTATCTGGCGAAGTCCTGTTCAAGCACCTGAACTGCATGCCACTCTCTCGGTGGCTCCATTCGCCTGATAAAGATGAACAATAATAAGAATAATAAGAATGATGGCTGAGAAAAAGAGAGCAGTGATTCTCATGACTCTACTGGGCAAACCAAGGAGGTGTTAAAGAGAATATTCCATACCGTAAATTTGATTTTTACTGTATATATACGTTTTTCATTTCTATTTACAAAAAGGGAGGATGTTAAATTACTTGGATGTTATAAAACAGCACATCCAATTAAAAAAAAAAGAGAAGAAATAAAAACCGGGTAGTGTTGCATATTTAACTTTCTAGACTTTTTTTTTTTTCCTTTCACTCACTGCCCACTCTTATTTCTTAACTTGGATTGCTGCAAAGCACAATGTACATTTAATTTAAAAAGTGTATGGTGTGTTTAAAATGGAAAAAAAAAAAAAATTATCAGATGAAGATGGATTGTTTCCACTCCGAGCAATGAGGCTGGGGGGCTTGTTTTAAAACTTGAACTAACAGTATAAGTTTTGTGTACTACCTCATTTTTTTTTTTGTTTGCATAAGAAATAAGCATGGTGAGCTGAGACGGTCTTGGAGACTCAATGGTGTAACTGAATGGGCGTATTTGTGCAACGATTCAAAAGAGAAAAAAAATAAAAGGAAAACTGTCACGAGCCCCTGCAGGATGAAGCAAACAGGAAAAAAAAATTCTTTTAGTATTGTTTCATTTTATTATCGAATTGGGACTTGAATATTGATGTAATATGGACAATCGTACCTAACACCGAAAACCCTACTGTGTTACTGTAAGAAGAGTTTATTCTGCCATCAAAAAAAAAAAAAAAATGAAATCTGTTATTCAAGACTTTCATAATTGTATACTTCCACTGGGAGAGATTGACTTTAATAAACTTTTTTCAGTGATGATCAACTCGTCATCCCTGCCTATTTCCACCTTTCTTTTTCAGCACCTAGTGACGGGAAGCCTGCGGACGGATCTAACTTCAAGTTAAAAGAAAATGAAATTTAAGGTGGCTTAATGTTGCTGTATTTCAGCAGTTGAATATTATTATTATAATTTTTTTTTTGTTTTATTTATCTGTGTCATTCTTTTTGTGTGTTTTTATTTTGTTTGTTGCGTTTTGTTTTGGTTAGTATTTGGTACCGCATAGTGTTATCTCTTCTCCTTAAGGAAGTGTAAACGATCAAGAGATATAAAGTGATGTAAATAGGATGGTTTAAAAAAAGGTACAGTTAAGACTGAAGTCGTTTTGTATTCGGGGCCGGGCTGTTCTTCTCTGCATGGTGAAGAGAGACACTATTTTTATATTGCGATACCATGTGGGGCAGGAAGGCCTTCCCGAATGAGCTGGGAATTGATACCTAGATCCAATATTTTTATTAGTAAACCTTGTTGGCTTGACACATCTACTGATTGAAATGGATGTCTTAGTCTAGGTTACTATTTTTGTCATATGGAATTGAATAAAATTGCGGGATGTCATATGAAATCCAATAGTTTGCCATTTATTTTTTTGATTTTACGGAACGGAAGGAACACTTGCCAGCTAAACAGAATTGATTGTAAGTATTTGAGCAAATCATTCAAGGTATACTAATTCTAAGCTATCAGCATAGCCATCCCTGTCTTGTTTTTTATCTTCGATTAAAGGTCACACAGATATTAAGATTATCTCATCGAGTCCAGGAAACAATGTTATATCACAAAGTAGGAAATTTAGCAGAAGAAAAAAAAGGAAAAGAAAAACGTAATAATTGCATTGTTTGTTTTGAGCAGCACTTTTTAAAACAGATGCCAAATAAAAGCACTTGCTAATAATTCTGAGATTATGTCTGTTCAATTGCTTTAATTTTTCAGGGCCCTGCAGGGCTTCACTAGACCTGAGCAGCTTCAGACAGGGCTGGCTAGGTGGTCATCTATGGTGGAGAAGTATGGGGTAGCATTACTTTAAACTTTACAGTTAAACTTCATGCATTGATCACAGGTGTCTTGATTGCACTGCAAAAATGCACTTTCAATGGGAGTTGTTTCGCTTTTATTTAGCAAAAGAAATCTGCCAATGGAGTAAGCAAAATTTGCTTGACAAGATTTCATGAGACGTTAGGCAAAATGACCCCTTTTATTGGCTAACTAGAAATGATTACAGTATTCAGGTTTTTGAGGTGACTTAGGCCTCAAGATGTAATACAGAAACTGGAGTTCTCTGTGTTTTTATACACACTAGGACAAGTAACAACATTGGTAAAATCTTTAAGTGAGACATCTTAAATGTAAAAAATTCATAGACCTCATTAGGCTAAGATTCATTTAGCAAGAGAGAAGAACAATGTATGGTCAAGACCTTCGGATAAGATAACTGACAACAAAGTCTTTTGAAGTTTCTGATGACTTTTTCCATACAACGTGAGTCTGTAGTCAGGTTGTCTGTGTCAGTCTGAGAGATGCAAACAATCCTCATACCTGGCCATAAGACCCATGTCTCTATTTACACCATGTTGTAATGTATGCAGTTTTAACATGAGTTTGAAATCCCATTCTTTTCTCTCTTGCTGTGTTCTGAAGTTGCCCATAAGCCCTGTGACTTTAAAGTTCCTCTCACAGTGTCCATGGCTGTTGAAGTGGGCTGCTTCAGGAACATCTGTGTTGCCACATTTAATGTGGAACCTGTGTAAATTAATTCTCTGGCGGAGAGTTTTTCCAGTTTTTCCCACTTAGAGTGCAGTGTCAGGACATTTCATGCAGAGAATTTGAGTTGCCACGAAAGGCTGCATATTGTAATCTTTTTAGTTAGCCAATAAAAGGCATCATTTTGCTTGACTTCTCACTACATCCATAATGGCTAACACGGTACAACACCCTAGTACTATTGACAAGATTTCTTAAAGTAAGTTAAATAATCATAAAATCAATTTTTTTGATAGGTCAATAGTTCTTATGATAAGGAAAACAAGATAGAAATACTTTTCACTTGCTTAGATTGTTCCAGTTGTCACGGTAACTCTTCATGTTGTTGGGGGTTTGTGCCTCGGTTTGTCACCTGCTGGCAATGGCAGTAGTGGGTTTAAATAGCCAACCCACTTCACCTTCTTTTTACCAGAGTTGTGGAAAAAAATAAGCCTTTGCTAAACCTTTTCTGAATATTTCTTGTTTCTTAATGGATCTCTTTAGATCCCGACTTTTGTTTTTTTCCTCCTCCATTTTGTTTTTTTGCTTTGTCCTCAGAGGAGAAATTTTATTTTGCTCTTTGGCTTTGTTATTTCAGCATTTATCGATCACCCAGGTTTGATCCTTTTCTATTTTGCATCTCTCTTCTGGCTTGCCCTTTTAAAAATCTCGTCGGTTTTCCAACACTACATATGCAGACTTTGACTCAGACTCAAACCAAATGTCTCTAGCATTTCTTGATGTACTTCTGCTGAATGATACGCTGGCTGAAAATCCTCAGTGTTGGTGTCAGCGAGAGGATTGGCAGCATTATTCATACTGTCATTCGGACTTGTTTTAATTCTCTCCTTTGCTACGACCTCCAGAGGGTGTCCCATAACTGAGTCGGCCCTTTTAATTAGCTTGTTGATTCAGTGGGCCTTTCTTGAAGTGGCGTTACCAGCCCAGCACACCACACTGGCCATCACAGAGTTATAGAAGATATGATAGATGTCACTACCGACATTAATGTTAAGTGTAATAAAATGCATTAAGTGTAGGAGATTTACATGAACTACATAATCCATAAGCTACCTACTTCAAACCAGGGAAAGTATAAAACAATCTTATCTGGAAACTCATTATTCTAGTATTTATAAAATAATTAGTTATTCCGTAAAACATGTATTAGGAACTGGCATAAAATAACAGTATTTCATGAAATAGCAGCTTATACATTTTAAAGCTATTATATACGCACAGGAAAATTAAAGCAGATTCAGAATGTATTCTGACCCTTTCAGTTTATGCACACTTTAATGTGTTCTAGATTTAATTTTAAATAGATACATTTGAGACTTTTACCTATCAATGTCTACTCAATAATTAATAATGACAAAGTAAAAACATATTCTCCAAAAGATTTGCAAATGTATTATTATTATTAATAATAATAATATTCATCGTCATCGTTATCATCAGCATCATGAATTTAATGTAAGTTTAATTTAATGTAAAAGCGCCTTTCAAGTTACACAAGGCTACTGTACAACAATACACCCAATACACATAAAATCAAACAGTCCAGATATTCAAGCAAAATTAATCCATCCATCCATTTTCCAACCTGTTGAATCTGAACACAGGGTCACAGGGGTCTGCTGGAGCCAATCCCAGCCAACACAGGGCACAAGGCAGGAACCAATCCCAGGCAGGGCGCCAACCCACCGCAGAGCAAAATTAATGAGAACAGCAAAAGTCAATATTAAAAAGATAAATGTTAATTTTAGATTTAGAAACAGAAAATGAGGTACATGCACAGGGCAGTCCATAGCCGTGGTCCTGATACACTAAAAGCCCTGTCCCTCATAGTGTGCAGTCTGTATAATGGAATGGTTAATAGCAAAGAGTCAGAAGAATGAAGTGCATGTGATGGAGTATCGGGACAAATTAAAGACAAATAAGGTGAGGCTGGACCAAAACTAAAACAACTGCAACATTTATTTAAATAGCACATTTTCATGCAAAGACTGTCGCTTAAAGTGCTTTACATGATGAAGAAAGTGGAAAAAGACAAAATATATAAGAAAATAAAATTAGGGAACACTAATTAACATCAAATAAAAGTAAGGTCCAATGGCCAGGGATGACAGAAATACAAAAAAAAAAAAACTCCAGACGGCTGGAGAAAAAAATAAAATCTGCAGGGGTTCCGAGGCCATGAGACCACCCAGCCCTCTCTAGGCATTCTACCTAACATCAATGACCTCAGTCAGTCCTCATGGTATTCAGGGTTCACATGGAAGAACTTGATGATGACAGTCATGTGGACTTCTGGCCTTCAATCCATCAATGTAGGAACATCACGGTGCTTTGACCAGGTGGTGGTGGTGGTGCAGATCGGCACCACAGAAAACCGGAAAAAGAACAGCAGAGAAAGTAAGGGTTAGTACAGAGTGCGGAGCCACCATGAATAATAATGATAATTAAATGCATATACAGAATATCAGGATTAAACAAAAATGAAGCTATGAGAAAAGCCATGTTAAAATGATGTGTTTGTAGCCGTTTTTTAAAGTGCTCCACTGTATTAGCCTGGCAAATTTCTATCGGTCAGCTATTCCAGATTTTAAGTGTATAACAGCAGAAGGCCACCTCACCACTACTTTTAAGCTTAGCTCTTGGAATTTTAAGCAGACACTCATTTGAAGATCTAAGATTACGATTTGGAGTGTAAGGTGATTGACATTTAGAGATATAGGATGAAGCAAATTATTTAAGGCTTTGTAAACCATAAGCAGTATTTTAAAATCAATTCTCAATGACACAGGTAACCAGTGTAATGACATTAAAACTGGAGTGATGTGCTCGGATTTTCTTTCCCTAGTTAAGATTTTAGCAGCTGCATTCTACATGAGTTGCCATCGATTAATGTCTTTTTTGGGTGGTCCAGTAATCTAGCCGACTGAAAACAAAAGTGTGAACTCATTTCTCACCATCTTGCAATGTTACAAGAGGTCTAACTTTGTGACAAAATGCTGTCCTAGTGGTCTGATTAATATGTGATTTAAAATTCAGGTCAGAGTCAATAGTTACCCCTAAATTCTTAACCTCCGTCTTGACTTTTAATTCTAATGCATCACGTTTATTTCTAATAACCTCGTTATATCCATTTTTGCCAATCACTAAAATTTCTGTTTTCTAGTAATTTATTCTGAGAAAATTACTACTCATCCATTCAGAAACACAAGTAAGACATTGTGTCAGTGAATCAAGAGAGTCAGGGTTGTCAGACGCTATTGATAAATACAGTTGTGCGTCATCAGCATAGCTGTGGTGGCTCATGTTATGCCCCGAGATAATCTGACGTAATGGAAGCATGTAAATCGAAAAGGTGAAGTTTATCTATACTAATAAAAGGCAAAGCCTTCACTGACTGACTGACTCACTCACTCACTGACTCATCACTAATTCTCCAATTTCCCGTGTAGGTAGAAGACTGAAATTTGGCAGGCTCATTCCTAACAGCTTACTTACAAAAGTTGGGCAGGTTTCATTTCGAAATTCTACACGTAATGGTCATAACTGGAAGCCATTTTTCTACATATACTGTAATGGAGTTGAGCGCGAAAGCCGTGGGGGGGCGGAGTTTCGTGTGACATCATCACGCTTCCCAAGTAATCACGTGAACTGACTGTCAACGCATTACGTAGAAAACCAGGAAGAGCTCCAAAAAGCGCTGAAGAAAACATGCATTATATAATTGAGAAGGCAGCGAAACAATAATAAGCGAGCGAGTGACATATACAACCATATTCATGAGTGCTGCTACTTCGGAAACAAAGCACGGTGTAAACCTAAAGTTTAAATTAAGTTCATAGAAAGGCTGCCGCTGGCGTTTCACATGCCCACGGGTAATGCGGGATACAAGTTTAATGAGAGGATGCAGGATATAAACGAGAGTTTTGATCACTTTGTAACTAAGTTAAAATTGTAGGTGAAGGGGTGTGCTTATGCAAATTCCGAGAGACTGTGTTTGTGGGGGATTGACAGTTAAGGCGGGTCGGGGAGTCACGTCATCATCTCCCCTCCCATTCACCTCATTTCGCTCTGAGCTGAACTCCGCAGCTAACGCAGTGTTACGACTTTGTGACGCTGCCACCAAATACTCACAGAAAAATCCACAAGTTAATACACACACTGTCTCTAGAGTTTCTACACACTGAATCCTCCAGGCACTACTTACAAAAGGTTACATTGACAATCGTGTTATTTTTAAAATGTTTCCTTTTCTTAGCACAAGCACAACTGAGAAGCTTCGATGCATGTGCTCCATAACGCGTTAAAAAATCACGCATTTAATCACAAGCAAAGGGGAACTTCTGTCAATGCATGCTTTCCTGGTACACCGATTACATTGATCAGCGCTTCCTGATTCATTTTACCCTCGCACCACCTTGGTTTGTGAAGAAGTCTGAAAAAATATGAGGTTAACACAGAAAAACAGATCACTAATTCAAGCTTTATGAATAATCGATTCGCCATCAATCATTTTTTTGGTAAAGCCATACTCAGTGTAATCCTCCTTCCATTTTATAATTTTTCTGCAACTAGCCATGATTAAATGAATGGTAAAAAAGTAAGAGCAAAGCGAGGGTGACTTATTCAGGCAGGCAGGCGACAGCTCAATAGCTCGAATTTGGATATAAGTAGGTTCTACTGCATTTAGTCACCAGAAATATCTTTGGTAGGAATGGAAGTTGAATTTAGTCTTTAAATTTCTATGGTAAAGAAAAAGTTATGCAATAATGACTACATTTAACTATATAAAGTCAAAACTTTTATATATAAAGTCATTCGCGAATATATAAAGTCAAAACTTGATTATATAAAGTCAGCGGTGGTATATATAAAGTCAATACTTGTTTCTGAATATATAAAGTCAAAACTTGAATATATAGCCTAAAGTCATTCCCAAATATATAAAGTCAAAACCTGAGTATATAAAGACGGCGTTGGAATATTTCGGAATATATAAGGTAAGTGCTGGAATATATAAAGTCAAAACTTAAATATATAAAGTCAGCGTCGGAATATATAAAGTCAGCTCTGGAATATATAAAGTCAAAACTTGAATATATAAAGTCAGCGACAGAATATATAAAGTCAGCTCTGGAATATATAAAGTCAAAACTTGAATATATAAAGTCAGCGTCAGAATATACAAAGTCAGCGCTAGAATATCCATCCATTTCCCAACCCATTGAATCCAACCACAGGGTCACGGGGGTCTGCTGGAGCCAATCCCAGCCAACACTGGGCGCAAGGCAGGAACCAATCTTGGGCAGGGCACATGCATCATTTTCAAAACATTAACCGAACAGTGTTTTTTTAATTTATTTTTCTGAATACGTTTTTGTTAACTTAGTTCAGTTCAGAGTCATTTAAATCAATAGATTTTGACTTTCATTTTATATATTTAGGAGTGAGTTTATATACTCCGATGTTGACTTTATATAATCAGGAATGACTTTATAAATTCTGACGCTGACTTCATATATTCAACTTTTGACTTTATATATTCCAGCTCTGACTTTATTTATTCAAGTTTTGACTTTATATATTCGGGAATGACTTTATATATTCAAGTTTTGACTTTATATATTCTGACGCCGACTTTATATATTCACAAAATCAATTTATTTGCCTGTTTGGCACCCCATAGTATATGTGTGTGTGTGTATATATATGTACACATGTATGTATGTATGTGTATATATATATATATATATATATATATATATATATATATATATATATATATATATATATATATATATATATATATGCCAGCAACACTCATGACAAAGACAAAACAATTACATTGTCAATCATGTTACGTTATTATTAAAATGTTTCCTTTTCTTTTTACTTCTCGCTGCCAAGCTAGGTATTTTGATATATATATATATATATATATATATATATATATATATATATATATATAAATATATATATAGATATAGATATAGATATAGATATAGATATAGATATAGATATAGATAGATAGATAGATAGATAGATAAGATACATATATAGATATATATAGATACTTTGTATATAGATATGACAACAACACTCATATCAAAGACAAAACAATAACATTAACAATCATGTTACGTTATCTTTAAAATTTTTCCTTTTCTTTTTCATAACTTCTTTAACACACTACTTCTCCGCTGCGAAGTGCGGGTATTCTGCTAGTATTGAATATGTAAGGGAAAAGATAGCCAATGCGATTTTACAAGTGTAGCAGTGATATGCTCCCAGGTTTGAAGTGAGTAGCCACACGTGCTGCTGAATTTTGTAAATATTGTGATTTGTTTAGACTCCGAGCAGTGGCGTAGCGTGGGTTTCAGCTGCCCGGGATGGAGGAAAATTTCGCCGCACCCTTATTTAGGTATTTCAATTTAAAAGACTAAAATATACAGTAATTCTTTGCCGCCCCCTAAAAGTGCCGCCCGGGGAGGGCCCTGCCGCCCCCACTATGCTAGGCCACTGACTCCGAGCAGGGATAGCAAACAGCACTGAATTTCAATAGTCAAGTGACAAGGTTGACAAAAGCATGAATGAGCATCCCAGTCGTGGTTTCAGAGATCAGTGGACGCAGCCTAAGGTTGATAAAGGCAACCTTGGTAATATTGTTCTACCAGACGGTTGTGGCAAGTGCCCTCTTCTACTCGGTGTTGTGCTGGGCAGGCCGCATAAAGAAGAAGGACGCCTCACACCTGGACAAACTTGTGAGGAAGGCAGGCTCTATTGTAGGAATGGAGCTGGACAGTTTGACATCCGTGGCAGAGCGACGGGCACTGAGCAGACTCCTGTCAATCATGGAGAATCCACTGCATCCACTGAACAGGATCATCTCCAGACAGAGGAGCAGCTTCAGCGACAGACTGCTGTCACCGTCCTGCTCCACTGACAGACTGAGGAGACCCCACACCATGCGACTCTTCAATTCTACCTAGGGGAGTAAACGTTAATGTTATACAAAGTTATTGTCTGTTATATCTGCATTTGTATTGCTCTTTAATTTAATATTTCTTTTTGTATCAGTATGCTGGTGCTGGATTATGTGAATTTCCCCTTGGGGATTAATAAAGTATCTATCTATCTATCTATCTATCTATCTATCTATCTATCTATCTATCTATCTATCTATCTATCTATCTATCTATCTATCTATCTATCTATCATTAATATGAGGTTCAAAGGAGAACGTAGGATCAAGAATAACACCAAGATGTTTAAGCTGTGCAGACAAAGCTGAGGAATTGTCTGTTTTCTTCAAAGTGTCTGGAGATGTAATAATTAAAATCAAATCAAACACACAAATCTCCCCTTCACAGACATATTCAAACCCTTTGCCGTTGCTCTCGAAATTGTGCTCAGGTGCCTCCAGTTTGCTGTAACCCTCATTGTCTGCAGAGGTAGGAAGAGTAGAGGCAGTAGTATAGAGCACCACCTTGTGGATCGGCAAGGAATCCCCACCAGCAGAGCCTGTAATGCATCTGCCAAGGCGCACATGTGCGACTCCATTCAGCACAGCTCTCAGTCCTACAAGAGGCGTTCAAAACATTTTCGCACTTTTATAATTACGTTGGAAACGAGAGGAGTAGTAATTGGGCATTAAAAAGTTGATACGCTGCCGGGAAAATTGCATCGCATACAAAGGTGACTATGTAGAAAAGTTATGCCATTTGTTTTTGAAATTCTTAATAAATAGAGTTAAACAAAAGTCCGGAAACCTTTTGAACGTCCCTCGCACATGGTCCTAAAGTCTTCACTTCTTTTCTCAAAGTGTGTGAATCTAGAACAAACTACTGAGACATGGAGTTGAGGAGACAGAAACCTTGGCAACCGTAAGAAGTAACTGGATGAGATGTTGGGACTGCTTAGCTACAGTATTTGTTAAACAGTTGAGCTTAGTGGAATGAATGGTCTCCTCTCATTTGTCAAATTTCTTATGTTCTTATGTAAGGACAACTCCAGCTTATACCTTCTGAAGAAATCCCCCCAGGTGACTCTTTTATGCCAGGGTACATCAAACATGGAGGAGGAATATCAAAAGATGGAGGAGGACTTTGTCATTGTGTGCAAGGACAATAATCTGCAACCAAACACTACCAGGAGAAAGGAGTTGCAGGAGGACTTGCTGTATGCCATGAAGACCTCTGAGATCAGTTACCATGATGAATGAGAAAGTGGAGGTGATACCTGGGATTTTATCAGAAATGTGAATTGGAGTGTGTGGACATCACACACATCAAAAAAATGTCTGTTTTTTGAGGATATACAAACCTTTTAATGCGTGATAAGCTGCTGGTAATATTCTACCAGTCCATGAGATGAGAGGTCCGTAGCAAAGGACCGTTTTGAAGTAAATAATCACATTCCAGGAAGTGTAGGATCCAATCGGGTGTGGGTGTGCACAATCGCGCTTCATTTCAGGGTTGATTAGGGTGCTTGGCTGATCGCACATCAGCATGCAAAGATGAGCAGATCAGTCAGGTGCTTCATTCACACTTTGGAGGTAGCGGCGTATCACACCTGTGCCCAATCAGGCCACATAAAAGGAGAACGACAAGAAGAAAGAACGAAAAGAAACAGAATCAGGACAGACAGAAAGACAGGAAAAGAGACATGGAGGTTAAAGACGGGAGAATGAAGGTAGGATTGAGAGAAGAAAGCCAGGAAAGGCTGTCGCTGAAGAGGGGACTGAGGGTCACTCCTGCTGAGGTATATGGGAAGAAGGAGTGACTGACTGTTCTAGGAGGGTTTCCTTGCAAGGCCGCAAGGTGGCAGCGGGAGTTGGAGGAATGAGGCTTGGTGATGGGCAGTAGGGGCCTGAGCCAGTCAAAGGGATGGTTGTGGCTGTTGATAGGACATCACCTCTGAATGCAGGATCCCATCAGGGTTAGCAGAGGAGATTTCAGATTTTAAGAAAGATGTACCAGGGCTCGTGAGTTTTTAGAGAACTGCTTCCTGCCTGTGGTTTTATCCTCATTTCTATGGAATTATTTAATGACTTTTAACCTCCACTGGACACTGATTTTATGGATTATTAATTTAGGGGGACAATTTGAATCACCAAATTAATTGCACTGTGTTTTCGAGTGATTTTAATAAAAGCACTGCCACTTTTTGCACCAATCACTTGCTGAATGTGCGTGTCCTCATTTGCTTGGCTTATCTTGGTAGAAGACTATCGATGGTTGAAGAGGCTCCCAGAAGCAACAAGGAAGCGTGGAGCTTACCCGGACCATCACAGTCCATAGTTGTCAAGAACTCAGGATCATTCTTCATTTTTTTTTCTGAAGGAAATACATTTTTTCTCCAGGCTAAAGAAAAGGCCAGTCATGTCAGTACTTCATAGAATTCTCCAGATTTACAATAGCAGTTATTATCACCAGGAAAAATAATCTCTGAGTATATGGATGTACCCCCTATTGTTAAACCTTCTCTTAGTTGTAGCTGAACAAAGTTTATTACTTACTTATTTGGCTGACAGCTAAGCACATTTCTTCTGCTTTCAAATTGGAGCACAGGCAGGTAAAGTGACTTGCTAACAGGCACACGGTGTCAGTACTGGGACTACCCCAAGGATTTGACATTCAAAGCCTTAACTAATACACCACACTCAGTCCATTAGAATTTTGAGAATAATTGCTCCACAGTAACAGGGATTGCACAATATAGTCCTTAATGTTTGTGAAGTTCTGATAAAATTGTTTCTGCCTTAGGGACCATACTCATAGCCTCACTGATAGTGCAAACTGAAACAGAACTCATCTGTATTCCAGATGTCTTGATAATATCTGGCAAAACACACAATAATTGTGCATGCAAACAGTTGATGTCCAAACCCTTGAAATGTAATGAAACGGTGGAGGGCTCAGCACACGCTTAAACTGTTGATCTCTCAGCACATGTGGCTCTTAGGCAAACAGAAAAGGGATTGAGCAGCAAGAGTCCAAGAGCAAACTGCCACCCCTGAAGTGGCAGCATCAGAAAAGTCCAAACCCAGGATGCTGGATCCGTGAATTTGCAGTACTATGCACTGCCTAATAGCTAACCCTAAGAAATTTCTAGAATGTGGGTTATGGCAAATGGGGACTTCAGAGATATCCCGTTTATGTGTATTTCATGATTTATGATTGTAACATCTTAAATGCAGAAGCAAGGAACTTCCAGTGTTTTATAAAACCAGTTGATATGGGCTCACTGCCTCCCTCCAATTTCACTGAGAAAGCAACCCTTCGCAAACAATTTATACACCGATTGAGGAATGCAGCCTGTTAGACATATGTTATAAGGACCATTCAGAATCAGTCTGCACTCATCAGTGAAAAGGATTTTGGTGGTCAGCATATATTACACTGGAGGCAGTGTAAGGTTTCTGATTCAACTCCACCATCAATTCATGTGTGACTGTATTACTCTGTCAAAAAAATATAAAAAATCAGGAGTGGTCTCCCCTCGACTTTCTCGTATACTCAGATATGGGGATGGATGTTTTAGTAGTAAACCGCAAAACAATGATTATATTTTTATATTATGTACATTAAAGAACCATCAACAAAAAATAAAATCAAATTAATAATATATTGAACAATTAGTATAAAAGTAAAGTTAAATAAAACTGACTCTGCAGCTGCATGAATAAAAAAGTACTACTTCCAGTTAGCAGAAATAGCTCAAATATTGATAGAACTACGTTCTACATTTTGTACCTAATACTTGAATACAAATTTGGTTAACCCAACTGAAAGTGTACTCCAGTTTACACACACACACACAAAATTTTTGGATGATTACAATATTTGCCCTACGAGAAAGTAAATCAGACTCAAAGAGGTCTATAATGTCGAGATTCATCAAAATCTTGAGGTCGAATTTTTGGACAATTACAATACTTTCTTTACGAGAAAGTAAATCAAACTCAAAGAGGTCTAAAACATCGAGATTCGTCAAAATTTCAAGGTCGAATTTTTGGACGATTACAATACTTATGGGAAAGTAAATCAAACTCAAAGATCTCTAAAACGTCAAGATTCATCAAAATCTCGAGGTTGTATTTTTGGACGATTATAATACTTTCCCAACGAGAAAGCAAATGAGGCTCAAGGAAGTCTAAAACGTCAAGATTCATTAAAATATCAAGGTCAAATTTTTGGACAATTACAATACTTTCACTATACTTTGTATACGAGAAAGTAAAAAGACAAACACAGTGTATGAACTTACATCCCGTTGTGGTTTGCATAAAACTATCAGCTACAGTGGATTTCAATTATTTTTATTTTTCCACATCAAGCAACACTCGATACCACAGAGTGGTAAAACAGGATTATAGAAATTTTGGCAAATTTAATAAAATTATAAAACTAAAATATCACATTGACACGAGTATTAAGGCCTTTTCCTATGACACTTTTGTCATAGGACATGTGCATCACATGTTATTGATCATCGTTGAGATGTTTCTACACCTTGTTTGGAGTCCACCAGAGATCCACTCAATCGATTGGAAATCATTAGGAAAGGCACACAACCTTCTATAGAAGGTCCTACAGGTGAGCAAAAACTAAGCGATGAGGTCGAAAGAATTGCCTGCAGGGCTTAGAGACAGGATTGTGTTAAGCTACAGGTTTGAGAAAAAAACAAAAAAAAAAGAAAATCCTACAGGATTGAAGATTCCCAAGAGAACAGTGGCCACCATAATTCTTAAATGGAAGACATCTGGGACAACCTCGACTTTTCCTAAAGCTGAGTGCCACGCCAAACTGAGCAATCAGGGAAGAAGGGCAATGCTAAGAGAGGTAACTAAGAACATGATGGTCACCTTAGGTTGATGTCCACAGAATCTGTATGGAGACAGTGGAAACTTCCAGAAGGACAACCATCACTAGAACACTCAACCGATCTGGACTTTATGACAGTTTGGTCAGACAAAGCCACTCCTCAGTAAAAGACACATGGAAACCCTCATGGAGTCTGCAAAAAGGGCACCGAAAGGACTCCTAAACTGTGAGAAACAAGATTCTCTGGTCTGATGAAACCAAGATTAATGTTATACCTGAAAAGAAACCAGGCACGCTCATCACCTGGGCAATGCCACTCTAATGATTACCATGGTGGTGGCAGCATCACGCTGTACGGTTGTTTTTCAGTGACTGGTTTAAGGGAACACTGAATGGATTAAAGAACATTGATATCCTTAATGAAAACCTGCTACAGAGTACTCTGGACCTCAGATTGGGCCAACAAGGCAATGGCCTTAAACTCAAAGGAAAGACAACACAGGAGTGGCTTAGGGTCAGCTCTGTGAATGTTCTTGAATGGCCCAGCCAGAACCCAGATTTGAACCCAACCAAACATCTCTGGAGAGACCTGAAAACAGCTGACCACCAATGGCCAACATCCAACATGACAGAACTTGAGAGGCTCTGCAGAGAACAAATGGCTGAAAAATCCTCAAATCCAGGCGTGTGAAGCTTGTCATGTCAGACCCAAGAAGACTCCCGGCTGGAAATGCTGCCAATGGGGCTTCAACAAAGTCTACTGAATAAAGTTCCTGAATACGTGTGTCAATGGAATATTTCAATTTTTTATATATATATTTAATAAATTTACAAAAATTTCTAAAATCATGCTTCCACTTTGTCATTCTGGTGTTTTGAGTTTGCTTGATGTGGAGAAAAAATAATTTAAATGATTTTAGCAAAAGGCCACTGTATAATAAAGTGTGAAAAAAGTGAAAGGGTCTGAATAGTTTGTGAATCGACTGTAAATGAATAAATAATCAAATGTGCATAATATACAACTGGGCATAGGACTGTGCACAATATGATAAATGCTGTGTGCTTAGCTGTGCAGCCAGTAGATTTGCGTACTCTGTACACTGCAGCAGTCAAGGCATAGCTACTTTGCGGTTACAGAAAGTGAATTGACTGTCCTTGCATTGATTATATGGAAATATTTAAGCATTAAGTTGATCCCTAGAGAAGTTTATATGAAAATACAGGGATATTTTAACACAGGAGACATTTTTATAACTGTCCTCATTTTTATCTTCATGACAGTTGCTTCTTTTCTGAAATGTATTGTTAACTGCGTTCCTTACAGATACAGCTGGCTTCATTAACAAATAATTCAAACTGATGAACACGACTGCAAGCAGAGTCATTTTAGCCGTTACAGTAACTTTATAAAGGGGATTACTTCAAAATGGGAAAGATTCTGATAGATAGATAGATAGATAGATAGATAGATAGATAGATAGATAGATAGATAGATAGATCCTAGTTTTAGTATAGTAGGCAGGATTAGATAGATAGATAGATAGATAGATAGATAGATAGATAGATAGATAGATAGATAGATAGATAGATAGATAGATAGATAGATAGATAGATAGATAGATAGATAGATAGATCTTAATTTGTCGCAGGCGTAAATGCATCCTAAATAGCATTTAAAACATACCAAAAATATGTACATGTGATCCAAAAGAAAACACGATTCGTCACACCTTCTTCCCCATAGTCCAGTTCTGGTACTCACATGCCCATTGTAGACGCTCTTGTGGTGGCCAGGTGTCAGAATGACGGGCTGCAGCTATGCATCAATCTGCATTGCACTGTGTGTACTGATACCTTTCTCTCATGGCCAGTATTAAGTTTATCAGCAATCTGTGGTACAATAGCTCTTCTGTGGGATTGAACAGGTGGACTATCCTTTGAGTCCCACATGATCCCTTCACCAATTGATCTTCCTTGGACTATTTCTGGTAGGTACTAACCACTGCATACTGGGAACACCCCCTCAAGACCTGTCATTTTGCAGAATAATCTTACCCAGTTGTCTAGCCATCACATTTTGGCCCTTGTCAAAGTCACACAGATTTTTTGATTCTGATTAGATGTACTTTATTAATCCCTGAGGGGAAGTTGTCTTTTCACATGACCTTTGGAGGTCAGAGCGCAGGGTCAGCCATTGTACAGCAGCACCCCTGGAGCAATTTTCAGGTTAAGGGTCTTGCTCAAGGGCTCAATGGAGTATGATCACTTCTGGCAATAATGAGATTTGAACCGACAACTTTATGCTTGTCCATTTTTCCTGTTCCCAAAACTTTACCTTCCAGAACTGACTCTTCACTTGCTGCCTAATATATCCCACTCATTAGCAGGCAGCCATTGTAACAAGATAATCAATGTTACTCACTTCAAAGTAGATTTAATGTTGTGGCTGATTGTTGTAGATATGAAAGGCAGGATAAGATAGATAGATAGATAGATAGATAGATAGATAGATAGATAGATAGATAGATAGATAGATAGATAGATAGATAGATAGATAGATAGATATGAAATCCACTATATAGATAGATAGATAGATAGATAGATAGATAGATAGATAGATAGATAGATAGATAGATAGATAGATAGTACTTAATTTGTCCTGGGGGAAATGCTCCCTCAATAAGAGTTTGCAGTGTACCAAAATATGCAAACTTGAAAACAAGCATTTAATTAAAATAAAACACTAAATGAAAATCAATAATATACAATATTGAACACAAATACAACAAGCGATACATTGAGGATCACCATCCATGTCTTCCCAGGTATGTGATACCACCCCAGGCCAAGAGAGGGTGCTGACTCTTAACTGTATTGTCATTTTACTCCTTCAGAGTTCAGAGAAACCGCCCAATGAGTTTAGCTGACTCCACCCCTTCTGGCCCCTGGGCTACAAAATGATGACCGCCTGGAAGGAGGTGTCACTTAATTGGTAGACGATCTGAGCAAAGGAGCTTCATATCAACCGACTCAGTGCTGGATTAGTAGTAGCCACTCTCTTAACACAGCGACTGTTTTTGTTAAGGACTGAAAGTAAATGAGGAGGGCCATGTTGACACCCCCAATGTCGAGACCCTTCAACTGCTCAGATGACCACAACATGTAGAGAAATTTGGATTTTTTTTTTTACATAGCATCATTGAAAATGAGGTATAAATAATAATAAAATAAAAAGAAACTAGAATGAATGTTATTGTAAGAGTGTCCCCATATGACAAGTTACTTCTAAAACTTTAATGTGATTTCAGTTTGAATAAAAATATTTTGCCATCATCTTTTTTTCTGTTTTTACTCTGTGGCTAGAGTTTACTAATAGAAACAAAGTGAGAGGCACTTTACCCAAGCTTCTACTAAAGACTGAAACAACAGATGTTAGGACATTCAGGGTGCAAAATGGAAGAATAAATGAATGACTGATATATAAAGAACATAAATCATTTAAAGGAATCAGCTGTCTAGATAGGATGATGCAAATAAAAATGTTAATTGCATTCAAAGTTATAGCACATAAGCATTTAAATCATAGTGGGTTTTGTACAAAACACACTCACTCACACACATACAACAAAACAAAATGCTTTTCAGAATTAAAGGTCCCAGCTACTATCACTGATACAACAAAGAAGCCTTTGAAGACTAATTGAGCAAGTACACAAAATGATTGGCTCATTATAAGCATACTCGATAAGAAGTTTTCAAAGGTCACACAATGAGATGCTAAATGATTTCATCTGTGCAGAAAACCTAACTACTTTTCTTGTGACATTTCATAAACGTTTTTCCAAAGTACAGTGGGAACTTGTTTTGCGGCTAGAATGGAGATTTCACTCTATTTAGGATATTTGGAATGTTTAATGTCAAAACAAGATAATTATGCAGCAATGCAGATAATATCTTCAAAAAGAGCAAGTATTTAAGCAGCAACGAAAGGAATTCCAAATATGACAGTTTAGAAAATAATAACAAACAACACCAAAGTTTTTTTTTTCACATATCTTGCAGTTTACACTGTTATCTCCTTTACTCATTTTTATGAGAGTGCTCTTTCTGAAATATAATGTGAAATAGTAATTACAAAAAAGGTTATAATTCTGTTAAGCTCCTGCTCTGACAGAGTAGATAGAAAATAGCATTCAGATGGGATAGCACTGTTTAAATTATTTATGATTATGAAGACAGCATATACCAGTGGTTCTCAAACTATGGGGTGGGCCCCCCGGGGGGGGGCACAAAGTAACGAAAAGGGGGGTACGAAGATGTGAAAAAAGAAAACAAGAATCGAAAATATGAAAAATACATCTATTGAAACCAAAACAAATTACCTTTAACCACATTCTGATGCTAGAAAAATAAATATAGAATTAGATAAATGTCGATAAAAGTTAAGTAAGTATAATAAAATATGCATCCATTATATATCATTAATTAAAAAAGAACAAATTGGTATTAGATAGATAGATAGATAGATAGATAGATAGATAGATAGATAGATAGATAGATAGATAGATAGATAGATAGATAGATAGATAGATAGATAGATAGATAGATAGATAGATAGATACTTTATTAATCCGAAGGGGAAATTAACAAAGTGGGCTCCTTTCAAAAAAACGTTAGGGAGGGGCACGATTAAAACTGTTATGAAAACTCAGGTCGCAAATACTTAAAAGGTTGAGAAACGCTGGTATATACTATCATATGGAAGAATGAAACAATCTTATATAAAATCCAAGGTCTGTCTGTCTTTTTGTCTGTCCGACCGCTTTTCATTAGACAGCTACTGTACTTAATGGATTTAGATTGGGTTTTTTGCTATAATTTGCTTAAACTTTCCGGTTAATTTTGTGAGTTCTCTCATCACGCTAAGTATCATAGTTTGCTTGCAGGAGCGATATATTCATATTTTATCTATCTATCTATCTATCTATCTATCTATCTATCTATCTATCTATCTATCTATCTATCTATCTATCTATCTATCTATCATATAGTGCCTTTCATGTTTATCTATCTATCTATCTATCTATCTATCTATCTATCTATCTATCTATCTATCTATCTATCTATCTATCTATCTATCTATCTATCTATCTATCTATCTATCTATCTATCTATCATATAGTGCCTTTCATTTATCTATCTATCTATCTATCTATCTATCTATCTATCTATCTATCTATCTAAAGGTTACATGCCTGAGGTCTGATGTGGCAGGTTTGGAAAATGAATAAATTAATTAATTGGAAGGTTGCCGGTTCAAATCCCATAAATGCCAGAAGTGACTCTACTCTGTTGGGCCCATGACCAAGGCTCTTAGTCTGCAGTTGCTTTGTCCTGAGTATGACGTTAATCTGCAGGCAGGTCTTCCAATATACAGGGAAAACTTGGGGGTTGGTGGGAGAATTGGCATTGTTGCAGTATGGTACTGAAGTGTCACCTGCTGCACTCGGGTCCCAATCCAGGTGGTTTGTCATGTGGTGGGTGCGGCAACATGCTATCAGCACATACTTCCAACTTCTTTAACCCTAAAGTAAGAAAAGTAATCGGAGAAATGTATTTCATTCATACTGAAAAAAATGGGGTCCTGACTTAAGTTAAAGAAGGAGAGAAATCCTGACAAAACAAATTCTACTTGATTTTTTACATTTAAAGAGTGTTTTTTTGAGAAACCAAGCAAGACAACAGTTGGTGTGTGAAGGGACTCGGCGCTTTGGCAGAGCTGGCTTTTCTTCAGATAACCTCTGGTAATTAGTTTCAGCTCAAAGGTAAATGAAAAGAAATGCTTAAGTGGGCCATTAAAATATTTGCTTCCTATTTTATTTTCTATAATCGTTTTAAAGACATTTAAACTGGCTTTTCAACTGAATCATATTTTTGCTAAAGAGAACATTTTATTACTTACCTTCACCAACAACCTACAACTTTGCCAGTTTAATTAAATCTGTGCTGAAACTTGCAAGTGAATAAAATAATTTACCAAGGTCAACTTAATAATATTTTTCCAATGAACCCTGGAGATCCTGCTAAATTGTAAGCACAAGCAGGTGACCATTACATGAAATTAACTTTGCTCTCAAGACAGATCTGCTGACACATGCCTCCTTCAGGCTGGCAAATAAGCCAATGACATGAGAGCCGCATGCTTCTTTCTGGAGGGCAGATCTGCCCTGAAAATAACATGAGTTATTGGACCTTCTAAACCGAAGCTTACCTGAACTATTTGTTATTCATTAATTACCTATATTATTGAATAACCCTCCTTTAATAAAAGTGTTTCTGATCCCGTCTGCCTTTAAATCTTGACCTTTCCTAATGTTTACCTTACAAGTTATAGTAAACACCTGCTCAAGTACCCCTAAGAGAAACCACAGGAGTTTGCTGTTTATTTTAAACTGGCACAGTTAGACAACGTCTATCACTGCTGCACACATAGCCCTACAGACCAGGGGTCAAATTTACTCAGTCCAAGTCTATATGGAATTTGCATATCATCCCACTATTTGCAAGGACTTTTTTCTCAGACACCTGAAGCTTTTATTGGCAATACTAAAATAAATGCAATTTAATCCAATTCAGGGCTGTGGACTGTCCATGCCCCATTACCATAATGGAGGTGGGAGGCCCAAACAAGGCACCACTCCACTGCTGAGCGTGCTGCACTGGACAGAGAAAATCTGAGCACATCACACCAGTCTTTGCATCGTTACATTTGTCACCCGTGTCATTTAGAATTGACTTTAGAATTCACCAGTGAATTCTCAAGCATATAATATTAGATTAGACACCCTACCTTTTATCATTGAAGAACAGTTTAAATACCTCGGGGTAAACATCACAAGTAAACATAAAGCTCTATATCAGCAAAATTTTGCCGTCTGCATGGAAAAAATTAAACAAGACTTGCATAGATGGTCAACTTTTCATCTCACACTAGCTGGAAGAATTAACACTGTTAAGATGAATATTCTTCCTAAGCTCCTTTTTTTATTTCAAAACATCCCAATATACATTAATAAATCATTCTTTAGGCAATTAGATTCAACAATAACCTCATTTATTTGGAATTCAAAACATCCACGAATCAAAAGAGCGACCCTACAAAGACAAAAGGCAGAAGGCGGCATGGCTCTACCTAACTTCCAGTTTTATTACTGGGCAGCAAATATACAGGCGATAAGAACCTGGACACAAATAGAAGAACATACACAGGCTTGGACCACAATAGAAGTAAAATCCTGCAGTACTTCTTTGTATTCCTTGCTCTGCTCCAATAAACACACGTTATCGGCAATATACAAATAACCCAATTGTGCTCCACTCACTTAAAATCTGGAACCAATGTAGAAAGCATTTTAAGACGGAGAAGCTTCTATCTGTGGCACCCTGCAAGAGAACCACCTCTTTCAACCTTCACAAACATATGCAGTTTTTAATATCTGGAAATAATTTGGAATTAACTTGCTTAGAGATCTTTATATAGACAACGTCTTTGCATCCTATGAACAATTACATTCCAAATTTAACATTCCAGCTACACATTTCTTTCACTATCTTCAAATCAGGAACTTTGTTAAACAGAACCTTCCAGATTTTCCTCATCTTGCACCCTCATCCACGCTGGAAAAAATATTGCTCAATCTCAAGGACTTAGACTCCATCTCTACATATATAAAATCATTTTACAATCCCTTCCTTTCAAAGATCCAAGAGGACACTGGGAAAAAGATCTTTCAATTAATATATCAGAAAAGGAGTGGAAAGTAGCAATGCAGAGAATTCACTCGAGCTCCATATGCGCAAAGCATACAATTATACAACTCAAAATTATATATCGAGCACATCTGTCTCGACTAAAACTCTCCAAAATGTTTCCAGGGCATGATCCAACCTGTGAACATTACAACCAAGCCCCAGCCTCACTGGGTCACATGTTCTGGGCCTGCACCAAATTAACATCATTCTGGACAAAAATTTTTAATTACCTTTCAGACAGCCTTGGACTCACAATCCCTCCTAACCCATTAACAGCTGTGTTTGGGGTTCTTCCAGAGGGGCTTAAAGTGGAGAAAGACAAACAAATTGTGATGGCCTTCACTACACTCTTGGCACGCAGACTTATTCTGATAAACTGGAAGAACCCAAACTCTCCTCTTTTAAGTCAGTAGGAAACCGATGTGTTATATTATTTGAAATTGGAAAAAATCAAATACTCAGTTAGAGGATCCGTACAGACCTTTTACAAAACATGGCAGGATCTAATCAGTAATATTTTAAAAATAAGTTAATGAAGCATAGAGAATTTATTAATTTAGCTATGTTTAAAAGCTGTAAAATTTTTATGCCGTTTGGCTTGCTCTCTCTCTCAAGGGTGGGGATCGATCCGTTCTTAACTCTATTTTTCTTTTTGTAAAAACTTGATTGCTTTGTATGGATTGTAATAAAATTAATTATATAAAAAAAAAAATTGACTTTAAAATACTACTAATGGTTTAAATAATCTCACCCCATCCCATATTTGGAATGTCTGTCCCCTAACACTCCAAGTCATAACTTCAGATCTTCAAATGACGGGCTCCTTATAACTCCAAGAGCCAACTTGAAAAGAAGTGGTGAGGTGGCTTTTTGCTGTTATGCACCAAAAATCTTGAATACTTTACCAATAGAAATTCACCAGGCTAATACTGAACAATTATTTAAAAAACTGCTAAACCCATTAATTTAAAATGGCTTTTGTTTGCAGCTACATTTTAGTTGTTTCCCTGTTAGTCTATATGAGCAATGAATTATCATTTTCCTCTGGGTTCTGCAATTCTGTACCAATCTGGACTATTCTCTGATGTTTTTTCCGGTTCATCTGTGGTGGTGATCTGTGCCACCACCACCTGGTCAAGGTACCATGCTGCCCCCTGTATTTACAGATTGAATGGCGGGTGTCCCAGAAGTCCACATGACCACCATCATCTTCAATTTATTCCGTGTGAATCCAGAACACCGTGAGGACTGATTTAGAACATCTGTGTTAGGTCAAATGACCAGCAGGGGCTTGTCGGTCTTTTGGCCTTGAAACCCCTGCAGATTTTTTTTTTATCCTCCAGCTGAACTGTTTTATTTCTGTCCTCCTGGCCATTCATCCAGCCATCCATCCATTACCCAACCCGCTATATCCTAACTATACGGGGGTCTGCTGGAGCCAGGCAGGAAACAATCCCCAGGCAGGGCGCCAGCCCACTGCAGGGCACACACACACCCACACTAGGGACAATTTAGGATGTCTTTGGACTGTGGGAGGAAACCCATGCAGACACGGGGAGAACATGCAAACTCCACATAGGGATGTCCCGGGAAGTGAACCCGGGTCTCCTAACTGCGAGGCAGCAGCGCTACCCACTGTGTCACCGTGCCACCCCCTGGCCATTCAACCTTACATTTTTCTTTGTTACATACTGTATAATATTGTTGCCTAATCTTGTTTGTTTGTGTTTTATATTAATTTCCTTTTATTTCGTTTTGTAAAGCACTTTGAGCTATGATGGGCAGATGGATACCAGAGTATCAAGGCTTCCAGTCCTGACCTTTTAATTTAAACATCGATGTTCACATTAAAAGTATTAATATTACATAATTATATTATATTATCCATCCATCCATCTATTATCCAACCCGCTATATCCTAACTACAGGGTCACAGGGGTCTGCTGGAGCCAATCCCAGCCAACACAGGGCACAAGGCGGGAAACAAACTCTGGGCAGAGTGCCAGCCCACTGTAGATATTATATTATATTATACAATTATATTATATTTTTAATAATGTGCAAGTTTATTAGAAATTATTTTTAAAAGGCATTTAATGGTGAGAACATGATTAAATTAAATGGGTCATATTGTGTAAAACGGAAGCTGCTTTTCCTTCTGCGTTTATCATCGGCCTGCATTCACACTGGCAGTGCTGCAGTCCATCAGCCAAAGATGTGGAGCTGTGTATGTGAAGCATTGTTTGGAGTTATTTGACTCCAATGAGTGAACAAAAATGAAGGAAAATGTGATACGTGTCAGAAGACCGTACGTTATTGCGACAACACCACCTAGTAAAATATATAAAAGTCAGCCATGTTATTGAACATTTGGCGTTACAACCGAGGTAATCAGAGGAGAGCACTGGCAGTCAGTCTGCTGTCTACTCTTAAAGAAGCCTTCCATAAAGGCAGGCAGCACCCAGGCAACTTTAGTATTGTAATCTGATGTAAATTTGTTGTAATTGTTTGAAGACAGAATAATCAATGCCTGTTTTTAGGGAGGAGTATATTACATTTATAGCTTGATGAATGTACATACATTTAACACATTTTCAAACATATATTTATTATATCCATCATGTAAAATATAATATATATCTGTATATTTACATATATACTTGATACTATCTTTAAATCCCTTTCCCTAGCATTAGACCCGAGTGTCGCTCGGGCTGTAGAAACAGCGCTAAAAGCAGTAGTCCCAAGCATTACCAGGGCAGTGGTATAGCCCAGCCTTCTCCTCTCACCTGTAGGCATGCCTAGTATTACACACTCTCGACAGTGATACGAGCAGTGATGCTGAGGAGCCTATCATTAGTAGTGAGGAGGATATAAATCTGTCATCAGGCAGTGAAATTGAAATGGACAGTGAAAGCGAAGGTGATTCTGATGAATCCGAAAGTTACGCTCCCTCGGTACTTGCATCATTATTGTACTTTTTTTACACTTCTGACTGCGTGCGTTTGGTGTTTTGCACCTTTCACAGTAAAAAAATAAAAATGTGATTTTATTGAGCAAAAAAATGAAACGCTTTTTAGATTTTTTTTTGAGTAAAAACGCAACACCAACACTTGTTGTTGTTCCACAGATTGTTTGCAAGAACTAAATGTATTTAATAATTTCTGTTAATAAACGAGCCAAAAAGTCCAATCTTTGGCACAATGTAATAGTGATGCAAAGTCTTTAAAATGTGATGTTTTATGTCCACATATACTGTACGTTTTTACATAAGATTAACCATTCTTGAAAGACAGAAATCTGACTGCATCAGTACTGGTATCGATATCTCAGGATCACCTGGTATCGGATCGATCAAAAATGAGCTGTATCGCCCATCAATAGCACTCAGTTGCAGAGCGCTGCCAGATACTTTTAAACATAGTAGGCGGGGTCTCAATGCGTCAGGAGCGAGGCTGCGCTATCAAATAATGAAATTCTGCAGCATCTTGATTGCATATGTATAAGGGTGATAAGCATGATCCATATACAGTATGGCTGTTCCAGGGAGATGTTCTACGCCCGTTCCGGTACGCGTAATTATAAAGCGATTATGATTATTAAAGATAAATCGCGTAGAAATTTCCGTATGCCAGGTTTTATAAATCTGACTTTTCTGGTGTATGCATATTTTCACGCTGGAATCCATACAAAGTTTAATAAATGAGGCCTCTGGCTTTGACAGAAAACTAACTAAGCGCTTAAGCAGGAGAAGACGGAGGTAAATCAGTTGACGTGTGTTAGTGGAAAACTAAAGTGAGTGTACTAGATTTAAAATAAATAAGTAAAATACAAATTATACATAAAGAACAATATGTAGTGGAATGCTTAGTTACTAAACTCCAATTACTGCACCTTTAAGAATATATAAGGACAATAACAATAACGTATAACTTTATAAATATCAAAAATCATTAATAGTATTTCAAATATGTGATAAATAAATGAGTTTAATGTAAGAGAGTTGACAACAGAGCATCATGTAGTTCTAGGCACTTTCGTTGTTCAAGACGCGAATGGCTTTGAAAAAACATATTTATGTATATAAAAATATATGTATTGTTGTTATTGATCAGAATCTCCTGATTAACCTCAAGTTTCGAAAAAGACTGAAGACATTCTTCATAAATACTTGTAAAGTTCACGTCTACAGCCTCGCCCGGTGTGAACTTCTACTCGCCTGCGGCTCGCCAGGTGTTCCTACGGCTTCCTGCCACCTGCCTTGAAGATGTCCAATCAGAATCCAAGCGCACCCATTGGTTCCGCCTTCGAGGGCTGACGTCATCATGTATACAGTCCTGCCAAGATGGCGGACAACATCCCTCTCCACCCTGTCAGGAGCATCCAGAAAAAGAATGCGTATTACCACGAGGGGAGACACAACAGGTACGGAAACGATCATTTTACCATATTGCGACGGAGAACGTGTGTTTGTAGTCGTTGCGTCCTACGTGCTGTTTGCCATCTACTAAGAAAAGGCAGGTATGTGAAGTATAAAGTGAGTCGCGGCGGGTCCTCTTCTGGGGCTGGACGCAGCTTTTCCTTACCTAGATCGTAATGTGACAGGTGAACGTGTCAAGAAAACAATCCAGGTCCTAACCATAAGCATGGGAAAGAAAGTCTTGTGAGCTGTCATGTGGTAGAAAGGCACATGAGATGCCGCGAGCGCGTTTACCCTCCCATCATAGGCACTTGGGTAAGGATGGCCTGCTGCTCGAGGGAGCGAGGTGGTCAATGGCTGTCATGGTGTTGGCACTGAATAACAAATATACAAGCCGCGATTCGTAAAGGGTGCAAAGGCACCAGCGCACCTGGCAAGGGTTCAAGCATGGTGGTATGGCGCAAGTTGCTCTCTCAATGCGAGGAGCGCGATGAACTGGATTTGGGAACTGGAAAGCTTCTGTAACATTTGAGGTATGACCCTAAAGTGGGAACAGAACGCCTGGCATGCTTGGCATCTCCAGTTATGCCGTGTCTTGTGATGCGATGTGGAAACCAAAGCATTCAGGGCCTTTTTAAGCTTTTATAACAACGCCAATGATAGCTGTCCTCCAGAATATACTCTGCTTTGCCTTGCAAAAGCTGTGTGTCCCTGCTTCTTCCATAATAAGTTTGATCAGCTGACAGCACTGTTAACAAACAGAAGTACTGTGTAGAGGTACACATCTGCAGTTGTGCTTAAGTTGGACAGTTTTGACATTTTTGTTTTTAGAGTGTTGGTGTGTTTTATGGAAGCAGAAGCACTTTGATGGGTGGTGGTACTAATTAGTAGGCTAGTAGGAGAAGCAGTGGTGGTTTAGTAGAGTAAGAACCTGATTATGCAGTTTGCAGGATGGATTTTTTTTGTGCTGCTAAAATATACTTTTTTCCCCAGTAAATTAATTCAGGGTGGCCTGTAGAGTACATACTGTATCATGGTTCGGTGGCACAGTTTTTATGATTTCTGTAGGACATGGTACCATACACATATTTCATTTTATCACACCTTTGTGTTTTTTTTTTGTTTTTTTTTTTTATAACCTTCCCATATATGCACTCACTAAGCAAATCTTCAGGAACACCTGTACGTCTTTATCCATTCAGTTTTCTAATCGGCCAAATATGCGGCAGTAGCGCAATGTGTAGAATCATGCAGATGCAGGTCAGGAACTTCAGCTGATGTTCACATCAAACATCAGCTTTACGAAAAAATGTGATCTTAGCGATTTTGACCATGGAACAATTTTTGGTGCCAGACGGGCTGGTTTGAGTATTGATCTTTTGGAATTTTCACACAAAACAGCCTCTAGAGTTTACTCGGAATGGTACAAAAAACATCCAGTGAGTATCAGTACGGACATACGGAAATGTCTTGTTGATTAGAGAAGGCAGTCTAAAGTTGGCAGGCTGGTTCGAGCTGACAGAAGGGCTATGTTAACTACATTTTTCCTTGGGATTAATAAAGGTTTATTTAATCTGTGTTTATTTTATCTAATTTTATAATCACTCTTTTCAATTGTGGTGAACTGAAAAGCATCTCTGAATGCACAACACGTTAAACCTTAAGGTGGATGGGCTGCGACAGCGGAAGACCATGTCGGGTTCAACTCCTGTCAGCCAAGAACAGAAAGCTGATGGCTGCAAGTGAGAATAGGCTCACCAAAATTGGACAGTTGAAGGCTGGAAATCGTAGCCTGTTCTGGTGTATCTCATTTTCTGCTGAGGCACACTGACGGTAGGGTCAGACATGCGCTCAGCCCACATTGTATCAACAGTCCAGGCTAGTGGTGGTAGTGTAATGATGAGGGGAATGCTTTCTTAGCACGCTTTATTAACAACTAGCTGTCCCCTGCAGCTCTGCCCGCATAGTAGTGAAACAAGACAAACTTTACAAATCAATAAAAAAAAAAAAAAGTAATAATTTGTATTGAGAAGAATTTATATTGATAGCTTTCGTATTCCGAGGGCCTCTTGACATACAATATTTTTGGTTTTGCTATCAGGGGCGAGAATGTACAGTTAGGTCCATAAATATTTGGACAGAGACAACCTTTCTCTAATTTTGGTTCTGTACATTACCACATTGAATTTTAAATGAAACAACTCGGATGCAGTTGAAGTGCCGACTTTCAGCTTTAATTCAGTGGGTTGAATAAAACGCTTGCATAAAAATGTGAGGCAACTAAAGCATTTTTTTAACACAATCCCTTCATTTCAGGGGCTCAAAAGTAATTGGGCAAATTAAATAACTGGAAATCAAATGTTCATTTCTAATACTTGGTTGAAAACACTTTGCTGGCAATGCCAGCCTGAAGTCTTGAACTCCTGGACATCACCCGATGCTGGGTTTCCTCCTTTTTAATGCTCTGCCAGGCCTTTACTGCAGCGGCTTTACTTTCAGTTGCTGTTTGTTGGTGGGCCTTTCTGTCTGAAGTTTAGTCTTCAACAAGTGAAATGCCTGCTCAGTTGAGTTAAGATCAGGTGACTGACTTGGCCAGTCAAGAATTTTCCACTTCTTTGCTTTAATAAACTCTTGGGTTACTTTGGCTGTATGTTTTGGTTCATTGTCCATCTGTGTCATGAAACGCCCGCCGCCCAATCAATTTGACTGCATTTAGCTGGATTTGAGCAGACAGTAATTTTCATTTTTATTACTATTTAATTTAATATTGTTTCTTTGTATCAGTATACTGCTGCTGGATTATGTGAATTTCCCCTTGGGATTAATAAAGTATCTATCTATCTATCTATCTGTCTAGTATGTCTCTGAACACCTCAGAATTCATTCGGCTGCTTCTGTCCTGTGTCACATCATCAATAAACACTAGTGTCCCAGTGCCACTGACAGCCATGCATGCCCAAGCCATCACACTGCCTCCCTCCACCGTGTTTTACAGATGATGTGCTATGCTTTGGATAATGAGCTGTTCCACACCTTCTCGATCCTTTTTTCTTGCTATCATTCTGGTAGAGGTTGATCTTGGTTTCATCTGTCCAAAGAATGTTTGTCCAGAACTGTGCTGGCTTTTTTAGATGTTCTTTAGCAAAGTCCAATCTAGCCTTTCTATTCTTGAGGCTTATGAGTGGCCGACACCTTGCAGTGCACCCTCTGTATTTACTTTCATTCAGTCTTCTCTTTATGGTAGACTTGGATATCAATACGCCGACCCCCTGGAGAGTGTTGTTCACTTGGCTGGCTGTTGTGAAGGGGTTTCTCTTCACCATGGAAATGATTCTGCGATCATCCACCACTGTTGTCTTCTGTGGGCGTCCAGGTCTTTTTGCATTGCTGAGTTCACCAGTGCTTGCTTTCTTTCTCAGGATGTACCAAACTGTAGATTTTGCCACTCGTAATATTGTAGCAATTTCTCGGATGGGTTTTTTCTGTTTTTGCAGCTTAAGGATGGCTTCTTTCACCAGCATGGAGAGCTCCTTTGACCGCATGTTGTCTGTTAACAGCAAAATCTTCCACATGCAAGCACCACACCTCAAATCAACTCCAGGCCTTTTATCTGCTTGATTGATAAGACATAACGACAGACTTGAACACACCTGCCCATGAAACAGCCTTTGAGTCAATTGTCCAATTACTTTTGTGCCCCTGAAACAAAGGGATTGTGTTAAAAAAAATGCTTTAGTTGCCTCACATTTTTATGCAATCTTTTTGTTCAACCCACTGAATTAAAGCTTAAAGTCTGCACTTCAACTGCATCTGAGTTGTTTCATTTAAAATTCATTGTGGTAATGTACAGAACAAAAATGAGAAAAAAGTTGTCTCTGTCCAAATACTTATGGACCTAACTATAGCTGTGATCTCTTTGCCAAAAATGTACATAGTTGGCAGGGTATCTCTGGCCTAGCGGAAGGTAGGTACGCTCCAACGTCAAACATTGGCACTGTATCTGATCGTGTTCGGCTCTGACGGAGAGCATCCCCTGCATGGGGAGAAGAGCACTTGGCCGTGACATCTCTACCAATGAGCAGGTACCCTCTAAAACACATGTAGCTGTGATCTCTCTCTCTCTCTCTCTCTCTCTCTCTCTCTCTCTCTTTCAGAAACATCAAACGTTACTAAATGATAATGTCTGCTGAACAAATAGGTACTGCTAGCTAAGTGGAGGCAAGATATGCTCCAACAAGTGGTGAGAGGTAGAACGACTCGAACGGAGGCTGGCACGTGAATGAGTAGGGCCCTTGGCTGGCTCCCTACTCCTGAGGTCCCGCCTCCCCCTACCATCGGCCCACAGCCTGTCTCTCAGATTTGCGCAAATAAATTGATGCTGCAACCGAACTATAATACTTTAAGCAATAAGAGAAGTTACAAAATCATCCAGAATGTTCAAGCAAATTGTAGAAAAAAACCCGATCTAAATCTGTTTAGTTGTTCTCTCGTGAAAAGCGGACAGACAGACGGATGTTGGATTTTATATACAATATATAGACATAAATCATTGATTGAATGCAAAGGCTTGTTTGAGTATTGTTGCTGACCATATGCATCTCATCATGACCAAAATTTACCCATCTTCTAATGGCCACTTCCCGCATGGTAATGCAACATGTCACGAGGCAAAAGTCGACTCACGGAGGTTTCATGCACATGATTAATGAGTTCAGTGTTCTTCAATGGTCTTTCCAGTCAACAGATCTGAATCCTGTAAAGCCCCTTTTTGATGTGGTAGAAGCGGAGATTCACGCCATGCATGTGTAGCTAACAAATCTGCGTAAATTTTGTGATGCAGTCTTGCCAACATGGACCAGAACCTGCAAGCAGTGTTTTCCAACATGTTGTGGAATCCATGCCACAACGAGCTAAGGCTGTTTGGAGAGCAAAATGAGGCGCCACCTAGGGCTGTGCGATATGACCAAAATCTTATATCCCGATATTTCATTTCATATCCCGATATCACGATATAGTACATTTTCTTTGTATTCAGTGAATAGTTTATATAATCACCACTCCTTTTTTTTCATTTAAATTAAAAAAATGAAAAATGAGAAGTACTCAACTTGTAATTATTTCTGTTCTTTTATTTAGAACATTTGAGCAAATGTTTGACTTAGAATGTAAACATAAAATGTTAATGTATCAAATATAAAACACTTTTCAAAAACAAATTACTAAAGGCCCAATATAAAATACTGCTATATAAAATGCCTGACATAAACAAAATGTGAACTGTAGCAGCAATAACTCTCACAACATATATTAAATATAAAAGGATCAAAGCACTACCAACTAAACTATATAAGGCCAATAAACCCTTTAAACAAAATAAATACAAGTCTAACATTAACTGTCAAAACCAAATGTAAACGTACTTCAAACTGTAGCAGCAATAAGGCTTACGACAAAAATATATTAAATATATAATATTAAATATAATATTTTTTAGGCTACATTCTAGTAAAATGTTAATTTGCACATCGTAGTGTGGCAAATCTCCGTTAATGAGTTACAGCTGATTGCCCCGTGCGCGGGACTGGGCGGCGCTAGCGTGTTGATGCCGCCCAGCCCCAAGCACAGGGCGATCGCTGACTAACTCGATAACGGAGATTTGCCGTCTTAATGCAGTTGTGGCGTAAACGTAATTTTAACAAGATTAACGCTGACAGCAAACGCTGCAGGGAAAATTATGCCTTAAGCAAATTGTTTTGGTAGCAATTAATCTTCCAAGCTTTTAACATGCTCGTTTAAATAGTACCTTTACAACTGTAATATCCTACGTGGCCTGCCTCTCAGTTGTAAACTCTCTGCATGCTCGCTCACGTGCTTTTTGCGGAGGTGTAGAAGAGGTTTGTCGTGTTGGAGTCTGTGGTAGCGATCGGTTTGCAGCATAATTTGCACAGTACCGTTTTCTGGTCCGTGTCAGACTCTTCAAATCCAAACCATCTCCATACTACAGAGGTAGCCCCTCGTTTAGGAACAAGGTCCTTCTGTGTGGAGCTACCTGGTGTTGCCTCGTCTTCATCAGCCATGCTAGTGTGTCTGCATCCACGTGGTGGCCATCAAAACAATAAAAAAATATTGCCGTAAACAGTTTATTTTGCGACACCACGAAACAAACGATAGCGTAATGTGCAGCGATAGACGTTTTCATATTGTCATCCGATATATATCGTTATATCGAACAGCCCTAGCGCTACCCAGTATTAATAATCTAGTGTTCCTGATAATTTGCTCAGTGCGCATACATTCCTTTTAAAATGGCTGTTCTGTAGCCTCTAGTTTATAATCCTTGATTGTGAGAACAAGTGATCAGCAATGAGAAAGTGATCAAGAGTTAGACAATCATCATACTTAACGTCTTTGAAATGATTTCACTTAGGCAATGGAGATAAATGTTTGCACAGCAGAAATTGATGACTGTGATTAACTGTTTACAGGCAACACTGGCAGAGCAAACAGAGTCTTGGTGGCACTTTTGACTACTTATTTACTGTTCTGTCCTGTGTTTTGTTGTTATATTTTTGCCACTCTTGCTTATATGTGGCACACTTAAGCTCTGAGAAGTGGTAAGCTTGTTTCGTAGAAGTGGAGATGCTGTACACCCTTGATCCAGTATGGCTTGTTTTATGCTGTGCTGCCTTGTGTCTAAACCAGCTGTAGACTCTCTACTATTTATGAATAAAGCACACCTATAGAATCGGGAAGCAGCTGACAAATTAGCTTTTTTTAATGCTTATGATAATTGTAGGGTGGCGCGGTAGCACAGTGGATAGTGCGCCTGGTTGTTGTCTGTGTGTATGATTCCTCCTCATGCTCCTACCAGCTAAAACATTAGAATGGCTTATCCGCTCCAGCTTATTCATGTAGTTCTATAAATTAGAAAAGAAAAAAACAAAACAAAACTCAAACAGAATATATGAACAAATTATGTCTACAGCAGGAGTGCCCACAAATTTTTTTGGCTTGCGAGCTACTTTTTAAAATGACCAGGTCAAAATCATCTACCTACATTAAAAATGATATATATACACTGAGTACCAGAGGTGGGTAGTAACGAGTTACATTTACTCTGTTACATTTACTTGAGTAACGTTTTAAAAAAAATTGTACTTCTAAGAGTAGTTTTACTGCACCAAACTTTTTACTTTTACTTGAGTACATTTGTGAAGCAGAAACGCTACTCTTACTCCGCTACATTGGCCAACACTCGAATCATTACTTTTTTTCCATTAGACAAAGTCTGACAGACCATTTTCAATCTGCTCTGTAGTGTATGCTGTCAAGTTGCACACATACCTTCCATTGCGTCTCACCTGCGATTTTAGTTCCCTCTCCTTTCTCTTTCTCAGATTGCTTTTCGGAAGGAAGTCAGTTTCGTAGTTTTTATGAACAGTTCGAAAGTGCCTTTCCACATTTTCCTTCTTTGGAATAGCAATGATAGATTGACAGATCAGACATTGTGAGAAAAAAAATCCTCTTCCAATTCCACATCCAGCCCATAAACAACAATTCTTTTTTTTAAATCCCTTCTTTAGTCGATATAAATTGGAAGGCTAACTAGATCACTTAGATAGCCGGAGTTTTGCAGTAGCTCGCGCGTTTGATCGTGAGTGCAGGATGACCAGTGTGTTAGACGAAAAGAGATCTCAGACTGGCCGCCCTGTATGTCAATCAAGGAGGATATATGATAGACTAACATTTAAAAAAAATTTTTTTTGAATGCAATGCGATCTACCTGCACTACCTTTCTGAGCTACTGGTCGATCGCAATCAACGCATTGGGCACCCCCGGTCTACAGGCTATATTACATTTAATATAAAAGATAGCTTTTTGTTATTTAACTTAAACTTTAATCAGTTAATGCCTGACCATTGTGGCAGATGACCGGGACGCCCCTTCAGCATATGTTCTGGGCGAGCAAGCATGGGAGACCCAATATCTCCCCCTGGATGCTAGATGGCAGCCTCCTTGGGTTGCAGCGGTGCCTTGGACCACTGCAGGGCTTCATGGGACTTGGAGTTTGGTGCAGCACTGTTGGGTTCCACAGGCGCCGCCAGGGGGTGCTGCAGCGGGAACCACTGGGCCCTTGTGGGCAGTATTTTCACCACACCCTGAAGTGTAGCCGGGACTCGGCCATCAAGCACCAGGAGCACTTCCGGGTGACTAATAAAAGGCGGCCACCACTCAGGATCCAGAGTCGGGAGGAGGAGGACGAGGTTGCTTGGGAGGAGTGGTGGAGGAAGAAGTGTGTGGTGTGCTTTATTTTTGGTTTATTTTGATGTGCTTGGGACTGTGTTAGGGCTGAGGGACATGGGGAAATATAAATCTATATAATAAAGATATAAATCTTTTTGTTGGTTTTACACTTGCCTCCGTGTCAGTCTGTGTCGGGTCGGGTGCATATATAGCGCCTTTTACACCATTTACATGTTGTGGAAGGTAGCCCAGATACCGCTGATTCAACCACCAACACATGTTTATTCATTATTTACAGTGCACACAACCCAGTACTCCCGTACTAAATCACCCACAGTCCAGGCCTCTCACAATGCTTTTCTCTCTCTTCCTGACCACCTCAACTCCTCTTCCACTCGACCCCAGCCATTGAATGGAGAGAGGCAGCCCCTTTTATCTTCACCCGTATGTGCCCCAGGTGCCTCCCGATGAACTTCTGACGGTACTCCCTGGTGTGGCGGACGTGCCAGCTGTGTACCTGGAAGCACTCCGCGTGTCCCTGGTCTTCATCCCCCCAGCACTTCCGCTACACCCGGCCAGGCATTCGGACGCCCCCTGGCAATGACCACGGGCCTCTATAGCGTTGAGCTTCCATGCCCCTTTCCTGTGGTCCTCCTAGCCACCAGGGCAGTCGCCCCCTCGTGGTCTGGAGGAGGTGTAATCCCTCTTCTGGTCCTTCCGGGCGTCCCGGCTGGGTACCGCCCCAGCCACTCGCCACCGTGTATACGAAAAAAAAAGGTTATTTCTACACTGAAAAGGAAAGGATGTTAAAGAGACACAGTTTTAGCTGTATAGCCTTCATAAGGTGTGCAACTGTAAAGAAAAGATCAGGTACCATAACATGAACAAAGGCAGGGCAGAGAGTAGGTGTGAAAATGGTACCATAGAAGAAGATGAAAAGATGAAGTCGTTCAGTAAGACCTGGAGAAAGACCTACAGTATGTGATCCCAGGCTGAGAATGTACTTGGCTCTTTCTTTTTATCTAATGCACTGCAGTGGGCTGGCGCTCTGCCCGGGGTTTGTTTCCTGTCTTGTGCCCTGTGTTGGCTGGGATTGGCTCCAGCGTACTCCCGTGACCCTGTATAGGATGTATAGTCGGATAATGGATGGATGACCCTGTAGTTAGGATGTAGCGGGTTGGATAATGGATGGATGGATCATTTATTTTTATGCGTTACTTAACAAACGAAAGTAAAATGTTTTTGTACTTTATTTTTCCTCAATGCTATTAAAGCACTCTGTGTTTTATAAAGGACACCTATGTTTGCCCTTTCATGGAGGGGTATGAGTGACTCCTCAAACCTTGGGTCTCTTGTCATCTGACATTTGAACAGGAAGACTTTTATCGCAGGTATCACACCCAGCAAATGGTCCACCGATTCTGTCAAGTCTCGTTGTGCCCCAAACCCACCTGTGCTCAACCGGTCACCGAGCCTTCAGCTCTATTGCCCCCAGATTTTGGAAGAACCTCCCTAAATTAATGAGATCTGTTGATGAAATTCTCATAGACAACTTCAAACTCATTTGTTAAGGAAGACCTTTAACTTAACCCTGACATTCCGACCCTTCTTTGCTGTCTTTTCTAGGTGCTCAGGATGATTGGTGTTTGTATCGCAGAATATGTTATTTGTTCTTGGTTGTTTTATAGTGTTTTCTGTATTATGTATTATTTATTGTTTGTTATTCTAATTCAAAGTGTAGTGTTTCCTGTATTTATCTTTATTTAGTCTTTTATGTGGATATCCAATGTTATAGATGTCCTGTTGTTCATTTCAAATTTCTGTGAAGTTAGCTTTGAGCGTGGAAAAGGTGCAATATAAATATATTAACATGTTGCTAGCATTATTAATTATAATGAACTATGAAGTCTGGATACATGTTTTACTTGAGTACTTTCTCTGTACTGTAATAGTCACTTTACAGAGTATTTATTCCTTCACCATCTTTGAAAATTGAAACACAAACTAATAAAGCTCAGTTTACTAATTGCTGTATGGAATTCCATTCTAGTCGTAATCCAATTTTTGTCCTTTTGATTTGATGTAATGTTAGTAAAGGATACACTCCTTGCTAAATGGAATGTTGAAAGGAAAGTTAATATGATTGTATTTTTATTTTGTACTAGGGGGCCCTCCCAGAGCACTATGTGCCATTGTGAAGAGGGGGGCTGAACGCACCCCAAGGAGACACGGTTGCTCTTCCAAACCCCTCTTAAGTGTTGATACAATTGGAAACAAATAGTTTTTTTTTTTTTACCTCCTCTTTGCTCGATCAGCTGCTGGTTTGCTGCTGCTTTCGTGCCGTGTAATCTGCATTTTGTGTGGCATGTCGAACATTTAAAAGCCTGTACAACAGCTGTCCTTTTGTCTCTCTTGGCCCCCACACATTCTCAAACACTATGCGATCTGTTTTCGCAGTTCCATTATTTCACCGAGTAATATTTTCCGTTTGTTTGCGCTAATGCGATCTTTACTATCATTTTTTTGAGACTTTTTTGAATTTTCCTCCTTCCATTATCTCTAACCTGCTCTGCATGTGTACCACGCCAACATTTTTGAATTCTTTACGACGTTCTGCTTTGTCTTTTTCCAGCCCCGGGTGTGGTTCAATCTCTTGGCACAAAGTCTATGTATTCTTTTCTCTCCAACGCCTTTGGGTCTCTTTTCGACGCGCTGCTCATTCTTTTTCGCTTATTCGTGGATGTGTCATCTAGGACGTATACAATTTTTAAGAGCTGAGAGCACAGGAATTGTGTCTGCCAAAAGCATTCCAATAACTGAGAGGTTAGATGACCGTGATCTTGTTTGAAAATTGTTGTAAGTAGGGGGTGACTTGCAAAAGTCACCGTCTCACGGGACTTGCTTCCAAAGGTTGTAAGTATGACGTGACTTGATTGTCTCACCGGACGTGAAAGTGTCTCTCTGTCTCTCTTCAAAAGATCACATCTCGTCGCAGGAAAAAAGTCTCGTCTCGTCCCAAGATTTTTATTTATAATAGAGAGATAAGGTTGTTATTGATGCTGTGTAAACTCAAAATAGTAGTATATTTAGTTTTAATAATCTAGATCAAGAGTTCCCAAACTTTTTTCAGCCACAGACCCCTTTACCAAAAACTTTTAAAACCATCGACCCCCTAGTCATTTACTTTACTTACTCAAATTAATAAATTTTTACTGCACTCGATATTAAATATTTCACTAGATATCAAACTTTTCATTTTAATCACTTGTAATTAATGATTGAAAAAGATAAAAGGACTACGGAAAATGGCATTATCTTGTGCAACATTTAATATCGAAACCTGCACTAATGAAAATTAAAGCAAAAAAAAATATGATCAGAGTTTTTTTTACATTAATGACATTTAAGAAATAAATATGTAAATTTAAAATAAGTGCAAATAGTCCAAGCTGTACTGTCTGCATTTCTTTTTTGGTCCAGTCATATTATTATCTGAAGAAATAAAAACTTTTATTAACAAACAATGATGTATGTACTTATTTGAAACAGAAGATTTTTGTTCAAACTCGAATAAATAACTGTGTCCTCTGATTTTCTTTTTCATAGTACTGCTCCTCAATAAATAAATATATTCAAAGTTCAAATCGCAAATAAGAACATGTCACATCAAATGAACCAATTTATAGTGTTTTTTGAAAGCATGATCGTACAAGACTGATAGATTCTGCTAATATCGAATATCCGTCGTCTCGTCCCACCGTGAGCAAGTGCGGACATACAGCGGTTTTTCATGTCTGCACATGCTTTAATACGTTCGATAAGACAATGCGCAGACATGTTTGTGCTACAGGTATTTTCATGCATTCTTACGTGTGGCTCTTTTAATGACACATTTTACCTTTTCATTCGCAAGTTTGGTATGTAATGTGTTTTTATCAAAAAAGTGTTTTTTTGAATTATTTTACTTTTTAATTAGGTACCTATTGGAATCATAGATATTTTGAAGTAACAAACAAATAGCAGTAGTCAGGGGGTCTATTTTTGCTGTCGTCGACCCCCAAATATTTTTATTGAAACTATCGACCCCTAGAAAGTTCAAATCGACCCCAGGGGGTCGATATTGACCACTTTGGGAACTCTTGATCTAGATGATTTTTTTTATGTCCTGCAGCATTCTTGTAGCTTGTGATCTAGCTGCTCTTCTGTTAATTTTCAGACGACCCTGCAACTTTCTATTCTTTGGCTCTTTCACAAGAATACAGCCATATGCAACAAATTTTACATATTTTCTCCATTTACATTTAAAATGATTTCTTAATCCACTTCTAAAACAGTGTCGTTATTTAGAAGCATGCTTCCATTAGTTACGCAAACTACTGTATGTCTGCTTTAAATTTTGTTACAAGTGGAAAGGGTCAGTCACTCTTTGTCTTGATTTCAGCCTTTACACTGACAGAAGTGGGAGTTTTAATAAGAGCATATCGATCTTTTGATATCCTCTGTATGTTTACTGTTCTAATTTATTTCTTTAACTGAAGCGATTACAGTAATCCCTCGCTATATCGCGCTTCGACTTTTGCGGCTTCACTCTATCGCGGATTTTAAATGTAAGCACATCTAAATATATATCACAGATTTTTGCTGGTTCGCCGCTTTCTGCGGACAATGGGTCTTTTAATTTAGGTTACATGCTTCCTCAGTTTGATTGCCCAGTTGATTTCATACAAGGGATGCTATTGGCGGTTGGCTTAGAAGGTACCCAATCAGAGCATGTATTACATATTAACTAAAACTCCTCAATGCTATAAGATATGCTTCCCGCGCGGTGCTTGTTTGCTTCTCTCTATCTTTCTCACTCTCTCTGCCTGACGGAGGGGGTGTGAGCAGAGGGGCTGTTTGCACTGACGACACGGACGCTCCTCTACAAAATGCCGCTTTATCGCGGTGCTTCTGTATACTTAAAAGCACGTATTGATTTTTTGATTGTTTGCTTTTCTTAGCGCTCTCTCTGACATTCTCTGCTCCTGACGGCGCTCCTTTATGACGGCGCTCCTTTGAAGATAAGATATGTTTGCTTTCTTTTAATTGTGAGAAAGAACTGCCATCTCTGTCTTGTATTGGAGCACAGTTTAAACGTTTGACTAAAGGGTGTTATTTCATGTCTAGAGGGCTCTAATAATGTTAACAGGGTGGGAGAGTTTATAAGGGCTTAAAATATATAAAAATAACCATACAAACATATGGTTTCTACTTCGCGGATTTTCAGCTATCGTGGGGGGGTCTGGAACGCAACCCCTGCGATCGAGGAGGGATTACTACTGTATGCTGTACCTTAGTCATCCGCCAACTTTTGCTTCATTGACATTTTCATTTTAGAAAATGTTTAATAATCAATACAGCAACATAAAATTGAAGTTTTTTTTGTAAATCAATTCCAGTTTAATCTCCCATATTGTGCTTAGGCAACACTTTTTCAACTTATTTCCCTAAAGGGCATTAGTTACCTTTTGAAATTTGTCTGAAATCACTTCAACATTTATGTCTGTGTGAAACTGAAGAAAATGTTTTTAAGAATGATCCAACGTCAGAAATCAAATACATTTGAACTTTAATACACCAAATTGGAGGACATTTCTGTCTAAAGTTAAAAAGTTACTATAAATGGTGTTCTGTCCTAGAGTGGTGGCGGAGATGGAAAAGAAAAACCTGATATGCTACAAGAACTGAAAGTGCTTTCTCATTGTCACAGGAAGGGTCAGTCTGCATGTATTTGTTGTGATACGAAGTTTAAAAAAGGTTAGACGTCTAATGAGATCATCTTGCAAACACTGGCAGCTTATCAAGAAAATGCTACTCTCGGTTCAAGTGTGTTACACTATCTTGAACATCATCTGTGTTCAATACTGTGTTACCTATCAAAATCTGATCTGCATCGTTTTTTTTTTTTTGGTTTGTTTTACATCATCCATAAGTTATTAAAGTTGACATAAAATCTTTAAATCGTTAGCTTTTCTTATAATCTACTTAGCATTCAAGTAGAGTGTGACCCTTTTTTTTTTTTTTACAGACTCAAATAAACCTCAAAATAAGCTTAATGGCAGATTATTTAGTTCATTTGTCTTTTCAAAATGATGTCAGACATAAATTCAGAAGGGGTCAGCGTTATGTTAAACTTAAACTTGCCAATAATAATATTTTTAAAAGTATTACTTTGATTGTCACTAATGTACCAGAAGTGCCCAAGCATTTTAGTCTTCTTGAATAACCAGCATTTTAAAATTGTAATTACCCCAAACTACTTATTTACAAATTGTATACCGAACATGAAAAATGTATAGTTTCAGACCTCCAAAAAAAAAAAAAAAACATAAGCAGAAACTGTAATTGTGTTTGAGGCTGAAATTCTCATTTTAAACTGGTCACACGCCTTGTTTAAGAGTTTTACTTTCGGCTTGTAATTTGTCACATAGTCACTAGACAAAAATGAATTGGTTAAAATGATATGAACTGTAATAGGAAAGTGCTGCGTCACTTCATATTTCTTTAAATGGTATCCTGAGGAGCCACAGTGGTGTAACTGTTATATGGCATATGACAATAAGGAGCCTAAATTTGATACAAAAAGTAACATACAGTCAAATGTGGTTTTCTTTTTTTTCACATCTTTGGTGTCTTAAGTAAATGGCGACATTCTCGGCGAATGGCTGTTTTCTGTTGAAAATAATTTCTGACAACTTCAGTGTCATTTCCAGTAGGGTGATTTGTTTTACCAGGATAAGAGCCACTTCCTCTCATGGCCACTGAGGCCTAGTTTAACATTGGTAATGCAGTTCCTTTCTCTCATCTCGGTTGTTGTGTCTCTGTCAAAAGAGACATCCACTACACCCTTAGGTAGTTGTATTAGTGTATTACATATGTGAATGTGAGGTATTACCAAAATTATTAACCCTACCACCTTAGGAACTTTAAATAAATAAATAAATGAGACAAATGTTACAAATGCGAAAGCTAGAGTTTTTTTAGAGGTTCAAGAGGATACTTTGAAGACTGAATCCAAAAGTGTTTATATTAGTACTTGTATGAAAAGTTAAGTGTAACAGTATTTGAAGTTTTGAAGTAAAAGGTTTCTAAGTTTGTGTGCCTGTCTGTCTAAAAAGTTTACATACTTTGTGTGCGTGTGTATATATTTAATATACCAAACAATATACAGTATAGTCCCTGTCAACTTTCAAGCATTATTCAGAAGTGATTAAGAAGGCTAAGAGAATGTGAGATTATATAGCGCCCTGATGTGTGGAGTACAAGTCCAAGGAGGATAAACTCAAGCTTTATAACACACTGATGAGGTCTCATCTGGAGTTCTGGGTGTAGTTTTGGTCTCTGGACTGCAAAAAAGACATGGCAGCATTAGAGAAAGACCACAAGAGGACCCACTAGGCTAATTCTTGGACTGAGCGGTATGAGTTATGGGGAAAGATTGAACCCTTTTAGTTTAACACTAGCATTACCAAAGCTTACGAGCAGCTCCCTACTCAAAACGGAAAATTCACGAGGCACCCAGGATCGAACCCGGAGCCTCTTGATTACAAGTCCGCAGTTCTTGCTGCTACATTATAGAAGCTGTCGTATTTTACTTGTACCTTTTGTGAAAGTGGTTATTTGATTTACCCTCTAAAACTCCAGCACTTTACTCCAAGATAATCAAGGCTTCAGCTGGGAGAACTTCTTGCCCTTTCTGCGGCAGGTATGGGTGGTATAGTATGGTACTTGCTGCTTGTGTTGATCGACACATTTACAAGACAAAAGACACTGATGGAGAGGTGCAAATGGATTTAAGGTGGGCTGGGTTTATTCTTAGGCTGTGGTAATTCTAGTGTTAAGCAAACGGAGATTAAGAGGTGATATGTTTTCGTTGTTCAAAGTTATGAAAGGAATTAGTTCAGTGGATTAAGGCAGCCACTTTATCATGAGTTCAACAAGAACACAGGGACAGAGTTGTGAACATGTTAAGGTAAGGACGGTAGAATAAGTGATCAAGTAATGTGATAGACAGCAGGACTTTATAGGGACCTTCAAAACTTGACTGGATGCTATTTTGGAGGAATTAAGAGGATAGGACTGACAAACTTTGTTGAGCTGAATGTCTTGTTCTTTTCTAATTTTTTCTACTGTTCTACTGTAAGTATAATGGTAGGGTAAAAAATTTCACCTTCCAGTTTTCAGGGGATTTAGCATCTTTGTCAGCTTGTTTGTCTGTGGATGCAATATTTTAAAAGCTAATCATTCAATCTGAATGGTATAGTGCTTCACATTTTAAAATGTTCAGCGTTTATTGATGCTGTAGATTGTGCTCTTTAGTGGTAATGATTTAGAGTTTTCTGCACACCTTTGTAGCCTAACTGGGATTGATGATTATACTTTTTTTTTTTTTTTAACAAATTGTCATCTTTCCTATTCACATAATAATTTTTTAGTGGGCAATATTTCAATGCTAAAGCATCAGCATTATGTCAGAAAAGTTGTGCTGCACACATCTGATTTTTGTATTTTAAAAATGAATAACGGTCTTTTAAATCTTTCAGGGCGGATGTTGACTTTTGTCGAAATTCAGAGGTAGAGGACGGTAATCAGCCATAAACGGTGACAAAACTCGCTGTTATGTTGTAGTTTATCTCTCTTTGCTAGAAGGAAAATTAGCTTTGTTGATTTGACCTTGATTACCTGCGCATGCGTGAGTAACGACGAGCAAACAACCTCTAAAATGGCATTGATATCTGGCGAGAGACCAAAGGGAACGTACAAAACAAAATACTCAGTGGACAACATTTTGCGTATTATCCCTGAATCGGACTCTTTGACTTGTTGGACTCCGATTTTGATGGAAGTGATCTGAAGATGGAGATTGAAAACTTCAGCTGATCGGTCCCCAAGTTGATTGTGGTGTTGAACACGCTTGTGTAGCTGATGTGCCCATGGCAATGCTCGCTTGGGAGGAGTGCCACTTAGACCAGATTGTGTCACATTGCCACTCGAAGACAGGCCAGGCAGCTGGCCCTCCACACATTCCTACCGACCACTGAGCTGCCCCTACACAGCCACCAGAGTCGCTGAACAGGCGTCGACAGCAGCCACAGCAACAGACATTTTACATTGATTATTTACATGTGAAACCTTTGCTTTGTATGCTTTTCAGAAAACCGAGTTGGCTGCAAAAAAATATTCTGCCCTCAAAGAGTTAATTAAACAATTTTTATTGTAATTTTTGAGGGAGGAAGTTTGCTTTAGGCCTACTACAGTTTTTCCTTTACCTAAATGCTTCATTTTTGAGATATTGGTGTCACTTGCTTCTTGTATAACTGTTACCTTAAGTTTTAGGCATATTATATTATACAATATTCAGAGAAGTTCATTTAATTTACGACATACACTGCAAGTAAATGTCCTGTAATAGTTACTAAGAGAGTTAAACCTATACTGTTAGCAGTAAACTCGAATGTATCATGGAAAAATTGAGAAAGACCTTTAATGATGTGATCAGACTTTTATAGAATGAGGTTTCACATTCGAAAGACATTGGTGTCAACCATAAAGCTATGACGATATAAAACTTTTATAGATTAACCTTATTATCGACGTGCCAAGTCCCCTAAAATGCAAATCAGACCAGATGACTGATAATCAGCAAAATGGATCCACAGCTTTTGTAAAGTTCAACAGTGAACACTGTGGGTAAGAAAAACAATTGTTGTTGAAACTTCTTAACTATATTTTGGGTTTACTAAAAAATCGTAATGCAGTGATCACTCCTTTATTGTGGGGGTTGTGGTCCAGAACCCCCTGCGAAAGGTGAAAATCCGCAAAGTAAAAACAATATGTTTATATGGTTATTTTTATATATTTTAAACCCTTATAAACTCTCTCACACTCTTATAAACTTTTCCAGCACAGTTCTACAGCATAAACCCTTTGTATTCTCTTAGATATTAGGTTAGATTCGTTGAAATTATGTATGTAAATGCACTGTTTATATACAGTAAAACCTAAATATTATTTTAAAAATATCGAGCGTCTCCGATACCACATATATCTTACAGCCATTATGATAGACAGATCGTTTTGGAGCCATAACGAAGGGCTTGTCTATGCACAAAGATAAACACAAAAGAGCACAAAAGTTAACTCTTTACACAGGGTTAAACACGTTGATGCTAAATGAGCGAGACGAGATTTCCTGGTTAACGCAGTGCAATTGAATTCGCCGCTCCATCGCTGAGCCAATCAGCACACAGGAACTTAATTGCGTGCTCTGATTAGGTAGCTTCTCAGCCATCTGCCAATAGTGTACCTTGTATGAAATCAACTGGGCAAACCAACTGAGGAAGCATGTACCAAAAATAAAAAGACCCATTGTCCACAGATACCCGTGGAACAGCGAAAAATCCGCGTTATATATTTAGATATGCTTTCATATAAAATCCGTGATAGAGTGAAGCCGCAAAAGTCGAAGCACGATATAGCAAGGGATTACTGTAACTGTAGGATGCAACACATTCAGCTAATACTCCATTTATAAGGTCATTGGTGTCCCATATATAGAATACAATGAAAGTCTTACTTTCACATGCTGATCAACATGCATCAAATCACTATAGGGTGGTCCAGATCTAACTATGCAATTTTCATTACGCTATAGCTTATTAAGTTTATTACACAGAAAATCACCCGAAAAAATCCCGGACCATCGAGAAGTGTACGAACTGACAACATGAAGAATCGTCTTTGCGCCAAACTGGAATCATCCCCGCATAAATCAAAGTCATCCAGACGATCTGGATCTGCATAATTAGATCTGGACCACCCTGTACTATCTGGTGCCACAAATTAGACTTTAATATTGAAATTTCCAGAATCAAAAAGTCTTGGATTACCAAATTTGGCTGCTTAGTCATTGATTCACATTCAAAATCATGGGTATGCAAGATATGTACTGTATGTGCAATTTAAGCATGGAATGGCTTTTGGAAAGCACAAAATGTGATTATGAGTTAATAGATCAAAAGTGTGCAACAACAAAAGGAAAAGACGCAGCTGTTGTAAGATGCATATACGAAGCTCCCAAATGTAAATGACATTATAGACATATTTAAAAGGGTCAAGGCAAAAATCATAATCCAGAGGATACAGTGCAAACTAAGTATAAATGGGCATAAAATAATAAAACCCGACTTGGTGACAAAACAGTCTGCAAACAGTCTTCTTAAATAAGCCAGTAATTATAGGCCTTATGGGGAAGGCTGAGTAAATTGCCTTTGCCCCCAGGAGGTGTGAAAATGGGCACAGCCAAGGATGTGGCATGACAGTGAAAACTGATCACAAAGTGTTTGGTGATAATGCAGCAATCTATTGTTTTGATAATATATTAACGCATCATTTTGCTGTTATTACTGTTATTAGATGTGTTAGGACGTTCCCATCCACCCCTTCCCTATGTGTTGTGTTTGTAAGAGAGCACCATTTACTCTCATACTCTGGTGGTTTGCCTTTTATCTTACCCACTATTCTCAGTGTTTCTTTCTTTAATTCCTCAAAAGGCTTTTCAAAAATGAAACATGTAAGTTGTACGCTTGTTTGGGTGATCGTCTTTAGGTCTACTGTTTGTGTTCAGTCCACACTTACATCAAGTGTTGCCATAAAGACAGAAAGAGTAGATAAAGCGTTACTTATTTATAGACAAAAAGGTCTCTTTGGTAATATTGAGGATTGGCTGCCCTGGGATTTATGTTCTCATTATATTTTTGTATGTATTTTTTTTTTTTTTTGTCCTGGTAGACATTTTCTGTATGTTATATTTACTTCTTGACCGATTTTATTTAATCAGCAATTCTGACAACATCTTCTTCTTAATAAGGGCTTGTAATAAATGTATAATTTCTCAAAAAGCTTCAGCATGGAATCCCAGTCTTTTTCTATATGTAAATAACTAATAATACCATGCAATCATATCATTTAAGGTCCAGTTTAAATTTGATTAAAATATATATATTTTTTAAATCAATAAAGCAGCATTCTCAAGAGTTATTGGGCAATCCCCTGTGTCATTCACTGTAGTGGTTATCTGTCCTTTTTAAATGTTAAGGCGTTAAGGAAATGTAATTGTTGAATTCTTCACTATACAGGATGCGGTTGTTATAGTAAGCTCTCATCAAACAGACTGTTGTATTATACTCTTTACTCATCCTGTACTTGCAAATAATGCGGTTTTCCATACATGACATACTGCTTTTTTGAAAGAAATGTTACGTTCTGCCGATTACAATTATTTGCGTAACATGTTTCCATAAAAAAAGTATAGCTGAAAGGGCTTTATCAGAAATTAAAGAAAAAATTATAAAGTAAAAGTAAAAAATAATATACAGAAATTTACTAAATTAATACATAATTTAAAAATAAAAATTTACTCCATATAGAAAAATAAGATGGAGATAATTTGTTCCCTAGGGGAAATTTGGCTTCTTACAGAAGCATTTTAAATAGATATATACAGGCGTGGGCACAAGTAGGTTAACAGTTGTGAGGACGTGGAACACAGGGTTTATCAGAATCAGAATATCTTTATTGTCATTGTAACAAATACAACAAAATTAGGTGCAGGCCCTGAGGTTTCAAATATATAAATAAATATCATTACGAAAGGATAAGAAGAAATGAGGTAGAACACAAGCATTCAGCATAAGACCTTAATTGCACATGAACACTATTTTTTTATTTTTTTTTATTTATTTATTAATTTTATTACAATCAATACATAGCAATCAAGTTTTACAAAAAAAAAGAATTATGCTAAGAACAGATCGATCCCCACCCTTGAGAGAGAGAGCAAGCCAAACGGTGTAAAATTTAAGGCTTTTAAAAATACCTAAATCAACAAATTCTCTGTGCTTTATAAAATCATTTCAAAATATTACTGATTAGATCCTGCCATGTTTTGAAAAAGTCTGCACAGATCCTCTAACTGAGTATTTGATTTTTCCAATTTTAAATAATATAACACATCAGTTTCCCACTGACTTAAAAGAGGAGAGTTTGGGTTCTTCCAGTTTATCAGAATAAGTCTGCGTGCCAACAGTGTAGTGAATGCAATCACAGTTTGTTTGTCTTTCTCCACTTTAAGACCCTCTGGAAGAACCCCAAACACAGCTGTTAATGGGTTAGGAGGGATTGTGAGTCCAAGACTGTCTGAGAGGTAATTAAAAATTTTTGTCCAGAATAATGTTAATTTGGAGCAGGCCCAGAACATGTGACCTAGTGAGGCTGGGGCTTGGTTGCAACGTTCGCAGGTTGGATCATGCCCTGGAAACATTTTGGAGAGTTTTAGTCGAGACAGATGTGCTCGATATATAATTTTGAGTTGTATAATTGTATGCTTTGCATATGGAGCTTGAGTGAATTCTCTGCATTGCTACTTTCCACTCCTTTTCTGATATATTAATTGAGAGGTCATTTTCCCAGTGTCCTCTTGGATCTTTGAAAGGAAGGGATTGTAAAAGGATTTTATATATTGTAGAGATGGAGTCTAACTCCTTGAAATTGAGCAATAATTTTTCCAGCGTGGATGAGGGTGCAAGATGAGGAAAATCTGGAAGGTTCTGTTTAACAAAGTTCCTGATTTGAAGATAGTGAAAGAAATTTGTAGCTGGAATGTTAAATTTGGAACGTAATTGTTCATAGGATGCAAAGACGTTGTCTATATAAAGGTCTCTAAGCAAGTTAATTCCAAATTTTTCCAGATATTAAAACTGCATATGTTTGTGAGGGTTGAAAGAGGTGGTTCTTTTGCAGGGGTGCCACAGAAAGAAGCTTCTCCGTCTTAAAATGCTTTCTACATTGGTTCCAGATTCTAAGTGAGTGGAGCACAATTGGGTTATTAGTGTATTGCCGATAGCGTGTGTTTATTGGAGCACAAAGCAAGGAATACAAAGAAGTACTGCAGGATTTTACTTCTATTGCGGTCCATGCCTGTGTATGTTCTTCTATTTGTGTCCAGGTTCTTATCGACTGTATATTTGCCGCCCAGTAATAAAACTGGAAGTTAGGTAGAGCCATGCCGCCTTCTGCCTTTTGTCTTTGTAGGGTCGCTCTTTTGATGCGTGGATGTTTAGAATTCCAAATAAATGAGGTTATTGTTGAATCTAATTGCTTAAAGAACGATTTATTAATGTATATTGGTATGTTTTGAAATAAAAAGGAGCTTAGGAAGAATATTCATCTTAACAGTGTTAATTCTTCCAGCTAGTGTGAGATGAAGGGTTGACCATCTATGCAAGTCTTGTTTAATTTTTTCCATACAGACGACGAAATTTTTTGATAAAGAGCTTTATGTTTACTTGTGATGTTTACCCGAGGTATTTAAACTGTTCTGCAATGATAAAAGGAAGGGTGTCTAATCTAATATTATATGCTTGCGAATTCACGGAAAGAGTACACTTTTATTCAGATTAATTCTGAGACCAGAGAGCTTTTGAAATTCTGTGAGTGCTGCTAAGACTGCAGGCACAGAATTTTCTGGGTCCGATATATACAGTACCATGTCATCTGCATATAATGAGATTTTCTGTTCCAGTCCTTCTCTGCTAATCCCCTTTATCTGATCAGTATTTCGACAATGTATTGCCAGTGGTTCAATGGCAATTGCAAACAGCAGTGGTGACAAAGGGCATCCTTGTCTTGTGCCACGTTCTAGTTTAAAGTAGTCTGAGCAAATGTTATTGATGCAAACTGAAGCTTCTGGGTTAGTATACAGTAATTTAATCCATGCACAAATGTTGGGCCAAACCCAAACTTCTCCAAAATAGTAAAAGGTATTTCCATTCAATCATGTCGAATGCCTTTTCTGCATCCAATGATAATAATATTTCTGGGGTGTTTGATTTAGTTGGTGAGTATATTACATTAAACAGGCGTCGAAGATTTGAAGATAAGTGTCGGCCCCTAATAAATCCAGTTTGGTCTTGTGATATTATTGAGGGAGCACTTTCTCCATCCTTCTAGCTATGATTTTAGAGAGTATTTTAACGTCGTTATTCAGAAGTGAAATTGGTCTGTATGATGCACATTGTAATAAGTCCTTATTTTGTTTTGGAAAGACAGTGATTAGTGCTTGGCGAAAGGTTTGTGGAAGAGATTGGTTATCTCTGGCTTCTGTAAATGTTACTAATAGGAGGGAGCTAGCTGAGCGGAGAATTTCTTGTAAAACTCTGCAGGGTAGCCATCAGGGCCTGCTGCTTTTCCACCTTGGAGTGACTTTATAGCATCCAGTAATTCTGATAATGACAGAGGTTTATCGAGCTCCTCCACACTAATAGCGTCAATTTGTGGTATCTGTAATTTATCCAGAAATGCATTAGATTGTATATTGTCTTCTTTAAACTCAGTAGTATATAGGGATTTATAGTAGTCTCTAAAAGTGCACATTATATTTTTGTGTTCGATGATTTTATCTCCATTCGTGTTAGTAATTACGAGATTGCGTTGCACTTCTTGCTTGTGAATTTGTTGCGCTAAAAGCTTATTAGCTTTCTCTCCATGTTCATAATAATGATGTCTGGATTTGTAAATTAGTTGTTCGGTTTCTTTAGTTGTCAAGAGGTTTAATTCTGAATGTAGAGCCTGCCTCCTCTTATGTAGAGTCTCGCTTGGTAGTCTGGCATGTTCTTCATCTATTTTAGTAATTTCGCTTTTTATCTCTGCTACTTTCTTCGCGGATTTATTTCTGTGGGAAAGATATGAGATAATCTGTCCTCTTAAGAAGGCCTTAAGAGTTTCCCAGAGTGTTCCTGCAGAGATCTCAGGGGATGTATTTGTCTCTAGAAAGAATTCAATTTGTTTGGATATAAATTCAGTACAATTCTCGTCAGCTAATAGAAGCGGATTGAGACGCCATCTGCGGGTGAGTGTATGGGGCTTAGTAATTTCAGCTCCAAGATCATCGGAGCATGGTCTGAAATAACAATAGCATCGTATTTACAAGATTTAATCTTAGGCAAGAAGTTATTATCTATAAAGAAGTAATCAATCCTTGAGTAGCAATGATGTACTGGTGAGTAGAAAGAATATGTTCTTGAATTTGGGTTTAAAAACCTCCAGGGATCTGATAAGTTGTGATCAGTTATAAACTTTGTAATTATCTTTGCGGTGTTAGTTGCGTTCCCCTGTGGAGGAAGTCTTATCTAAAAGTGGATTTAGAACACAATTAAAGTCCCCAGCCATTATAAGTTTATGAGTGTTCAGATTGGGAATGGATGCAAATAAATTTTGTATAAATTCCTTATCATCAACATTAGGTGCATAAACATTTATCAAAATCATTTTACAGTTAGATAAGTCTCCCATGACCATCACATATCTCCCTTCAGGATCCAATACTACATCTGATGCTACAAATGGTACTGTTCTATGTATGAGAATTCCCACCCCTCTAGTTTTCTTTGTAAAACTAGAATGGAACATTTGGCCAGTCCAGTCTTTTGCAGCGGAACTGATCCTTACTTAGTAAGTGGGTTTCCTGTAAAAATACTATTTTAGCATTTAGACCTGTTAGGTGAGAAAGTACTTTCTTTCTCTTTAATTCGTGATTCAGGCCTTTAACATTCCAGCTTACGAAGTTAACTGTCCCATCATGGAGACACTGATTCTGAGTTTTTGGTGTCATATTATAGTCTTAACTGGAAGTGAAATAGTTTAGGTCTTAATTTCCTATTCCCCCAAGAGTTGTTGCCATGCAGCTTATTATTACGTTGATAGTTATAATTATAAAGATTGAGATGATAGATTAGATATAGATCAACCTGCTCTCTTTCTCTTCCCCTTAACCCCCACCCTCCCTTTTTGCCTCCCCAGGTGAGGCTAAAACCCACTTCATGCAGTCCCAGTCCTCTGACATACCCAGAGACAGAGCACGTCCAAAGCACATCAAGCCCCCATGCAGTGGCGCTTTAAGGTTAAAAGATAGAGATATCTGTTACCAATATAGTCTTTAAAAGAGGAAAAAGAAAGAAAAGAATTTTGCACTAATATATATATATATATATATATATATATATATATACATATACATATACATATATATATATATATATACATACATACATACATATAATCTTCATCAATTTTAGTGCATTAAGATGATATCCCCAGATAATAAACCCAGGTGATGGTGTTAAAGATGTGTCCAAAACAAGCATAACAAGTCTTAATGCAGTAATAGCAATAACAGCAAACCAAGGGTATGATATTGAACAGTCTCATTTAGGGTACACATGAAATAATTAGAAAAAAAAAAAAAGAGGAGGAAAACGTAATTAAGCACAATAAAACACAAACATTTAGCCCTAGTAATACTAAGTAATGATAAGTAATAAGTAAGTAATAATAATATAAGAATATGAGAATATATGCTGATAAAAACCCGTATTTTAAAACAAATAGATCAGACAGTAGATTATTAATCCTAGCTTTATCATTTACCGCCATGACTCACAATTATGTATCAGAATAGTCCCGGGATCAGCTTTCTTAACTCATTTTCTGCCTCCTCCTTGCTAGCGAAAACATAGAAATGCCCTGCCATTCCACTTTCAGTTTTGCGGATACAGGAGGCCGTATTTGACATTGGCTTGCCGTAGCCGCTGTTTAATATTATAGAAGGCGGCGTTTGATAGCTGTTGCTGGAGAGAAGTCAGGGAAGACGCGAATTTGGCAATCTTCATATATAATATCTTCCTTTTTTTTTTTCCTGAGGAGTTCCATCACCTCTAACTTAAATGATAATCGTTCAAAACGGACTATAAAAGATCTTGGTCGGGTCTGACGGTGTTTGATCAGCGACGCTGTAAGCCGCTGCTATCTCAGATTCTGCTTTAAAGTCGCCCCCGATTATTTTAGAAAAAAGTTCAGTTGCGAATTTCACCGGGTTTAAACTTTCTCGATTCTCCGGCAAGCCTTCAATTCTGACATTATACCTTCTATTCCCATCTTCTAAAGCAGCCAGTCTGTCTCCAAGTTTTTCTCCGAGTTTTTTACATTCCGAACTGACATTTACTGCTCTTTCCTCGGCACTGGCAGCTAGATGTTCGGCTATTTCGATCCGATTCGTGAATGTCTCACTAAGATGCTCCAATCGATCAGCAAGCGTGCTCAGTTTAGCCGAGTTTTTCTCAATGCGCTCTTCAATTTTACCCAGCACCTCAAGTTCAAGCTGTACCTCTTGAAGCCTTTCATTTGCCTGTTGGATTTCCTGTCGCAGACATTCATTGGCCTGTTTCATCTCCTGTTTCAGTCTCTCATGTGCCTTTGCCGTTGCTTTCTCATTAGCCTTCTCGCTTTTCTTTATATCTTGCCTGAGGTCAGCGAGCAACACTTTCAGTTTTGTACCGTAGATGAAGCAGCAGACTCTGCTGAAGCCGGTGTCCCCGCTGCTCCAGTCCCGCGTGATTGCGTAACTGAAGCCGCGGACCTCCCGGCCTTTTCCAGTTTCAGGTAATCCTCTCCAATCGGCGAGCTATCCACATCTGCACTCACGATCGCACCTTCGCTCCCCTTTTCGCTCTCAGCAGGCGACGATGTAGCGGACCGTGGTCCCGAGGAGTCTGTACTTTCGCCCATCTGATCCAGGTCTGTCTCTGAGAGGCCGTATCTCGAACTAGGGCTTGCTGATCGCAGCTTGGATGTAGCTTTAGTCTTCGATTCTTTCGGACCCCCCTTCTTGTTGGCCATGTTTATATGTGTTTACATATACTGTAGCGGTCCCTCTCGGGTTGAATAAATACAGGATATCTCAGAATAATAAGCAAATAATATGAAAAATAGCACCACTGCTAGCGGAACTCCACTTCAGACGTCCATCTCTCGCATCGGACGAGACCAATTCCACATGAACACTATTGCAGAAGATGTCATCTGACTTGGAGGTGATTAGGTGGCGTTCAGTGCCCCAATAGCAACGGGGTAGAAACTGCTATACAGTCGATTAGTCTTTGTTTTGATGCTCCTATATCTTTTGCCTGATGTCATGAGTGGGGTGTGAGGAGTCTTTTAGGGTGTTTTCTGCTTTCCTGAGGCAGCGAGAGCTGTGACTTCATCCAGAGAGGGTAAAGAGCAGCCAAAGATCTGCAGGGCAGTCTTTACGATCCGCTGAAGTGTCCTCCTCTGCGTTGTTGTGCAGCAGGAAAACCACACGCACAGACAGTAGCACAGGATACTCTCAATAGAGCAGCCATAGAAGGACACCAGCAGTTTTTGGGGGATGTTATTTTTCCTGAGGACTCCCAGGAAATTAAGTCTGTGCTGAGCCTTCTTCACCAGCTCAGCTGTGTTCACACCCCAGGACAGGTCTTCCATGTTGTGGACTCCCAGGAAGCGGATGACTGACACCCCCTCCACACAGTCCACTCTGATGTTTTCTTTTTTCTGAAGTCCACAATGAGCTCCTTGGTTTTAATTGTGTTCAGGAGCAGGTTGTTGTCAGTGCACCACGCTGTGAGCCGCTCCACTTCGTCCTTTATTCTTCTATTATTATTTATTAATTTAATTATTGTATTTGTTTTGTCATCTTCTTCTTCTCCTTCTTATTATTACTGTTATTATTTCATATCCTTACTTAGCAAATTGACTATAAGAATGTGTAAACCATGAAGGCCAGCAATTTGAGCACTTAAGAGATTATACCTAAGTGCACTGTGCCACTGTGACATTCTTTTGAGTTAATATAGTTATTAAGATATTGAGTTAATAAAGCTATTGTAATAATCATAACCTGCATGTCTTTTTCAATATTAACAACTGTAAATGTACATATACTGTGTACACACATACATACATGCACACTATAGTTTGAAAACACACCAGAATAACTAAAAGTGGAACTAAATTAAATAGAAAGAAAACTTCTGATGTGGCAGTCCCAGTCCCAGTGAGGTATTATTTAGATGTATTGCCTGTTGGTACAAAGGAGCCCCCCATAGCATTTCTTGACACACTTCTGTTGAATAATTCATTGCCTGAAAGTTCTCAGTGTTTCCAGGAGAGGATATGCAGCATTGTTCATAATGGCACTTGGTTTTGTTTTAGCTCTCTTCTTTGCTACTACCTCCAGGGGGTCTAAAGTGCATCTCATACCTGAGCCTTTCCTTTTAATCAGCTTGTAAGCAAATTAAATAATGGCATCGTCAAGCATTGAATACATTACTATTAACTAAATTAACTTTTTAAGTCTCTAATTGCTAAAATGATAAGATTTATGCTCTGGTCAGTTGGCCTGGGAAGAGAGGAAAATAAAAACCCCAGCTGGAGAGAAAATAAGCAGCCAGGGATTCCGAGTCCAAAAGACCACCCAGCCTCAACAGGCATAAATCTGCTAAAGTAGTTCATTATTGTTTTGATGTATCATTCTAGAAGATATCAAGACGCCTTATGTCTCTAGCACTTTTCATTTGTTACACACTAGGGGGCTTTGTTCGCCAACCCCTGTGTTTGGTTAATCGGATATACAATTAAATTTTTTTTTTCTTTGCAATTGTTTCAATTTCATTATTTGCACTTTTACTTAAAAGCTTCATTAAAAACAAAATTTTTTGGAGACACATTGTGACAACACAACATATAACTGCCCGTGAGTGAATATTGTTTCTGTTTCTCTAATAAATAATCCGACTTTTTCTAATGTTTGTCCCTGTGATTTATTGATTGTCCTAGCAAAAGCTATTCTCACGGTAAACTGTAAACATTTTAATACGAATGGCATATCACGATCTCCTTTGGTATGTAATGTTATTTGCGGAATATATACATTACCTTTTTTTTTCTCTGTCAAAATTCGCATTGATTCTCAATGATCATAAACATACACCTGACCGAATTGTGTATTCTTTGAGATTCAACTTGTCGTTGCTTTAACTCTTCCGGGACCACAGATTCTCATAGCGTATGGTCCATTGTTGTGTAAATCCACGTTTTGTGCTTTGAATGATGCGAATGCGAAAAGACTTTGTTATCTACTCTTTGCCTTTTGTTTGTGACCTCGATTTGTCCTGCTCTTTTTTCAGTTACGCCTGGTTCTGATGATTAATCACCTTTTGTTTTTCGGTAATGCGATCTTTACTCTCTTTTCTTTGATACTGTACCGACTGACATGATAAGGTGTCACAAAAGTTTAACTTGAACAATTGCTGACTTTGTAACCCCAAACACAACTTTCTAGCACCCTCTCCAATCCCACATCCCCTGCGTTTCACCCCCACTTACCACATCAATCAATACCCCGCTATTAGTCTTCCGTGCTGTACTCCACCCTCCCTCAATCGGACCGAACAGTCACTTAAAACCAAAAAGGCCTCAACCTGGCTGGGACGCTGCAATACTTTCTGATTGTACTGCTTTCATATTCTGTATCTTTCTCTTCATGTGTATCGCGCCATCGTTTGTTTGAGCCTTTCGAATTCCACTGCTTTCATAATCTCTTACCTGCCTTTTTTTCTCTCCAACGCCTTTGGGTCTCTATTCTCTGTATTGTCCTTATACGCTTTATATGTGTTGAGAGCACATGATCTGTGTGCACTACGTGCTTTTACTGCGACTGACTGTTTTTTGATGGGTGTGCTCTTAAATAATATCTGTTGTAAGTAGGGCGTGTCTTTCAAGAATCTCATGTTCCACGGCCCTGTGTCAGTCTCTTGGCACACAGTCTCATGTTTATGGTCCCCGTGAGACGCTCCGTGGCAAGTCTCTGTTGTCTCGCAGGTCTTTTAAATGTCTACCAAGAACTTCCGAGAAGATCACGTATCGTCGCCTTGCTTTTTATTATAATAGAGAGATAACTTTGACACTGACTGCACACTTGGGCCCAACAAAGGATTTTGGTTGGTCCATTTTTGATTGTTTCATATGGAAAATCAGCAAAGACAGACAAGTGTGCTTAAAAAGGGAAATAAACAACTCTGCTAAATCCAAATGGATTGTGTGGTAAAATGTCTATAGTACATGGTTTGTGAAATTCTTTAGTTTATTCAGTCTCACACCATGATAAAAAAGCAGTCGAGTTAAGAGTTTTGACCGATGTGGAAATCGCATTACAAAAAGGTCAAGTCAACACGTATTGAAACTAGTGTTGAGAAAATATTTGAATATTCACATTAATACTAGGGAAAATGTATTCAGACAAGAAAATTACATGTTTTTGTTTGTCTGCCATGAAAAGGCAATTAAAAGAAAATATGTTTTCCTTGTACTGGATCCAAAGTATATTGTCTGCCAGCATTTTGTTTGTCTGTGTTCTACATTTTATGTAGAGTCAACATGAAATTCAATAAAATCTTCCTTTTACATCAACAAGTATAAATGGTACCTCCTCTTCTCGTAAAAAGATATTAAATTGCACATTGCGCTTTGCCTTCTATATTTCAGGTGAAGTGTCGTTTGGAAGATGTCACACGTCTTATTTTGTTATTGCGAAAGGGAGTGAGTCGGTGGGGTCATTAATCACAGGACCCACGTATGTCATACTCTCTCGAAATGTAAAAACGTCGCAGCTAATGTTTTCAGTTTGGTAAGAGATTTGTGAATAAGCCTGTATAAATACTAATACTATGTAAAAAAATCACATTGTATTTGTGTCTTGTTAATGTATTTATTCTTAATAAGATATTTCAAATTAAACAATAATGAACTGTGCGTAGTCCCGAGTCTTATTTAGCGGATTATATTATCAATTACAAATTTAAATCATGGAGCCATTTAAAAGAATTTGGCTGTCATTACATGGGTGGCCAAGTTGCCAAGATGACTTCTTAGATATTTACACTTCTCAGGTGGGATGCTGTGACTTGCCGAATAGTTTTAAACAAAATATTATGGAGGAGTGCAGTCGTGCAAAAATGAACCACTGGACCCTGGCTTCTGTGAGCTACTGTTTAAATGTTAGCTTAACGTTTTTTGTTTTATTTTTATAAATTTTAAAAAAGATTTTAAACTTCTTAAAAGGAAAAATACCACTTGTGGCATTTCTGAAATGTAAATGAGTCTGTTTCAGAAAAGTGAATTGGCTTTGCTTTATAAGCACAAATGAACTTCCCAAGCAGAACGTCAAGTCTCATCTTTAGTCAGTTAGCAATATTTCTAATATTTTGATTAACTAGGGAGCTATAGCAGTTTTTTTTTTATTTTTATTTTATTATAGGGTTTTTCACTTCACTTTCCCCTTCTACTCCTCCTGGAGCATCGGCTGTCTGCAAGGGAATCTCTAGACATCTCTGTCTTGGGCTGTCTTCTCCAATTGGTTCCAAGCGAATCCCATTTTCTTGATGTCTGCCTCAAGATCACATCGCCAGGTGCTTTTTGGCCAACCTCTTTACCTTTTCCCTTGAGGGTTCCACTTTAGTGCTTACCTAGCAATGTTGGTTACATTTGCAGAGAATCCCCATCTTCTCTTCCTTATGTCTTCTTCTACAAGAAGCTGGTTTGTTTTCCTGCTGATCTTGTCATTGCTGATGGTGTCGAGCCAGTGTATCTAGAAGGATCTTCCTTAGGCAATCGTTGACGAAATCTTGCACTTTCGTGACTATTGTCCTAGTTTATGGGTGTTGAACTCCAGGCCTGGATGGCCGCAGTGGGTACAGGTTTTCATTCAGACCCTTTTCCTAATCAGTGACCTGTTTTCACTGCTAATTCACAATTTAATAGTCCTGTTTTTAAGGATTCAGTCCTCTGAATTGATTCGTTTCCTCATTAAAATGGCAGCCAAATAGAAATGAGATGTGAAACAAGCCAACAGATGACCAGCTAAACTGGGACTTCAAACCCCAACCAGTTTCTAATGAGAAACCAATTCTTGTTGTTAATTAAACCCGTTATTTAATTCCACGGCTTATTGTTGCTCTCATTCTGCCACAGCTGACATTTCCAAAACTGTTGGTTTTCTGTTTTTCATAAGAACACCGTCAAAAAGTGTTTTGATGAGCTGCAGCCCTCCAGGATTGGAGTTTGACACCCCTGTCCTAGTTGTCCTCTAAATCTCTGCTCCATAAAGTAGGACTGTCTTGACGTTGGTTTTGAATAGCCTGAGTTTGGTCTGTACTGACAGTTCCTTGGAGTTTCCAGATGTTATATACAGTAGTGTGAAAAACTATTTGCCCCCTTCCTGATTTCTTATTCGTTTGCATGTTTGTCACACAAAATGTTTCTGATCATCAAACCCATTTAACCATTAGTCAAATATAACACAAGTAAACACAAAATTCAGTTTTTAAATGATGGTTTTTATTATTTAGGGAGAAAAAAAATCCAAACCTACATGGCCCTGTGTGAAAAGTAATTGCCCCTGAACCTAATAACTGGTTGGGCCACCCTTAGCAGCAATAACTGCAATCAAGCGTTTGCGATAACTTGCAATGAGTCTTTTACAGCACTCTGGAGGAATTTTGGCCCACTCATCTTTGCCGAATTGTTGTAATTCAGCTTTATTTGAGGGTTTTCTAGCATGAACCGCCTTTTTAAGGTCATGCCATAGCATCTCAATTGGATTCAGGTCAGGACTTTGACTAGGCCACTCCAAAGTCTTCATTTTGTTTTTCTTCAGCCATTCAGAGGTGGATTTGCTGGTGTGTTTTGGGTCATTGTCCTGTTGCAGCACCCAAGATCGCTTCAGCTTGAGTTGACGAACAGATGGCCGGACATTCTCCTGCAGGATTTTTTGGTAGACAGTAGAATTCATGGTTCCATCTATCACAGCAAGCCTTCCATGTCCTGAAGCAGCAAAACAACCCCAGACCATCACACTACCACCACCATATTTTACTGTTGGTATGATGTTCTTTTTCTGAAATGCTGTGTTCCTTTTACGCCAGATGTAACGGGACATTTGCCTTCCAAAAAGTTCAACTTTTGTCTCATCAGTCCACAAGGTATTTTCCCAAAAGTCTTGGCAATCATTGAGATGTTTCTTAGCAAAATTGAGACGAGCCCTAATGTTCTTTTGCTTAACAGTGGTTTGTGTCTTGGAAATCTGCCATGCAGGCCGTTTTTGCCCAGTCTCTTTCTTATGGTGGAGTCGTGAACACTGACCTTAATTGAGGCAAGTGAGGCCTGCAGTTCTTTAGACGTTGTCCTGGGGTCTTTTGTGATCTCGGATGAGTCGTCTCTGCGCTCTTGGGGTAATTTTGGTCGGCCGGCCACTCCTGGGAAGGTTCACCACTATTCCATGTTTTTGCCATTGGTGGATAATGGCTCTCATTGTGGTTCGCTGGAGTCCCAAAGCTTTAGAAATGGCTTTATAACCTTTACCAGACTGATAGATCTCAATTACTTCTGTTCTCATTTGTTCCTGAATTTCTTTGGATCTTGGCATGATGTCTAGCTTTTGAGGTGCTTTTGGTCTACTTCTCTGTGTCAGGCAGCTCCTATTTAAGTGATTTCTTGATTAAAACAGGTGTGGCAGTAATCTGGCCTGGGGGTGGCTACGGAAATTGAACTCAGGTGTGATGCACCACAGGTAGGTGATTTTTGAACAAGGGGGCAATTACTTTTTCACACAGGGCCATGTAGGATTGTATTTTTTTTTTCTCCCTAAATAATAAAAACCATCATTTAAAAACTGCATTTTGTGTTTACTTGTGTTATATTTGACTAATGGTTAAATGTGTTTGATGATCAGAAACATTTTGTGTGACAAACATGCAAAAGAATAAGAAATCAGGAAGGGGGCAAATAGTTTTTCACACCACTGTACAGTCCCTGACAAAAGAAACTCCTGCTATTAACCTGACTTTTAATTAATCAACTGGTGTTAGAAATAGCTCATATGAAAAGCTAAAGCCTTCCCAAATGATGTTTAATGCACTGAAATAAATTAGTTTCACTGAAAAAAATTTATCATTTAATCAAGACAGAAAGGTCAAATTTGGGCAAGACCAACGTTTTGTCGCCTATACAGAAAATGAACAACTTTACTGCAAATCCAAAAAATATGTCACCAAATTAAAGTAGTGGTGCTGTGAGATCCAAATTTAATATCTTGTATGACTTCCATGAGCTTGAAGGACAGCATCCATGCGGTTTGGCAAGGATTCATACAATTTGTTGATGAAGTCATCAGGAATAGCAAAGAAAACAGTCTTGCATACCTCCCAGAGTTCATCAATATTCTTTGGTTTCGTCCTACCCCACATATGCTCAATGATGTTCATGTCTGGGGACTGGGCTGGCCAAACCTGGAGCATCTTGATCTTCTTTGCTTTAAGGAACTTTGATGTGGAGATGGAAGTATGCGATGAAGCACCATCCTGCTGCAGAATTTGGCCTTTTTTATGGTTGGGAATATAAGAGGTAGCTAAGATTTCTTGGTATTTTAGACTATTGATGTTGCCTTCCACCCTGCAGATCCCTCGCATACCCCCATACTGGATGTAACCCCAGACCATGATTTTGCCTCCACCAAACTTCACTGTTTTCTGGGTAAATCTCGGCTCCATGTGGGTTCCAGTAGGTCTCCTGCAATATTTGCGGTGACTGTGGTGTAATTCAACAGAAGATTTATCTGAAAAATCCACCTTCTGCCACTTTTCCAGCGTCTATCCTTTTAGCAGGCTGTGGGCCTTGGCAAATGCCACACGGTTTTTCAATTGTCTTTTGTTTAGTGCTGGCTTATGGGCACTGATTCGACCATGGAGGCCATTTCGAGACAGAATCCGACAAACTGTTCTGGTTGATACAGGGACTTCAGGTGACCAGCTCTCGTGGAGCTCTGCTGTAGTGGAAAATGGGCTGGCCTTGGATTTTCGAGCCAACAAACGGTCCTCTCGAGCAGTTGTCTTGCGGGGTCTTCCTGACCTGGGCTTGTCAAAAATGTCTCCATTCTCTTCAAATCTTTTTTTTTTATCCTCTGAACTTGACGCTGAGACATATTGAAGGTGTTTGCCACATCAGCAGTGGATTTGGTCTTAAGCCTCTTGATAATCCAACACTTTAGTCTCAGGGTGAATCTTAGGCATGTTTGCAGAGGTCTAGTTGCAGTTGATGTGAAGGTCTAGTGTACTGGGGTTCTTTTTATACACACCTGAGACCTAATTGATCCATTATTAGTCACACGTGAAGCTCATATGCCAAAAATGGACTCAATGGGCTTTACCAAGCTGTGAATATTAGAATACTTTTTGTCAGTTTCGTTTTGCACTGAAACATTATTACAAAAGCTGATGGGATTGAAATGACCCATTTCTTGTAACAAAATCTTGATTAGAAATATATTTTAGTGGCACTTCAGGTCAATTTGTACACAAGCGACAAGACTTTTGTCAGGGACTGTACAGTAGATGCAGCTCTTGTCTTGCCGATCCCAGCTTTTATATCCGCATCCGTTCTGCTTTGCTTGTTGAGAACACTGCCCAGATAGGTAAAGGCTTCCTGTGATACAGCGGGTCCACGGCTCCGATGAAAGCCCAGTTTTTAAATAAATAAACACCCCAGTCGCGGCTTAAAGAAAGGCCGTGGTAGTGTGGCCGGAGCCATTCCTGGACGCTACATGAGGCGGGTGTTTCCTTGCTTATGTGCACAGGCGAGGAATCGTCCGCATCCGTAATTGAAGCCGGAAACTGCTAATCGCCACACCTGAGCCATGTCCCCGTAATAAATAGGAAAAGCGCAGGGCGGAAGTAAAAAAATAACGGTAATGGAGAGAAAGTGGCGGAGAGTGAGAGAGCAGCATTGGGGAAAGAGTCTAAGAACCAGCTTGCTGTGAAAGAGAGAGGTCAGCGTGGTCAGGGGTCCCAGATAAGAGGGAATGATCGGACAGGATTGCTCCCACTGAGGCTTTTAATAGAGTGGGTACGATTGGGGAAAAGTCCGCCCTAGGGATCCGAGGGATGACTTAGAGTGCGAGAAAGAAGACGGGAGGACAACCGACCTAGAGAGGTCAGGCAGAGGCCAGCGGAGGCAGCCATGACGGGGGTCTGCAGAATGAGGACCGCGGTGGCTGAAGTCTCTCCCACTAAATAGCCCTTGGGTGAGCTGGAGAGACTGGGAAGGAGCAGAACTTGGCTGGTGTGACCCCAATGTCATTTTAAGGCGCTTTTCCAATGCATAGTATGGCACAGCACGGTTCAGTACAGCTCACCTTGGTTCGGCTCGGTTTGCGTTTCGACTGCAGTTTAGTACCGCTTTAGAGTGGGGCGGGATTATTCACGTGTCGTTATAGTTGCGCCGCCTCTACTGCCGTGACATCATCGTAAACGCATCATCGTAGTCGCTCTTCATTTTTTTAAACTTGTCCCTACACTGTTTGTAAGTCCGATGGTAGCCGTGTGCGCCCAAGAGCTTAGCGACCTCCTGAAAAACTTTTTCATTCCGCGTCGCCCCATCCAGCTCTCGCTAGATCCGCTCCTCGGCTACCAACGAGAGGAACGTCCGTACTTCCTCAATAGACCACGAAACAGCCAGGTTTGGTTAAAACAAAATGGTGCGTCCGAACCTTCGTTGGCTGTGCTAAAAATCTAGCGGGTCTGTTGTGTCTCGTGTCGCAAGTTCAGTGACACAGTAATGACGATTTTCTCCGGCCAATCAGTGACCAACAGAGTTTACACGTCACGCTTTGGGAACGGCTCGGCGCTTGGAACCTCGGCTGAGGTGGTACTAAAAAAAGGACCAGGTACTGTTCCCAGTGGAAAACCCCCCAAAAGTGAGCTGAACTGAACCGTGTCGTGCCGTACTATGCAGTGGAAAAGCGCCATTAGCCTTGTTTTAACACCTGGGATTTTTATCTTTTTAATGGACTATTTATTTATTCAATAACGTCTGAAGCACTGCACTATTTATTTGAACACTTTGTTTCGACTGTTTTTAAGTAAAAGCACTCTAGCACTTTTCTTTTTTTTGCGCCATCCTCTTTGGTTCGTGATGTCTTAACTGATCAGCTCATCCGGTTACATTACCGATGGTGTCGGGTTCAGAGCAGTCAACAATTTATGACACAGTTACAGTTACTCTAACTTCACGACTCTATTATTATTTGTTGCCACTTTAAAATCCTGAAAAACTGATTCTCATTAACGTTTTGATCATTGTAGTTACCAACGTTTCTGACGTTCATGTAATGCTGCTTTGTAAATCACTTTGTTTTAGGTCTGGCCCTCTTGCTTTCATAGTATTTGAGTTGTGTGTTTTGTTTGTTTGTTTTTTTTCTTTCTTTTTTTTCCGCCCCATACCAGCTTCAGACTAAAAGTCATAATGGGAGTTCATTGATGTTTAAAACGTACCAAAAAATAACAACAACATTTATTCTGAGATGGTTGGCATCCTTCAACATCTGCAGTAAGATGCTGCAGATGTTCTACCAGACGGTTGTGGCGAGTGCCCTCTTCTACGCGGTGGTGTGCTGGGGTGGCAGCATAAAGATGAAAGACGCCTCACGCCTGGACAAACTTGTTAAGAAGGCAGGCTCTATTGTAGGAGTAAAGTTGGACAGTTTAACATCTGTGGCAGAGCGACGGGCATTAAGCAAACTCCTGTCAATCATGGAGAATCCACTGCATCCACTGAAGAGTGTCACCTCCAGGCAGAGGACTAGCTTCAGTGACAGACTTTTGTCACCGTCCTGCTCCAATGACAGACTGAGGAGATCGTTCCTCCCTCACACTATGCGACTCTTCAGTTCCACCCGGGGGAGTAAATGCTAACATTACTCAAAGTTATTGTCTGCTTTTTTATTTTTAATTTTTTTTCATTTTTATTACTATTTAATATTTTTTTTTTTTTTTGTATCCGTATACTGCTGCTGGATTATGTGAATTTCCCCTTGGGATTAATAAAGTATCTATTTATATAGCACATTTTCATACAAACAGTAGCTGAAAGTGCTTTACATAATGAAGAATAGAAAAATAAAAGACACAGTCAGAAAAATAAGTCAACATTAATTAACATAGAGTAAGGGTTGATGGAAAAAGGGAGGACAAAAAAAAACTCCAGCTGGAGAAAAAAATAAAATCTGCAGGGGGTCCAGACCATGAGACCTCCCAGTCCCCTCTGGGCATTCTACCTCACATAAATGAAACAGTCCTCTTTGTATTTAGGGTTTTCACGGAAGGACTTGGTGATGATGGTCACGTAGACTTCTGGCTTTTAGTCCATCAATGTTGGAGCATCATGATGCTTTGAGTAGGTGGTGGTGGTGCAGGCCGCCCCCACAAAGAAACTGGAAAAAGAAACAGAAGAGAGAGTAGAGGTTAAATAAACATTATGTATTGCATACCCAATTTTGCACAATTTGTACGTTTTTGTGTGTATTTATTTTTGTGCTAACCTCTCAGGATATATGATGTAATTCTTTCAGGGACTTGAATTATTTGAAAATGCTGCTGGGTGTGTGTGTGTTGGGAAATGGAGTTCTGTTTTCTTCACTTCAAGCGTATTCCTCACCTAATGTCATGTATAAAGCTTCCTTTAATTTCGAACGCTTGATAATGCATTGTGTAACAAAGTACTCAATCAGCCTGATCTGCGCAGGCTGTTGTAAGTTTTATCAGCGTACCACTATGCCTTTACTGGTTCTTTCACAATAACCTTCTTTCTAAATGTCTGTCAGTTTCAATATCTTAAAATGGACAGAAAGGTTATTTTATGTAATTTTGAGATTGTTGATATGCATTGTTATTTCAAGGTATCTCGAAATGAAATCAACAAAATTAAAATACATTTGTAATTTTGACCTACAAATATCTCCTTCCAGAGTACTTTTCATGAGATTTTTAAAGAGACAGGAGTTATTATTTTGTACTTGTAACTCATTTGGAGATGTCTTACTCTATTAAGGCTGGTACTCTATTAAAGTCATTGGCGATTTTCACAGTAAGTGATGTTGATATAAGCATTTTAGGATATTCCAAAAATAATAGCCTTCAGAATTTTATTAGGAACAGTTAAATAATGTCAAAGTTATTTGCAAATATCTTAAAGTAGATAAATTATTTCAGTCTGCCTTAATAGGAATTTCAGATTTCTGAAAACCGTAATTTTACAATATCTCATGCTGCTGACATTCCCACTTAATGCAATTCAATACAATTTAAAGTAGAGAGAAACCAAAGTGTAATGTGAATGTTGCCATTTAATATTGAAAACTATAGGTTACACACTTAACTTTTTAAAAATATTGTTAATAATAGGTTGATTTTGTTTATATAATTAAAATGAGTGTAAAATGCTTTCATTGTTTAATTGCAGAGCATTGTGCTGTTTTTATACTGCTCTGCTAGTATGTCTTTCTCTGTTTTGTGCACTTTGTAGAGATCTATTTTAAATGTCATTTACATTTGCTTTGTCTAACCTGTTGGTGATGTTTGTGCCACTGCTAATTCAAGGGTGCTGGGTTTTCTGTTCATGTCTGATGTGCTTCACTGTAATTCTTAAAACAGATACCAAGTGGAAGATGAATCTTCCCATTTGGATGAGATGCCCCTCATGATGTCTGAAGAAGGGTTTGAAAATGATGAGAGCGACTACCACACTTTGCCAAGGGCCCGAGTCATCCAAAAAAAGAGAGGCCTTGGGTGGTTTGTTTTGGGTGGATGGAAACTTCTTTGTACAAGGTACAGTTGATTGTTTGACTGTTGCAAGCTTGTGTGTTGTGTGTGTGTGACAGAAGATAAAAAATGCATTGTGTTTGTTTAATGAAAGCAAGTACTGTATATTTCTTTGTATAAAATAAAAAGTAGGTAAAATCTTGTTGCTTTAGTATAAATTCATTTTGTGGCATTCATGGAAGTTGTTTACCCACACACACTCTCTGGTGTAGAGGTTAGTGCTGCTGCCTCACAGATCCAGCACTCTGAGTTTGAAATCCATGTCTGGTTGTTGGTCCTATGAAGTTTGTGTGTCCCCATGGGGTTTATACTGTGTACTCTTTTTGTTTTTGTGTATGTGTGGGGAAAAAAAAATATATTCTCGAAGACTTCACTGGTAATTTTAAACTGACCCTGTGTGTGTGTGTGTGTGTGATTGGTCCCCATGGTGGTCTGATGCCCAGTCCAGTGCTGTTTTATGCCTTGCATTTGTTGATACAAAGGTAGGTTCTGTTTCCACTATTGCACTGAAGCTGGTTAAGTGAGATTAACAATCTTGTATTATTTGTCCATTTAAGTGAAAGTAAAGGTTTCATGTGGATTACTAGCAGACGTAAAGTTTAAGTTCAAATGTATTTTGTACTGCAATAAAATTCTTTCTTGCATGTCTCCCACAGACTAGTGACAGTAATGTATAAAATGAATACAACATCATACATTAAATGCAGTATCGGATACAAGAAACACTGATTTAGGTTTCAGTTGAATAGTCTCATGACCTGTCGAATAAAACTGTCCCAGACTCTACTAATATAAGTGCTAGTGGTTTTGAACGATTTGCCATACTAGTAGTAGTAGTAGTAGTATTGTCACTTGACAGAGTACAGTGAAATTCTTATTTGCATGTCCAACCAACGTTCTACAAGTTACCACAAACACATACTAATTCCAGTTTATTGGAAAGCACAAATGAACTTAACCAATGTGTACATTACTCCTGTCTCTGCGCTTCCATTATCTGAACCCATTTAGTTAGGATGTGTGTGTGTGTATCGCTGCACAGATGGCTCAAACCTGTCCAGTGTTTATAGTTTGATGAAGCGTTTAGAGTGCGTGCTGATTGTCTTCAACAAGCGTTTATTAGTTATGAGCAACTGGAAGAGGATCCTTTTTATTAATTCGTTTGTTTTTAATGTGCACGCCTTTGGCAGCTTTGTGCTGTTAGGGTAACAGAACTTAACAGTGATAAACTAATAGACACATGCAGTCAAAATTGGATAGTGAGATTATCTCTTGGTTAGATGCTGAATTCACTATTCCAAATCCAGCCAAGTACTGAGAAAGCCGTGTACTGAGTTAGTAAATGCAGCAGCTCATTTTCACTTTAAGGTTATGCATCTGAAATATTAAACCTTTCGGCCCTGGGTTTTCTGTGAAACATTATTTTGTGAGATATTCTACCTTTGGGGTGTCTAGGAAGCTCAAAAATGAAAGAAACAAAAACAAATATCACTATTATTATATAACTAATAACAGCGCACTTCTATAACCATAACGTGCAGTGAATACACTTGACTTGACCATTCTTAGTTTTCCTCCTCTTTCTCTGTACGTTTAGCATTCATTTGCTCAGAGGTTGATGTGCTTGCTGTTTCCTGAGCAGCTCTTCTTTTCTCCACCCTAGCGGCCCGCTTCTTCTCTTCTTTTGTTGGCATCTTTTCTCATTAAAACTGATTAAGTCAGTGTTTGTGTTGCAACTACGTAGTACGTGTTCCTTAATTTTTCACTTAAGCTGGCACTTAAGTCTTCAATCTGCCTCAAGAATGATTTAAGATATGAAGAGACAGGGGAAGTGATGGCGAAGGTGGTAGGGATGAGAATGGCACCCGTACCCATGTGCCTCACTGCCGCCCTGCGGCGCGCTGCTGATAGTTGATTGTACAATAAAATAAGACAAAAATAAAAAGAGGATTAACCTTGGAGGTCAATCATCACCCCAAACGTGGATAGTAGACGCCATGTAGTATAGGTGTACCACGTTTCAGGTCAATAGGTCAAACGGTTTGAGAGCTGCAGGTGATTTAAAATAATGGACAATCAAATGAACAGCCACGTTAGCGTACTATATATAAAGACCAGTAACAGCGTACTGCACGATAACTCGCAGTGAATACACTTGACTTAAGCACTCCTAGTTTTCATACTCTTTGTCTGTCTCTGTTTAGTGTTCGTTTGCTCAGATGACGATGCGCTTGCTGCTTCCTGAGCAGCTCTTCTTTTCTCCACCCTAGCGGCCCGCTGCTTCTTTTCTTTCGTCTGCATCTTTTTTGCGTTAAAACTGATTAAGTTAGTTTTTGTGTTGCAATTACTTAGTACGTTTTCTTTAATTTTTCACTTAAGCTGGCACTTAAGTCTTCAATCTGCCTCAAGAATGATTAGCGAATGTGGTAGGGAATGAGAACGGTGCCCATACGCATGTGCCACACAGCCGCCCTGGGGCACGCTGCCGAGAGTTGATTCTATAATAAAATAAAATAAAAATAAAAAGAGTAATAAAAATCATCACCCTGAAAGCGGACAGTAGACGTCACGTAGTATATGTGTGCCTAATTTCAAGCCAATAGGTAAAACGATTTGCGAGCTACAGGTGATTTAAAATAATGGACAGACAAATGAACAGCCACGGTAGCGTATTATATATAAAGATAGCTGACAAATGCTTCCATCTTCTTGAGGAATTAAATTTGAAAGTGGAGCTAATTACTATGTGGTGTACACATGCGGTGCACAGAAGTGTCCATTTACAGTCCCATGTTTTGCGTACTGTATGCCACCAGGCGGCACCCAAAGCAACTGCCACCTCTCTCCAGTCTGCGTTTCAGCAGCTGCAAACGTACCTGTGCTTTAAAAAAATGACTGCATGTATGTACTAGTAATAGGATGTCAGAGCCGAAAGGGTTAAAATACTAAATGGCGTAGTTTAGAGCAGTGGTTCTCAAACTTGGGGGTCACAGTTAGGTTGAGGAGGGAGTTGCAAGATTTTTTTTTTTTTAATAAACAAAAATATTACTCAAGTGAAAATGTCTTTTCTGGTTTAAGCAAGATTAACAGTAAGAAAGCATCACAGATAAAGTGCATAATCAGTTTAATTATGCATTTTAAAAAGTTCAGGATTCTGATTGGTTATTAGATTCCTGCATGTCCTCCCTTGGTGGTGTCAGGTCTTAGAAGCACCGTTACTTGTCTTAAATGGAGCACTCTCTTAAACTTGCCCAGATTCTCAAAGTAAGAAGGCAAACCACTCTGCAAATAGACCAGCAAAGAATAATAAAAGCAATACGTTGCACAAAAAAATAGAACTAGATGTCACAACCTTCTTTTTTTTTTAAATTCAAATTTACTTGGACAGGGCATTATTCAAATCCGCAGCATACTGTAAATGGTGTGTGACAGCAACACAGACTTGCACGAGTCCCTTCGAAAATGTTCAGGCACCAACTCAACTGGGTGTCCACGTTTATTCAAGGAAGGCTAGGCAAAATTGGGCACAGTGGCCCCAGCAAAACCCAGCTTTTCTTGCCCAACTACAGGTTATTGCTTGGCAGCTGTGGCAGCTTGACCAAGCTTGCTCCAGTTCTGGTCCAAGGTCCAATAGCAGACACCATGTTCTAGGGACAGGTGAGTTTTATAAAGATCTGGGTCTGAGTCATGCCCTCATTCGATGGCTTCACAAAGCTGTGGGAGGAAGAGGAGAGACACTTGGTGTGTGCGCCCTCTGTCGTCCCAGAGTGGTATCGCTTACCTCCGCAGAGCCGGGAAAATGATCCCCAGACATGCATGCGTGACACGAGAAATGAATTGGAAGTACTGAGTTGCTTATTTAAATACTGAAAGGTATACAAAATTTCTTTAGCATACAAACCCTGAGATTTGGCTCAAAACCTTGGAGGTGTTAGGTGTCTGGCCCTGTGAGCATATCTTGCTGACATATTTGATTGACTTCATTTGATGAATGCAGGACTGTAACACAAGTATGATTGTACTTGTGTATAAAAAATCAAGACCTTTGGAAATTGCACCTGTGCAAAGTCAACATTCTGAACCGTTCCCACTGCTGGATATTTCCTGAATGAGACCATGCCAAAGCAGAAGCTGAAAGAGATCATATACAGCCATTTAAATTTGCTCCTGAAGTCCTTTTATTGAACTTCTTTCCCTTGGATGGCAAAGGAGAAGATGGATGGATTTAAAATCCATTCAGAGTTGACATTTCGTCCAGTGCTTTGACACTTCCTCAGCAGGAGGGTCTCATTGACATCGTTTTACTTTGCAAGTCCGTCTGTTGCAAGTTTTTGGATATCCGTGCATAACGAATACCCCGGATTGTCAAGAATTACACTGAAGAAACTAGTGCCACTTATGTCAACTTTTCTATGCGAGTCTGGATTTTATTGAAAGATCCGATCTAGGACAAGGTTTCAAGTTGAAGATGACCTCAGTCTTTATCATAGTAGCCTTCTCCCCCCACATTACTTTTGTGGCCTTTCAATTTAAACACACATTTCTCACTGACTTAATACAAACTCTTACTTCATAAATTCACTGTCTTGGAGGTGGCAGAAAATGACAAATTGACGGGGTCTCTAGTTTGTTTTATTTATTTTTTTGTTTGAAAATTGAGACACACTACAAAAATTTAAAACCACTGAGTTAAAAGTTCACAATATATGTCAGATCCAGACCAAAAAAAGAAAATAGTATTACCCATGTGCAGCATGACAGCATTCCTTTTAATAATTTCCACGTCACTGAGTTAAAGAATCTGTTGCCTAAGTAAAGTATCCGAAAACCCCAACCTGGGAGGTGTGACATTGTGCATTAATCACCCTAAAAAGATTTTTTTTTTTTTATTTTAATAACAGAGAGATGTAAAATGTTTATAACTCCTGCTTTTAATTTTTGTTTCTTACCCTGGCTAGTGAATAGTGAAAATATTGTCACGCTGCAGCAACAAAACCCATGTTCACAATCAGAACTCTTCAGTCAAAAAATGTGATATGATTTTTAGTTGAACTTTATCTCTGTGTCTGGACATTAAGAAACGGAATAATCTTCCTGATTTCAAAAATATTTTTTTTTCTGTTTGTTTTAAAACTGTTCATTGATTTATGTTGACAGTTGTAAAAGATTCATATGATCATAACAGCTGATCAGAAATGCAGGGTGTATTTACCCTGTGTTTGCTCTGAGGATGTTGATGGAGAAGTTCGGAGAAGGCCAGAAGGAGGTGCATTACGTCTTTGTGGACCTGGAGAAAGCACAAGACAGGGTGCCTCGAGAGGAGCTGTGGTATTGTATGAGGAAGTCGGGAGTGGCAAAGAAGTACATAAGAGTTGTACAGGATATGTACGAGGGAAGTATGACAGTGGTGAGGTCTGCGGTAGGAGTGTTGGAGGTGGGATTACATCAGGGATCGGCTCTGAGCCCTTTCTTATTTGTAATGGTGATGGACAGGGTGACAGACAAGATTAGACAGGAGTCCCCGTGGAGTGTGATGTTTGCTGATGACATTGTGATCTGTAGCGATAGTAGGGAGCAGGTTGAGGAGACCCTGGAGAGGTGGAGATCTGCTCTAGAGAGGAGAGGAATGAAGGTCAGCAGGAACAAGGCAGAATACATGTGTGTAAATGAGAGGGGGGGGTCAGAGGAATGGAGAGGATGCAGGGAGTAGAGTTGGCAAAGGTGGATGAGTTTAAATCAACAGCACAAAGTAATGGGGATTGTGGGTGAAAAAGCGAGTGCAGACAGGGTGGAATGGCTGGAGAAGAGTGTCAGGAGTGATTTGTGACAGACGGGTATCAACAAGAGTGAAAGGGAAGGTCTACAGGACGGTAGTGAGACCAGCTGTGTTATATGGGTTGGAGACGGTGGCAATGACCAGAAAGCAGGAGGCAGAGCTGGAGGTGGCAGAGTTAATGATGCTAGGATTTGCATTGGGTGTGACGAGGATGGACAGGATTAGAAATGAGGACATTAGAGGGTCAGCTGAAGTTGGATGGTTGGGAGACAAAGTCAGAGAGACGAGATTTCGTTGGTTTGGACATGTGCAGAGGAGAGATGCTGGGTATACTGGGATAAGAATGTTAAGGATAGAGCTTCCAGGCAAGAAGAGGAGAGGAGGGCCTAAGCGAAGGGTTATGGATGTGGTGAGAGAGGACTTGCAGGTGATGGGTGTAACAGAACAAGATGAAGAGGACAGAAAGATGATCCACTGTGGTGACCCCTAACAGGAGCAGCCGAAAGCAGAAGAAGAAGAATATTGCTTGTGTTTGTTATTTGTATTCTTTGTTTTTCATTTTGTCTGTGTAACAATGCCTTGGTTATGTTACATTGATTTTGTGTGATTTTTTGTGATACGGAAGAAGATGATCCACTGTGGCAACCGCTAACGGGAGCAGCCAAAAGAAGAAGATTTACCCCAGAAATGCTTGTATGGGGGTGATGGATCTTGAAGCATGTTTGGGGTCTGTGATTCATATCAAGTATATGAAAATTTAACTGCTGATAGGGATTGTGCTATTCAGTGTATTGTTGTCCAGTGCCAGAATTGGCAGCATATTTTTGGAACATTTAGAAATGTGTATCTTTTAACAGTGACATTATAATATGCATGACAGCAAGTGACAGATTTAATGAGTTAGTGGAGAAAGACACTGACACTTGAATAAAAAGTCAATCACTTATTTTAGACGTCTGCTACAGTAAATAAATAAGTGTAAATGCAAAATTGTTTTCCATTGGCAGTTTAATGGTGTGGATGTTTACAGTTAGGAGATGATTTCTTTGCTAAATTTTAGAAAGTTTATTTTCTATACTTTTAACTATGATATATTTGAATTGTTGTGGTAATTATTTAATAATATTAATACAATTAATACAGTTCTTTTTTTGATTATTTTTTTTATAAGCCAATGAGCCCCCCCTTAATTTAAATCAGAGCTCTTTTGCTTTTCTTCCTGTCTGAGACTTTTTATTTCCCTAATGTCCCTGTTATGCAGGGATTCAGAAACTGTTTGGAACTCTTCACTTTGTTGGATTCTAAATTTCATTTTATATGGATAAACTTGTCATTTTTGACCATCAATATACACCGAATAACCCATAATGACAATGTGAAAACGTTTTCAGAAAGGTTTGCACATTTATGAAAATCTAAAACTGAAATATTTTATTCATAGAAGTAATCAGATGCAAGTCCAGCTTTGAGTCTTCTTTAGCATTAGAGCAGTTTATCCCATTCTTCCTGGTAGATCCTCTCAAGTTTGGTTAGATTGGATGAGAAGCATCTGTAAACTGCCATCATGAATTCTCTTCACAAATGTTATCTGGGCTTTGACTGGGCCAGTCCAGGAAAGTCAGACTTGTGCCTAAGCTGCACCAGCGTTGTGTTGGCCATATGCACAGGGTCATTGTCATGCTCAAAGGTGAACTGTCATCCCACTCTGAAGTTGTGTGCACTTTGGAGCAGGTTTTCTTCAGGGACCTCCCTGTATTTGGCAACATTCACCCTTCCCTCAAATCTGACCAGTCTCTCTGTCCCAGCTGCTGAGAACCATCCAACCCCATAAGAGCATGTGTGTGCTTAATGCAGTATATGTTTATGCATTCACCCACCCATTCATCTTCTAAACCTCCTTATCAAGAGCAGGGACTAGGAGAAGCTGGAACAATCCCAGAATGGGGGCGCCAGTCCATCGTAGAGTTAATAGACACATCTATGCCAATTTAGCATCAAGAACTAGCTTAACCTGCGTATTATTGCACAATGGGAGGAAACCCATGTGGACATGGGGAGAACATGCAAAGTCTGTACAAGGGAGCAATTGAGACTTGAACTATTGTCTCCTTGTTGTCTCTCTATGTAAATAGTACAAAAATTAAAGTTATCCCTGTTCCGAAAAGATAATACATAATGTGCATCCGGAAAGTATTCACAGCACATCACTTTTTCCACATTTTGTTATTTTACAGCCTTATTCCAAAATGGATTAAATTCATTTTTTCCCTCAGAATTCTACACACAACACCCCATAATGACAATGTGAAAAAGGTTTACTTGAGATTTTTGCAAATTTATTAAAAATAAAAACTGAGAAATCACATCTACATAAGTATTCACAGCCTTTGCTCAATACTTTGTCGATGCACCTTTGGCAGCAATTACAGCCTCAAGTCTTTTTGAATACGATGCCACAAGCTTGGCACACCTATCCTTGGCCAGTTTTGCCCGTTCCTCTTTACAGCACCTCTCAAGCTCCATCACGTCGGATGGGAAGCGTCGGTGCACAGCCATTTTAAGATCTCTCCAGAGATGTTCAATCAGATTCAAGTCTGGGCTCTGGCTGGGCCACTCAAGGACATTCACAGAGTTGTCCTGAAGCCACTCTTTGATATCTTGGCTGTGTGCTTAGGGTCGTTGTCCTGCTCAAAGATGAACCGTCGCCCCAGTCTGAGGTCAAGAGCGCTCTGGAGCAGGTTTTCATCCAGGATGTCTCTGTACATTGCTGCAGTCATCTTTCCCTTTATCCTGACTATTCTCCCAGTTCCATTCCCACAGCATGATGCTGCCACCACCATGCTTCACTGTAGGGATGGTATTGGCCTGGTGATGAGCGGTGCCTGGTTTCCTCCAAACTTGACGCCTGGCATTCACACCAAAGAGTTCAATCTTTGTCTCATCAGACCAGAGAATTTTGTTTCTCATGGTCTGAGAGTCCTTCAGGTGCCTTTTGGCAAACTCCAGGCGGGCTGCCATGTGCATTTTACTAAGGAGTGGCTTCCGTCTGGCCACTCTACCATACAGGCCTGATTGGTGGATTGCTGCAGAGATGGTTGTCCTTCTGGAAGGTTCTCCTCTCTCCACAGAGGACCTCTGGAGCTCTGACAGAGTGACCATCGGGTTCTTGGTCACCTCCCTGACTAATGCCCTTCTCCCCCGATTGCTCAGTTTAGATGGCCGGCCAGCTCTAGGAAGAGTCCTGGTGGTTTCGAACTTCTTCCGTTAACGGATGATGGAGGCCACTGTGCTCATTGGGACCTTCAAAGCAGCAGACATTTTTCTGCAACCTTCCCCAGATTTGTGCCTCGAGACAATCCTGTCTCAGGTGTGTTTCCTTAGGAGGCATCAGCTCTCCGGAAATGTGTTCTTTTGACATTGTGGCATGTTAAGTAACCGAAACATACAGAAATATGACAGAAAAGGCGATATCCCTTCCATCGTGATTACAGTGGTACAAAAATCACATGAGAGAAAAAGATATACTTTAGCTTACGTTACTGACGGTTTTTACTCGGTTATAGACGGGAAGCTTATGACAGACTTTATCAAGGTGTGGGAGTCTTGATCTACGCAGTCTGCCATCTTTCGTCACCACACTGAAAGGGTTTTCCGGGCGGAGGACATAATCTTCCGCCCAACAGCTTCAACGGGTTTGACTGCTTGTTCCATGTATTTATACTGTCTTCTCCACATTCAGGGCCTTCTCTGGTCTCCAAACAAGGAAAGTAAGGATTCAGTTTCATCTCAGGAATAGTACAATGCCCCTCTCTGGTCTCCAAACAAGGACAGTTAACACAAATCCCACCTTCAACAAGAATAGCACAATACTCACTCTGCAGTTTGTCCCATTCTCCAAACTGCTAGGCTAATGGTTTCTAAATACAGCCTAGTCCCTGTGTACCATACTTGGTCTGCCTGTATGAATGACTCCAACAGCATGCAGAGAGACAGTGACAATAAACCAAACAAGAGGTCTACAGACAATTCCTTTGACTTCATGCTTGGTTTGTGCTCTGACATGAACTGTCAACTGTGGGACCTTCTATAGACAGGTGTGTGCCTTTCCAAATCCTGTCACATCAACTGAATTGACCACAAGTGGAGTCCAGTTAAGCTGCCGAAACATCTCAAGGATGATCAGGGGAAACAGGATGCACCTGAGCTCAGTTTGGAGCTTCATGGCAAAGGCTGTGAATACTTATGTACATGTGATTTCTCAGTTTTTTTATTTTTAATAAATTTGCAAAAACCTCAAGTAAACTTTTTTCACTTTGTCATTGTGGGGTGGTGTGTGTTGAATTCTGAGGAAAAAAATGAATTTAATCCATTTTGGAATAAGACTGTAACATAACAAAATGTGGAAAAAGTGATGCGCAGTGAATACTTTCCGGATGCACTGTATACAGTGTGTATATGTTTAAATATTTATAGATGTTTGTATTCAATTTTTGTGTTAGTATTAATTTAATAGCTTAATTGTTTTAGGTTGCTTAAATAATTCATTTACAGTGCTTTTTGAAAATGTGCCTCATTAAACAATCTAACCAATGTAATGAATTTGCGTTTCAAAAGAAAGATCAGCCTTAGGGATCAGTGGTATAATGCATCGTTTGAAAAGCAAAGGATACTTTTGCTTTTCTTTAGTAATGCTAACCTTTTGTGAGAAGCATCTTAAGTATCACTTTTTAAGAAGCTGCCTAAATTACAATGGAACATAAAAATACTATACAATGAGTTGGCTTCGGTGGTTCTCGAGTTTCTTCTCCGCCTTTTGACTGATAGTTTAAAGCACAAGGCATCCACAGTATTTAATGAAAAGAATAAAATACCTCTTAAAAAACATAGTCGAGAGCTTTGGCAGGCTGTTTCAGGAATTGAAATTGGAGCCATGGTTTCAGAGGAGCATTGACATTTAAGTTACCAAACTGTGTATTACCCAAGGTTTGAAGAATACCGAATGATGTTCTGCTCTGATCTCGAGTTTTTAATCTCCAGTTTTCCAATATTACGAGATTATGTTGGCGAAATGTGGTTCAGTGTCTGGTAGAGTGTTGAATATGATAAGGCCTCAGTTTCCATGCAGTATCTCAAATGTGGCACCCAAGGTAATTAAATTACTTTCCTGGCTAATATTTCATGTCCTATTTTTAACCACCATATCTCCTTGTTACTGTACTTACTGTAATTCTTTGAGCGTATATCTTTTCTGAGCTATATGGCAGTCTCGGTGCTATTGAAGTGACAAAAAAAGCTGTGTAATTCAGCTGTGAAGACAAAAGTCTGTGAAAAGCAAAATAATTATACAATGTATGTAGTAGGTAGAAAAAAAAAATTAAAGCTGCCCTCTCAGACTTGAGGAAGGTCAGATCACATGGTAATGCGGTGTGTGTTTACCTATCATCCTTAGTTTGGTCATATTTTATATGAAGCACAGTTTCTTGGTCACTTATGTCTGCACTTATCGTTCATTTCACAACCACACAGCCCTTACATGTAAACAGCACATTGTATTGGCTTTGGAAAGTGTGTCCATATCAAAGAGTGTGTCAGACAGAGAGAAAAAAGGGGGGATTGGGGACAGTTGTAGCAATGGATGTGGGCAAAACTTAAAAGGTATAAGCATAGCTTTCTTTTTGATTTGTAATTATGCAATTACATTTAAGTGCATTTTGTTAAGATGTTGATGGTAATTATAGTCTGTTTCATTGTCCATGTTTCAAGTAGAGCAGCTTCACTTGCCATTAGACAGCCTTCTGTAAATTTTTCAAATAACCCTTTTTCAGGATGTCGTTTGCAATCTGGGAGGCCTGTAGTGCCTGCAGATTTCTACTGCACTTTCAAAGTCCGTGTCTACTTTACATCTGTAACTGATGCTTTTACTTAGTCTTGCACGTAGAAGAATACTGCCAGTATTTATTTTTTTAATAAAGTGTCATTGCAGTTTGTAAGAGATCGGCCTTTTGGATCTGTATTCCTGCATTTTAATGACTTGTACATAGATGTGTCAAAAACCAATGCATACAGCTTTCAGATATATGCGAATATTAAGAACAAGTTAATGTCAGTACATTACAATTCAAAAGACTGCAATATGTAGTCCCCATACCATATGTCTGATACCACGTAATGTGCTTTTGGCGTTTTTATGTTTTAAAGAACTGGACCTTGAAATGATGCACAAGCGATAGTACCGTATATAGTTGGGTCTTGAAACCCAAAAAATCGATCATAAAATCACACCCCGACTTATACACCCGTTCAAAAATACACTTTAATTTTTACATCTTCTTGCTTCCTCTAATCTCGCACCAGTTTCTCCAACACATCAAATTTTGTTGCAGCAGCGCACTTACCAATTTCTTTTGTCACTTCAATGACTTTTAATTTAAAACCAGCTTCATATTTTCTTCTCATCAAACGCTCCATCGTAGATAAGGGATGCTCTTACGATAAAGGTGTATGAGGGTGTGAGATACAAAAAACACAAATCAGTGCAAACGTAGCTTTGGAATAGTTTGGGTGTCACCGTGTGGTCATGTAGGCACAATAGAGAGAGAGAGAGGTTAGGAGCACACGCTGATACAGCACATTGCTGCACCCACATAGATAAAAAAAGGCTGTGTGCTCCTTTGTTACCCTCTCAGCTGGGCGTTAGCATATCATTATCCCTTGTACCAATAGCGTGAGTTTTCCGCATTTATAACACCAGAAATTATACTGTAAAATCAAGTCCCGACTTATCTGCGGAAGAACTTTTTCATTCTGTTTCTCCAATATACGCTTCTTTACCCTGGCTGCCCGTTAGTTTCAGAACTGATAATCACATATAAGTCGGGTCTTGAAACCCGAAAAAATTGATTATAAAATCAGACCCCGACTTATGCGCCCGTTCAAAAATGCGACACTTACACTTTTTTTTTTTTTTACATCTTCTTGCCACTTCCAATCTCACAACAGTTTCTCAGATGCATCGAAGTTTGTGGCAGTGTCACAGTTACCAATTTCTTTTGCTACTTCAACGACTTTTAATTTAAAACCAGCTTCATATTTTCTTCTGATTAGAACATTAGAACAATCTAGACGAGAACAGGCCATTCAGCCCAACAAAGCTCGCCAGTCCTATCCACTTGTTTCCTCCAAGAAAACATCAAGTCGAGTTTTGAAAGTCCCTAACGTCTTACTGTCTACCACACTACTTGGTAGCTTATTCCAAGTGTCTATCGTTCTTTGTGTAAAGAAAAACTTCCTAATGTTTGTGCGAAATTTACCCTTAACAAGTTTCCAACTGTGTCCCGTGTTCTTGATGAACTCATTTTAAAATACAAGTCTCGATCCACTGGACTAATTCCCTTCATAATTTTAAACACTTCAATCATGTCACCTCTTAATCTTCTTTTGTTTAAACTGTAAAGGCTCAGCTCTTTTAATCTTTCCTCATAATTCAGCCTCTGTAGCCCTGGAATCCGCCTAGTCGCTCTTCTCTGGACCTTTTCTAGTGCTGCTATGTCCTTTTTGTAGCATGGAGACCCAAACTGCACCCAGGACTCAAGATGAGGCCTCACCAGTGTGTTATAAAGCTCGGGCAGAACCTCCTGTGACTTGTACTCCACAGATCGTGCTATATAACCTAAAATTCTGTTAGCCTTCTTAATGGCTTCTGAACACTGTTGGGAAGTTGATAGCTTGGAGTCCACTATGACTCCTAAATCCTTCTCATAAGGTGTACTCTCGATTTTCCGACCGCCCATTGTGTATTCAAACCTAATATTTTTACTTCCTATGTGTAATACTTTACATTTACTGACATTAAATTTCATTTGCCACGAATCTGCCCAACCCTGTATGCTATCCAAGTCCTTCTGTAATGATATAACGGATTCCAAATTATCTGCTAATCCACCTATCTTGGTATCATCTGCAAACTTAACCAGCTTGTTACTTATATTCCTATCCAAATCATTTATATATATTAAAAATAGCAGCGGCCCTAGCACTGACCCCTGTGGAACACCACTCTTAACATCGGCCAGTTCTGATGAGGTTCCTCACACCATCACCCTCTGCTTCCTGTGTTTCAGCCAATTCTGCACCCATCTAAAAACATCACCCTGAACTCCCACTTCTTTTAACTTGATGCCCAACCTCTCATGTGGCACCTTATCAAATGCTTTCTGAAAGTCCAGATAAATAATATCATAAGCTCCACTTTGATCGTATCCTTTTGTTGCCTCCTCATAGAATTCCAACATGTTAGTAAAACACGACCTCCCTCTTCTGAACCCATGCTGACTGTTCAGAATAACTCCTGTCCTTGCCATGTGTTGCTCAATCTTATCCTTAATAATTCCTTCCATTAATTTTCCTGTGATGCTTGTTAAGCTTACTGGCCTATAGTTGCTTGGATCTGCCCTGTCACCCTTTTTATATAATGGGATGATATTTGCCATTTTCTAGTCCTTTGGAATCTCTCCAGTGCACAGTGACTTCCTAAAAATATGTGTCAAGGGTTTATATATGTACTCACTAGCCTCCTTAAGAACACAAGGATAAATATTATCTGTTCCTGGTGATTTGTTTGATTTCATATTATTTAATCTGAGCAGCACTTCTCCCTCTACAATTTCCAAATCCCTCAGTACCTCCTTAGTAGTTGCGTTTACCTCTGGGAGGTTATCCACTTGTTCACTTGTAACAATGAGCGCTCCATCGTGGATAAGGGATGCTCTTACGATAAAGGTGTATGAGGGTGTGAGATACGAAAAACACAAATCAGTGCAAACGTTGCTTCAGAATAGTTCGGGTATTACTGTGTGGTCACCTAGGCACAATACACAGAAAAAAAAGGCGGTGTGCTCTGTTGTTACTCTCTCAGGTGGGCATTAGTATATCATAATCTCTTAGACCAATAGCATGAGTTTTCCACATTCGACTTATGCAGCCAACATTATAAAATACTGGAAATTATATGGTAAAATCAAGTCCCGACTTATCCACGGGAGAATCTTAAACGCGAGTATATAGGGTAGTGATTGTTGAATAAGTTTCATTTGTCAGTTTTCTGTTTAAATTGGCATTTGCTGGTCAAGGGCATGTTGCCATTTTTGTTTCAACTATTATTTGGTTTGGTATAGATACAGGTAAAAGTAGACCTAAACTGTCATATACTATAGTACGTACAATATTTTATTCTAATTGCAGCATTTAGTGGAAATAAATGCAAAAATGTATATATTTATTAAAAATATTAACTGAATAATTCATAAACAATGACACATCCTTTGGAGTCAAGTGAAATTTCCTAAATTGTTTTTTTTTTTGTTAGTTATGGTTGAATAGTTATATTCATTGTAATGCTGGAGGATCCATTTTCAGGTAACTGAGGGCCTGATATTTTCCTCAAGAATATTTTGATGTAAACCTATATTCATAGTCCCTACAGTTATGCTGAGTCTTCTTGATCCATCCATTTAACAAAGAACATTTTTTTAAATGCCCAATAAAGTAAAAATTATTTTTAAAATCTACAAGATGATCTAGTGTAGCTGCTATATACTTTATGGCATATTCTTGAAGTATGGGTGTGGGTGTATTGGCTTCACATATTGTGACTTGGGAGTTCCACAGCAAATAAATCCCAGCAAGTCCCAAGCACTTCAAATAATGCCCACTACAGGGGCATTGTTATAATTATTATTATTATTGAAATTCTAGGGAGAAACAGTCCCAAAGAGAGGTGAAAAATCCAGATATTTCAAAAAGCACAGTATTAATAGAGAAACCTGCCAAATCTCCCAAGTGCATTCGAATGAACCGCCAGATACTCTGGGAGACCCTCTGGATTTATAGGCCAGAGGACGGTTACTCTCAGTGATTAGCAGCCTCTTGGGGGACCACCCACAAAATCAATGTAACATAACCAAGGCATTGTTACACAGACAAAATGAAAAACAAGGAATACAAATAACAAACACAAGCAATATTCTTCTTCTGCTTTCGGCTGCTCCTGTTAGGGGTCACCACAGTGGATCATTTTGTTCCATATCTTCCTGTCCTCGTCATCTTGCTCTGTCACACCTACCTTCATGTCATCTCTCACCACATCCATAAACCTTCTCTTAGGCCTTCCTCTTCTCCTCTTGCCTGGCAGCTCTATCCTTAGCGCCCTTCTCTTATTATACCCAGCATCTCTCCTCTGCACATGTCCAAACCAACACAATCTCGCCTCTATTGCTTTGTCTACCAACCATCCAACCTTAGCCGACCCTTTAATGTCCTCATTTCTAATCCTGTCTATTAATGTAAACAAAAAAAACTGATAAAATGGCAATAAGGACATAAAACAAAGATGTGAACCCTAGCCAGGGAAGGAATTCTGTAATTCTGTCTGAAACATAACAGCAGTGAGGAGTGTGAAGATCCTTTGATTAAGGTCTTGATGTTATTTTGGCCATGCACTTTGTTTTCTTATTGTTCAGCTGAATAATTTTTAAGGGTGTAAATATTAAGACAAAACTGGCATCATCTTGAGTTATATCTTTTTATTTATTGGGTGTTTTCAAAACAACAGACCGTTAATTTCTATAAAACTTTTCTTGTACGTTAATCCAGAATGATGCGCTCTTAAAACACCATATTGTGGCTTGTTGTATTGTATTAACCTTTATGGGTAATATCTGATTGATTGAGTAGATTCTTTAACTTGATATTATATGGAGCCTCTATGACTTTACCCTGGTGTTATTTATTTGTTAAATAAGTAGCCAATTGTTTAATAATTGCTTTTATTTGTGCAGTTGATTGAGATAATTAACTTTTTTCTACCCTTACTGTTACCCAAATCCGTGAATGCCAGTTCTCCATTTTTAAATCAATTAATCTTAACAATTCATAGCATTTGTGCATATAAACTCTTTCATTTAAAAAATTAAGGAATTAATTTTAATTGAACAATGATTTTCTAGTAACCTATAATATTGAGAATGAAATAAAATTGTAAATAGGCACATTTTATTGATGGTGAAGATAGACGGACTGAGAATAGGAGGTGAGCTGCTAAAAGACGTCAAATTTTTCAGATGTACAAGAACTAACATGTCTGATTCTAAGTGAAAATTAAATAAATTGTGTGCATTAATTGCAGCCAAGAAATGAGACGTAAACATGAATATATAGAAAGGATAAAAAAGTGAAGGAAATCATGAATGGAACATAATCGAAAATGCAGTAAAGATGAAGTATATGAAAGTTTTATTCCCTTCGTGCAGTCGTCAAGTTTAAGAGAAGAAACTCAATTGTGAAAATTACATTAAAGTTTGAGCAGTAATAAAGATGATTTATAGGAGTTGTTTGTACAGGTATGACATTTCATAAACTTAAAAAATGTATGTTTAAAGTTACTGTTTTTTTGTAAAATAACAAATGCAGAGGAGTAAAACTTGTCGTTGATTGTCTATATTTAAACAACCTTCTTTTTTGTAAGTCGTCATTCATTTGAATCAAACATTAATCAAAATTTGGCAAAAGTGGAAAAACGTTCTGGGGGCCAAAGTAAGCACTACATCATTTTTCTGTAGCTTTAGAACTTGCTATTAGAGTTAAACTTTCTATCAATCATCATATTAAAACAAATTGTGTTCCTTTTAAAATCATTTTAAACAAACATTTCCTTTGTTTCCTGCAAAAAATGAATTTTTGTTTTCAGAGAAGTGTTGTGGTGATTAGTAGTCTGAATGCTGTCTTATAATTACCATTAAGTTTTATTTTCATACTTTTTAAATTTTTGATCAAATTATGACATTTGACTAAGCTTGGTTGACATGTTCGAGGAGCAACATGTCGATCATGGGGTTAGCTGTTGAGTTCTGGGTTCTAATCAAAGCCTGGTTAATGTGTACATTTTACTTGCGGCTTTTCTTCCACACTACACTGTGTGTGTGTGTGAGAAGCTAATTGGTGACTGAGTTAGTGCATGCATGAGAGTGCCAAGTTCTTTCTTTGCTCCCAGTACTGCTAGGAAAGTCTTTGGCTCCCAAAACCCTGAACTAAATCAAGCAAGTTTGTAGGTCGATAGATGGATAATTATTAAGTTAGTTGAATATTATGGTTTGATTTGCTTATTTGTCCTGGTTAAGGATCAGCTCTCTGTAATAATGTGACTTGAATTTTAATGAAGCTGTTCTAGTTTAAATTATGTCTAATATAGAAGGTGTAACAATAGCACCTTCTTGCGCCCGATCCGGCACAGACTCACACGGAAGCACGTATAAAAATAACACAAAAAGTTTATTTTTCTTCACCTGTGGGGCATGTCTTCCCTGTGAACCCTACAGGCACAACACAGTCCCAAATAAAGCACAAAAGCAAACCAAAACACGCCCTTCTGGCAACACCACACTCCTCCCGACTCTGGCCACTGAGTGGTGGTGGCTGGTCCCATTTATAGCCTACCCGGATGTGTTCCAGGTGCTTAACCACCTGGTTCCAATTGCACTTCCGGGTGGGGCTGAAGATTTGTCCAGCTGGGCTCTGGGACCCATGCAGCTCCCCCTGGAAGCCACCCTAGATCCCAACAGGAACTCCATCTCCCATGAGGCCCTGCGGGAAACTGAGGCACCATCGTCAGCCAGGGAGGCTGCCACCAAGCGTCCCGTGGGAGGTATTGAGTAGTTCAAGGTTGATCCCCCAGAACATACGTAGAAGGGGCGTGCTGACCAGTCATGGGACCCGGCCATCCGCCACTAAGGATTTTTTGAGGGTATTGCTAAATGTCATTGCAGTGATAATAAACCAGTTGGCACTGCAGCAGCGTTGTCAGCCTTACTCAACAACAACATTTCTTTCTTTTTATACAAACCATATAGCTCCTAGTCCTTTATAAGATGTCAAAGAGAAAGTTACCAGAAAAGAAAAACAAATAAGATTCATCAGTAATATTAAAGAGTAAGAAAATAAAGAAAAAACAAATATATATGATTTAAAAAAGAAACAGATAAACGAGTAGAAGAGTAGCGTCCTTGTATAGTGCTTATGAGTATTAACATGAAGTTTAAGTATACAAATATGAATTCTCATAGAAGCAATGGCAGGATAAGCTTTCTGTTTTATTAATTGTGACTGACATGTGCGGCAGAAAGTTGTATTCTTGAATTAGTCTTTACTTATAATTCAAAAGTCTTCCTCTAGTGGTTTGCAGTGGTGTCTGTGCAACAGCAGACGAGGTGTGAAACAAAGGCCTTTAAACGTAGTGTGGAAGAGGATCCAATATCAGAAAACATCCCGTCCTCCTTTCTTTTCTGGCAGCGTCCTTCATGTCCGAAGGACACTTTTTTGTGTTCACAGGAATTGGCATGTTAGGGTTTTTTGTGTAGGGAACCATCATGTAATGGAAATTATAATGGAAATCTGAAGAGTGAAAATGCACACAACTCAGAAGTGAGATTAAAATTAAAGAATAAAAAATAAAAAGACTGGCTATGAGAGGAAAAGCAGGGAAGCTGATGAAACCCGAATGTGAATATTGCACAAGCAAACTCCACACACTCACTTTGGAAATTTGAGGAATCCGCGGTAGGCCTGGGTAAAAATAGTGATTTTTCCAATTTAATTGTTATTTTTTTGCTTGAACGATTCAATATCGATTTTTAAAGTCTCAAGATCGATCTTGTGAATCTGTATCCTGCTCAATTACTACTGTATATAATCACATACAAGTCAGGTCTTGAAACCCGAAAAATCGATCATAAAATCAGACCCTGACTTATGCACCCGTTCAAAAATACGACACTTACATTTTTTTTTTCTTTTTTCTTCTTGCCTCCTCCAATCTCACATCAGTTTCTCAGATGCATCGAAGTTTGTGGCAGCGTCACAGTTACCAATTTCTTTCACCACTTCAACAACTTTTAATTTAAAACCAGCTTCATATTTTCTTCTGATCGAACGCTCCATCGTAGATAAGGGATGCTCTTACGGTAAAGGTGTATGAGGGTGTGAGATACAAAAAAAACACAAATCAGTGCAATGTCGCTTCAGAATAGTTTGGGTATTACCGTGTGGTCACGTAGGCGAGAGAGAGAGAGTGAAGGAGAGGGAGAGGGAGAGGGAGAAGGAGGTTAGGAGCACACGGCGATACAGCACATTGCCACACCCACATAGAAAAAAAGGCAGTGTGCTCCATGGTTACTCTCTCAGGTGGACGTTAGCATATCATAATCTCTTGGACCAATAGCGTGAGTTTTCCACATTCGACTTATATGACTGATATTATAAAATACCGGAAATTATACGTTAAAATCAACCCTCGACTTATCCGCGAGTATATACGGTAAATGTAGAGTTTTGCTTTTTTTTTTTTGCCATCTGATCCAGCAGATGTCGCTAATGTGCCTGTTAAGGCTTTCGAGGGAAAAAGCACTTTACTGCCTTGCATAGAATGAGAAGGGTCTGGCTGCAGGTAGGACAGCATAAAATAGTGTGTCCTCCTCCACTGAAATCCCACCTTAGATACTTAAAGATGATGTGTGAATTTCCTACGGATTCAAATGGTCTATCTGTAAAGAAGCTCTGTCGGTTATTTTTTTTTTTTTTTGGTAATTGTCCTAAAGTAATTGATCATCCTTTGTTGGCTTCTAGGTGTCCTCCTAATTGACATTGTCTGGTATACTTTCTGTAGGAGTTGCCTGCTTATTAGATGCCCTAACTACCTCAAATGGTTTCTTTTTCTGGAGGACCAACATCTACAGTCTATTCTGAGATCCTTCTGAGATGTTCACAAAGAGTGAGCTTAGCAGCTCTGTACAGAACCCCTTTTCATCTGCTTCTAACTATGACCTTATTTTGTCAACATCTACTTACTTGGACCTGTAAGTGTAGAACAGATTCTATATTGACAGTTACATTGAAAGCATTGTCTAAGGATACATCCTTCTTAAAGAGTCCAACAACTGTACATACTTACACAGAATGGCCTATAAAATAATTGAATAACGTTATCAGGGTGCCTTATGTTGGCCCCTAGTCCAACTACACTCCATTTGCAGTGCATGTAATCTCCACCCTTGTCTTCCTGCCCTCTGCTGTAAAAAGTAGAGTGCAAGTGTCTCTTCACTGGATTTTGATGCTTCCATGTATTGGCTGTAGAAAATTAGGCTGACACACATGCTAGTCTTCAATGTCTCTCTTTTGACATGGTGCCCCCAGGAAATTGTCTTCTAATATACTCTAATTGTAAATCAATGGGTCCCAGCATTATGCTGCTCACTTTTTCCTTCTGGGTACATTTTTGTCTTTTATCAAAGCCCTTGTTGTGATCTTCATCTTACTAGTACCCCCCCTTAGTACTCCGATTACCATGGCACATGCATGTCAGTTGGGGTACCCTTCACATTAAATTTATCATGTAGGTTTTTAATGGAATTTATTCTTCCATTGCTGGCTATCTAACCCTTAACCTATACGGGCTTTATAAGTCTTCAAGCGCATTTGCGTGACATTTGTTATAAAAGACTTTGTATAATTGAAATTAGATCCTAGCTGACTCACAGTGAGTAGCAGTCTGCTATTAATGCTGTTCGTGAGGAAGGGAATTTTAGTTTGAATTATTTGTTGTGCTGTTGAAAGTCCATATCAGATAATTTGCACCTGCCTTTATTCAATATGTTCTGCATTTACTCTTTATTATTTATAAGTGTATGATGTATCAGTTTGCAACAGTAGATTGTGTATTGTGGGCTTTTCTGTACTTAACATGATTTGATTGTTCATTTTCTTTTGTCCTAACTTTAAAATCTATATGCTGTTTTCTTTGTTGGAACTTTACACCGGATTGCGCCAAATCATCTCTTGTTCTAGTGTTAACCCACCATATATTTATTTTTAATTTGTACTGCTTTACTGTTAAGCAAAGCAAGTTAAACATTGTTTTTTTTCTAGCATATTATAAGCTAAACAGCAGTGCAGTTGTAGGTGTTGGACTCTTTGGACTGAATTTTAATCCCCAGCCTTCCCACCATCTGTGTGTAATTTGCACATTCTCCCTGTTTTTGTCCTGGTAAAGTGATTTATTATTTTAACATACCTAAACCTAAATGTCTATTATATGAGTGAATGACTGTTTACATGAGTTTGTACTCTGATAGACAGGTGTCATTATCCCAGGTTGGTTTCTTCTTTCTACCAGATGCTACAGAAATAGTCTCTGACTCCTTCAATGGAAAATAATCAAATAGACAAATGAAGTAATAAAAGCTGGATACAGCTGTGTTTTTTGTTTAATGTGTATTATCCATTACATAATCCATCCATTATCCAACCCGCTTTATCGTAACTACAGGGTCACGGGGGGTCTGCTGGTGCCAATCCCAGCCAACACGGCGCAAGGAGGGAAACCAACCCCGGGCAGGGCGAGAGCCCACCACAGCCATTACATAATGCATATGCTTATTTTTACTGTTGTTAGAAGTCATTTACTGTTTCAAGTGTGTATTCTATTCAATAGTTCCATAATCTTATCTGTAATTAAAATGCTAAGGTTTGTGATGCAATCACTTGTGAACCAATGAAATAAGAGTTTTGATCTTGGTCTTAATCAAAAGCTTATGACCAGATACATTCGGGAAATTAAGAAAATATCAGGTTGCGACATCCTTGGCAAATTGACCTGTAATCTTGGATTAATAATGGCAAAGTCATTGGGGAAAATAAAATAACTTGGAGGAATAAAAAAGAGCAGCAGCATCTGCTGAGCATCAAGCAACTCACAGAGGCTGATTACACAATGAGAAACATCATAATAGGAAGAAGAAGAATAAGAGCAATGCCATTTACTGAGCCATCAAGTGAGTGATGCACAATGTTGTAACATTAAAGAAAGAAAAATTCACAGTGACAAACACGCAGAGTTTACAGTTTATATTTTGTTGTGTCCCTCTTGTAAGAAGACAAGATGCTGAACCACATTGACTAGCAAAGAGTACTCCAGAGTAAAGGCCAGCTGAGGGGCAGACAGACACACTGGTGCATAGGCATGCATGGATGACAAAGTCCAGGATACAGAATGAAAGGAATAGCAAAGACACAGGAATGCACAGCAACAATCAAGAAGATATTCTATTATTCGAAGCTTCTGACCATAAGAAATCATTGCTTTTACTTCCTTATATTGACGTTTCTTTGAAGACCACTAATTGGAAAAGTCGAGCCAGCTGTGTGATCAACGTCAAGCTGTCAATTTTTTTTTCCATGTTGAAAACAAAGGAATGTGTTGCCAAAATGGAAAAGTTCTGTTTGTTGTAGATAAGCCACCAGAGGTAATAAAATACATTATCACTTATCATCGTATCTTATCATGCCACTGCCTATCCAGGTAAGAGAGGCGTCATTAGCATCCTTAAGATCTTCATTGGTACATGTAGGGCCTCGGGAACATTCATGGAGAATGTGGTCCATTGTTTGGGTGGGCTCACCACAGCACTCACTATCACTTATAAAAGCAATGGAGAGAAGTAACTGTTTAGAAAATGTAAGAGTATAAACAGCTCCTTAGCTTGAAGTTGTTTCTTATTTTAGGGCCGTGGGTCAACACGTTTCACTAGTTGCATATAGTTACGTCTTAACTATGAGCTTGGGAGCATGTGCTGATTTTACAGTGCGTTGACGCACCCACCACGTGACAAACCACCTGGATTGGGACCCGACTGCAGCTGTGCAACGGGTGACACCTCAGCACCACACTGGAACAGTGTGAGTTTTATTACGGTGGCTGAAGTGCCAATCATGCCACCAACTCGAAGTTGTAAGACCTGCTTGCAGGGCCAGATGCAGATTAACGTTATACCCGGGACAACAACAACAACATTGATTTATATAGCACATTTTCATACAAATAATGTAGCTCAAAGTGCTTTACATGATGAAGAAAAGAGAAATAAAAGACAAAATAAGAATTAGAATAAGACAATACTAATTAATATAGAGTAAGAGTAAGGTCCAATGGCCAGAGAGGACGGAAAAAACAAAAAAAAACTCCAGATGGCTGGAGAGAAAAAATAAAATCTGCAGGGGTTCCAGGCCACGAGATCACCCAGTCCCCTCTGGGCATTCTACCTAACATAAATGAAACAGTCCTTTTAGTATTTAGGGTTCTCATGGAAGGACTTGATGATGATGATGGTCATGTATGGAGCAATTGCAGATTAAGGGCCTTGCTTAAGGGCCCAAAGGAGTGCAATCACTTCTGGCATTTACGGGCCGGTGCAGATCCCTAGCCTCAGAGTCACCACTCCATCTGTCTGTACTAATGTCAAGCAATTGTGAGGTTTGTCCTTCAACAAAGTAAAGCTTCAGTGACCCTATAACTGCTTTGGATTATGATTTTGGCATTCTCGTTAAAGATGAATTGAGAAGTGTTAGCCTTCATATTTGTGGCCAGAGGGTTCTGAATCGGCTAAGAAAGCAATGAGGAAAAAATGCTCTTTAGTGGAAACAACTCGGCATTGTACATGTGTATGCTCTGATGTTGAGGTCCAGCGTCACTACTGTGGTTGTTCCAAGTCTAAAACATAATGAGCTGAGATTTGAAAAGTGAATGTTGTAATGTCAATGTGGTGCCCTGAACCTATTCTGGTAATTTCAGCGTCATTTATACTTTACCGCCAGCCTACAAGAAATGAAAAACAGCACTTTTGCTCTTCTTTGGTGCTAGTCAGCAATGACTTGGCTATTTTTAAAGGATGATTACTGCTTGAAGTTGCTTTCTTGCGTTGCTTTGTGAAGTGCTTCATAAGTTTATTCATTGAAGAGCAGGGTGTCAAGATCTGTATCTTATTGGACAACTATTTATACTCTGAGATGCTGTAATGTTCCCAGCGGTGGACAGCAATGACAGTTCTAAGAAAAATGGAACCCCGTTTCAATTTTTGAAAGTCATAGTTGATTTGTTGTTTGTGATAACTGTGATAGCAGAACTTCTTTATCAGCTTTTTAAATGAGATTTTTTTTTTCTAGCTCTTTAAAGAAGATGTTTTTCCTTTGATGAAATCCTCTTAAAATGTGGAAAATTTAAAATTACACACTTAATCACACAACCCGAAAAAGAAATAAAAGGTTGTTTATTGTAGTTGGCAGGATCACCGCTGTGACACAGTAACATTGCTGAGTGTCTCCATCTCATCTTGCAAAATTCATCTTTGGAACATTTGTAATTTATCTGCTCTTTATCCTTTGTTTGTACTGAAATGAACATTGCATTGTTTTTGACTACAGAAACCGATACAGTCACCTCAGAAAGATGCACGGAATTGGTTGATTAGCTACTCTAAAAACCTGCTTAGGGATGGCTCCTGTCTTGTTTTCAAACATTGTAAGAATAACTTCCAGCTCTCCCCAGCCCAGAATTGGAATAATTGAATCCTAAGTGTGGCTGGATACTAATAAGTTCATTTTGTTTGTGTTACTAAATTTTTTAAACTGTACCGGAGGTCATATGTGACACACTTCATTGAGTAAATTGGCATCTTCATGAAAATATATAAATGGTCACTGCAGTCACTCTTACTAATGGAAACATTAATCAGCATTTTATGTTGTACTATGATAATGTTTTCTTTTCAAATTGAATGTTTTTTTTTATTTTTCGTTACATTCTCTCCATTAGGGCATTTATGTAATTTTACCTTAAGAGCTTCTTTTCCAAAACTGTCATACAGATACCTGACGTGAATAATTTTGTTACGGATTTGGTTTCCCTTTCACTGATTTGAACAGTTGTTGAGTTGTTACTATTTCTTTTTTTTTTTCAATGAGTATCTGTTTTAAGTCGTAATTGGCTTCATTTTGCGTATTTTTTTTTTTCTAACATTTTATTAATTTTATTAAAATCAGATAACATTCCATACATGCTGGTCAAGCTTAACAACACTAGGTTCGAAACAAATCTGCTAGATCCACGGAGTAAAACTTTTCATAACAGTAAAAATATGTAAGTGAATAAAAATTGAATTATTAATTTTGAATGTTTAAAATAGGATGGTTTTAAAAATACAGAGGTGGTAAAAAGCACCAGGTTGTAAAATAGACACTTGTGCATTTTTTTGTTCTTCTTATGTTGTAATCTATGACATTCCATCTTTTAAAGTACTTATTGTTTATACATATATTTATCTATATATCTCTATTTTTTTTTTTCTCATCATAAACTTCTAATCTTTTGCTCACCAAGGAAAACTCTGAAAATTCCATTAGGCTTTGGGAAAAGTCGCAATACATAATGCAGACAGATCAATATTCCAAGGTTCTTTTGGCTGGATTGATTTCTTTCTCTTGAGATTTTCATTCCTCAACGTATCAAAAACACTTTGTCTCTATGAAAATAGTGCCACTGAATGGCATTTCCATATGAAGTGCAGGGGATATCAAATGCTTGGATTAATCTCGGCTCTGAGATGGTCTAAATACTTTCAATTAATCTGTAGCACATTAGTTATGCAGAAGCATGGGAAAATGCTGATCTTTGAAGAATGACACAGCTACTGAGCTGCACTTGGCCTCATTACTAAAGCTACCTGTAGAGTACAATTATTACAGTATATTTTGTACAAAAAAGTATGCCTATTTAACACTCTTAAAAAGTGTCTGACACTTAAAACGTACAAAAGCCCAGGTTCTGTACCTCTTAACTATGGTATTCCTGCTGTTCTGGTAACCTTTGAGTTCATTTGAAATGTTAAATGCTTAAAAAATCTTTTTTTTTTTTTTTAATAAAGCTAGTCTAATTAACAGCACCAAGATAGAATTTAATTAGTGATTTGGACAGTCGATTGGATTAAAAAGAGAAAGAAAGGGTGAAAAAGAAGAAATAGTAAAAGATTAATGTGTTACGGAACTATTTTATTGTTATTCATTCAAATTTGGTTCTGGTTGAAGTTGTCTCATGGTAAAATTTTATTAGTGAAATGATAAGAAGAGTCATGTGCTTGGAATTCTCAGATTTATTTTTTTGCTTACATCCTTAGAATATTTAATTGTATTTCTAGGGTTTATTCACAGTTTACTACAGAAAATATTTTTGGTTTAATTGTAAGAACAGCTGCCATTGTCTAGCTTCCTGCATACTGATGCCCACCTCCTAGCCCTGATTATGTTTTTTTTCTTCATGTGTTTGGCTAACAAGCCAAAATTACAGAATTATTGTAAAAGATTCAATGGTAATTAAAAATTGAAAAGTTAATATGAAAAAAATCAAAACCGGCAAACAACTATCAACTTATTAATAATATATTAATCTCCAGCATCGTTTAACAAATGCTACGTAGCTTTAAAATAGCTTAGGCCAAAGTTAAAAATAGACAATTTTCAGAAATAAAATCACAACTATTGATTTACTGTAGTTTTTTTTTTATTATTATTTCAAATGTTCAGTGGTTGTCAAGGACAATTTGTCAATTGTGCTAGAATTTTGACAACTTGCTTTGCAGTATACAGTATATAATCTAAAGGCTTATTACCATGCATAGTTGTGAAAATGCTTTTGCATTTTGTTAGTTTTTATGAATTGTTCCACACGTTATACTGTTTACATTTTATATAGTCTGTTGAATAAATATTTTTTAAATATCTGCTTATTCTAAATTATTTTTAAACAAACAAAAATATTATTATAAAAAATATAAAAATTTAAATTATTATTATACCAAGTTACTGTCTGTTTTGCCTGCATTTTTATCACTCTTTAATTAATATTGTTTTTTTATCCGTATGCTGCTGCTGGAGTATGTGAATTTCCCCTTGGGATTAATAGTACTAGGGTGTTGTACCGTGTTAGCCATTATGAATGTAGAGAAGAGCCAAGCAAAATGACACCTTTTATTGGCTAACTAAAAAGATTACAATAGCTGTATGGAATCTCTTGACCATACATTGTTCTTCTCTCTCTTGTTAAATTAATCTTAGCCTGAGTGAACCTATTAATTTTTTACATTTAAGATTTTTCCTTTAAAGATTTACCATTGTTGTTTCTTGTCCTAGTGTGTGGATATAAACACAGGAAACTTCAGTTTCTGTATGACATCTTGCCTGAAGAAGGGGCCTGAGTTACCTCGAAAGCTTGCATATTGTAATCCTTTTAGTTAGCCAATAAAAGGTGTCATTTTGCTTGGCTCTTCCCTCGGGATTAATAAAGTATCCATCCGTCGCTCACTTGAGCTCTGACTCAAGAGGAACTGCAACAGTTGTAACGTGCAAACCCACCAAAACAAATAAAATATATTCTACAGCGCACACTAGCACAGCTCTAGATAACCATTTAGAGACGTTAATCACTTTGATGTTATGGTTTTTAATTCTGGACCCGGAGGAAATTCTTACGAAATGCGTCAAATTCTGAAAATTTTATATTTCACAATTTGACGCATCTGATAATTGAATTACAGTGTCAATTATAGGAATATTATGGCTTATGTATCAGCATAGGTTACTGAAATATTCTCTATTTTGTGTATTGCTTTCCTGACATAGTAAATGTGACTCAGATTCCAAGATGTATTTAAAAGGTTTGAAAGCTAATAACAACTCTTAAAGTAGTTTAATAAATTTACAATTCCAGAAGTATTTGTCTCTGTCTCCTGCTAGTTTGTTGTGTGGTGGGTGCGGCAACACGCTGTATCAGTGCCTGCTCCCAACCTCAATCTCTCCCTCTTTCTCATCTTAGCTGAACCTTCTCTAGCCATGTAGAAAGCGTTTTGATTATTTCAGCTTGAATATTGTTCATATTTGCATTGAAGAGGTTTGTGTTTTATTTCCTTTTAGTATTTTGTTGTCACTAAAGGACCTGACTGTCTCCGATTACAGCAGCGGTAGCGGTGGGATGAGCATTGACAGCAAACTGAATGCGTAAAAGGCAACCCTGAATTTTATTTTCAGCGTTTTAATTAAACTTATGGTGATTGACAGAGTTCATGCTGGAAAAGCTGCAAGCTTTCTCCCAGCAGCATGTAAATATTGCAAGTGAGTCAATGTGCGGAGAGTGCTTGTCCCTTTTTGCTTATGTTTCTTCCTCACATTTTCCCCTCATCCTTTATATATTGTAGTGAACTAGCATCAACCTCAGAAATTAGGCCCAAAAATAATGCATGTGCTAGGCTGCCTATTTTATTTTTTCATTTTCATAGCAGTCAGTTAGCTGTTTTACTATAAATCAGGAGTGGCTAGAGCACATACACCACATGTTTATAGCCTTTGTCACCAGGATAAGAATATATTATTGTGATGTTAGTTGTCAAAACTAACTGAAAATATCAGACAGAAGTGTGTTTGCATTATCTTGATTGTGTGTGCGTGTGTGTCCCACACAGCTTAACTCATTTTTTCTGATGCAGCTTTGCTGACAAGGCTGGCTTATTAGTATCCATTCCACATAATTAATGGTTTTGTGATGGCCAATTTTTGTATTCTACTTACGTATTTTCAATTTATTACATCATTGCAACCAATGAACTGATTATTGAGCCTCTAAACCCAGTCACTTTGGGAGTGATGCACTACTACAAGTACTTTATTGGGGGTGGGTGGGGTTCACATCAACGACGAGCTGGACTGGCCTTGTAACGCAGAGAAACTATGGAAGAAAAGGGCAGAGCCGACTCTGTTTTTCCTTAGGTGGCCACATTGCTTTAATAGGAATAGTGACAGCCATCACGTGTTCTACAACTCTCAGATGACCAGTGAGATTGTTTGGGGCTTTAGTGTGCTGGAACTATAACATAACTTCAAGAGAAGCCCACCAAATCAACAAGTAAACTGAAAAAAGCAGGCTCGGTTATGGGATACACTGTCAATGTTCTTGAGGTATAGTTAATTAATTAATGAATTTAATTAATTACAATTATATAGCACTTTTATAACCTACTCAAAGCACAGTGGGGACTGACTTCAACCACCCACAATGTGTAGCTTCCACCTGGATGATGCGACGGCAGCCAGTCTTGTTCCTGTGTGCTCATCACACATGAGCAATAAGATAGTGAGGCGACGAGAAAGAGAGAGTCAATAAGGGATAGGAGAGTCCAAAAGACCAGGCTGTGGTGGGCAATTTAGCCACAATATTGGAAGACACTCTACTCTTTTTTTTTTTTTTTTTTTTTGGAAAGATTCCCAGTAAACTTTTATAACCACAGGCAGTCATGACCTCGGTTTTAAGCCTCAGCTGAAGTTTTTTAAAGCACTGCAGCATTGTGTTCCCCCCCTATAGACCACAGGGTAACCTTTCCCTGATGGACTCACTGACACCTCTTCCAACTGCAACCCAAGCTTTTCCTAGATTTTCTACATTGCAAGTACTGGCCTGTCCCACTAGTGGAGCAATTGAATGAAGGCAGAACTGTTAGCCATTATGAGCAATCATGCACATCCTTTCGCTGACACACTATTTTTTGATTAGCCCACAAATTACTCGGCAAAATTGTCAAGAAATGCTCAATGGAGCTCCACCATGCATACTGTTGTACACCTTTATAATGTCTCACTGTGAATTCTGTTTTATCTTTCCTCAAGTTTCTTTCTTACTTTTTTATAATTCATTCATGTGTTTGAAGAGGGTCATTGTTTTTAATAATATTTTTGTATTTTTTGAGCCACCATAAAAGTTAAATTTATGCTTGAGTACAATCTGTCCGATCAGACGAATTTTAGCTTTCTTCATGTTAGGTCCTTTTAGTTTTGCTTTGTGTTTTCTAGTCAGTCACTATAATAATGTAGATCTAGATAGTGTGTGCTTTTATAAGTGGCAGCCTAGCTTGAAATCAAAACAGCAGTCGTAGGAATAGGAGTTCAGATTTACAAAGTGTAGCACTGTCTCACCCAATCAAAATATAGGCACATGGAAATGTCTGATTTCCAGGTGTCGGCAGTAATTGACAAACTTTATGCTTTATTGTCTCAATTGGCTAAAAGTAAATTAAATTATTTGAGCAATTTTAAGTATGATCAGACATAATTAATTTCATCTGACAAGGAAGGAACCAGAGGCTACTGATTAATAATAATAATAATAATAATAATAGATTTTATTTATAACGCGCTTTTCATTGACAAAATCTCAAAGTGCTACAACAAGAGCAATAGCCACAAAGTTGAAAAGTTTAAAAGACTAGATTAAATTTACAATCTCAGCAGTTATATGCTTTCCTAAATAAAAAAGTCTTCAAATTTGCTTTAAAAGTGTCCAAATATTGTGTAGTTCTCAGTTCAACAGGGAGCTGATTCCAGAGCTGTGGGGCAGCAGAGCAAAAAGCTCGACCCCCCATAGTACGGAGCTTAGTAAGGGGAGTCTGAAGCTGCATGCTGCGAAATGATCTGAGGATCTGATTGGAAGTTTGTAAGTGAATCAAATCTTGAAGGTAAGAAGGTTCTGTGTTCTCAGACGCTTCATTATGGAAGATGAAACATCTTCCAAGAACAGCTTGGAGATTATTATTGTAAGGCTGTTCATTTTTACTTGATTCTATGTACTGTACCAACTGATTTTTTTCTTCAAGTCAGAATTCGTTTTTTTTTCTCTTAATTGTTCATAATTCATTCATCTGTTGGAAGAGGGTCGTTGTTTTTAATAATATTTTTGTATTTATTGAGCCACTGTAAAAGTTAAATTCACACTTATGGATCTGTCTGATCAGACAAATTTTAGCTTTCTTCATGTTAGGTCCTTATTTAGAGAGAGTGTCAATGTAAGTGTTTTAGTTTTGCTTTGTGTTTTCTAGTCAGTCACTATAATAATCCTTCTATATAAAAGCGGTCGGGTGTCCTTCCGTCCCATGAGTGCTATGCAGGCGCGGAGTTTCACACACGGCCCGTCCATTTTGCAATGCACGATGGGATTTGTTGTTTCGTTTTTTCCAGGTAAAAGATGATTTTCTACTCCAGACTATGCGATATCTTCTTCTTCTTTCTTACTATATAAAAGCGGTCGGGATTGTCCTTCCGTCCCGTGAGTGGAAAGCGTAGCGGTATTCCGCTTATCACAGACTTACTACTTGCAGCTTGCGGTACGAAGCAACATGATGTGAGCAGAGTTCTGCTGCTCCCATCGTTCCCTTGCTTTTGCGCAAGATGCGCTGGAAAAATAGACAAAATTATGTCTCTGGAAATAATTCATATTGATGGAGTACAAATGCCTCACCGCGTAGTAAATATCAGGGGGGTTCAAAAGGGCGACCTGAATATAGAAAAAAAGTTTAAATTTCATCACAAAAATAACAGAAACTACGAGTATTAAAGTAATACCGCTCAAATGCAATATAACCAAATTGAAGAGTTTGTATAAAATATCAAATTGATCTACATGTTGAATTGCCTTAAGAAGTGGTCAACTTAAAAGGCGGGTCAGCCTAGTGTATATACTGTATAGATAGTGTGTGTCAGTTTACAAATCATGAATTATTGAGCCCAGAGGTTTTAGCAAATAAAGAATCTCTTTCATGGCGGAGTGATGGCTCTGAAGCTATGGATCTGCACCGGCAATCGGAAGGTTGCCGGTTCAAATCCCATAAATGCCAAAAAAGGGACTCTGCTCTGTTGGGCCCTTGAGCAAGGCCCTTAACCTGTAATTGCTGAGCGCTTTGAGTAGTGAGAAAAGCGCTATTTAAATGCAAAGAATTATTATTATTAATATTCTTAGTTTCCAGAGAGAATATACATGTGCTGCTTAAATAGATGTGTACACATACTGTAGATCAGGGGTTCTTAAAGTCGGTCCAGGGGCCCATTGTGGCTTCAGGTTTTTATTCCAACCAAATTCCTTATCATGGACAACTCCTGATAACACTCATCTCATTAAATTAGCTGGTATTTTTCTATTCTCTTATTCTACATTCATAAAAGCACAGCAGCATGATTTTTACATTTATAAGAAACTTAAATATTTCAGTTTTTGCTTTGGATTTAAATACTTAACACTCTTTTCATTATATTTTATCCTTTCTCTGTGCAGTTTGCTCCCTTCATTGTTTCTTAATAACGACAATTAAAAACGAGCAGAGCAGAGCAGACACCCGGGCAAACAGCACTGAATCATGAAAGGCTGCAACTACTTTAGCATTAGACCCACAAATTAGTAAATAATGGATTAGATAGATAGATAGATAGATAAAATGAAAATATTGTTACAAAGAAAACAAATACATTATTCCCATATAACTGCCTAGTACATTTTAATATTTTTGATTTAGTTTTCTAATTTCTATATTGTTCCCAAAACAGAGAATCTGGAAATAAACAGTTCACTTAATTAGCCCAGGAGTCCATTTAAAAACAGAGGCTGGTTGGAACAAAACCCTGCAGCCACAGGACCGAGTTTGAGAACCCCAGCTGTAGAACATTCAGAACCAAGAGTTGTCTGAACTGTCACTAAAGATAAGGCACTTTGATTTTATAGCATGCGTAATGCTATACAGTAATCCCTCCTCGATCGCGGGGGTTGCGTTCCAGACCCCCGCGATAGGTGAAAATCCGCGAAGTAGAAACCATATGTTTGTATGGTTATTTTTATATATTTTAAGCCCTTATAAACTCTCCCACACTGTTTATAAATATTCCCCGCAGAGTTATACAGCATAATCCCTTTGTATTCTCTTAGATATTAGGTAAGATTCATTGAAATTATATATATATAAACACACTGTTTATATACAGTAAAACCTAAATATTATTTTAAAGATATCGAGTGTCTCCGATATCACATGTTACAGCCATTACGATAGACAGGCCATCAGCAATAAATACGTACAATGCAAGAAAAATAGTATACAGTAAATGTGTGTACAGTGACACTAAACGTACGTACATGTACTAAGTACTGTAAGTAGAAAATTAATTATGGTTACTCACCAACAATGACACGATGACTTGTCCGATAACAATGAGTTTAATTTTACTGCACAACAAAGGAGAGCGTTACAGCCCTTAAAGTAGCCACTTCAGGCGATTGTGTAGCACTGCCGTTGTTCTTCTTCTGGCAGTCTTCAATCCAAATCCCTAAAGCAGATTCCATCCAGACTACTGCCTTATTACATCCACTTACGACTCGTTTTGCACCCTGGTTAAAAGGACACTGCGGCCGTAAATCTTATATTCCTTTCCTACTTTTTAAATAAAAAGAATCGTAGCCTTCAACAAATCCAAAACATTTACCTTTTCGGCAATCATTAACATCTTCCGTTTGCGCTTGGGTACGGCCCCTGAAGCAGTAGCAGATCGTTTTGGAGCCATAATGAAGGGCTTGACTACACACAAAGATAAACACAAAAGAGCACAACTCTTTACACAGAGAAACACGTTGATGCTGAATGAGCGAGACGAGACTTCCTGGTTAACACTGCATTCCGCACGCAGGAACTTAACTGCGTGCTCTGATTGGTTAGCTTCTCAGTCATCCGCCAATAGCGTCCCTTGTATGAAATCAACTGGGCAAACCAACTGAGGAAGCATGTACAGGAAGTAAAAAGACACATTGTCTGCAGAACCCGCGAAGCAGCGAAAAATCCACGTTATATATTTAGTTATGCTTTCATATAAAATCCGTGATAGAGTGAATCCGCGAAAGTCGAAGCGCGATATAGCGAGGGATTACTGTATACAGCTTATTTTGGATACATTTACAAACTTAATGTTTAATCAATCTAGTAAATAGACCTTGAATACTTTAGCAATACACACATCTCATAAATTATAAGGCACTTACTGTAAGAATACAGAAAGCTGAAGAGTAACCTGGACGCATGGGACAGTGCAAAATTCCAAGTAGAATGCAAGTTTCATCACAGACACTAAAACCTTCTCTTTACACATTCTTTACATTAAGTAGATTTCTTCTCAGTACATTTTTATATCACAAGAAACCAGCTTTCATGCCAGACAGTTTTAAATGCAAAGGATGAGCCTGCATGCTTTTACAAGTGGCAGCCTAGCCTGTAATCCAGACGGCAGTCTTAGGAATAGGAGTTCAGATTTACAAAGTGTAGCACTGTCTCACCCAATCAAAATATAGGCACATGGAAACGTCTGATTTCCAGGTGTCGGCAGTAATTGACAAACCTTATGCTTTATTGTCTCAATTGGCTAATAGCAAATTAAATTATTTGAGTAATTTTAAGTATGGTCAATCAAAATTAATTTTATCTGGCAAGGAGGGAAGCAGAGGCTACTGAATCTGTGTTCTCAGACTCTTCATTTTGGAAGATGAAAAATCATCCAAGAGCCACTGCTTGGAGATTATTATTGTGAGGTTGTACATTTTTACGTGATTTTATGTACTGTACCAACTGATTTTTTTTTCTGTATTTTCAGCTGTTTAAAAAGTAAATGGCAGGAAAACAACTTCAGACTTATTTGTTTGTTCTAGTGAATAAAGGTTATGAAAATGCCACTTTGGGATCAGAATATGCAAAGAAACTATATATGCAATTTCTTTCACTATGGTTGCAGTGACTAGACATTCCTCCTGCTTATTGTTAGCTACAGTCCACAGTAAAGTTTGTCTAAACCAAGTCTCTTTCCCCCTCTCATAACAGTTGCTGTGACTGGCTGGCAAACACGTGTCGTAGGAAGAAAGAGCTCAAAGCACGGACAGTCTGGTTGGGTTGCCCTGAGAAATGTGAAGAGAAGTATCCAAGGAATGCAATTAAAAACCAGAAATATAATATCTTTACCTTTGTACCTGGGGTGAGTTGAGTCAACACATCGTTATAATTGTAGATTTTATTTATGGGCAAAACTAAAAAAAAAAAATCCATAATTAAAAAATAAAATGAGTCCCTTTCTGTTCTGAGTGGTTTGCAGATCTTACTGATATGTTTGTTCTTATACATCTTCCTTACATCCTTGTTTAGCTAATTGCTGTAGTAGTGGTCTCTTTATCACTTGCCTTAGTAGTTTTGGTTTAAACTTATAGGCTTATCGGAAAACTCTTCACTGTTCCAGTTCAGGGTTTAGAATAAAACCAATTACAAGATCATGTAGATTAGCTGGAAGATAGTTGTCAAAGTACCATTGAAGATGGAATGCTGTTGTTGCCTGCAGCATAAAAGCGGAATATATCAATTGTATTTGCAGCCTTTAGAGATTTAAAACGCCAAATGTTAAGGAAATGAGGACTAATGATATTGTTATTTTAAGAGAACAATATGTGGGAAGAGCTACTAGTGACCTTTTTTCTTTTTGTTAAACAAAATAAATGTGGTATTTAAAAAAAAAAAAAAAAACATATATATATAATATATAATATGTAATATATATAATATATATTCATGTGTTTGGGGCAGAAGTAAGCAGACTGCTTGTGGTAGCCCGGTAGAAACTGTTCACTTACATGTTAAATAACATTGATATGAAAGCAAAGAGCAAAAACATATTTGTCCTCATTTATTTTAATTGCTGCAGAACTTCTGTAGAAGGCCTTTTTGTAATGTTCAGATATTTCCTTTTTTTCTAGTTTTTGCGTAATTAGAGGTTAAATTTAAACCCCTGGCAGTTTACCTTTTCATCATTTTGGGCTAATCATTGCATTTCGACTGATTCACTTTGAAGATAAACTGAGGTGTTCTAAAACTTTTGTCAGGTACTGTAGTAGAAGAAGACTTGTTTACAACAGCGTAGCCACTGGCTAAACAAACGGGCTTGATGGACTTAATGGTCTATTCTCGTTTATCAAATTTCTTATATTTCTTTGTTACACTCGCCTGTATTAAATGAGTATCACACATACTTCCTAATTTAAACATAACTGTGATCACTTTTCCGCTAGTGATCCAACACTAAATACCTATGTCAGGCTCGTTGGACAGAAGTTTCTGATAGCCTAGTTATAACTACGAAAACTGAACTGCATCACTTTTTACAAATACGGTGACAGGCACTTAAAATGTAGGTAGATTTACTGATTCTAATATCTAGTCGTATTGCATGCAAATTTGAAATAAATTCTAAATGGTCATGCACATCAGTAAAATAACATGCATGAAAGCTAAAGTTTATTTTATTTGACTAATTTGCTAATAGAGTGGAGCTGATCATGATGAATGTGTAATATTTTAATACATCCTAGCCCTAATAAAGTGGCACAACAGTCATACTGTGTTAAAGCTGTGAAGACGCGACTTTGATTCTTTTGTGAGTAATTTCAGGAAATGGATCGGTGGATAGACCAAATCACAGCACAGTCATGGCAGTTCAAGTTTATTGTCTTATGCACATGATACAAAGAAATTATTACTTACATGTCTCCCTCGAACTAGAGACAGTAATACGATATCAGCAGAAGATAAAAAGACAATGAATACAACAACCTGCATTTTTTCGGCACGCTTTATTTTTTTCACATTTTGTTATGTTGCAAATTCAAACTGAAATAGGTTTTTGTTTTATTTTGTTCCATTATCACACACACATTCAACTTAGTTTAGAATCAAAAAGTGGTTTGAAAATTCTGATCGTTAGGCTTGCAACATCTTTTTTTCCTTCTAAATGCATGCGTGACAGCTTCTATTTAAAATTTAAAATTTTACTCAGGAGTATCTACTTTACTGGTGTAATCTGGACGCTATATAGCGCCCGACCCGGCACAGACTGAGGCAGAGGCATGTACAAAATAAACAGAGGCTTTACAGCGTCTTCCCCGTGTCACCAAACACTCTTTTTTTTCTCGTTTACCACCACTCCACCTCAAGCTTAGTCCTCCTCCTCCCGACTCTGGCTCCGGAGTGGTGGTGGCTGGCCCCTTTTATAGCCCACCCGGAAGTGTTCCAGGTGCTTGACCACCTGGTCCCAATTGCACTTCCGGGTGAGGTTGAAGATTCATCCAGCCGGGCTGTTGAGTCCATGCAGCACCCCTTAGCGGCCATGGAGCCAGGCGGGAGGCTGGGGAATCACCGTCGGCCCGAGAGGCTGTGACCAAGCATCCGGGGGTAGGTATTGAGCTGTCCATGGTTGCTCCCCAGGAACCTATGCAGCAGGGGCGTCCCAGCTGGGCATGGGACCCAGCCGTCCATCACACTGGTTACTCAGAAACCACTCTAGTCGCCTTTTAATGAGTTGAGTGGTATATCGGAAGAAATTTACAGTACAATTTACAATAGTAGATGATGCATGTCAAAGATGAAATTCACCCATAATAGGTAGGTTCAAGGCTGCTTTATTAAAGAAAAAGAAAGAAAACATGAAATTTGCCTTCTCAGTTGCATCTAATAACGAGACAGAAAGAAATGAAACAAAACAAACCGAGACAAAACAGGTTAAGGTAAGGCAGTTTGATCATGCATATTTACATGAAAAAGGTTACAGGATACATATCAAACCTTAATCAATTTCTCTGATATTCCTCATTAAAAAAGTTGTCGGGCACTAGGAAGAAAAAAGGTAAGCTACTATCTGAAATGTTTTTGCGGATACATAGATATGGCACAATTGTATATTTTTCTAGGGTTATTGAAAACCATTAATTAATCATTTATTAGCAACTGAACCACCCACATGCTTCTTGGAGCTTCCTAATAATAATAAACAGCAAATAAAAGACCATTGAGAAGTGATCAAGAATCCATTTGCCACTTTGACCAAACTACAGAGTTCTATGGCTGACATGGATTAGGCTTTCCAGGGGACAGCCACCTCCTTTACAGTTCACAAATGTATACGCTATTACAGAGTAACTGTTTATTGAAGGCTTTCTAGTTCTAAAGCCTGTGGCACTTGACCCTAAATCAGGGACTTACAAAAATATTGACAAAACAATCTTCAGGTCATTCCTGGGCTTGGGTGGAAGCTCTGCGTCTTGATGATATCCCACTGCTAAGCAGTTTCTAGCAATGGTCTTCAAGTAACGTGAAGGGAAGTGCTAGAGCAAGGTGTGTCACTTTGACTTGAGATTTGTGTTTGTGCAACTAATTTGGTGTTTGAAGCGTGTCTTTCTTTTCATTATTACCAAAGTCTTGTTCTTTTTCTTAAGTTTGATATTTCTATCATCCTAGGAATTTTTTTTCTTATTTATTGGCTGACGATTCTTTGTCCTTAAAGAATCTCTAAATTTAGTGTATACGAACAAACTTTATTTGACCCATGGGGGGAGTTTAGCTTTTATAGAAGCTCAAGAAATATTGAAATAGTATACCAAACAACCCAAACAGTTTTTCAGTAGAAGTAAAAATTGGAATGGCTTCTCAACAATGTGAATATCCTTGAGTTAGCTGGCCAAGGCTCAGATATTTAGTCATGTTGAAAATCCATGGAAGAAGAAAAGTGCAGTTCACATATGGCTGCAAATAAGAAAAGAAAACTGGATGAAAAATACCAAGCCTGAATGTTTTTATTCCCACAAAAAGAAAATCAAAGTTATAAAAAAGAAATATTTATAAAGCCAAAACCAAAACCAGCCATAACTAAAATGGAAATGCTTGTGTAAACACCATCTTTTTTGTTACCCTTTCTGTCTTTTAAATGTGTGAATTGCCATATTGGTTTCTTTTGAATATTTTGTAATTTAAATCTCTTTTTATCTTTTGTGTTATTATCTCGTTCTTGCCCCGTCGTCCGCTGAAAACTGTTTCTCATGAAACATTATGGGCACTCTTAGTCTGTTTTTAATTTTCCGAATCATTCTGCCTTCATATTGACCATTGATTTTCTTCATTAGTTCAGTACCTGGCAAATGCATGTGATCTATTATTCCTCTTTATTAAAACGCACAAAAACTAATGGCTACATAATTAAGAGGCTGATCTTTTGTCAGTGCAATAAAATGCCAACCGTCTTTCAGACAGATAAATATTCTCATCTTTATTGAACCAAGCCACTGTTTTCTCCCTCGGTTTAAATTATTAAATGCACACAGATTGGTTAAGCAGTGAACATTCTCCTAAAGGTCACAAAGTTCATTAACTATACAGTGTCATTGATTGCCGGCCCTTAACATCTTTTCCTATGGAGTGGGTGCTGCACTCCTTATAATTAATATTACCATAGTGTTTGGCACCAACTCGCCAGGAAAGAAAACTTGTTGCCCTTTCCAGTAAAAATGGAATTGCTTTTCTCTTATTTTTTTATTACTGAAGCAGAACACTATAACTAGCAATCCAAGATATATTTTTGTTCCAGATTTTCAAGCAAAACATTATGCTTGTCTAAGCTTTACACCCTCTGTAAATCTTCAGGGGTCGTTATTGATGTTCATGAAATATTGTCAGTTGTCCTAAAATAAAGGACAAAATGTACTATTCCCTTTTACACTGCACCATCTGCTATCATCATTCATAGAGGTGGATGCACTCAAGCTATTTTGTCAATAAATTGCCAGGCCAAAATTACTGCCAGTTCAGATTAAAAAGGCAGACTTTTGAAGCTATTTGGCTAAAATATTTGCACTCCAGAGAAACATAATATTTTGTGTATGCCAGATTTGTAAATCATATTTTAATGCCATACTCTGAGAGATGACAAATTGTATCAAACGTCTGTTTTTCTCCAGACCACATTGAATTACAGTATAATCTAATATTGTTTCTTTGTATCAGTATACTGCTGCTGGATTATGTGAATTTCCCCTTGGGATTAATAAAGTATCTATCTATCTATCTATCTATCTATCTATCTATCTATCTATCTATCTATCTATCTATCTATCTATCTATCTATCTATCTATCTATCTATCTATCTATCTATCTATCTATCTATCTATCTATCTATCTATCTATCTATCTATCTATCTATCTATCTATCTATCTATCTATCTATCTATCTATCTATCTGCTTTTATTTTTACTGTGTTTGGCCCCGAAATGTTTTAAGATAATTAAACATGTAATTTGTAGGTTAATGTAAATGGTCTTTTTTCCACATATTTGATTATTCTGAATATACTGACACTCCTTTATTGTTGAAGATAATGGAAATTTAGTGGAGTTTTAGGTCCGATTCTACTGTTTGCGCATTTAGAGATTCTGAAACTCTCCCGTATTCAGTTTTGATTTCAAATTTGAATGTAAGACTTTATGTTGCTCAAGTATATCCAGCTTCTTTTAATGGTACCCTGTTGCCACTTCAGATATTTGAAAATGTGGCAGGCTTTTTCATTTGAGTATCCACCCCTTGATCAACTTCGGCTGCCACCATTTGGTGTTGGTACATTATTTCACTTCTTCATATACAGTGGCTCTTGTTAATGATCAAAAGGTACCTAGTTTGCTCTCTAGTGGCATGTTTGCTTTGACTGATTTTTGAAACAAATTTTATGGTCATATCTAAATTATCACATAACAGGTCAACCAATAACTATGTTTACTTTTACATTGACTAATCTCCATGACTAATGAATTACATATAGAAAATTTACTGAATTCGGTGATGAAGAAAAAAGAATTAAATCTTGCATCAGTTGCACGCCTCTGTCTTGGACAGCTGATGTGAATGAGTGTCCATAGAGTTTGCTCATGCAGTATAGTCCATCATGCTTCTGTCATATTCTAGTCCTGTTATACTCTATATTCTTTTTCTATTCATTTACTACTTCTGCAAAAATCTCCAGCCGCTAGCTGGAACATAACTCTGTCCTTCCTTTCACCTAACACACAAGGTCTTGCCTAATTTTCAAAGTCTTATGCTTGCATTTATACATAAATTGTATCACATCTGGCAAGCCCCACCATCAGACAAGTAAAGCTAAGCATTCCTCTTCACCTGGTGTGTGTGGGCTCAAAGAGAAAGCTGTGATACCACTTTAGTGTGAGGTTAAGACCCGTAATTTAACAGCATGTTGTACTTTTTCATGGATAAGTGCTTTGCTAGTCTTGAAGTGTATTGTATAGTAGAGCCTGTGCCAGTAGCTCCTTCCTGGATTGGTTAAGAAAGCTTATTTCCTGACTGCAGTCTTCCTCAAAATTTTGACATGGCAAGCAACCTTTGACATGATAGCCAAAAATAACCGAGTGTTTTTGAATACAAGCTCCCTAGGGCAAGGAAAAAACACTCCAGAATAGTGATTATATTTTGATCCTTCTGCCCAACTTTTATTTTGCAGAGCAGACATTTAGCATGCAAACATCATAGCCTGTAAACGGCATACAAGAACATGTCTTGCAAGGTAAATCTTGGAAAGCGTGCTTCCATTGCACCTCAGCTGTCTGAAAGTCAGAAAGGTTTAACCGATGGAGTGTGCAAACAACTCGAGACAAAACTGTAAAACTTTTTTTTTTTGGAAAATAACATACATTTTTGCTTGCATGAGTATTCTGTCTAGAAAAAGAGGTGAAGTTCTTCACATGATCATTTGCCAACTACATATGCTCATGTGAAAAACTGCACCTCTTCTTTTAGACAGCATACTCATTGCAAGCAAAAACCCATTGCATTGCATCGTTTCGTTTTGGTCAGGTTTATGTCATTCAAATTCCTGTTTGACTCCTGGTAATGAAACCAGTTCAGGTTCATAACATTTAAAACTATCGAGGTCTTTTGACTTGGCACCGTTCAGTCGCCAAGTTCAGCTGCAGATTCTCAAGTACTTTTAACAGGAGGTTTGACTCGCGTCCAAACACACATACAATTCTCAGTGAGCATTATTAATTTTGAGTTGGCTAATGTTTTCCATTTTTTACTAATGTGTTTTTTTTTGTGTAATATTTATTTATTTATGTATGTATGTATTTATTTATTTTCTAAATACATTAATAGATTTGCAGTTTACTGTAATCTTTGTGCAGTACCCTAGTAAAAAGCCATGCATACTGTACATTGTTAATCACTTAATTTGTATTCTTACGTTGTACCCTTGGAAAAGTAACTCTTTTCATTCTGCCTCCTTCTCATTATTAGTAGATTAGTAACCTTGGATCAGGTTGCTCTTATGGCCTACTTTAGTAACTTGAACAAGATCTACCTGATAGATTTTTTTTTTTTTAAAGAATATCCATAATTCTTAGTTAAAAGCTATGTCAAAGTCTGCTAGAAATGTTTTTATGTGTTTTTTTTTCTATATGTGGGTAACATAAAAAATAGAAAATTGGATATTTAAATACTTGTTAATTATTTTTTATTCCTTTTAATCTTTCAGAATAATGAGCTTTATATTTATAATGAACACAGCTTTGCACTTGAGGTGAAGCTTCTAACATTCCCAAATGTAGTCAGATCAATTTATGAAATTATTTAATATGCATGAAGCAGTTGTTTGTGTTATTCATTTTTGAATAAACAAATGTTGTCAATTTTGTCCGTTGTCCCAATTTTCTTGATTTGAATCATGTGCCAGGTTGTTGTCCATGTTGAGTTTGCATGATCTTGCCATGTAATTGTCTTGTACATTCGCAAAGACGCACAGATTAGATCAGTTGGCCCGAGTGTAAGCATGGAGGTCTGTGTGTGTCTTGAGGTGAACATCAGTGATCCTGAATTGGATTAAGCAGGTTTGAGAATACTGAATGTGTGCATGTTGGACAATTTATGGAACACTGTTGACTGTCAATTTGCATTTTGTCTCATAGGTGTTATATCAGCAGTTCAAATTTTTCTTGAACTTGTATTTCCTGGTGGTTTCCTGTTCACAATTTGTTCCAGCACTGAAAATTGGCTACCTTTACACTTACTGGGCACCATTGGTAAAATTCCTTTCTCCTTATTCACATTTAATTTTAATTTTTGTGAATGTGTTTGAAATCTTGCAGATTGCTTCTATGTGTCTCCTTTCTTTGATTATTAACTGTAACGAGTTCTTAGATGCTTGTAAATCTTGGTCATTATGTGGAGGACTTCACTATTTGCAAGACAAGGCCAAAAGAATCTATTAATGCTTCTTTACCATTTGTGAAATAAATCATTATTCCGGATTATTTAAATATTTTCAGAAGACTTAGATTTTTAAAATGAATTACAAATTCTACGCATTAAGCCATGAGTAAAATTTTAGCAAGTATAATTTCAGTTGCATTTTGTAAAAACTGCTGCTTAGCCTACAAGTAGCCATTGCTAGTTATAGGCAAAGCATTTTGTTTTAGTTGATATTTTCTGACCAAGAATTATTTAATGCCTAATCTGACTCCTTCATTTTAATATTTTTTGTTTTGAAAACATTGTGCGTGTGTGTGTGTGTGTATATGTATATATATATATATATATATATATATATATATATATATATATATATATACACACACACAATGTTTATATGTTTCCATTATTATTTTTTGTCAAGTTTTCATTTACTCTTTAAATTTTAGAGTGTTATATGTTGATTTTTAAAAGTTGAACACAATTTTATAAAAATGGAAAAAAGGTTGTCAGTGTATATACAACATTCATAAACCCTTTCACATCGGTGTAATATTTCCTCATATAATCACCATTATTAAACCCCTGAGATTTACAATTAGCATGTATCCTGCTGTTTAGAGTTGCTGAGTATGTAATTTTCCAACTCTTCATTTTGCCAAGTATTAATTAAGTTGAAGTTTTCTATTACATTTCATCTTTTTGATTCAAAAATTGGGGGTCCCTTGTTTAATTAGATGTAAAATTCTAATGTGTAACACAGGCTTTTTTGAGTAAAGGATAATAAACATGCAACCATTCTTTAAAGTTCAAAATGAGATTTGTTTTTCTTTTGGGTTCTCTTCCACAGACCAAACATTTTTTTAAAGAGATTATTAAAGTTCAAGTGTTAAATTATTAATGAATTTTGAACAGCAATTAATCTGTATGTAGAGAATTAGTATGTAGTAAAGCTAACGGCAAATGAAGAAGTACAATTACTTATTAAACAAGTTTTTTGCTCTTTGGGCAGGGCTTCGTTCTTGCAGTCACAATGGTGCGGGAGGCTGTGGATGAGTACCGACGGTATACAAGAGATAAAGAAATGAACTCCCAGATGTACAGCAAGCTCACTGTTCGAGGTTGACAAATTTACTTATTTTTTATTTCAGTTGAATTTAGAACAAAGTGGTTAATGTCTGCCTTAACTTATGGTGGGTCAGCATGGAAAAAAAATCTTTTGCTCCTTCCTTGATTGGTTTAAACTTTAGCTATGCTAGACTGCAGCTGGGTGACACTTTACATTTAGTTTATTAACATTCTGATCTGTTGCTATGCTACATGTAACGTTGGCTAAATTATGGTATAGCTGCTGATTATGATAAATTATTAAAACTGTCATTTCTTTTGAATAGACTAGTTTTCATTTCTGCACAGTTGACAAACAGTTTTTAGTATGTACGGTCTTGTTATTTTTTTCTTTATTGCAGTCTTATGACATGAAGAATGAAGTTTATTTATTCTGCCCAACAACACGATTGCAGCACTATGTACAATTTGCAGTTCCATAGTATTGAAGCATTTTGGGACTAATGACGTTTGCAGCAACTGTCTCCCCTAGAACCAAATTTACATGTAGAATGTGTTGTATTTTAGAATCTAAATGCAGTTTTAGAGTAGATATTTATTGAATTACATACACCCCTGTGGGACACAGTATTTAGAACTAGACAGTTAGAGCAAATTACAGTCACTGTTTGGTCAGGCAGCCAAGCTGCACTTTTTTTCTGTCATTTTTCACATGAATTGCATTATGGAAATCAAAAGAAAAAAAATGAGAGGAAATAAGGCTATGGGGGCAGTAAGAATACTTACATAATTCTCGACTGATCGGTGGCAGCACATTGTTCCATATTAGCACTAAATGAACATCAGTTTCATAGTCAGATGGATGACTCCCATTATTTTGTTGTTCTGTTTGTCCATGAAACACCCACTCCATGGTGTAGTAGTAGTTCTGAATTTCCCCTTGGGATTAATAAAGTCAGTCTATCTATCTATCTATCTATCTATCTATCTATCTATCTATCTATCTATCTATCTATCTATCTATCTATCTATCTATCTATCTATCTATCTATCTATCTATCTATCTATCTATCTATCCATTACTCAGAGCGATCTGCATTTGGAAAAAAAAAGTTGTTCTTTCTGATTGGTCAGAAACCGATCAGTTTCATTAGCAGCAAAGCAACCAAGTATACAAGTGGGCTGTTCTGAGATGTGATGTTCAGATGTTTCAGTTTAACTTTGGATGCTTAACCTGTAATACAAATTTATATAGGGCTGTTCTTTGTCACTAGTTCTTATTGCAATTGCTATTGAACCACTGGTTATTTGTCTTTAGTAACAGTTAAAAAAAGAATTTTGAGGGAAGGAATGGAATAAAAAATACAGGTAGTTCCCAGGTTACGGACATCCGACCTACAACATACGAACGGGGCTGCAGCTGTGACGCATGCGCCTCAGTAACTCCCGCTACGTCATCTTCAGCCTGGCGACGCTGCAAGCAGTAGCTGCACGGAGGCTGGAGGGGGGCGATTTCACTGCTCGTGCAGTGTAGCGTCCCTCGGGCGGCTCCAGGTGGCATGCGGTTTCACTGCTCGCCCACCACACACAGCTGCCCATTCATTCTCGGTGGCCGGCTGGTAATGCTGCAAGCGGTGACCCAGTTGTGGCTGAATGGAGGCCATTGAGGATGAACGGGGGGGCTGCGTGTTAAATGAGGGCGGTGGTGCGGTGGACACTGCAGGTGGCATACTGTAGTGTAGGTGACTGTGAGGTGGGCTGGTGATGAACCGTCCCTTGCTGCCTTCATTCATTCTCAATAGCAAGCCTGCTTGTACTGTTACGAACATAGCAGGAAGTTGTCTGTTGTCAGTACATGGTGGCCCAAATCTAATTATGCAGATCCAGATCGTCTGGATGACTTTGATTTATGCGGGGACGATTCCAGTTCGGCATGAAAACGATTCTTCTTGTTGTCAGTTCGCACACTTCTCGATGGTCCAGGATTTTTCGGGTGATTTTCAATGTAATAAACTGAATAAGTTATAGCGTAATGAAAATTGCATGATTAAATCTGGACCACCCTATACATCAGACGTGTTGACGACGGGTGCCTTCCAGCTGTGATAACGTGTACAGTGTGTGCAGAAGAGCTCATCTTAATCTTTTGTCTTCACCCTTCAACAATGTCTCTGAAACACAAATCTGATGCAAGTGCTGGTGATACAGTAAAGAAGAGAAAAACCATCACCATGGAAAATAAAGTAGAAATAATAAAAAGGTCAGAGAGAGGTGAAACTCCATCATTCATTGGCAGAGCACTTGGTTACAGTCGTCAACAATAGCATTTATTAAAATAATGTACTTGTTCCGACTTGCATACAAATTCAACTTAAGTACAAACCTACAGTCCCTATCTCGTACGTAACCTGGGGACTGCCTGTATCCACCTATATGATATAATATTGTTATCTTTACTATAATCCAAACCTATTATTACTAATTTTATTTAATCTTCTAGATCAATTTAATAAGATCTTCCCACAGAATCCTATTGTGGCATGAACTTTTATCTCTGTTCTATATAAAAACATTTTTTTCTTTGCCATTACCACAAAGAATTCAGGGTATGTAACAGGTTTTAAAATACATACTATATTTAAACTGAGTATCCTTCTAAAACTCTTTATACTTTTTCACAGTATTCTTATATTTATATTAATTACATTATGTTAATACATTTCCTTTTCAAAATTGCTTGACTGAATTGTAAGCTTGTTAATATGGATGGCAAAAACAACAACCCTAAAGATCAAAAACAGACAGTGGCATGGCATTATCTGACTTTCAACTTTGCTACAAGGTTGCAGATATTCATACAGTAATTTGGGACAGTGGAAGAAGTTCCACTGTTCTTATTTAGTCTCGGAAAAAGTCTTGCTCGAATTTCCCTTTATATGCCTTAGTTTGTGTTCCAGTCAGCAGTTAGTTAGCAATCAGATTGACCATCACTTGATCAAAATATGGACCCAGTGCTCTTTGCTGTACAGTTGCAGTGAAAGTGATGTCTGATGCAGGTACATTTTATAGTTATAAAACAGGTAATCATAATCTTATGCAGTTTCATACACTCATTTATAGCAATCAGTTCAGGCCTACATGAGATGCACCCAAATAAGATTTTGCTGGTGAGCTGTTTCTTACTTTCTTAAAAAACAAACAGAAAAAATACTGATTTTAGATTTCTATAATGACATTATTCACCTTGAATGGGGGTGGTGTGGGTAGATATAAGATATTGTTTTAGTCAGGTTTTTACTTAAAAGCTTTTTTTTTTTTTTTAACAAAACAGGTCAATTTTTCTCTAAACAATATGAACCAAGTCACTACCAGAAGTAAACCTATAGAATATGTAAAGGTGTCATTTTTTGTATGTTTAAACCAACAGTGCCATTTTATAATTGGACAATCCGTGCAAACACCTCTCTCCAAAAGGCAGCCTATTTAAAAAAAAAACTGCTTTTTTTTTTTTTCATTTTTTAATTAATTTTATTGTAATCATTCCATACAAATCAATCAATTTTTACAAAAAGTAGGATTGAGAACAAGTCGACCCCCACCCCTGAGAGAGAGCATGGCCAATGGGTAAACGTACCTAAACTGATGAGTTTGATAAGCAATAGAGATGAATGGAGAAGAAAAAGAAATGCGGAAATAATTGCTTCCTCTGTGCTTTAAGAGCTTATTCTAAAATATTATTGATTAGATCCTGCCATGTTTTGAAAAAAATCTGTACAGATCCACTAACTGAGTATGTGATTTTTTCCAATTTCAGGTAGTATTAAACATCGGTTTCCCACTGACTTAAAAGAAGCGAGTTAGGATTCTTCCAGTTTAGCAAAATAAGTCCGAAAAGTGCCAGAAGTGTAGTGAATGCAATCACAGTTTGTTTGTCCTTCTCCACTTTAAACCCATCTGGAAGAACACCAAACACAGCTGTTAATGGGTTAGGAGGGATTGTGACTCCTAGGCTGTCTGAAGGGTAATTAAAAATTTTGGTCCAGAATGATGTTAATTTGGTGCAGGCCCAGAACATGTGACCCAGTGAGGCTGGGACTTGATTGCAGCGTTCGCAGGTTGGATCCTGCCCTGGAAACATTTTGGAGAGTTTTAGGCGAGACAGATGTGCTCGATATATAATTTTGATTTGAATAATTGTATGCTTTGTGCATATGGAGCTCGAGTGAATTCACTGCATTGCTATTTTCCACTCCTATTCTGATATATTGATTAAGAGATCTTTTTCCCAGTGTCCTCTTGGATTTTTGAAAGGGAGGGACTGTAAAATAATGTTATATATTGTAGAGATGGTGTCTAAGTCCTTGAAATTGAGCAATATTTTTTCCAGCATGGACGAGGGTGCAAGATGAAAAAAGAAATAGTATGTAAATAAGTAAAGGACTAAAAATTGTGACTGCTTATACCATGAATCATAAATGTCAGGCCCAAGATTTGTAAGGTGAAGCTGGCAATGCAGTAAAAGAGGACATCAAGCTAGCAAAACCACTGCGATGATTGTGGTTTAAGTGTGTCCACAATTTGGTCATATTTGAGAATTTAACCAATCCCCTTTTGAAGCATTGCTGTCAAATAAACGTGTTTAAGTCTTAAATCTTTAATTTGTGTCAAAAGTGATGGAGATTGGGTTCAATATAATAATAGCCATCTTTAGTATTATTCTTTTTCAATATTCTTATCCAAGGTCACCGTTTTTTCAAAAATACTATAACTGTGAATAAAGACAGAAACTGTCCAACCATTGCTTGGAACAAGTGCATCTAATGAAATCAGTCTCTTGACGTATTGTTTTATTGTTCATTCTGCATGTATTCATTATGCTTATTTTTGAAATTAACATTTTAGTTGCTGCTGCCTGATTTTACATTTTTTGTAATTTTGGTTCCTCTGATTCATTGTTAAACAATTAAGAGGTGTGCTTCTACAGTGAGCTGGATAACTATCTGTTGATACAGATCTATGTGAAAACTCCATAAAGACCCTGAGTAAGCTTCTAGTGTGCCATGAGCCTTGACTGTGTGAAGCGGGAATGCTAATTGTTCATCTCTGCTGTGCCCGCCTTAAAAAAAAAATCTGATTAAAGTTAAATGTATACAGATAACATTTGTTGTGTTCCTGTCACTTGATTGCAAGCTACATACATCCTGAATTTCTCTCTCTCTGTGTACCTGTCACTAGAGGACAAACATACAAGAGTGTTTGATGATAATGACGGCAAGTAGTCAAAATCTTTGAGAAATGATAGTTCTGTTGAGAAGTAACGCAATCATAATGCAGATTAATGTAATTGAGATTACAAGTATGTTGATATAAAACCAAAATATAGGATTACATCTTGATTAAGTCCGTTATCACTAGTAGACGATTGTGTTCTTTAATAATTTTTTTGCTCTAATTTTAGCCTAATCAAAGCATATACTGTACATTCTAACTATGGATCATTCATAATCAAATCATGGGCTTGGATTTATTATGAACCTTTCAGCTTTTTACATTTTATTAAAAAAAGAATATCTCTTCATTTACCTGTTTAACGAGAATACATGTACAAAATGATATTTAATATAGTTTGACTTAATGTTTATGAAATTATGGCTGCTTTTTTTTTTTACTCTAGGATCATGTTTTACATCTGTATCCCATTTCAAGATTTTAAAAGCTGTGTTATTTAGAAACTGTTTAAGGCTCAAAGGAAATGCTGCATACATTTTTCCTTAATTAAATGGCTCTTCAAGCTGTTTAAGCCCATATGCTGTGAGATTACTGGTAAAAGTATTTCAGAATTCTCCAGTGAGATACCAATGACCCCTAAAGAAAGATGTTATCTTCACTGGGAATTATTTTGAAACAGGCGTAAGTGGGTATTAAATGGATATAATTGACAGTGACCTGATGTGCCATGTTTTTCATCTTGATCTCATACCAGGAATTATAATGGCAAGACCACATTTGCATAAGAATTAGAGTTGAGTTTTTTTCAGGAGAATGTGCATTTTTATTTGTATGTCTCAGTTTTAGTTAGACATTGCGATATTCTTATTTTTTTGTATTAAAATTATTTAGTTGATAGGTTTCTGTATTTAGTTTCCAGTGTTGCACTTTAGATTCATGATCATTAATCTGAATATGTTAATTGAAACTCATATTCGTAAACTTCTTTCAAAGCAGTTGGTCATATAGTAGAATTGTTTATAGTGTCTAAATGACCGGAGTCCAACTCATCCAGTTCTATACAACAGGTTACCAAATCCACTATGAGCATATTGCTTTTTTTTTTTTTTAGTAAAAGATTATTTTGATAGAAATCTAGAGCACAAACAGAGAAAGAAAGTTTGGACAGTTGCCTTACTCTAAATAACATAATCTATGCACTCCATACTAATAATTCCATGTATTTATTGCAATTACTAATTTATGTGAAGGTTTGCAGTATTTTTTAACCATCATGGTAGATGAGCAGCAACAAGTTTGTAAATTTTAAGTGTGCAGACTGAAATGTGCATTGTATCACTTTTCTGAAAAATTTATATAAAGTTTTGAATTGATAACTACTGACACTTCGCAGATCCACCACTCTATCTGTGTGAAGTTTTCTGCATTATGGTCCCACAATATCCTTGGACACTAATTGCAGATTCCAAACTGTCTCTGTTTTGTGTGAATGGACCCTGCGATGGACTGATGCTCTTTGCACACCTGTCATCCCAACACTTTATACCCCAGAATTGGATTAAGCAGCAGATTTGAGAATGTTCTGTTACTTTATTAGAATTAGAACAATCTAGACGAGAACAGGCCATTCAGCCCAACAAAGCTCGCCAGTCCTATCCACTTGCTTCCTCCAAGAAAACATCAAGTCGAGTTTTGAAAGTCCCTAACGTCTTACTGTCTACCACACTACTTGGTAGCTTATTCCAAGTGTCTATCGTTCTTTGTGTAAAGAAAAACTTCCTAATGTTTGTGCGAAATTTACCCTTAACAAGTTTCCAACTGTGTCCCCGTGTTCTTGATGAGCTCATTTTAAAATACAAGTCTCGATCCACTGTACTAATTCCCTTCATAATTTTAAACACTTCAATCATGTCACCTCTTAATCTTCTTTTGCTTAAACTGTAAAGGCTCAGCTCTTTTAATCTTTCCTCATAACTCAACCCCTGTACACCTGGAATCAGCCTAGTCGCTCTTCTCTGGACCTTTTCTAGTGCTGCTATGTCCTTTTTGTAGCCTGGAGACCAAAACTGCACACAGTACTCAAGATGAGGCCTCACCAGTGTGTTATAAAGGTTGAGCATAACCTCCTTGGACTTGTACTCCACAGATCGTGCTATATAACCTAACATTCTGTTAGCCTTCTTAATGGCTTCTGAACACTGTTTGAAGTTGATAGCTTGGAGTCCACTATGACTCCTAAATCCTTCTCATAAGGTGTACTCTCGATTTTTCGACCGCCCATTGTGTATTCAAACCTAATATTTTTACTTCCTATGTGTAATACTTTACATTTACTGACATTAAATTTCATCTGCCACAAATCTGCCCAAGCCTGTATGCTATCCAAGTCCTTCTGTAATGATATAACGGATTCCAAATTATCTGCTAATCCACCTATCTTGGTATCATCTGCAAACTTAACCAGCTTGTTACTTATATTCCTATCTAAATCATTTATATATATTAAAAATAGCAGCGGCCCTATCACTGACCCCTGTGGAACACCACTCTTAACATTGGCTAGTTCTGATGAGGTTCCTCGCACCATCACCCTCTGCTTCCTGTCCTATTATAATGTATATCTTTATGTGGTGCCTTATAAATGTAATGGCACACATAGCAGGCGATTTTCTTATTTCAACAACCAAGCAATGTCAATATCAATTTATTTATATAGCACATTTAAAACAACATAGGAAAGCTTGTGGCCAAAGTGCTTTACAATAATAGAATAAAAGAAAACATACAAAATAACATAAATAGAAATAAAAGATATGAACATAAATAAAATAAATAATAAATAGAAGTAATGTTATATAATCACAATGAGGAAACCATCAGTATTACTGAAGGTCACAGAATGCAAGTGAATAGAAATGAGACTAATCTCGTTTTGAACAGTTCAATTGTAGACGACTCCTTTATGTGATGAGGTAAAGAGTTCCACAGGCGAGGAGCAGCAGCAGCACAAGTCCTGTCAGTCCCCCTTAGCTTGACATTCGGTACGAGGGACAACAAGAGACAGCTGACCAGAAGATCTAAGCACACTGGATGGCTGGTGTAAAACACACAATTCAGATAAATAGGCAGGAGCGAGCCCATGTAAAGATTTAAAAACTAATAACAAGATTTTAAAATCAATTTGAAAACTGACAGGCAGCCAGTGTAAAGAAGCTAATATTGGAGAAACAGAGTCATACTTTATTGCCCCAACCAGGAAGCGAGCGGCGGCATTCTGGACCAACTGTAACCTGCGTATCAGGGATTTGCTAATCCCAGAATACAGCGAGTTGCAATAATCAAGGCGAGAAAAGATAAAAGCCTGAGTAGCTTTCTCAAGATCCCTAGAAGATAAAAAAAAGGCTTGATCTTACCTAATAGACGAAGCTGGAAATAGCAACTCTTGACTACAGAATTTACTTGTTTCTCAAAAGAGAGGTTACTGTCAAAGATAACACCAAGATTGCGGACTTGAGGTTTGCAAAAGACAGAGAAAGAGCCGAGAAATCCAAGATCAATTTGGGCTTTAGCTGATGGACCCACTATAAGCACTTCTTAGCTGCCTAAACCTGTTTTAAAATTCAGTCATTGCAGGATTTATATTGTATATCTGAATGTTTTTACTTAATCAAAAGCTTTTTTGTCAAATATAATTATCCTCTCCCATTGCCAGATAATTTTGGTTATTTGTTTTTTTTTTTTTTCCTTTTCTCTCTCTGTCTTCGGAGGCATTTTTTTCGCAGTTTTATATACATGCATGCATACATACATACATATAGAATCATCATCACCGGTTTATCAGCCGTTCTCCTCATGTACCCTGGTTAGTTAGATTCCCACAAATCTTTTTTTTCTTATACTCTCCATAGTCCTGGCCATCCTTTCGTGGTGAGACCCCTACTTTTCATGTCATCTGTCACCATGTCCAGCAGTGTCATCTTTGGCCTTTTCCCTTTCATTTCCATCTTAGTGCACCTTTTTACCCATAAACCCTCTGTTTTTGTTCTGTATGTCCAAACCAGTTTGGTCTTATCACTCCTTGGCATAACACCTATTGCCTCCACACCAAGTCTTTATGTTTAGTCAAAATTTATCTTCCTCTCACTCTCTTCCTTCCAGCTTTGCTTCATGTTGGGCTTTCATTTGCCATGTCTCTCTCCCATAGGGTATACTTTTCCTCACACAACTTTCATAAGCTTTTCCTTTCAATACATGAGACACTCCCTTAGAAATAAGAATGGGGAACAGCTCCAAGAATTTCTTCCACACACCTTCTGATTTTGCTGATAACGTAATTTAAACTTGTTACAAAGCAGTCCATCACTTTCACACACTTTCTATAAAGGCTGTACTCCCCATATGCAGACAACTCTTTAACCCACTGCATTACTTATGTACCCACTTCTGACAACCCATGCATTGTATTGAGTTTCTCCTGACACCTCTGCTGCATGTGCCACATGGCCGTGCACTGAACTATTCCATGTCTTTTGCCCCTTTGCCTCCAACCATCACGTTGGTGTTTTGTGGATTAATCTTGAAACGTCTCATTTCCAAACTAGCTTACCATTTCAGTATTTTCTCCTTCATGTTTGTTTCACTTTTTGCCATCATTATGAGATCATGGACATACAAATCCTTCCATGGCAATCCTTCATGCATTTTTCCCATCCACCACTTACCATCACGAAAAGCAACTGACCTCAGAAAGGATCCCCAGAGCATTCTTTGTTGCCATTCCCTGTCCTGACAACTGTTCATGCTTCCTCATACATAAACATACATAATCAAGAATTAGTTGTAACAAAATGAATTGCAGGATGTGAAGAACCCGAGCAAGCAGAGTTAAATAAAATTTTGCCACTGTGAGAAGAGACTACATGAAAATGGATAAATGGGATCATCTAGCCTAAATTAACTTCTGTTATAGATTAGTAATACCTGCTTGTTTTTTTAGGCAAAGTGCAAATGAAGAGCTCTGACATACAAGTGGGAGACCTAATTATAGTAGAAAAGGTTTGTCTTTCTATTTTCTCATTTACAACTTAGTTATTAAAATTGCTCTTGAAATGCATTGTGCTTGTGAAACATTTTCTGTAATTAGTTGTCAAGTATGCTGTATACTTATAACTGCAGAAACAAGTGTCCCGATAATAGTGCAGTGCACTCCGAATCCCTGTGCGGAATTAGTGGCAAAATAATATGTGTGTAACGTAGACATCATGAAGCTAAATATTCTGCTTTTTATTTTATTCTGCAACATGGTGGGTATCCCAAAAGCATCATTATGCTAAGAACATCATAAATGTTAAGATTATTTGGTAATTTACAAGTGTTTACCAAAATCCCTCCTAACTAAAATAATGCTTTACATTCTTTGTAATCTATGTATTACCTAACCGACTCATTAATCTTTAAGTAGTAGAAGTTGGGGCGGCACGGTGGCGCAATGGTAGCTCTGCTGCCGCCTCGCAGTTAGGAGACCTGGGTTCGCTTCCCGGGTCATCCCTGTGTGGAGTTTGCTTGTTCTCCCCGTGTCTGCGTGGGTTTCCTCCGGGCGCTCCGGTTTCCTCCCACAGTCCAAAGACATGCAGGTTAGGTGGATTGGCGATTCTAAATTGTGTGCTTGGTGTGTGGGTGTGTTTGTGGGTGTCCCTGCAGTGGGTTGGCACCATGCCCAGGATTGGTTCCTGCCTTGTGCCCTGTGTTGGCTGGGATTGGCTCCAGCAGACCCCCGTGACCCTGTGTTTGGATTCAGCGGGTTGGAAAATGGATGGATAGTAGTAGTTGTAGTAGATGTTGTTGTAGTATAATAAATTGTGCCTTTCCCATGTGCAAATCTCATCAGAGATTCTCAAAAAGATACAAGACGAATGAAAGTGCAGAAAAAAGATGATAATCTAACATGGGATACAAACTAATATCAAGACATTAAACACCATATAAAATGATAAATACACTAAACACAAAGTTTCAGTAAGAAATGGTAAATTCTCAGAAAATGTACACTATTAATATTTATCCTTTATTATATAGCTAAATTGTTCTTTTAAAATAAGTGTTCTAAGGTTGCAACTAGCTTTTCTTTGACAATTTCTACTCTATATTGCAAATTTTCTTATCGAGATATGCAGAAAGAAAGAAAACAGAAGGACAGGACTGTTTAAGGAATGATAGTATGGCTGCAGTGTAGAAAACTGACTAAAAATAACGGGCATTGAATTCACTGTCTGTTTCTGTGAACACTATGTCAAGAATCATCTGTGAAGATAATATTTTGCTTTTAGTCCTGCTTGTTGTAACTGTACAGCGCTTTGGTCACTTGTAATGCTGTGTTATTAAGCGCTCAACAAATAAATATGGTATGGTATGGTAAGATTCTCAGTCATCCAGGTGAAGTTATCTGGTAGTTGAGTCATGGCAACTGGACTTCTTTCTTGTTATGTAGATGCGTTTCACTGCTCATCCAAGCAGCTTCTTCAGTCTGAAGAATGTTGTTAGAGACCACAAATTTATCCTCCAGGTTAGTTTCACTACACACCAGCCCTGAATAGGCTCGTTGAGTAAAACAAAGGAAGGGGAAGGTGATGGTAGAATGTAACAGTCACACCTTCACAGGGCAGGTGAGAAGTGAAACTAACCTGGAGGATAAATTTGTGGATGGGAATGTCCTAGCACATCGGGGAGAATATGCAAACTCCACACAGGGAAGACTCGGGAAGCGAACCCGGGTCTCCTAACTGCGAGGCAGCAGCGCTACCCACTGCGCCACCGTACTGCCTGTAAACAATATCAATTGAGTTTTTCTTTTTTTCTTCTGAAAATATTTACCCTTGATATTTTTTATAGTTTTTGACTCCAGATGTTTGTATTATTAGTATGTACTATATTTTTCTAAAGACTGGCTTATTAAGGCACCATTTTGTCCAGCAGAGGAAATAAAACAATAATATAATTTAGTTAAATGTTACATTCTATCATTTTCTTAAAATTCTGTGTTGTATTACTTAAGATGATATTTAGATTGTTATTTTTGCTTCTTTATTTTAGAATCAGAGGATCCCTGCTGATATGATTTTCCTCAGGACATCAGAAAAAAATGGTTAGTATTAATATAGAAAGAATGCTCCAATGTAGAGATGTGTAGCGATGATCTCTTTTCTTTAATGCTTTTTTTCCTCTGTATTAGTCCATTTTTGTGTCCAACTTGGAACTGATGTTAACATGCATACCTTTAAATTTTATTTTAGAATTCCATTGACTGCACATCCTATAAAACTGCAGTTTTCTGTAGTAATAATGTTTAGATGTTAGAAGTATTACCTACAGTGCATCAGTAATGCTTCCTTTAGTTAGTCAATGTTTCTTTTTTATACATCGATAAACAGAATGTCCTTGGAAGCATTGTTGATAAAGTTATGTTTTTGTACTTCTTCATTGTGAATATGTGTGTCCATCAGACATCTGTCAATTGGTTCAATTAGGGTAATTTTATTTTTATAGCACCATTACCACAAGAGGCTTTAAAGGGCAAGTGAGATTATAATGTGGTATCAAATAACCACATTTTTGGTTTCCCTTTTGCTTTTAAGCAGTTAGAGGTTATTTTGTACTGATAGCCATATTACTTCCCTTTGAGTCCAAATGACATAGGAAGTATTAAATAAAAAAGAGGTTAAAGAGTTAATTGACTTCCTATGTCAATAAAAATGAATATACACCAACTGACAACATAGGATACTATGCAGATTTCATCCTGTAGATACAATGGCCCCAAAATCACTTCTTGGGTTCAATCATCATCATCGTGGTCTTGGCTCTGTACTACGTAACAAACAACTTGCATGTATTTTTAATTTAATACACACATAACTAAAAGATAAAAGACTGTATCAGTGTCTCCATTGTCTTTACCTCCCTAATCCAACTCCACTTATTATCCAGTATATACATTGTTTAACTAGATTTAAGTGTAATACAAGTAAAGAAATGTGATAAATATCTCATTATCTAGTGTTAATTTTGCAGGATGAATCAGAGGAAGATTTCCTTGCTGAAAATAGTCCATCAGTTTGATTTGAAAAAAGTACTAAATTATTAAACAAGTGGTACCTAATAAGAAGGTTATTAAATGTCACAGACAGACTATCTGATCTGTGTGAGGTGATATTAACTTCCTCTCTGCACTTACATTAGATAGGTTTTCCCTCTCTGTTTATTAAAAGATAGCATACTTCATTAAAATAATGCGCTATTGTTTTTGTTGATCTCAGTGCGCCAAGCAGAACTTGCCAACTAAAAGGCAGCATTATGAGGATTTTGGAAATTAAAATATGTGTAATTTATTGGATTATATCCTGACAATTCATCTTCCCATCCATACTTACCCCCCAATACTGTGTCATGGAGAGCTAAAACCTATTCTGGCTTCATCTAATAAGGGCAGGACTCAACTCCAGATGTTCCTATTCAAGAGTTTAATTAAATATATTGGGGAGATATATCTCAAATCTCAAATTTAGCATCTTGTTCATGACTACATTTTAAGTATTACTTCATGACTGTTTTTATTAAAAGATCATTATAAGAGAAGTAAGAGTTGTTGAACATAGTGACCGATAATACAAAGTGATCATTTGTCATTTGTATCTGTGCCTGCCCAATGTGCAGATGTTTCATTTTTAATATGTTATACAAACTCTAAAAATATTCACTGTAGTTAGTTTTTTTTGGCATTTTTAAATAACTTGTAAGAAGGAAGGAGAGGGTTTAGTTTTAATAGTTTGTATTTAACCAGCCTTACAGCCTTAAAAGATAACATTAAAGGCTTAACTCTGTTTGTGACATATAAAATGATGAAATATTCACATATTAATCGTATGTTATGGCCATGTACTCAAAACAACTCCCCTGTACAGGAAACATTACACACAAAAAAAAAAGTCTAATCGAATCTTTAGAGTTCAAATAGTATTGAGTAAGATAATGAAACCTGCTTTGTCTTTGCATCTTTTTAACTTTAAACACCCGGACCTCAATAATAAAAATCTAAATTTTACATTTGGTTCAATTTTTTCTACTCATAGTCTTTTCAGGTTATATGCTGCTTCATCAAATTTCTTATTTTTTTCCTTAATAATAATTCCAATAACTAATAGTTACAGCTGCTGTTGGGATAGTTCATATGAAAGGGAGAAATATGTATAACTTGCTTTCTTATATCCCTTTATATAAAAGGAAAGAAAAATCAGCATCAAGACGTTCATGTGTTCTGTAGGTGATATAAAATAATATTGAACTGCTTGACTGCTATTTTAAAATTGTTTTGAACAAATGTATAATAAGTAGTCAATCGAGTTTGTAATAAGGAATACAAAAAAGTAATCCATAAATGGTTCCTGGAGATAAAAAATTCATAAGATTTTTTTTTTTTAATCAGTGTGGAAGTCTGAAATATATGCAGTTTGATCAAGCCTGGATTAAAAATGTCATTCTGCTTGTCAATAAAGAATTGTGATGAGTTTGGTGGTATCATATTGACTGTGTATTAAAAGTCTGTGTCCTATTGGGCCATCAGCTGATTGTTTAGAATGTAAATGATGCTGCTGATGGCTCTAGTGACTGATGGCTTAAATTCCAATTAATCAATTGCTTCATCAGTTTCTTAATTCAGATCAAATATCTCTTGAGTGCATACTCTTCTTTCAATGGTATTAACAGAAATAAATGCTTTGAAGCTAATTTTCATCAATCTCTTATAAATGTCAATATGCTTCCTAGCTGATCCAATTTGATGGCTTTGTATCCTAAATGTTTACATTAAATTGTATGTTTGCTTATCCAAGTTTTTTTTTTTTATTGAGCAACACTGCAGCTACTGTAAATTTAACTTCTCAATCAAACTTGTCATCATGTTGTAACTGTTTTTCTTGTCATCAGTTTGAGAAGTCAGCCTACATAGTAATTTAAGTTGTTATATAATGGTTTAAAAAATTAAGATGCTGGTAAATGATCTGGCATTATGTCTACAAAGAGTCAATGTGTTCTTTCTTTTGTTGAGAGTATACTAATATTTCAGCACTGCCTTCTTTGTAATACATAGCTTGCAGGCTACTAATATTACATGGCACTTTATTAACTGTTTATGACAGGTTCGGGCGAGCCTTCTCACAATGACCTCTCAATTAATTCACTTGACGCTGTCTGTCCTTTGTGATAAATATATCAGTTTATCTTAACTCGGCTGCCATCAAAGCCATCCTTGCCTGACAACCCTTGTCAATTATACAAAATAAAATCAAGTATTCATAAGTAGCCTGTAATAGGATATTCACAGACAGATTTAATAATTCAGTTTTGCTGAGGCTTAACTGGTATTAGTTGTAGCTAATGGTCGCCTTTGTAAAAAATTCATTGCAAACAATGCTCGAGTGAGAAGATAGGCATAATTATGCATACTTGCTGTACCTTAGATAGTTCAGAATTAAAAGTTTATATTAAAATCTAATAAATAATAAATAGGTAGATATTATACAGAAAAGTGAAGGGTCTGGAAAAAATACTTTAATACTTTACATTGTTGTGATTGTATTTACTTTGTTTTTTTGATTTAGGGGTTTTGTTTATGTAACATATAAGGTAATAACTAAGTCAATTTTGAAAAAAAGGAAAATTATACAAAACTGGAAAGTGATAATATTTAACATATAAATATTTTAAAATATGTTAGCCAGTTGATTTCTGCTTCTTCTAATTTTTTTTGTTAAACTCAGTTATTTAATAAGGGGGCAAGCATGATACCCCAGATTGCCAAATATGTTACTGTGTTTGTGAAATTTGCACATTTTGTTTTATCCACTTGGGTTTTCCACAGGAACTTCTTTTTCCTTTCCACATTCAGTATGAGTGTGGATGTACATGTGGGTATGCCCTGCAGTCGACTGGCATTGAATCCAATGATTTTTTTTTTTTGCCTTGGTCTTAGTGCCCAGCAGTTGTGTGTTTTATATGTAGTCAAGAACAAATATGTGTAAAAACAAAAAAATAATTAATCTCTCATAGTATATTTCACATAAAAATTCATACTTAGAATTTTTTTTTTCTTTTCAACAAAATGGAAGCTTTATACTGAAATAAGGAAAATCTGCAAAATGATTTTTGTGCTTTTACGTGCTTGCCTTGACTTTGCTGACTAACCGCAGAAGTTGAAAACAGTCGGTTTGCGCCTGAGCTAAACAGTGGATGCTGAATCATCACCGGCACATTGCGAACAACGTGTCTTCCTGCTTTATACAGGCGGGCCGGGATTGCACCTCCCCATATGCGACAAGAAAGTAGTTAAAGAGTAGAAAGGTTCAAGCAACTGATGGACTCCAAACACCCACTTCACCATCACCAGGAGGTAAATCACCGGCTACCTTCTCGTCGGAGTTTCGCCACAGTGGAACCCCTTAACTCCCAAAGTAGTCGACAAAACAGGCTTGAGAGGTGGCAAGAGACTGACTGTAGCCCTACCAATGAAGCTCTTCCTACACGTCAAGAGCATCTACCCAAAGGAACATCCATCTCTAGCAGAGATTGGGTCGTGCTTAACTGAGCTAGGTCAAAGGTGGGAAAAACAAGGGACAACCTATTTAGATGAGGCCTCACAACAAATGCTGAATGTCCCTGTGGTGAGCCCACCAAACAGTGGACCACATTCCCCATGAGTGTTCCTGAGGCCCTACATGTACAGATGAAGATCTTAAGGATGCTAATAATGCCTCTCTTACCTGGATATGGCAGTGGCATGATAAGATATTATGATGATGATAAAATTAAATCTTAAATTAGGCAGTAAGAATCGTATGTTACCAAGACACTACAAAGAGGGAGCCAGCCTGCACCTTTGATAAACGGCCTCCTTAAAATGTCTGCTATGACTTTGACAGGTAATTAGAATACAGTAACTTTAACTTGAAGAGGATATCCAAACCATTATTTCATACTTCCAGACAAAGTTTTTGCAGTTATCAAACATTACAAGGTTCACCCTGCACCTCAGCAAATTTGGCCAAAATACAGATGCCAGGTGCCTAATGTGCATTTTTTTGTATATGAGAGGAGAACTGGAGTAGCCAAAGAAGGACCCATAAATAAAGAGGTCTTAAAAAACCCCAAGGGGTTAGTGGGCCCAGGACTCAAACATAGTGTCATGGAGCTGTGAAGGAGCAGTGCTTACTACTGTGTCATCCCAGGATTCTCGCTTCATCAAAAGATAACTAAAATGCAGATCAAACAATGACAGCTCTTTTCATCAGAACACAAGGTCTTGTTGTGTTTATTATCTTGTGTGGTTTCTCTTTTTAAATGTTTGTTTTCGGTATCCTTTCAATGTAGTGAGAAGTCAAGCACAATGACACCTTTTATTGGCTAACTAGAAAGATTATAATATGCAAGCTTTCGAGGCAACTCAGGCCCCTTCTTCAGCTAAGATGTAATCACATTACATTACACCTTGCCTGAAGAAGCGTCCCAAATTGCCTCGAAAGCTTGCATATTATAATCTTTCTAGTTAGCCAATAAAAGGGGTCATTTTGCTTGACTTCTCACTATATTCATAATGGTTAACAAGGTGCAACACCCTAGTACTACAGTATCCTTTAAATATATATTATATATTTACCAACTTAATAGTCCTATTTTATTTTTGGAGCAATTCTCTAATATTCAAGAAGATCTGCAGGAGCATAGTCTTAAATGCATCAACCTGTACAATGTCAACATTTTTATGATTTTATGTAAAAATTTCTCATACACTGTTGTAGCTTGAGCAATAGTTAAACATGGCATAGCCTTTCTGTGTAGCATTTACTGAATAATTTAATGATGCTTAACTATAGTTTTTTATTTGAATAATTGACTAATTACAGTACTTACACTGTGCCTTTTAAAATTGCCTAAAACTCTCTATTACCATACAATACCAATAAACATATACACTGTCATGAATTGAATGGAAAATTACGTTTATTATGTTATAGCTGTAGTACTTATGACTTATAACAACTAAATGCTCAGTAGTTATATGAGGTTTGTCTTTGCCTGTATCTCTTTATGCTTGTCTTAAGTATGATGTGTAATTTTAGTCCAGAGTATACTGTCAAGGTAGAATCATTCAACATAACCCTTCCAAATTAGATATTTTAGTCATTTTGCTCAATACACACCTAAAAAAAAATGAATAAAAATCAGACTTTATAAAATTTTCTCCAAGTATGTTTTTAGCAGGTTACCAATCTGGGGTTTAGTAGTTGCAAATGTGAAACCATGGCCTTGATTTCATCAGGAGTCCCTTTATATTTTCTTAAACTTATCAAATTTAACTAAGCTTACACATGCTACACCAAGAATACAAAATGTGATTAATACGCAATATTCGAAACACAACACATGCCCTACTGGGACAGCCATACAGTAATATTTGTGTGTGTGTGTGTGTATATATATATATATATATATATATATATATATATATATATATATATATATATATAGTCACAAACTCCATAAATAGCCATAGCAAGGTTTGGGGCAGCCACCCATATAATTGGTTTCCTGGCCTGCAAATTGACGTTTAAATGATTACACTGCTGTGTACAAATCCGAGTCCAAAACAGAATTGAGGGAATTGGGAAAAGATGGAGCCTTTTAAAGGGGAAGACAGGAAGTGAGATCAAAGGGGTCGGGCTCAGGAAGGTCTTCAGCCATAGGCTCGAGCCTGGACGTGACATCACAGAGGCCGGAGCCAGCAAGGACTTCTTCCATAGGCTCGGTCCCGGAAGTGACGTCAAGAGGGCCAAATGGAATCTCCCGTGAACGTGAATGGTCTGCAGGTAAGGGAGAAAAAGAGTCCGTGCATTCTGTCACATCCTGGTATGATTCGGAACTGCCCTTACTCAAGCCCTTTAGCTGCCTCCCATGCGCACGTGTGTGACAATAAATATACAGTATATATAATATCTACAGGGTGGTCCAGATCTAATTATACAGATTCAGATTGTCTGGATGACTTAGATTTATGTGGGGACGATTCCAGTTCGGCATGAAGACAATTCTTCATGTTGTCAGTTCACACACTTCTCGATGCTCTGGGATTTTTCGGGTGATTCTCTATGTAATAAACTGAATAAGTTATAGTGTTATGAAAATTGCATAATTTGATCTCTATCTATCTATCTATCTATCTATCTATCTATCTATCTATCTATCTATCTCTATCTATCTATCTATCTATCTATCTATCTATCTATCTATCTATCTATCTAATATTTGTATGTGTATATATAAGAAGAAGTTATTGGGGTTCCATACCAAACTATCTACTGATTGCACCCAGCAATTAGCTAATTGTAATCCTATAATTTAACAGAATCACTTTTGCAGATTAGTGGCTGAGGTTCATAATGTGTCTGACTGGATTAGAAATGTGACAAATTAAAGGTGAGGCCAATATTCATGTCATCATCTTCTTTTTGTGATAACAGTGATTGTTTCTAACTGGAGTCATTCCTCAATGCTGTTTTATAAAATCAGCTTTTTCTTTGTCTAAAGTGTCAATGCTGGCAATTGCCTTGTGACCTCATCATTGATCCCATCAAAAACATTGGCACAGAAAAATCATTTAAATGTAATCAACATTTCATTGTTTAAGTATTTTAAGGTGCTTGTGGTATGGTTTTGAATGTCATTTCTGACATAAAGTTGTTTAATTGTTTAGACACTGGGTTTATTAGTCCATAAATAATGAATTTCTTTCGATTTTTAATACTTTTTATACTCTGTATACCGCTCATTTTGTGATTTAGTACAGAAATTGGTTTTTATCAAAAGAGAGTACCATTGTATTTGAGATTAAGAAGGTTTATAATGACTTAAAGATATGTGTTTCAACAGTATACAATTTTTAGAGCAGACTGAAATGCACATTTAATTATGTTGCAAATTATTCTGTGATATTTGAAGGGCTCACTATTTTGAAGATAGAGGTGGTGCTAATTTATATGTCATCACAAAAGTGCACTCACCAAACCTCGACCATGATTTATTTGTGAGTGTTTCATGTTGTGGTCAAGGTGGAATACCTTTACAGACAACAAAACAGGGTAACTGAAATAGAAAAGTAGCTTACACACAGACTCAAAAATACATTCATATTTTAAATGAATGCTGTATTAACATTATTATATTTTAAACTGGTTATGCGAGTCAGAAAATAAGGTGATGGATGGTTAGATAATTTTATGTGGTCAGTTTTCCATATTTTGCAGACTACAAAATTTTACCAATAATGCTTTCAGGGATGGCATAAGCCCCTTCTTTGCACCATAGATTTTCCTTTGTTGCTCGATACATTGTTTATAGCTCCTTGAATAAACATTAATAGTTTCTATAACAGTGATTTTTGTTATTTGCTGTAGACAGCCTTGCTACTGTCCGTGAAATGGAATGTTTTATGCAGTTGTGGTCACTCTGCTAGGTGATAGAAAAAGAGTAAGAGTAGGGCAGATCCTGGCATTGTAGACCTTGGCATTGTCACTTTACTCTGTATTTCATATCATAATGACATAAATAGTGAAACTCCATGTGAGCCAAGCATATGTTCACCGTATAATGAGATTATCTTTTTTGTGGTCATATCTTTTTTTTTATATATATTGTGACAGATAGGGGGCGCTATCGCTCCCTTGAACCCTTGGCCAAGATGCCAGACACCAGATAAAAGTCCAAAAGTAGACTGTATTTATTCTGCACAGTGCACCAAGCACCCTCCTCTCCACTCATTAACAATACACTAATCAATACTCCGATAAACAACTCTCCACACTCCCAGACGCATTGCCACCCTTCCACCCAGCTCAGCTCGTCGTCTGGAGTTCCCAGAGTCCTTTTATATTCCCTGACCCAGAAGTGTTACCAATCCGCAGTCCATGTGATTCCTTATCACTTCCAGATCAGATAAAAAGTCGTCTTCTTCACCCTGGAAGCACGTCATTCCCCTTGTCCATGTGACTCGGACGTACTTCCGGGGCGTAAGGCAAATAAACGTTGTTCCTCCCTGCAGCGGCCCCCATGGTATCCAGCAGGGCTGTGCATAAAGACTTCAATGTCCATGATACCCTGCTGGTCTTCGGGGCACCTCCATACCGCAGGGAGGGCTCCATCTGGCGGCGTGGGGGTATTGGCCGGGATGAACGGCCAGCCATACATCACAATATATGTTTTTCTCTTGGCCGGTAATTGAATCTAAGCAGAACAACACCTGGCCTGATGTTTTGGCTAAGAAATAAAATGAATATTAAGTAGTTCATTATGTAAGTCATTTTTTCATATCTTACACAGTTGTAGCCTTTTTCCTCACGCCAGGTTTAACGTAATTCCTTTTTAAACATTTTGCAGTTTCACTTGTTGTCATTACATGATGCTGTCTTTACTTTAAAGAAGCGCTAAGAATTGATGAATTGCTAGTTTTATGGTGCAGCAAAGCATAATGAATAAATGAAATTAATCATCCTCAACATGATACATTCTTAAACATTTTTTAATCTAAAATAATCCATAATTGCTGTGTATTTGCATTTTTACATAATTAATAAAAAAAGAATATAGCACATTCCAGAGCTGTGTAGTTTTTATTAAAGCCTCTATTGGCAGGTATGACAGCCTCCACCTGTGTTGTTTCTATTCATGCTTCTTAATGTTTCTGCCACCCTTCCTTGCAGAGTTTTTCTCTCTTCATACTTTCTGGTGTACGCTACATATTTGGTAACTCCATATCTGTAGACTTTTAACCTTTGATTTATTGGGCTGGTTAAAACTGTATCATTTGTGTCTGTGAGTGGTTGTTGTGAAAAATCATTTCAAGTATTTTTGAAGATCGTCAAGAAAAGACTTGAGGCTCAGTGAGTAGAAATGCCCCAGCAGTACTCCCATTAATTCTAAGGAAAGCCTTCTGACTAGGAAGTAATTTTCAGTGAAGATTTTGCAGCGAAATTGTGTAGCCACTAAAGCATTTCAAGGTGGACGCTTCTTACCCTGGTATTAGAGAATCTTCCAATGATTTAATGTAGTCTTTGTAAAGTCGATTTTCTGTCTGAATTAACATAAAACTAAAACTGTTTGAAAATTGTATGTCACTTTGTTAATGTTGCTCAATATTTACTTTGTTTTGTTTTACTTAAATGTTCTACTTAAGAGATGCAGCACTCATTGGGTAGTGAGATCTATTTAATATAGCCTTGATATTTTTTTTTCATTATCTTTTTTTTATGCATTACAAGTGCCATGTACTTTTTACCAACTGAAACCTCTGATCCAGTTCTCTCACAAATCATTGATTAATATGTGCATTTTACCAGTAATTCCATCACAGTGTTTGTCTGCTGTACAATACATATAGTTGTATTTGTGCAGGCTGTGAATACTAGATGTGTTTTTTCAGGAAAATAATTACTGGCATGCTAATTTCATTGTTAATATAAACCATTAAACGCATCCTCAAAACAAGGGAAGCGACTAAACTAAAGACAAGACGGAAAATTAGCATTTTACTGATGTACTGTTTGAGTTTTCATGACGCACAGTTTGTACAGTTGGCTAGGGGATTACCGCATATACCTGCTGATTCTTCTGAAATCTGTTATGTGATGAACCATTGGAAAACTAGTCAACCATAGACAAGAGCTCTACAAATGCTTAGTGGTCTTGAACTACATTGATCTGCGATATAATTCTCCATGAAATAGATGAATGAGGGCAGCCATTGACAGAAAGGGTAAAGACCCTTTTGAAACGTCTCTTGTGGATAAGTATGATGGAAAATAGATTGTTGAAGAAGATTTATGTTTTTGTTGGCACTGTGGAGATATATTGTAGACCTACTTCACTGTGCTTCCTATTCAACATGTGATTATAAGCAGCTCTGCACCCCCCCCCCATGCTAGGAAATTGAGCTTGTAATTACTGCCCATTTTATACACTTATGGTTGAAAAAGCTGCATTATATACATAATTGCATCTATTTATTTATTTTAACTGAGTTGTCAGATACTAAAAGGGTTCTGTAAAAGGTACCGTGATTAAATATATGATCACTCATCTCATATAACATAATTGCTTCTATTTGTCAGAATCTGACAGGCATAAGTTCAGATTGTTGCTTTAATATTTTCTTTTTTTTTCAGTGATTTAAATTGTCTCTTCAGTTTATTCAAGCGATAGCAAATCCTTAACAATGGGAGCCGTGTTTGAAGATAAGCAAGATCTTCACATGTATTAGTTGCAGTGTTTAGATGAAGCATACTCATTTGCTGGCCACTTTTTTTTATCCAGGTTTTTGCAGCTTATGATGGCTCACTGTAATATGGTCAGTGTTACAGAGCATTGTCAAGAAATTGACTAGTTATCCCCTTTTTTGTGTGTTCAAAATATGAATGTGTAATATTACATGGAAAAGTTGAGTATTATTTAAGTGAGAATAATGCAAACAGAGAGAATGTATTTCATTGAATTTTGATTAAAGTTCTCAGATGGAGCTTTTCATTTACCAATCAGTTCATGTGCCCTTCCTCTTCTAAGGTCACAATCTCTAGGTAGTTGCAGAAAGAGTGGGATTTCAGAGTACAAATGAATGCTTAGGTTCCTGGGATCACTCTCAGTGTTAGGGTGAAGAGGTCAGAAATCTAGGAGAAGCCTCAGAGTCCTACTGTTCTGGATAAATGGGAATCAAATTTAGCTGTGTTAGACTTATTGTTAGGAAGCTCTCTGGGCTTCCCTTACAGGGACTGTTCCAGAAATTGACCACTGGGAGAAGATTCAGGGGTAAACCTAGGAGACCACAGAATATTAAGTAATTTAGTGTATTGGCATTGTACTAGTAGAATGTTAGTAAAACAAGATCTCTGGAAGTGATTGTTTTTAAAACATCATAAATCCCCCCCAGTCTTAATACACACCTGGTACATTACATGCTCAACAGTAAATTCACAGCCTGACTTTGAAGTTCAGAAATATGTGTCAGTGGTGGTGATGTGAGAAAGATGACTTGGGACATTATGTTTCACATATTCAATTAAACTTTCTTTGTCCTAATGGCAAGGTTTCCTTGCCAAGGTCTAGTATACTTGGGTCTAGTCCACTCTTACCTATTATCTGACTGACATTGCCCCATTATCCTTCCCTTTTGCATTGTGGATAGTGAGCCGTAATGGTAAGCCCCAAGCCTAACAGGGCTACATAGTTCACTCCAAAAATACTCAATCTCATGCCGAGTCCAAGAGTGGGACCTGGTATACAGCATTGTTGAGTAATTGGCCTGGTTGTTTTACATATTCTGGTCAAGGTCCCCTTACATTTAATTAGAACCTTTGTAAGGGTCAAACTGTGAATTGCTATTTGACGCCATCGCTTAGAAAAATGTGCACATGGTTATTCCTATCAGGTATACTTATCTCCATACAACAGACACTTGAAGGTTCATTGGTGTTTGCCAATCGTGTCTACATATGCTTTGTGGACTTGGAAAAAGCTTATGAACATGTGCCCTATATTATTTTGTGGAAAGAGCTACAAGAATGTATGGTTCTGCTGCTGCATTTGGCCTTTGCATTTCCTGAGCGAGAGTGCTTCCATAACAGTATCCATGAGCATTGGACTCTGCTAACAGTATGTCTTATATCATCTCCCTGTTCATTATTGTATCATAGACAGGATATAAAGTTTCATCTGAGGTTAGTAGGTTTGGGGATAATGGGTAGGCTGCAATCCCCTTGTGTCTTGAGATAATGAATTGCGCTCTGCCTCATCAGGCTGTGATCTCTGGAACACTGAATACTTGGTAGCTTATTGGAATTTGCTAGGTTTGTCTACATGTGCTTTGAGAATTTGGAAAAAAAGCTTGACATGTACACCATAGTATCTTTTGGAAGGATCTGCAAGAGTATTGAACAGCTCACAGTTGAGTATAATGCTGTTGGGATAATAATTAGCACTAACAGGAAGAAGAAGGTGGTGTTTTGTCTGCAGATAAGGGGCAGGTAGGTGGAGCTCAAGTACCTGGGAGGAGTCTTCACAATTGAGCACGGAGGTAAACTACGAGACTTGCTGAGCAGCAGTTTTCAAACTTTTTACCAGACTGTTGTGCTGCAATGGGAGAAGACTGCAAACAAAGCTTTCCATTTACGCTTTCCTTATCTCTATGGTCAAGATCACTGGGTAGTGCCTGAAAAAATTTGATCATTGATATAAGGGGCTGAAGTGAGATTCCAGCATATGCTTGGTTGGCTATAATTCTACCTGACAGGGTGAGAATCCTGGCAGTATGAGAGGGCCTTTAAGTAGAATCGCTGTTTCACCGGATTGAAAGGAGCCAGTTTAGGTGACATGTGGTTAGCTTGTCCCCTAGGTGTCTCCCACAGAAAGTACACCAGGCACAGTTCACTGGGAAAAGACCAAGGAACAGGCCCAGGGCATGCTAATGTGATTATACTGGGTGACTTCCAAGGAAATCCTGAAGAAATTTGGAGACGAACTTTCAAAGTGCCCGGAAATTGGGTTTAATAGCATTTGTGATTGAGTAAGGAAGTGTACGTTACCACTGAAATGTGTTAGGACGCAAACCTGGAAGAAGTCCACTATTCACGCCTGTACAACAAGGTTCAAAAATAAGATTGCCGTCAGGCTAAGTAGGATTTAGGCTGCAAGGAAGGAATTCCGTCCTATGATAAGTTTGGTGAAGGACAGAATAGCTTCTTCCAGCAGCTACAGGATTTATAGGTGTAGGACTAGAAGGGGCAGAGACAGCAGCTCTCACTGAACGTCTTCTCAATGCTGTGGAGGGACCAAGAGAGGAGACTGTTAGTGCCGGTGCCCTCTCTCAACCCAGAGCGGTAGTACCTAACTCAGATGAGCCCAGAGAGTGATCCTCAGAGGCACATATATGATACGGGTCATTCATGTCCCTTTTGCACTAACCTCAGGAAACGGGTCAAACTCTGCTAAGTCTGTTTTCTAGTTTTATTTTCAGCAACATTTTCCTGAAGGATCCTGGTTCTGGATTTATATGGCCATGTCTCTCTTGGTTCCTGCTTCATACTGTATATAGAAACAAAGGCAATAGGAACATTTCCTGGGAGGATGAATTGATATCATGATCATTGATTGGTTTATAAAAAGTCTTTTCTCTCATGTAAATTTTAAACATTTTTTTATTATAAAAAATATCTTTTTTACAGTATAAATCAAAAGTCCAATTGTCCATAGAAAAACTCTAAGATGAATTCTATATTCAGATAAACTAAGCAACTTTGTTCTCTAGTGACAATGTACTGTATATAAAGAAGTAAAAAGCTGTAAATAACAGGCATCATGCGGTATAAATCAATAAAAAGCCAAACATTAAAACTGAATCAAAACTAAACAGCAACAAACAGAGGAACTGGCAACATAGTAATTCCATAGATCTGTTCCAGGCTGTCTGGAAGTGAAGGGGAAATGCATTTAGGACTGAAGCCAGGAAGGACTAGTTTACAAAAATAATGGTGTGAATCTGGAATAAACTACTGAGACATGAAGCAAAAACCTTGAAAATCTTTAAGAAGAATCTCGACGAGATATTGGAATAGTTTAGCTATTAGCTAAACAAACGAGCCCGATGGAGTGAATGGATGATCTCCTCTTGTTTGTCAAATCTGTTATGTTGTATCATTTCATGAAATTACTTTTAAAGTAACTTGTGTTTTAGTTTCCTTGCTTGTAATGGAAATAGTAACACCTGGAACTAGACTACCAGTCAGGTTATTGTTATTATAACAAGTAGAAAAGCAGGAATTATTGTCTGCACAGTAGATGGGGTGCATACTCCTTTGTATATACATTAAGTATATATCCTTCATTAAAATGTCTCCTGTTGTATACAGCAGTTGTTTAATTGATGCTTCTTTAGTGGCTTCCTATTAGTAAAGGTGAAAGTGTGCACGTCTTAACAAGGAGTGCTGCCTCATTTAGGGTTCAGTTTCTGCTTTGAACCTAGTAAACACCGTTTCACAAAAAACAAGTAATAGAAGAAGGGTGTTTGGGGCAGAAAAAAAAGATGTATCAGTTTTAATAACTGGTTTTTGAACTCTGTGTTACTTTCTGTTTAAACAATTTCATTTCAAGATTGTTCTTCCATATTCAGTTTCTGTGTGAATTATGGCTACAAGAGACATGCGTCAGTCGATTAAAAAAACAAGTTTTAATTACAATTTTTTTTTTTTGTCTGTTTTAATCAACAAAATAAATCTGAGTCTAGTTTAGCCATGTACCAGGTTACAAGGATTTCCTGTTGTAAGCTTATATGAGTGTTTGGTAGAATTTGTTTTAACGGGAAGTCTTCCGTTAAAGCAAGTGACATGCAATTTTTAAACCCTGCAAATGAAAGATTCATTAATTTAGCATGCACTGAGTGGAAACACAATTACTAAGCAAAGGCAAGGGTGCAAGCTTGTTGGAAAGAGTATTGTGTGAAAATGCCACCTTCATGTCAGATATGGTTTCAGGTGCTTCTCTCTCAACCATGTCCTTTGAAACTGTTAGCTTTGCAAGCTGCTAAATATACAGGCATTAATGAATAAAATATGGGGACCTGCTAGACTTTACTTACATCAGGGTCCAGGTACTTTGATTGTGACACCAAATTCATCCGGACTTGGGCACCCAAACAAAATGTACTTGTTGGCAGTTTGTCAGAATGCCTCCTGTCACATAATCCTCTTCTTAATTTCCCCCCTCCTACTACTGACACCCTTTAGTGTAAGGGGAACTTTTCTTCTTAGTTGGCCACTGCTGTTCAACTTTGTGACAGACTTATCTGTGTGCTACCGTGAGCAAGCATTATACAGACTTCTTTTTGATAATGTTTTATTTATGTTGTCAGTATTTGAGCAAAATATATATTAAATAATAATATTACATTGTATTCCTTGAATTTAAAGAAGCAGGCTTTTAATGCCCATTCAAAATTAATGTTGGATGAAATTACCATTAAAAAAGCACAATTATTTACATTTCAAACACAGGACCCAAAGCTTTCATGCTTCTTATGCTATTTTTATATAATGAATCTTCTGATATAATACGCTACCGTGGCTGTTTGTTTGTCTGTCCAGGGTTTTAAATCACTTGTAGTTCACAAACCGTTTCACCTATTGACTTGGAATTTGGTACACCTATACTACGTGACGTCTACTATGCACTTTCGGGGTGATGATTTTTATTACTCTTTTTATTTTTATTTTATTTTATTGTAGAATCAACTCTTGGCAGCGCAGCAGGCGCCGTCTGGCGATGCATATGGGCACCGTTCTCATTCCCTACCACCTTCGCTAATCATTTTTGAGGCAGATTGAAGTGCCAGCTTAAGTGAAAAATTAAAGAAAACGTCCTAAGTAATTGCAACACAAAAACGTACTTAATCAGTTTTAATGTGAAAAGATGCCGACGAAAGAAGAGAAGCAGCGGGACGCTAGGGTGGAGAAAAGAAGTGCTGCTCGGGAAGCAGCAAGCGCATCAACCTCTGAGCAAACGAATGGTAAACGTACAGAGAAAGAGGAGGAAAACTATCAGTCAAGTGGATTCACTGCACATTATCGTGCAGTACGCCGTTACTGGTAGTATTATAATTGTTTGTGTCAGCTTGATAAGGAAAGGACTTAACATGTTCTGTAGCCTAATCAAGCATCTGCTTCTTATGATCAGCCAGTGTTAACAGAAATTCATATACAGTATGTGTTGCAGCTTTGACTAGTAAAATGAAACATTTTAATTTTAACACGAGTCATTGCTTAAAAAGATCTACCTACTCACAGAAATACTGAGATGAATCAAAATTCTTCCATCCTTTAAAAGCTTGTATTCTGTACTGTTCTATGGGAGATTTGTAATCTTTTTTTTAGCGCCTCTAACTCAATCCAGTTTTATGAATTATTGAGTCATTCCAAAGCAGTCTTTCATGTTGATTGTACGTCCACACTTTCCTCAAAGTGTTTAGTAATATTTCACTATTTTGTGTGGTTTGGGGGTGCTTTGGGTTGTTACAATCTTGTAGTCTTATAAAATCTACCTTTATAAATAATTGTAAAAGATGTATGCAGCCGTAATATTGATGTGCAATAAAGAAATGTGCTTAACACACAAATGTTGTTGTTATGTTTTGCTATCACACATTTTCATGCAAAGAATGTAACTCAAAGTGAAGAACTTTAAACAAGAAACAAAACAAAAATTAGAAATGGGTGACTTTTGTATTGTCCTCGTATTTTATGTTGTTTTGATATTTAATTTTATTCTGTGTTTTATTGTTCAGTCCTTTGACTTTTGTCTGTGATAGGCACTTTATAAATACATTTTTATTTTTATTAACTTAATAATAATAATAATACGCTTCATTTTGTATAGCACCTTTCCCATGCTCAAGGCGCTTAGATAAGAATGTGTGAAGGATGCACCGAAAATAACAGATGAGAATTAATTAATATGCACTTACATCGGCGGTTCTCAACCTCAAAAAGGGGGCGCGAAGATGTGAAAAAAAGAAAACAAGAATCGAAAATATGATAAATACATCTATTGACACCAAAACAAATTAACTTAAACTACATTCTGATACTAGAACAATAAATATAGAGTTAGATAAATGTCGATATAAGTTAAGTAGGTATAATAAAACTTATAGCGGTGTATCGGCAGCAAAAAATAGAGGAATACATTTTATTATAGGGAAAAACGTTAGAGGGGTGCGATTAAAACTGTTATGAAAACTCGGGTCGCAAATACTTAAGGGTTGAGAAACGCTGACTTACTGTACATAACACACATATACAAGTCCTTATATATAGATTAATTGTTAAGCTAAACACAATCATTTATATAGTGAATTAATACTACTTACACTATTTCACAATGATTTTTAATAAGTATTTTGGAAAACTCTGTCTTTTCCTGTCTGGGACAGCTGTAGGTTCTCCATAAGCAAGATTCTATATTATGGTTGATAAGTCACCCTTAAATGGCCAAAGTTAAAAAAAGGAAATTTGATGAGATTTATGCGGCCTATTGTTGTTTTCCATGTAGTGTATGATTTCATACACTGTAACTGCATGTTTAAAGGACAGACTTCAACTCACTCGAGTAGGGTATCCCTTACTCTGTAAGTAATGTATAGCATATACAAAACATTTGTCAATATCACCAGAAGGTCAATTGTCTGCATTTAAATTTTAACGCTGGAGGATGTGTCATTATGAAATAGTAAGTGCACAACTTTTAAGTGCAACGATTCTTATAGAAAAGCTGCATTTCCTTAACATCAACAGCATATTACTATTTTCTGGTGTACAGAAAGCCTCTGAAACTAAAAATAAGTAGAAAAAACTTAAACAGGTAGCTTAAATGACATCATCCACAGTGATGATAATTATAGAATTTAAGCCGTATTCTGGAATGCACTGTTCTCAGACATTTTTGTTTTCTTACATCTATATCTTTTTTGGAAAAAAAACAAACAAAAAAAAAACAAATTAAATTCATCCATCCATTTTCTTAACTTGCTTTATCCTGGGCAGCACCGCTCAGCGTCCCAGCAAGCATAGGGCTAAAGGTAGGAACAATCCTCGGACAGGGTGCCAGCCCATTGCAGGGAGAACTGACACAGTGACCAGTTTAGCATTGCGAATCCACCTAACTTACATGTCTTTGAGAGCAAGTCATTCACAAACCCTGTTTGAAGCCATACATTTCTGTGAATATAAACTTAAATTGCAGGGTTGGGTTCTGTTTAAGAGCAATGACAACTTATGAGCATCCACTTGGAAGTAATGCAGCGACAAGGAATAAGGAAGGTGGGTAGTTTGGAGCTTATAGACAGAAGAGAGGCTCATCTGTCTGATTTCTCATGTTTTATGTGCCACAGCAGAATGGGGGAACAAGAAGAAAGGCCAATATATTTCTGTTGAACTCTACATACCTGTAAACCCTTCTTATAGCACCGGCTGTGTCAGGCAGCACATTATTGGCTGTCACGGGCACATGATTGATTCTTTGTGCAGTTTGAAACTGGGCTGTAAATTGTCACATATTGTGCAGTGTGCCGTGCCCAGTAAGTTTTAGTCATGAGAATCAACTAGATCTGGCAATGAAATTGGCAACTGCTGTTAAGATTGATATCTCCTCCGACTAGAAGTCGTAAAATATGACATGTTACTGGTAACATCTTTATCTAGATATGCATAAAGTAAAAAGAGCAGCTGTCATAGCACTGATCCCGAGAGGCACCATTTTTAACACTGCCTAATTCAAAAGAAGGTCTTCTCACTATAACCCTTTTCTTTCTTTGTTGGAGTCAATTCTACATCCATTGGCACATTGTCCCTCAAACCCCCTACTTGCTTAAGGGTGATCACTAGCCTCTTGTGTGCTGTTTTATGATAAGCATTGTGAAAATCAAAATGAGTAATATCATAGGCGCCTCTCTAGTCAAATGTCTTTATTGCTTCTTCAGTGAATTCAGGCCTATTATTGAAACATTATTTCACTCATCTAAAACAGTGTTGACTGACCAATAACACATCTGAACTTTTTATAAGTGCCACACATAAGCTGTTCAGTAACAACTTTAAGCAGTCCAGGAAGATTTCTATCTGGTCTGGAGAATTTCTTAAGAGACTTTTCACTCCTAGTTGCATATCTGTGCACTCTCCATATCTCTTAGTACCTTCTGAATGGTCCTTCTAGCTATAGGGATATAATCGTATTCTTCACATGTGAAAACTTACCAAAAATCAGAATTTAGATGATATGCAATTTCAGTTTTGGTATATTTTACTACAACAGTATTGAGTATATCTCTTCAGATCAACGTTTTCTATTTGTTGGAATATTCCTCACTAAATACTCTATATTATACCAGTATCCTTTTTAATCATTTTCATTGTGTCCTTATAGTGGCAGTTATTACTCTTCTACATTTTATGCATGCTGTTTTTTTTTTCTTAGTTCCTTATTTATCCTTTTTGGATTTCTCTTTAATTTACTGATTTTTTTTTTTTTTTAGCATTTCCGAATAAGCTTACCTTGCATAATGCATCAATTACTCTTAAACCTACTAGACCGTTTTTCGGCCGTAATCATATGCAAGATTTGATCCCGCTTGTTTATTTAAGGTGTTGCCACATTGGCTAATAATATGCCTTACTGATGTTAAATTTAGCAGTCTTGCTCTGAATATGCTTTGTATATTTTACTCTGCAAAATTTATTGTATTATGATTCCTGGATCCTAGTCGCATTATCCCAACTCTTAAGTTCTACCCTGATTATTAATAAGTGAGAAATCTAGACAAGCTTCTTCTGTCACTAGCGCTTCTACTGTATTGTTTTCAATCTCCATCGCTGATATTAATGTGATGTATTTTCCAGGTTTATATCCAGGGTTTTTTTTTTGTCTTTATATAGTACACATGTTTTTAATGTTTAATTGACAACATTAAAAACACTTGCTGGGACCTCAAAATAAATTAAAATAATCAAAAGTTAATAGGACAGACTGCAATATTAAGAGGAGTTTGAATCTGATTCTCAACTGTTTTTACTGACAAAACAAAAACTTCATTGTAAACCCTTCTGCCTATTATACAGGCTGGAAAGCTCATGCGTCATACACATTGTGTTCCTTACTATTCTGCTAATCAATGAAGATTAATCTTACAAGAAATGTTGTTGATAATGTAGTGCACATTTTTAGGGGATTTTATCAAAGAAATGTATCTCCCTCTGCTTATCTGACCTTAGCCACATTTGTATTTAGTCTTGACATGTCGTTATCCTCTATGACATACCTACTTTCCTCTCATTCATACTTTTCTTAAATTTAAGTGCTAAAACTGTTTATATATAAGTATTTGCATTTACTCTAAAAACTCCTATGAACGATCTTACTATTATTGCAGATCAAGGTGACAAGCGTTTGTCTTTTTCTTTGAAGTCATAAATTCTATACTACAGTCTTGGTTTTATTGTGGCAATGAAAACTAACAGAAAAAATCTTTGGATTCTTTACAATGGTTTCCTTATTCAAATAAAACTGGCAAATGCTTACTGTAATTAGAATGTGACACTTCTTTGTTCCACTTATAGCAAGTTTTGAATGATTAGGTTGTTTTCCGTAATGGATCTAAACTCTTATACTACTGTAACAGAGGTTTTTTTTTTTTTTAACTTTATTGCGCAATTACGGAAGATTTCATCAGTTTGAGTAGATTTTTTTCCCCCTGAATAGCATAACCTGAAATCATTATTTTGAATCCCTTCTGCATTCAGTATATTATGATTTTCACAGGTGAATGTATAATGTTTGAAAGCAGACTGTCCATGACATGTCTTTTGTTAATATTTATTTATTCTGTACATGTACACTAAGTTTCTTCTCTATCAGTATTAGTGTGTAAAATATGAATCCTTTTCATTTTCTACTCTTTTCATCAGCATCTCTTGTCGTTGGCAAAAGCTTACTGTGTAATTGCACTTCTTTACAGTGTTCATGAAAGTGGCCCATTTTAAGAACTGTAGTCTGATGACACAATCAGACAGAAAATGAAGAAAAGTATGGTAATAATGCATATTACTGTACTGGCAGCCATCTAGGTTGGATGAGCTCCCAGTACCTTTAGTAAAACCTCATGTTGAACAATGCAGGAATGTTCAAGTGTAGTTTAAATCCATTACTTTTAATTTTTGTTGTCCTTTTTAATAAACCATAAGTGGATTTTGGAGAACTTTATTTTTGTTGCCAAACATGGAATACTTTTCATTCTGTTATGATATTAAAGTATAATAGATAGATAGATAGATACTTTATTAATCCCAAGGGGAAATTCACATAATCCAGCAGCAGCATACAGATACAAAAAAAAAATTAAAGAGTAATAAAAATGCAGGTAAAAACAGTCAATAACTTTGAATAATGTTAGCGTTCAACCTCCCTCCCCCCCCCGGGTGGAATTGAAGAGTCATATAGTGTGGGGTCTCCTCAGTCTGTCAGTGGAGCAGGACGGTGACAGCAGTCTGTCTCTGAAGCTGCTCCTCTGTCTGGAGATGATCCTGTTCAGTGGATGCAGTGGATTCTCCATGATTGACAGGAGTCTGCTCAGCGCCCGTCGCTCTGCCACAGATGTTAAACTGTCCAGCTTCATTCCTACAATAGAGCCTGCCTTCCTCAAAAGTTTGTCCAGGTGTGAGCATCCTTCTTCTTTATGCTGCCTCTCCAGCACACCACCGCGTAGAAGAGGGCGCTCGCCACAACCGTCTGATAGAACATCTGCAGCATCTTATTGCAGATGTTGAAGGACGCCAACCTTCTAAGGAAGTACAGTCGGCTCTGACCTTTCTTACACAGAGGATCAGTATTGGCAGTCCAGTCCAATTTATCATCCATAATGTTCAGAAGGTTACAATATTTCTGTATGGAATATAGAAAATAAGTATTTTCTATAATTAGAGACTCTGTATGTATGTATGTATGTATGTATGTACGTACAGTATGTGTATATATGTATATATATGTATATGTATATGTATGTGTGTGTGTGTATATATATATATATATATATATATATATATATATATTGTGAAGGACAGCCGGGTCCCATGCCGGTAGGGACGCCTCTGTTGCTTATGTTCCGGGGGAGCCGCCATGGGAAGACCAATACCTCCCCCGGGACGCTTGGTGGCAGCCTCCTGGCCGTCGGTGATTCCCCAACCACCGCAGGGCTCCATGGGAGATGGAGTCCTCCACAGCTTGGTTGGGGCCCGGCGTGGCCGCTAGGGGAGCTGCCTGCTTCCACAGCCCGGCTGGACGAGCTTTCAGCCCCACCCGGAGGTGCAATCGGGACCAGGTGGTTAATCACCTGGAATGCTTCCGGGTGGGCTATAAAAGGGCCCAGCCACCACCACTCGGAGAGCCAGAGTTGGGAGGAAGAAGGAGACGAAGCTTGCCTGGGAGGAGTGGTGGAAAATTGTAAGATTGTGTTTTTGGGACTGTGTTTGGGACTGTGTTGGGCCTGTGGGACACGGGGAAGGCGTGTGCCCACGGCTGAAGAAAATAAAACCTGTGTGTTTTTGTACACGTTGCCTCTGCGTGATCTGTGCCGGGTCGGGCTATATAGCTTTTACAATATATATATATATATATATATATATATACATATACATACATACACACAGAGTCTCTAATTATAGAAAATACTTATTTTCTATATTCCATACAGAAATATATATATACTGTAATATATATATATATATATATATATTCATATATTCATATATATTCATATATATAATAAAAGAGAGAGACGGATGAAGACTGATTTTTTTTTCCTTCCATTTTCTCCTCTGGTCCACAGTTTAATCATATCTGAATTGTTTGATTTGATTTGTAATTTTAAAGTGCACATTGCAGACTTTTTAATTTGAGAGTATTTTCATACATTTCGGTCACACCGTGTAGAAATGACAACTCCTTTTCTGCATGGTGTGACCAGAATGTCTTCAATGTATGCCATATGTTTTACTGCCTTTTATGTTACATTCTTGAACCCATGAATTGCTATTTCATGACCATCACACATTCCCTTCTGATTCAAGTCACAGAAATGAATATATGGAGGCAAAAAACCTAAACCTTATGGATAATCCTGCTTTAAATATATTTCGATTAGTCAACCCTTGAGAGTTAGGTTAGTTCCCCCCAAGAGATCTTAAATCTTGCATTCTGTTCAAGACTGCTTTGACAAAAGCTAGTGGAGGGGGCATTCAGCTATTTAAGGGTATAAAATGTGTTACAGTATGCCTGCAATGTCTGAAAATATGATTTTAAATAGTTTATATCCACACACCCCAGACGGCGTTCATTCAAACGTTGTACTCTACCTCTTCTTTTTTTTGTGCTTGCTCCACTTAGTGTGCATTCAGCATGATTACTTTTATTGTATGGATTGTGTAGCTAAGTTCAGGGCAGGGTTCTTAATTTGATTTACTTGATTTATTTTAACTTTTATCACTCTTCTATAGGATTTTGAATTAAGAGGAACGTATTGACTTATTGTTATCAGTTATGTTGTATCCTTCTCTTCCTAGTAAGAAATTGTATGCAATACAAAATTATGATCAATCACCACATTTTCTCTATAGAAAAAGGATACATGATACATCCATCCATTATCCAACCCGCTGTATCCAAACTACAGGGTCACGGGGGGTCTGCTGGAGCCAATCCCAGCCAACACAGGGCGCAAGGCAGGAAACAAACCCCGGGCAGGGTGCCAGCCCACCGCAGAGGATACATATTTTTTCATGTAGTTCTTTATAATATAGGCCATTTGGCATAATGGGGCAGTCTTTTGAGTAAATATTAAATTGATCAGTTTTAAAAAAACACTTAAAAGCAGAAATATTGAGAAGGGCAGCTTTTTTTGGTGTGAATTAATTTTAGCACTCAGTATGCTTTAATATCAGTAGTAATCTTTCATTATTTTATTTTTGTTATCAAAGGTTTAAGAAAGCAGAACATTACAGATGCTGAATTGCTGAAAAAAAATTAGAACAAAGACAAAGTGTATATGTTATGAGGTAACATTCAGAATTGCAAATAAAAAAATAGTGGTATTGTATACCCCATTTTTTTTTAGCTATTTACCTATATCTAAAAAAAGGATGAGGAAATTGGTCAATCAGTCAGTCAGAGCTTTGCTGTCACCATCTTGTTTTGAAACAATTATATATGTACGTATGTTTGTGTGTGTGTGTGTGTGTATATTCTAGTAAGAATGAGAGTTAGGCAGCATGTGGATTTGAGGTGGCATTGTAGTAAACCCCTTTAATGATGGAAAGTAATCAAAAATGAAAAGGCACCACAATAGTGCAAAACAATGGCATCTGCCATCAAACAAAAATTTTTAAAGAGGTTTAGAGCTTCTGAATAGAATCTCAGTCATGGGTTTTAATTAAAAGCCAACTTGCGGAGAATCCCCAGAAGGGATTGGGCTTTCTGGACAGGTACGTAAGTGAGGTCACTTGTCTTTTGGCTGTTTGCCCTCTGAACTGCAGATGGAAAACAAAATTGAGCTAGCAACAGTGCTCCCTCTTGACTCGGGGTGGTATTGCTTACCTAGTGAGAGCCCTGAACACAGCAGTGCTAAAATGGCTATGTACAGGGTGACACAGAAAAACGGGAACTTTTGAAAAACCCAATAAAAATAGAAGACATCCAACAAAAAAATTTTATTGACAGCAATTGAACCACAACAACTTGCCTTTTAAGAGACAGTAATCCAAATTATCAATGTCTGAAAATTACGTTCTATAGATGGCGTCCTCCTGTACGTATGCATTCTTCCAATCTGCTGTTGAGGTTCCCCATTGATCGCTGCAACATCTCAGCTGGGATACCACGAATTTCATTGTGTATTCTTTGTTTCAGTTCATTCAGTGTCCTTGGCTGAGTCGTGTAGACCCGACTCTTAAGGTAGCCCCACAAGAAAAAATCACAAACGGACAAATCTGGTGATCTTGAGGGCCAGGGAATGTCACCGAATCTTGAGATGACACGGTTACCGAAACAATTCTCGCACAGCTGCCATTGATTGCCTTGCAATTGATTACTAAATTATTAAATGGCGAGATTGTTTACAGCTCAAGGTCTCTGTTCCGCAGTGCTGCCAACTGCACATGGCTGCCACTACGCATTTCAAAAGTTCCCGTTTTTCTGTGCCACCCTGTATAATGCACATTTTTGTAATAGTTTGATATTGTGCTTTTGCAGTTTGCATCCAAGACTTAGACAGTGTGTTTTAATTGCTGAAAAGAGGCCATTAAAACCTGAGGGTTGCAGCCTACAGTCCATCTTGTGTCTTGTTATATGAATGTCCCTTAACTAAAAATCAATGTAAGGAATTTTGTTTTGTTAATTACTACAAAGCATACAATGCTAAATTAAAAGAAATTCTAAGCATTTTCACGCATACTGTAGATGTTAATCTACAGCAAAAAGTTACCGTGTGTGTGTGTGTGTGTGTTTGTGTGTGTTTGTGTATACACACAGTGGCTGTTGTATAGGGGAGAGAGAGGTTGGGGGCATGCACTGGTAGTGCATTGCTGCACCCACTAAACGACGAGCCACCTGAATTGGAGTCTCAAAGCAGTTAGTGAGTGGTGTGAGGTTTTTTTTTTGGTGGCTGGAGTGCCAATCCTGACACGAACCCCCTCGTTTTCCCTGTAAGTTGGAGGACCTGCTTGCAGGGCTGACTGCAGATTAACATCATACCCAGGACGACACGATTGCAGATTACGGACCCAGTGAAGTAGAGTCACTTCTGGCATTTCCGAAATTCGAACTGGCAGCTTTCTGATTGTCGCCGCAGATCTATAACCTTAGAGTGTCTTTTTCTTCGGAGGTTTTGTTTTGCCAACATTTATGTATTAGCAGTGGGAGGAGAAGTAAAAGGGATGCCGTTTTGCCGATGTGCTCGCCTCGCTTGTGTATTATCGGCCAAGCAAGTTTCTGTTTCCTCGGAGGTGGAGCCTTTACCCCAGTTCCACCTCTCGGTGGACAGACAGACGCTTCCATGCGTAGACATTTATACAGTATATAAGATAAGTAACATAGCTCTGTGGCGCAGTTGTGCCCAACACTCCTTTTTAGATTTGCCTTAACTTTCTGAAATGTGTGACTTTTCACACATGAACAACATTTTAAGAAGAGCTTGATCTTCCCTAAGATAACTTTTCTCAACATCAACAGTGCCTTCTGTATTTTGGACCATCATCTTTCAGCATGACCCAACAGCATTTCATCTTCAAATCTTGGGCTGTTGGTCTGCCATCCTCTTGCAGTATCCTCTCTGATACTAAGCAGAATTCACAGATCCTACAATATGGTAATCCATCTAGGTCCTGATACAGAAAGGCATTCTCAAATTGCCATTACCATGCTTGAGAATTTTGGCTAATAAATTTGAAAAATAATACTTTTTGATCATTGTTCAGAATCTCATTTTGGGAAAGGTGAGGCTAGCACTTAATGTTGTTATTGGTTCAGTTGAGTTTTCCGTGCTGCTGCTGTTGTTGAAACGTTTTTTTCTGAAGGGTTTCTGGAATTTCTTTTAAATTGTGCACAATGTGCCTTTTAGAATATGTATGCTGACAATTTCATTTGGAAAATCATGGCCAAAATGAGTCTAATGAACATTTGGTAGGGCAGGCCTAAGCTAGTTTGATTGCTAACCCAATTATTGAAACCTCTAACCCTAATTAACCATTTAACAGAAATGAGTTCAATAAGAGGGCGATAGCTTACCTTGCACATCAAACACATGTATTACTCTGATGTATTTTTGTCAAAGAATTTTCCCTTATAAGATTCCTTCACAGAAAGATCTGACTAATTAATTGTGGTATATAGGCAGCAATGCCGAATGTCTTGCAAGCGGGAAATGCGTTTTCATAGTTGTGTATGCCATTATATTTAAAGTAATCAACTGGTGCCCTGTCCAGAGATTGTTCCTGCCTTTGTGCCCAATGCTTGCTGGGTTAGGCTCCAGCAAAATGAATAAATGAAACTGTACATTTTGCTCTTTTCAGCATAAGTAAGCTTCTGTCTCAAGACTTTGACTGGGATTGCCATGGACTTATTTCTGACCAAAAGGGATCAAAAGCAGCTGTTATGGATGCTAGAAAAAGATAATTAATGTTTAAAGCTCTAATGCTTTGCCATTGTTTTTTTTTTTTTTTTTTTTTTAATTCTAACATGAGTGTTACCCGAGCTATTCTGTAACATTTCAGTAATTATTTCCTGCTCTGATGCTGATCTTTCTGATCATCAAATACGTCATTATGATAGCAATTAATGAGAATAATTCATAATTAATTGCAGAATTTTGGGATTTGAGGGGTAAACAGCACATCATCATCTCATAACAGGCTTAAGTTTTGAGTTTGGTATTTTTGCGTCAAGATGTTTCAGCTCTACACTGTCCTAAAGAAACTGTGACACACACATACATAGACAGACACGTACCCATCATCGAGATATGTTTTTGGTATCAGGGAACCCTAAAATGGGGATCAACATTTTTGACGAATCTAAAGCTTTCTCTCCTCCCCCATAGACGATAAGTTATGATGGGGAGGACGCAAAGCAATAATATTGATAATGTTCTCAGGTTGTAGTACCACTTTCAGGGCGGTGAATTTTAGTATCTACAGTAAGATGATTAACAATAAAGGACAAGGGTCAGGCTTAGTTCCTGTCATTGACACATTCCGTTATCTAAAGCAAAATATCTCTGCTTTGTACAGATACGGAAACGATTTTACAGTGCATCTAAAGAAATTTGAGAAGATGTTCATTTTGAAGGGCAAGAATATAAAATGAAAACATTCATTCAAATAAAGAAAACAAAAAATGTAACACAAAAGAAAAAAACAAAATAACAGAACATGAAATCAAATTGATATGGTAGCACTGTTCTCCAACTTTGGGATTTACTTCTTCTTCTTGTTCTTATTCCTCTTCTTGTTCTTCTTCTTGTTCATCTTCTTCCTCTTCTTGTTCTTCTTCTTCTTCTCTTCTCCTGCTAGGGGTTGCCATTCACTGCTATTTATTAATATTTTTCTGCTGTTAAAGTATTTCTTGCATAGGTTCTTTGAACAGTCAGCTATTGTGCATCAGTTATTAAATGGAGAATAGGCTGAATGTGGATATAACAGTACTCATTTTTTATTTTTAGGTTCATGTTTCATTCGTACTGATCAGCTGGATGGTGAGACTGACTGGAAGCTTAAGATTGCTGTAGGTTGTACACAGCGATTGCCTGCATTAGGGGTAAGTGGTGTTCAGTGTTAGTCTGTATGTTACCTTGTATTTTTTATGTAAATATTCCTTATACTGCGTGTGTTTTTATAATTTGTAACCTGTAACCCGTTCTGTGGAGTTGAACTCCTCTGGTGTTTTTTTCAGGCACCAAAGACCAAGGTTTAAATGTCTATATGGAGTTTGTACATTCTGCTCGTCTTTATGTGGATTTTCACTGATTCCTCTGGTTTGAGTAGGTTTGGGTCACGAATCAATCTATGTCTTTTTTCACATTGTTGTATGACCATCCATCCATTTTCATAACCCTCTTATCCAGGACATGGTCACGGAGTGTTGTATGTCCGTTTTCTATAGTTCATTAAGATAATGAAGGGGGAATAAATAATCTTTTCACTGCTTATAAAGTTTTAACAAGCTAGAGCTGTTCTTCAAAGTTACACCTGAAAAGAATTGGATGACTTTTTCAACTGAGTGAACAACAGTATAAAACTCTCATAATTAAAAGGGAAGTTTTCTTTCATTTGAAACTCCGAGCTTGTGTATTTTTCCGCACAAATTAATCAGTGCTACAATGTTTAAAACTTTCCATATATATTAAAAAAAAAAGAAAATGTAATGGTTTTTTCTTTTGTTATTTTTCCTTGAATGTTAAGTTCAAGCAGTGTTAGCCACTACTATCTCAACAACAACAACAACAACATTTATTTCTATAGCACATTTTCATACAAATGATGGAGCTCAAAGTGCTTTACATAATGAAGAAAGAGAAAAAAAGACAAAATAAATAAGAAAATAGAATCAGGTAACACTAATTAGCATGAAAGTAAGGTCTGATGGCCAGGGAGGACAGAAAAACCAAAAAAAAACTCCTGACCGCTGGAGAAAAAAATAAAATCTGCATGGGGTCCGAGGCCACAAGACCACCCAGCCCCGCTCTAGGCATTCTACCTAACATCAATGACCTCAATCAGTCCTCATGGAAGAACTTGATGATGACGGTCATCTGGACTTCTGGCCTTTAATCCATCAATGGAGGGACATCACGGTGCCCTGATCAGGTGGTTGTGGTGGCGCAGATCGCCACCCCAGAAAACCGGATAAAGAACAGAAGAGAAAGTAGGGATTAGTATGGATTATGGAGCCACCAGGAATGATATTGATAATTAAATGCATATACAGAGTATCAGGATTTTAATTACAGTGAAGCCATGTTAAAGTAATGTGTTTTCAGCAGTTTTTTTAAAGTGCTCGACCGTATCAGCCTGTCAAATTTCTATCGGTCAGCTATTCCAGATTTTAGGTGCATAACAGCAGAAGGCCGCCACACCACTTCTTTTAAGTTTAGCAGACTCTCATTTGAAGATCTAAGGTTAGGATTTGGAGTGTAAGGTGAAAGACATTCTGAAATATAAAATGGAGCAGATTATTTAAGGCTTTGTAAACTATAAGCAGTATTTTAAAGTCAATTCTAAATGACACTGGTAATCAATGTAGTGACATTAAAACTGGCGTGATGTGCTCGGATTTTCTTTTACTAGTTAAGGTTCTAGCAGCTGCATTCTGCACTCGTTGCAGTCGATTGATGTCTTTTTTTGGTGGTCCTGAGAGGAGTGCGTTACAGTAATCTAGTCAACTGAAAACAAAAGCGTGAACTCATTTCTCTTGTAATTTCTGTTTTTAAGAGGCCTAACTTTTGCTATATTTCTTAAGTGAAAAAATGTTGTCCTAGTAATCTGATTAATATGTGATTTAAAATTCAGGTCAGAGTCAATAATTACCCCTAAATTCTTTGCCTCCGTCTTGATTTTTATTCCTTATGCATCAAGTTTATTTCTAATAACCTCATTATTCAATCTCAACGAAACATCGATCGCTTATAGTCTTTCTAAACAAACATGCAGCATTTTTGTGAACTTTATATACTCTGTAACAGAGATGCTAAAGCAAAGTGTGGGGGGTGGCAGCGGTGGTCTTACATTTTTTTTGTTCTTCTTGAGCTTGTGAGCTTGCAATAAAAGTACAGATTAGCACAAGATGTGCAGGTATCCTTTGCAATCCAGTAACATTTGAAATGTTTTAAAGGCTCTGAAAACTTTTGCAAAGCACTATTTGTGGATGTGCCGAATAGATAACAAATTCCATTTTTTGAGTTTGCTCATAAAGTTGTTTTTACTTACTGCAAAAACAAATGCATTCAAACAAAAAATAGTGCATTTTAATTGTATACTTGCAGCAAATGTCAACACCAGTGAGTAATGTTCATATTTATAAGCAGAATCTGCATGCACACAGTTCCCAGAGATTGTGGAATTACTTCACGTTTTTATTCATTTCTAAATTAAAAAACCAACTTGTTGTAGCTGTTAGTGGAACTTCTTGCTTAATTAAGTGGCTTTCCTTTCTTCTTTGTCTGCAGTCTCAGTTGTTGGTGGTTTTGCTTCTCTCTTCAGATTGTGAGAGGTCTTGTTTTAGTGTACAGACATTTTACTCAACCCTCTGTATTTTTACTTCTGTTTTTATTCACTTGCTAAAAATGATTGTCCCTTAATTGCTCCCATTTTTAACCAGCTAAAATGATCTACAGTACACATAGCAAGGTATAGAGTTGTGGAGTAGCCCGACTCAGGTTTATTTTCACCTCTGCATCTTCCTCCAAAAGAAATGGTTTGAATATCATAAATTTAGAAAACAAGAGAAGAAAGTTGAGCGATTGAGAGGAACTAATGCATTCCAGTTTACAAAATAGTTTTTGTTGATTTTTCTCATAAGGAAAATACTCAAAGGAAAATATGTCTGATACTTCTCAATGGGAACAATAATAAGACCACTTTCCATTAACAGCGACGATTATCCTCTAATTAATCCATTGGCCTCACTGGGACTGTGACTGCCAAGTCAAAAGTTTTCTTTCCCTTTTAAACTTTCTTCCTTTTTAGTCATTCTGGTGTGTGTGTGAGTGCATATGCATTTTTTTTTGTATTTATTTAAAGAGCTTCTGTAAAAAAAAACAAATTTCCACCTGGGCTTGTGTGTGTGTGTGTATCTGTGCTTATTTATCTATCAATTTATGTATTTACTTATTTAAAAAGCTTCTGTAATTATCCAAATCTTCCCCTAGGGACAAAAAAAAAAATCTATCTATCTCTCGACATCTCTCAGCAAGCAGCCCTCCAAGAACTGAGTTCGAGACCCTTGACTTTGGCAAACTCTTGAGTGTTTCACAGCTATCTGTCTAGCTCAGGGGTCCTCAATCACGGCCCTGGAGAGCCACAGTGGCTGCAGGTTTTTGCTCCAACCCAGTTGCTTAATAAAAAGCACTTATTGCTAAAGTAACACTTCTGCTTCACTTTAGTGATTTTGAGCGCTTATTGCTTAATTTTGTCTTAAACAGCTATTTTAATTGCTCCTTATTATCAATAACATGCAAATGACAAGAGAGAGCAGCATTTCTCCATTTAGCTTATTTACATTTATACCTGTGTGTATTTATTGGCACTACTGGGTTTAATTAAATACTTGGAAGAAAAATGAAGAGAAAAAAGTGAAGGACTGAGAATTACTCGTCCATTTTCGCCTTCAAATCATTTGCATGATAGAAAGGGAAAGATAGGATAGGAGAATGACCTGACATAACAGAGTTAATTTAATTTCATAGCTTGTTAGTGCTTTACTGGCAAGAATTGCTTTCTAATTAAGCAACCAGGTCAGAACAAAAACCTGCAGCCACTGCGGCTCTCCAGGACTGGGATTGAGGACCCCTGGTCTAGCTGGTAATGCCATCTACAGTACCATCATGTCTTGTCTTACCTTAATAGGTCTTATTGAGTAGAATTTATTTTTTAACCAGCAATAATAGCTGGTGCAGTGGGTAGCGCTGCTGCCTCGCATTTAGGAGACCTGGGTTCACTTCCTGGGTCCTCTCTGCGTGGAGTTTGCATGTTCTCTCCATGTCTGCATGGGTTTCCTCCCACAGTCCAAAGACATGCAGGTTACATGCATTGCCGGTCCTAAATTGTCCCTAGTGTGTGCTTGGTGTGTCTGGCGCCCTGCCCGGGATTTGTTCCTGCCTTGTGTCCTGTGCTGGCTGGGATTGGCTCCAGCAGACCCCCGTGACCCTGTGTTAGGATATAGCAGGTTGGAAAATGACCGGCAATAATTGTACTAAACTCCCATTTTCTTAGAGCAGCATTGTGCTGTATGGTTTTGATTGATTGTTGTACTAGTGTTGTGAAAAGTGCTCAGGTAATGTAATCATATTCTGAAGGAGAATAATACATTTATGGAAGAGAGAGTTGTTGTTGCTTTTTATTTTAAACAAAATACCCCAGACATGAAACTGTTCAGCATCACATTTCAAATGTATGAGAAGATGTGCAAATTTCATCAGGGAGGATGACTGGGCTTTTTAAGTTTGCTGTAAGTATTTTAAACTTAATCAGAGAGATCATAAATTGTCTTTGACCAAAAATTCCTACTTGAGGAAGGTATACAAATGGTTTCCAGTTTTAGCAAGTCAAAAAGAAGACATCTGAAGATTTGTAAAATTGTGGAAGTGTAGTAAACATTATGACTTTACATTCAAGTCACTTTTCCTTTTTTGTAGAGTTGCTTAAACTTTTTAAAATTGAGATAGTTAAGTAGAAATTTGAGAAACCCACTTTCCTGCAGTTTTCTTAGAGCTGATCATTTTTGCAATTGTTTAAGAGTACCTGAAATATGATTTCCGTCTCTCTAAGACCTTGCCCTGGATAAGTGGGTTAGGAAAACGCTTCGTTGATTTCCTTCTCTTGTTGCAAATTTTCTCATTTGGGCATTTGTTGATAATATAGTTTTTCACCTTAATACATCAAAGCAAGAATTTAAAAAAAAAAAAAAAATAAAGATTATTTTAATCAGACACATCTTCTGAAGTGTTGAAGAGAACATTTCAGTTAGTCAGACTTTTCTAGAATATCCTTTGAAGAGTCACTGTTCCTTTCCAAAATAACATCGGCAATATTACAAACCACCACCACCACCACGAAATCAGTTAGGCAGATCTAGCCAGTATAATAAAGACATATTTTCTACATATATATTTCTTCATAGCTGTTTACCACTGATTACTAATAGTGAATGATATTTTTACATGAGCGTCATACACAGGAAACAAAATACAGCTGTGAAGTTTATAAGCGACAGCTGGCTATATGGTTTACACATATTTATTTCTCTAATTTAGGCTGATGGAATTGAAATTAGATTTGAAATAGCTTTTCAGCTTACCGTAAATAGTTTACAGTTGGAAAAGCACTTTTGTTTTTCTTTAATAAATGTTATTTTTAATAATACCAGCTTAATTTGTGTTGTAATTCTAAAGACTGTTGATTAACCGGATACCACTTGGCCGAAAGAAACAAATGTCAATTTCTGGTCGATTATATGTAGCAAATGTAGATATCTTAAACAGTGCAGCGTTAATTATTTATTAGTTATTTTTAAATAAATATTTATTATGACACAGTGGACAATAGTGTGGAATGACAAATTGGTTTTGGGGAATGTGCTCAATAATGTCCTGGTTACCATGCGATACAGTTCTCCTTTATCGTGTTTTGCTCATTTGCAACTTTATGTTTGTTTTTTTAATGCATGCACCATGAATTTTAGTCTTTGTTTATATACTTTGTTTTTTTGCTGTGGTGAGGTGTACTTTAATATTATGGTATACATAAGCAGGACCAATTCAGGTTCTAGCTGGAAATCCAAGCAGTGTTTGTTTCTCACAGACATTGAAGCAGCAGCTTTAATATCTTAATGATTTCTCGGCTGGTGATTTGAGCAGGAATCGCTAGGCCTCTGCTTTCATAGTCTTGAATGGAGTCACTGCTCATCATAAGCCCTCTGCTGCCACCATAGGGAACAGAGCAACATGATGAGGCTGCAACTACATTTAGATATTTTCAAAGCCAGCAGAAAAATTTTCCTAAGAAATGTAGTTTAAATTTCCAGTTTCATTGCTTTACGCACGTTCCCCAGAAACATAACTCTTTGTAGAAGCATTTTAGTTTACCTGCGGTTTAATGAATAATACCAAATTAGTGTAAGAGTGTCATATTGTCAATGCATTGCTTACATTACACAGTATGTACTGTATTTAGTTTGAAAATAGAGTGATATAGATAGATAGATAGATAGATAGATAGATACTTTATAAATCCCCAAGGGGAAATTCACATACTCCAGCAATAGCATACTGATAAAAAAACAATATTAATTAAAGAGCAATAAAAGCGCAGTGCAAGTTAAAAAATGCAAGGTGGAGAGTGTGAGGCAGGTATAACAGACAATAACTTTATATAATGTTAACGTTTACCCCCCCGGGTGGAACTGAAGAGTCGCATAGTGTGGGGTCTCCTCAGTCTGTCTCTGAAGCTGCCCCTCTGTCTGGAGATGATCCTGTTCAGTGGATGCAGTGGATTCTCCATGATTGACAGGAGTCTGCTCAGCGCCCGTCGCTCTGTCACGGATGTCAAACTGTCCAGCTCTGTGCCTACAATAGAGCCTGCCTTCCTCACCAGTTTGTCCAGGCGTGCAGCGTCCCTCTTCTTTTGCTGCCTCCTCAGCACACCACCGCGTAGAAGAGGGCGCGCCACAATCGTCTGATAGAACATCTGCAGCATCTTATTGCAGATATTGAAAGACGCCAGCCTTCTAATGAAGTATAGTCGGCTCTGTCCTCTCTTGCACAGAGCATCAGTATTGGCAGTCCAGTCCAGTTTATCATCCAGCTGCACTCCCAGGAATTTATAGGTCTGTACCCTCTTCACACAGTCATCTCTGATGATCACGGGGTCCATGAGGGGCCTGGGCCTCCTAAAATCCACCACCAGCTCCTTGGTTTTGCTGGTGTTCTGGTGTAAGGGGTTTGAGTTGCACCATTTAACAAAGTCCTTTATTAGGTTCCTGTACTCCTCTTACTGCTCACTCCTGATGCAGCCCACGATAGCAGTGTCGCCAGCTTAACGCTTGCACGTGGCAGGACTCGAGTTGTATTGGAAGTCCGATGTATGTTGGCTGAACAGGACCGCAGAAAGTCCAGTCCCCTGTGGCGCTCCTGTGCTGCTGACCACAATGTCAGACCTGTTGTATATGTATATGTATGGTATGCATGTGTAAATTATTTTACTCTACTTTGAGTAAATTGAACTATTGAACCTTCAGTTTTACAATTTAGGGACAAAGGCTTACATTGACCTTAATGATTTAAAATTCCTGCTTTGCACAGAGTTTAGTTTCTATTTTCTTTTTTTTTTTTTTTTTATCTATGACAGAACATGAAAGTCATTTGAGTCATTTCATATTCTGCTATCATGCACATGCCATTTTTCTAGATATTCTTGAATGCCACCTGCTGGATTGATACCCCACAGCTGTGTGGTCTTCAGAAACTGTGTTCACAGCTGTATGGAATAGTAAACACCCTGAACTATATGTTGAAACATATGGTTTTCTGTAAGAGCGTTTATGAAAAGCAGACATGTCAACAAATCGTGTGCACCCCCTTTATAAAATAAAAACAGATTGTTTTGTGTGTGTTCTGCATAACCTTGCTTTGCATGTGTATACACCAGCGCACATGTGAGTGTTCATTTGTGTCATCCGACTGTTCATTCATTTTTGTAACTGTCCATACACAGTGTCTCAGCATCCAAAGTAATGCAGCGACAGCTGGGCTAACCTCTCGCACAACTTCTTGAAGTCGAATGCCGCAATTTGATTATGGAAGGACCTCCTGACTGAGTAATTCAATCATACAGTACATGCAGGAGTATAATACCATTCATACCTGTCAGTCATCACTTTGATTTCTCTATCTATCAGATGTAATGGATTGTGGGCATCTTGTGTTGACATGAGCTGTCAGTCCCATCATCTGCACAGTACTGTAACCTTATCCACTGTGACACCCAGAATAAATAAACCTGCAGACCTTCAGTGCTTTTCTTAAAGAAGAGATGACACTACCAAAGATGATCACTTCAGATTTTGTTGTCTTCCCAAACCACTTAATGTGATCAGAGAATTAAAATTTCAACAAGTCATTTAATGATAGCTGCACTGCAAGGACTGTTAACACCCAGGTTAGGTTTCCTGTGGTTTCGCAGTCATATCTAAGGCAGTGTTTATCTGGCCGCATGCCATTTCTAGGACATTCTACTCTGTTTTATGTGATCAGGTGAATTTATTACTGACTGTGAGGTCATTGTGATTTTCAATAATTGGAGGCTTGCTGATTTATTTTAAAAGATCCATAAAGCAGTAAACAATACCATTTACATTTAATTAGTTTTATTGAGCCGAGAGCCATTTTATTTGCAATGAACTTCATGTTATGATGAAGGACATATTTTAATGATCTTTTAGTAAGATGAACAAATGTTGCCCTTGACCTGACAGAGGTGTTTTCTTTTCCCCTTATTGATGACATAGGAGACCATTTGGAAATTATGACTGTCAAAGAGAGCAAAGTGAAAGTCATTACTATTGTATTATTCAGCAATATATTTGAACGAGGAAATAAATGGTATTTTCATGCTCAGGCCTTTTAGCCATCTACTTAATTTGTGTTTTACTTACAATTAAAAAATAGGAAAAAAAGCACAAATAAAAAAAAAAAAATAGAGAAAAGCAATGAGGCAGCAGAAAAGATGGTAATATAATTTATGCTACACATACCTTTTTACATTTTGGTCAGTCACTGAGTTGGCTACCTCTTAAAGTTTTGTGTTTTCTGCTCGTATAATGATATTGTTTCTTATTTTGTTTAGGCCTTACAGGAAAAACGCGTACATTGTTTCCAGTGAAGTAAATGGTCAAGGAGAAGTTCTGACACTTTAATATAATGTATATTTTTTGATTGTATATGCTTGAAATGGCATGAATTTCACTTTAACTGAAATCCTGCTTCATCATTACTTTACTGCTAGAAATTAGTTTTTTCGAATAACTGTTACAAAATGGCACTGAAGAAGACAAACTTAGAGTGAACACATTGTCATAGATTGAACATTGTAATTTAAATGAAAACACCATTAAAGATTATAAATATTAACCTGCTTTACTTTGTGAATAAAGATTCACAAGTTATCTTTAACTGCAGGATGTGAAATTAATTATTAAGACTAGAATTTTTCTAGGCTCTAATAATTTGCAGTTACACACATTTGATTTTGAAAGACGTTAACGTTATCTGTTTATTGTCCTGCTTTATTTGTGAACAAAAATATCGTTGTGTTGTGTGTTGTATTGAAAACAACAGCAACTTACCCGTTGGAATTTAAAGTCAGGTAACGTTTCCAAGATGGACACTGCTCTCAACCTCCTCTATTTTAGTGCCCGTCACCTTTAATTAACTTCATTCTACTACAAACTGGAAATGCTGCATTTCATTAATCAGAAGATCCAGCTTTTAAACGAGTATTAGGAGACAAACATCAAATGTTTCTCTATGAAAGTGGTTTTAAGCCATAATTGCTAAAGCTCTTAGAAATGTGACCCTGTCTCTATTTTTCAACATTCTCAATCAATGTTAATATCCCAGTTCAGGCATCACTGCTTAAACAGCGTAACGATCACTGGTCACAGCAGAAACCATTATGCATTTATGGAAACAAAAGATGTGGTAAGGAAAGAGACTTTTTAAATCTGTATCATTTATCTTGAATCTAAACTAGAGAAAAAAAATGATTTTTTTTTTTTCTTTTGTTTGACTGTTGTAAATACAGTGTGTGTCAGTATCTTTCATAGATCCAGTCCACATATACAAGCAATGATCATCCAACTAGGAATGCTATTTATATATTGCATTATTAAAAGTTGAGAAAATTGTGCCCTGGAAAGATTCTGATCAGTCTGTTAGACTTAATTCGTATGTAATTACTTTGAATATCAAGAATCAAATTAATTTTTTTTTAATCCAAACAAACTAAAATGAATTTGTGCATATGCTGTAAATCGATCGCTTGATTGAGGTTGTCTTACAAAATGTGTCCATTACTCACTCTTTCATAATGTACAGTTTCTTTTTGTGCATACTTCTGGCGTTATAGCATGCCATCATTTAAGTATATCAGTGGAGCTTTAGGCGGCGCTTATACTACTTAACACACGGCAGCTGACAGCTACTTATTTACTATTTGAAACAATGCAATTGCAGAAATACTACTAATCTGTTATTAGCCGTACAGGGCGAAATCTGACTCTACATAGCAGTTAATTGTTCTATTTATACAGTGCAGTAACCAGACGTGTCAGTTTGTTCATCTGTAATTACATAGATAGTGCTACTCATTATGCTGTTCATCATGCATTTGTCAGATCTGAATTTTGATTACTGGCCATTCAGTCTATCACCAAGAGACTTGTTTGCCAGCTCAGAAAAAGCTGCATTCAAAGGCACAATATTTGAGGTATATCATGTACCGATGGCCTAAAATCATATAAATTACAAATTACAAATTAAAGATATGTTGTGTTCACACAGTCATTGATAGCCTGATATATTTTTTTTTTTAGTCAGTTAGACAGTAGGGAATCATTTTAGAAATGAAATGACATCTAATATAATAATTAAACACCCACCCACGCTCTTGTTTTCGGAGCATAATTACAGAGAAGGTATTCGCAAGTCAGAGAATGTATTTGCCAACATGAAATTAATAAGAAAAGCAGGATTTTGTGTCAAAATAAATTAATCCAAAACATGTCACATTCATGTTTGAAACTATGGCTGTCACTTTATAGACTTGGTTTCATTCATCTTCCTGACATTAGTGAATCAGGGGTAACTGCAGGAAAATGGAAAACACTTTCAGTACTAACATCAGGAAGTGCTTCTTTATACTGAGAAGGATAGGAATCTAGAAAAAAACTGTTCCACTATTTAAGAGCTCCTCAAACGAGTGTGATGGACTAGGTGATGGACCTGCCATTTGAACTTTAGATTTATGCTGAAAAGTTTCCACGCATTTGGTTTTGAAGATTTCACGTTTCTCATCTCACAACCAAAATCTTCTGTCTTTTCACATCCAAATTATTTTACTTTTAAACTTAAGTTTACGGGTACAGTTTTTTAAAAAAAAAATAATTGTTTTTGTAAACCTGGCTTGCTAGTTTAGTGAAGAACAAACTTAATGATTTTGTCAGCAGTAAACAATTAACACTCAATTGCACAATACTTGCAGTGATGCGATATCAGTCTAGCTATACACCCAAGATGGTACACAACTAAAGTGGGGTTGTACTTTCTCTATTATGATTTCTTTTAAAATGAAATGTTCTCTGAATGTTTGGATGTGCTGTAGAATGTGATCATTTGGAATGGCTGGCATCAATACACTCAAATGAATATATATAAACATCTATGCTTGGAAGTGTGTTTGTCTGTCTGGCCCGGAAATGAGAGGTGGAGTCTGGGTAAGAGCTCCGCCTCCGAAGAAACCGAAAATTCTCTTAGCCACTAATAACATAAGTCAGGCGGGCACATCAGCAAAAAGAAAGACAAAGTCGCTTAAGCCACTAACATCGGGAAAATGGTATCCCCTTTACTTTTCCTCCTGCCGCTAATACACAAGCGAGACGAGCATATTGGCAAAAGAGATCCTCCTAGAAGAGAGCGCCCAGAGTTATTCCTTTCAATTACCTGACATCTCTACATTTTAGTTTTTTTCTGACGATTTCAATAGCTTCTAGGACCCCAGGCTTTTTACAGCACGCACTTACACAGCTAGTGTGTGTGTGTATATATATATATGTGTATATATGTATATGTGTATATATATATATATATATATATATATATATATATATATATATATATATATATATATATATGTATATATATGTATATATGTGTATATATGTATATATATATGTGTGTATATATGTGTATGTATATATATATATATATATATATATATATATATATATATATCCTCTTTAATAAAAGCCCTGTGTGCCCAGGTGTCCGTGTGTGTGTCTTCTGCTGAAGTGCATGCTGAGTCGCACCGTGCCCGCCCATGTGCACAGCACCTTGGTCGCACACACACCGGCTGGGCACACAGTGAATGGCCTATCCGCAGCAGCACATAATAAGCAAATAAAGCACACAGTGATTGGCCTTGCCGCGGCAGCACATGATAAGCAAATAAAAGACATCATTGCTGGGGAGATTGCTGACTAGGTAGTCGCGCGCGACATAAAATCCATTGCTGGGGAGACGCCACATGTACAATAATCAGCTACACACCAGCACAGATTAAAATACTTGCTGGGGAGACGACACAGTCACGATTATCAACTGCACGCCACACATTACATCAGTTGCTGGGGACACTCTGCAGATTGACCACTGTTGTGACAGAAAATTAAAGTCATATTACGGGCATCAAAGCCAGTATTACTGTCAGAGAAAATTACAGGCATTTTACGGAAATACAAACCAGTATTACTGTGAGAGAAATTTAAAGGCACACAATACAGTGATGCATATTACAGCCACATACAAGCCAGTATTACTGTAAGAGAAAATATAATAGACGTATCTACTAACAACATGCCACCCAAAAAAAAAGGACACGTCAAGTAGGACAAAAGACACAGACAATCAAATCCTATATAAGTAACATCTCCTGGAAGAACGGTCAGCTCAACAAGTAAACATCAACAAAAGAAAGGCTGAAAGACCAAAAAAAAAAAAATACGAACAAATAGATCGATTGAAGAAAAGAAAATAAGCATCAGAAAAACGCTAAAAGAGAAGATTCAGAAGAGCATACCTTACAAAAAGTTGGCATTTACTTGCCAGAACCAGTATTCAGCCATGGTCAGTTATATGTTGCATTATCAAGAGTTAGAAGTTTTCCAGATGTTGTTGTCAAGGTTGTAGATGGTCCTGAACAAGGCAAACTCTTGCCAAACTCAGACAGAATATTTACAAGAAATGTTGTCTATAATGAAATTTTATAGAAAAATTTTATGAGGTAAAAAAATAGAAAATTTTTCCTAAATATCTTCTTCAGATTTTGTGTATTACAGATTGTTACAAAGGTTTACACTGAGGTAATATTAATTATACTTACTGTATTGTCATACGTTTCTATTTTATTTTTATTATTATTTTACTTTAGGCTTCTTGCAAAAATATTTTTGACAACAAAAAAAAAATTAAGGCAAGAAACAGAATGAGGTCAGGGTCCCTTGCCATTTAATAAAGACTGTTCCTAGTAATGTTTATGCACTACGGGCTTAATGTCTAGTATATATATATATTAATAAGAACATTTATTCAGGCCCTTTAGTTGTCCCCTAAACACGCGTGTGTGACACTATATATATATATATATATATATATATATATATATATATATATATATATATATATATATATATAATATATATATATATATATATAATATATACAGGTATACTATATATATATACTATATACCTGTATATAATTTTTTTTTATTTTTTATTATTTGATACACTTTATTCTTTGGGGAAATTTTCTTCTGGAGGCAGGATCTGCCATTGTACAGCACACCAGAGCAATGTTCAGGTTATTTATATTGTACTATCTTTGCATAAAATGAATTAGGTTACAACATTTGTGTTAGGAGTGTTATTGTAATTTATTCCATTTATACTTGCAAAATCTAAATTATACAGTATGCGTTAGTTTTCTGTACAACTGTTTGCCTATGGCAGCATTAAAACATCACTCTTCCTGTAGACATGTCTGCTTTCCTTTTTCAGGCTACAACTTTTTATGGAGATGTGAAGCGTCGATCTTGCGGTTAATGAAAAATAGCTTTGATATTTGAGTGCTTACTAATAATAGGAGTTTTCAATAGAAAAGAGAAGAAAAAACATGCTGAAGTGTTGCTTCTGGCATTTGGTTATACTTGTGTGTATCTGTGGTGTTAGATTCTTGACTTCAGTCCAGCAATGACAGATTATTATATTCTTCTCTACAATAACCCTTTTATAATAGCATGGATTATCTCAATTGCTGGTGACAACAGATGGGACAAAAGTGACCAATAAAGATATTGGACACCATTTATGTTTTAGTATTGTGAGAATTATTTCTTGTCAACCTGATGACAGCTTTCAAAAAGAGAATGAAGAAAAGCCATGAAAGGTCAGCATGTAAATGATTTATAGCAACTGCCATAGCAAAGTAAAACAGGCATTTAAAATTTGCCCTGGCTCATTTTTAAAATGTTTCTTGTAATTCACATACTCTTCTTCAAATGACTATTGGGCGAATTACACCACAAAACCTTAATTTCAATTGATGCTTATGTTTTTTCTTGACTAAAATTATACTCGCAAAGTATGTATTCATGACATATTACTAATATATTCCGCGCGTACAAAATCTGTTTTGGATCATCACTACTGACCCACCACTTGAACTTGCCTGTTTCAAAATCACATAGGGCTGGAACTTCTTCTGGCAGCAGTAGACAGAAAGCAGGAGCCCACCATGAATGGAGCATCAGTCAAGTGTAGGTAATAGTTACTGAGACCATTCTGTTTAGAGTTACCAATTAACCCGACACACACATCTTTGTAATGGAAGAGAAAATACTGAGTATTCGTATTCTAGATAATTAAGAAGGAGTAAATAGCTCCAAAATCTTCACAGCATAGTGATTTACTGTTTATTTTCTTCAAATTGTAATTTGTGACTCAAGCTTTAGATGTGGATAGTATAAATTTACATATTTTATTATTATAAAAAACATTTTTGGAAGTATTTTTTTTTTTTGTTGTTAATTCACAAGCTTGCAGTTAGAGGCTTCTGATGCAACGTGACCTTCAGCATTATTTCTTAGGCTGCATCCACTCTGCTACATTTTATTTTATAAATTCAGACATTAGCCTCAGTGTTTGCCATATTACACACTGCCCTGGTGCTTTTAACCCACGTAAAGTGAGACTTTTAAAAATGCACTTCAGAACCATATACTTGTGAAAAGGCTGGCCTGGCATTGCATTGTGGGTGGGTGAAAAAATAAAGCTTTGAAAACCAAGACTCTCTTCACACTCTGATTTGTTTGTCCTTATTATAAAACCCTTCCTTGATTGGATCTTGCTCATTGCAAAGTCTGATTTTCTGATTTGTCACCCATCATGGAAGAAAACTGCTTCAACATATTGGAAATTGAGGGTATGCTTTCGGTGGCACTTGTTGCGTTGCTTACCTGTGTACATCTGAATTACTTTTTGATCAGTGTTGCTCTACGCTGCTGTCTCCTGGGCAAGCAACTCAAGTTCAGAAGAAGCACGATGCCTGAACAACCTTATCAAGAAAGCCTGCTCCATCACAGGGCTAACCCTGGAAACTGTTGTGGAAAAGAGGATGGTGGTAAAATTGGATGCCATCCTGGAAAATCTCCTCCATCCCCTCCAGGGGGTGCTCTCTTGGAGCACATTTAACCACAGCCTCATTCCAGCATGGCGTGAAAAACAAGCACCTCTGGGAATCTTTTCTGCCTGCTGCTATCAGGCAATACAGTGCTCTCTCCCAGCGTACTCTTAAGTTCACTTTGAATTTTCTGCACAATGTACTGTACATCTGTCTGTCTAATCTTTTGTCTGTATTATTCGTGCTGTGATTTGTGCCTTGCAGTCCCTGCATTGATGGATTGAAGGCCAGAGGTCCGCATTGCCATCATTGTCTAGTTCAGGGGTGGGCAGATTCAGTCCTGGAGGGCCGCAGTGGCTGCAGGTTTTTTTTCCAACCCAGTTGCTTAATAAGTAGCACTTCTGCTTCACTTTAGTTGTTTCACTCGTTATGATTTTAAACCCTTATTGCTCATTTTAGTCTTAAACAGCTGTAGTCTTGGTTTTTAATTGCTCCTTATTAGCAATAAGATGCAAATGACAAAAGAGACCAGCATTTCTCCATTTAGCTTGTTTCCATTTACACCTCTCTTTGTATTTATCATGCCTGCACTATTGGGTTTAATTAAATACTTGGAAGGAAAATGAAGAGAAAAAAGCGAAGGACTGAGAATAACTCGTCTGTTTTAGACTTCAAATCATTTGGATGATATCCTTAGAAAGGGAAAAAAATCTAGGATATGAGAATGTGAAAAGTTGCGTTTTCTTCCTGTGTTTGTGTGGATACTGTTAAGTGCATCGGTACTTCTAATTCCTTTTGTTTCTGATGAATGTACCTTGTGATTTATTTGTTCTCAATTCAAGGTAATGCAGTTAGTTTAGATTTTTATTTTTTACATTTTTTTATTTATTAAAACACATGAGACTATACACTTACTCCCAGTCTTTGTTGAGTAAAACCCACAAAATGAAATTAGATGTTTCTTGGGACAGAGAAAGTTAAGAATTTCTATGCAGATAATACACTTGCACCTTTTGATTGTCTAAATCTCAATATCAGTTTTCTAGCAATCCGTTTCTTTTGTCGTATGCAAGTCATACCTTAAATATCTGCCATATTTTTCTAATCTTTGGTCATAGAAACTAAATAATGCAGATATATGTAGTATTTCTACACTGTACCACTCTCTTTCAAAACGTTTATCACAAAATAATTTAAAGCAAATTCAATCACAATTTTAGATAACAAAATATGGAACTCAGTCTTGAGCCTTTTATTATAAACTAGCCAACCCGCGGCGTACCAAACACCTCATAATCAGGCCGGTTTTTTAATGTTTTTTAAGCACAGGGAGAAAATTTACATTTGAAAAATCGGTAATGCAATAAATCAGCAAGAAAAGTATCATTGTAACAATGCACGGAACGAACCAACACACAATTGTCTGTGACTGAAAACTGGCGGATCGCCATCACGCCTTCTCCTGCCAGACGAAGGGATGGGGTTGCATGGCACTCAGTCGCGGAGTGTGGAACGGGAGGTGAGGAGAAGGACGTCTATTCAGCTCCCTCCGTCATGCTAGTCTGCTGATTTCTCGTTCAGTATGCACTGCCCGCTCATGTGCCCTCCTCCAACTCGTCACTTGAGTCGTTGTCGTCTTTACACAGTCCAGATGCACCTGTGACTCACGTAGACGTTTCATTGCTCTGTGTGGTTTTGGCTGCTTTTCTATATATAATCCACCAAGACACCCAACCACGGTAGTAGCGAGGTGGGAGGGGGGTGTGCACAAAGGGTAGGGACGCAACCAGTGGGAGCGGATGAGTCGCACTTAGTGGGAATTCCACGGTTTGCAGCCCGAATGGGGTTCAACGGCTTACCCACGCCTCTCTGTGCCGGGTAGACACACGCTCAATGGAAAGACACGGTTGTGTAAAACGGGTTGGTGTGAGAATACAACAGTAAGTGAATGAAAAGATGGAACTCTGGAGAGAGCAAAATACAACACAATAGTGAGCCGCATAATTATTTATTGATGGTTGAACACTTCTGGAAAGACACAGTTGTCTAAAAAGGGAGGGTTTGAGGATACAACAGAAAGTGAATGAAAAGATGAAACTCTGGAGAGAGCAACATATAATTGTCCGTGAGTGAAGAAGACGCATGTTTGTCGCGGATGCAAATTGCTGTATGTAGTGTTTAAAACAGTTTGCCTCTATGAACAGTCAAGGTGGCTCGGAGGTACATGAGGCCTCTACGACCTGCGTGCGCCATAGGTGTCTTACTTGTCGGTGGCTTGGCTCCTGGTGTGTTTTCCATGGGTGTCTTGACTTAGTGAATTATATATATAGATGAAATTCAAACATAGATGTCCTTTATTTACACCAACCAACAGGTGGAACCCCCAAATGCCTTATTTATCGACTGAAGAAGTCTAGCAGAGGACTGTTTTTTTCATTTAGGTGCATTTACATAACACATTTGAATACTGCTCAAAAAATTAAGGGAACACTTAATCATCCCAGTTTAACAACAAGTCTTGTAGCTTCAGGGATATCATTTTGTCCAGTTAGGAAGCATAAACGATTGTGATTCAGCTTCACCTGCTTTGGTGGAAATGAAAGTGACAACAGGTGCAATGGAGAGGCAACAGTAAGACACCCCCAAAAAGGAAATGGTGGCCACAGACAATTGCTCTCTCCTTATCCTTCCTGACTGATTCCTCTCGAATTTTGTGTTTAGCTAGTCCTTGTCACTACAAGTAGCATGAGGTCATACCTGCAGGCCATTCAGGTTGCACAGGTAGTCCAGCTCCTCCAGGATGGCACATCCATACATGCCGTCACAAGAAGGTTTGCTGCGTCTCCCAGCATAGTCTCAAGGGCATGGAGGAGATACCAAGAGATGGGCCATTACACGAGATGTTGATTCACAACCGTTTATGCTTCCTAACTGGACAGATTGATATCTCTAAAGCTTAATTGACTTGGTGTGAGACTGTTATGATTAAGTGTTCCCTTAATTTTTTTGAGCAGTATATTTCAATTTTCACCAATCGGCATACCAATAAATGGTATACTCCGGAAACCCCACCCTTTATTCCATTAAGCAATATGTAAAGTGCTAAACTAGCTAGAAATTAAGAGTTGTGGGTGGATACTTGCTTAAAAGAAATGATTTCTTATATGTAAACTGTAATTGAAAAACAGAATATAAAGTTATATATGATCTCATTTTCTAGTTTGAATGTTCTGATCATCCTCCAAACAAACTTAACTTTTGGCTTGTATATTAAGAGAGCTGCTGCTGTCAATAACAGGGCTGTAGGTAGCAGTAAGTAAATATAGACAGGTAGCATATTTATATTAATTGTGTGTTAAAGGTTTCTTTTAATTATTACAATAGCCAAGTAATGTATTTTTGTACCTTAAGGTTTTTCATTTTTTGCCATTATATTATAGATTAAACCACTAGTTGTATTTTCAAATATGGTCTTTATTAACTGTAACATCAATTAATTTCATCCTAACAGCCAACCCAAACAAACTACTGTAATGCAAAATGAAACTGAACATTTCTAACGGCTCAGCAACCTATATTAAGACTGGATGTCATCATTCTGTCATAGTTAGCTTTAGGGCCCTGTTGATGACGCTGATTATTTTCGTTGCTTAGACAGGGACAGTTTAAAACCACATCATCTCCATAACTGCAGTCACTTTGTCATTCTGTGTTTCCAAACCACACTGGAAGTTGAGATCAATATATATTTGTGGAATGCGATTCCAATTCAGAGAGCCAATTCTAGATGTCTTCTTGGTTTTGATCTTTTTTGCTTTGTCTGTCATGTATGGAGAAAGGTTTTAATCAGGTCATATTAAATTGTTAGTGTATAGTTGCTGTGTTCCTGTTTTGATAAAAAATTGGGGTTGATGGGATAAGAATGAAATCAATGACAGCTAGAGAGGCATGGATGGTCTGCACAGCAGTAAAAGAAATAGTTATTACTACTATATTTTTACAATTATAAAGGTGTTTTAAGCTTGTTATTATGGAACTGTGACAGAGATTAGAGTGATCACATTTTGAATACATTTACTTTCGTGAGACAAAATGGCAGTGTTTAAAATTTGAACTTATGCAGAGGCATCTGATAGAGTTCACATCCACAGGTGCATCATTAATAAACATTAATAGGTTCTGAAAATTTGGGGACAAATTCTTAGCTTTAACTGAGAGCTGTAGAGACTTAAGACGCCTGCTGCAGTAGTGTGAAGTACATAACTGGAGTGACACTAGAATGATTGCACAGACTACTAGCAAAGCACTACATTGGTATCTGCATCAGTGTTCACTTTCTTATTGTAGAGCTTTCCCCAAATTATTGCATGAAGGGTTGTATAATGTAATAGATGAGAAGGTTATTCTTTAAATCATAAATATGTAAGTCACATTGCAGTATCAAGAATATCTCTTGCCTCCTGAGTTGTGCTGCATTGACAACTTGCTCGACACCGGTTAATTTTCTAATTGTAAACTGCTCTGTAAAAAGCTTTATTATTGGAAAAGGCATCATATAAAATTAACGGTGAAATTTCTTCTGTAAAAATAAGCTTAGTCAGACAGCACTTCAGCTGTTAAACCTTCCAAGCCTTTGTGATTTTCACCCCAACAGAGCGACTAAGTATGACTTCATTGTCAGGAGTCTTAGATGCATGTCATGCAGGGGCTCCTGCTGTGGGTGGCATCTTGGGAGAGCCTGGACAAGTGCTCAGCTGAACAAAGAACTGTGTAACAGTTGAACACTTTGTTTGAAAAATACTAAACTTATCCATCACTAATTGATTGTTTGATTTTTGTTTTTGTAGATGAACCCTGATGTAGCCCTAGCATAGCAAAGTTAGATTCACAAATGTCTGACTTTCTCCTGCTCTTATAAATATAGAGCATCATTATGAATACGGGATGGGAAAGACCAAGATTCTCCCCAAAGCTCAAGGGGCTTTTATAGCAAAGTACTAATTCTTGCATTGTGCATATTTTTTTAATTTAAAGTGTAATTTAAAAAATATTTATTTTTATTTTATGTTTCAAATGGCATATTACAGCATTAATGTTTCAAATAATTGTATTGTTTTGTAACTACCTTGATCCCCTTCTTAGCAGATTCTGGTATGTGTTTTTTTCAAGATATTAATTTTCCAACTACACTAAATCAGATCAGAAATCTTTATTTCTCCTGAATATGATTATTATTTAATGCATAACTATAACAGAACTTGTAATTATGTTATTTTATTCTGTTAGATGTGTTTAGAGTGAGCCACAAGTTAGATCTGGAATGAATCTTGCTTAACTCCCTGTTTTTATTCTTAAGCTTTGAACTTACCAACTGCTGTAAGATTTAGTGCAGAGTTTAGCGCATTCTAGAAATAACCTCTATTTGTACAGCAGATGGACTGACGAATCTAGGGATAGACATACGACAGTGGACTTGCTGCCTATGGGCAAATAAAATGGCACCTCCAGAATGTTACAAAAGAGAATGGTGAACGGTAAGGAGAAATAAACGAGGATTTGAAATACTATAGCTTCAAATGCTACATAACATTTTAGAGATACCAGAAGGAAAGGAATCAGTCGGTCAGTCAGTCATTTTCTAGCCAACAATAAATAAACCTTTAAAACCTTTAAACCTTTAACTAAACAAGCAGCTCTATAAGCTCTATTTTGTTTCTCTTCTCAGTACTCAAATGTGGCTCTTAGTGCCACTGCCCACCTGCCATATTGTTTTGCCTGCCTAAGGTAAAGTCATCTCTGATGTAGGATCACAGGAATCATTGGGTTGATGGGTCCTTTCATCGGATTGGTTGGCCCAGCACTGACTCAGCTGTGGAATGGCCAATAGGGAGAAGGCAGCTTGATGGCTGAGGTCTCCAGGACTCTGAACAAATTGAAATTGTATTCTGTGATATCATCTACTGTTGAATTCTGCTCTGTACTTGTAATATTTCTATTGCACTATTATATTGTATTGAGGATAACTTGTGTTCTGTTCTGTGTATTGTGTTGTATTTAAAACACACCTTTTTTTTTGACACCCACGGCCTACCTGGAAAGGGGTCTCTCTTTGATCTGCCTTTCTCACGGTTGCTTCCATTTGTTTCCCTAAAAGGGATTTTTTTGGGGGGAGTTTTTCCTTGTCTTCTTAGAGAACAAGGGCCTGTTAAAGCCCATTGTGGCACTTCTTGTGTGATTTTTGGGCTATACAAAAATAAGTTGTATTGCATTGTATTGTGTAATTTCAATGGATGCAAAAGTCTATACAGGCTTATTAAAATTTCACCTTTTGTTAATGTAAAGTGTGAAACCAGGATCAATTATAACATTCCTTTTTCAGCATGAAACAACAACAATTAAGTAATGGATAACACAGTAGCAACAAACACATTTCATTGTGCCATCATTTTCTGTGAGTCTGGAGCAAACTACCAAGAAGCAGAAACCTTAAAAACATTTAAGAAGTGTCAGAATGAGATATTGGGACAACTTGACTATTAAGCTAAACAAACGAACCTGATGGGCTGAATGGTCTCCACTCGTTTGTCAAGTTCTTATGTCCACCTGGAATGAAAGAAAGCCTACAGCCTGCTATGATGGTGATCTCTAAATCATTTCATAACGATATGCTTTAAAGTGCCTTTAGAGAGAGAGAGTTAGTTAGTTAGTTAGTTAGTTCTTTATTGTCCCAAAAGGAAATTTAGGACTGAAGCCAGGAAGCACTTCTTTACTTGAAGAGTTGTGGGAGTCTGAAACAAACTACCAAGATGTGAGTTGAAGCAAAAAAACCTGAAAATCTTGGAAAAAGTATGTGGATGAGATATTGGGACAGCTTAGCTATTCGCTAAACAAATAGACCTAATTGACTAAATGATTCTCATTTGTGATTTTTTTTGTTTTGTTTTTATGTTTCAGCAAGAGTGAAAGGGAAGGTCTACAGGACAGTAGTGAGACCAGCTATGTTATATGGGCTGGAGACGGTGGCACAGGAGACACAGCTGGAGGTGGCAGAGTTAAAGATGCTAAGATTTGCATTGGGTGTGACGAGGATGGACAGGATTAGAAATGAGGACATTAGAGGGTCAGCTCAGGTGGGATTGTGTTGGTTTGGACATGTGCAGAGGAGAGGTGCTGGGTATATTGGGACAAGGATGCTAAGGATAGAGCTACTAGGGAAAAGGAAAAGAGGAAGGTCTCAGCGAAGGTTTATGGATGTGATGAGTGAGGACATACAGGTGACGGGTGTAACAGAACAAGATGCAGAGGACAGAAAGATATGGAAGAAGATGATCCGCTGTGGCAACCGCTAATGGGAGCAGCCGAAAGAAGATGATTTTATTTTCATAATGTATCATGACAATAAATCAAATGTAACCATTATTATTAAGTAGCAAACTAAAAAAAATGTTTCAGCACTATGCTTTACTCTCTTGCTGTGACTTTTTCATGTTTGCATTATTTATTTGTTTGTCTCGTGTAATATACTGAAACCTTGAATTAGATTTAAAGAAGAAAATAACAATGTGTATTTTAGCGAATTACTAAATTTTGCATGAAAGAAATGATCAGTTTTGTCATTACTAGCATGGCTGTTATTTATTTACTTTTTTTGATTGAAAAACGTGCTAAAAGCTCTATAGAAAAGGCCACAGTGTTATAACCCTTAATGTACCCATGTTTTGCCCCGTATGTGTTAGCTGTAACTGAGATGATTTTGTAGTGCAGCCGAAAAAAAAAAAAGTTTAAAGTTCATATATAGGCAGAATTTTACAATGTTACTGGTACATTTTCTATTATCATGTTCTAATGCTCTGTGGTTCTGCGTTTATTGAAAGACCACCACACTCTTTAGCAGAATGGAAATTGTGGGCTGACATTTTTATTTTTCTAAGAAAGCATCTTTCTGTTTTATGTTAATTCATGTTTATAAATGTGTGTGTGTATATATAAATATATATCTTCCTGTTTATGAGCATTTGTATTTTTGTTTAGGTGATTTTTCTTTTTATATTTTGTTTTACAGGATCTATTTTCAATCAATTCATATGTGTATGCACAGAGACCACAACAAGACATCCACAGCTTTGAAGGCACTTTTACTCGGGTCAGTTATGAAATGTAATTATTAACCTGTAATTTTAATGTTGCTAATTATGACACCTTGCTTGACAGCCTATCTGAAAGTATAAACGCTACTTTAATCTAAATGAAGCCTTTCATGTTAGGGTGGATTGTGTTTCAGCAGTTAGAGCTGCTGCCTTTTAGCTTCAGGAACTTGGTTCTGTGCCCTTCTTGGATGCTGACTATTCTCTGGATTATCTGCTTACTTCCCATATACGCACATGTTAGGGTTATTCACAATTTTCAAATGTGATGATGATGATGGGAGTGTCGGCCTGTACATCGTTGTGCCCTACCATGTAATGGTGCTCTGTCTGGGGCCGTTTCCTGCCCTGTGCCCGAGGCCTTCACTATAGACTCGGGTTTCCTGAAAATCCTTAATGCACATAGCAATTGCATAATTTTAATGGCTGCAAATGAATCATTCCACTTTTTTTCCATTTATAGGTCATTCTTCTATTATTGTTTCAGTTTACGACTTACGACATTTGTTAGGTTTTGAAAGTTTATTTTCTAATTTTAATTAAAGTGGTGTCTTTAAATTGGGGTTTCTAGTCCAACATTTGCCTGCAAATATTCATGTCAAAGCCATTAGTTATGTATGAATTACAGGTTTTCTTCCATTCAGGTCACTGTTTTTAAAATGTTTTTATTAATAGCAGATTAGCCACAACAGACTGAAAAGGGGCCTGTAGTGAGCATTCAACCACAAAGAGGATCTTTGTTTATTGCTTTCATTCTTGGCCACACACAAGGCTTAGCAAGAGAGCATTTCCTGTTCTGATTCATTCTCTCATATCTTTTGCGTAACTTGTTCTCTGACTTTTAAGGTTGACTCACTTTTGTGTATATTCTTTTTGTCAAACGTTTTCTTTGTTGAGGGGAACCTTTTTTTTTTTTTTTTGTTCTCTTGCAGACTTCTCCGAGTAGCTTTGCATTAGATTTCTTTTAACTTGTTGTTTTAATGTAATGATTTTATGTCTTTGCCAGTCGTTTGTGTGTGTAATAAAGAAAAATGAATTAAAAAAAAAAAAAAATGTTTTTATCTAGTTTTCAAAATAAGGATCACATTTTAGGTAGGTCATTCAGTCGAAATCGTATCTCTTCCCCTAGTTTCAGAAGCCAGTGTGTTCACATTTCTGCTTGAGTAGGTTAATTGTTAGCATAAGGTTGATTTTTGTTAGATTAGTTGGATAGCTTAATGGGGGTATGATCCCATTTCACTTCTTGACTTTCTCTGCTTTAGAGCAGGGATCTCTAATTAAAAAAGAATAGATAGAGAAAGGGGAAAAATTGTCATAAATACTAAGACGAGAGTCATCAAACAGATTGAGGACTTCAGCTGAGACCATTTAGGTTCCCCCTGTAAAGGAATAAATAACCTTATTTCTGAGTGTAGTTAGGAAAAAAAATAATTCTTTTGTTTTGAGGTGGTAGTTTAATCATAGCAGATTTATGATCAGTGTCCATGGCTTTAAAGAATGACCTTGATTTGCTCTTCCAATTTTATGTGGGAGGGGAAGGGAAAGAAAATGTACTTTAAACATTAACTTCATGTGTGGCCTCCGATGCTGTCATCCATCAAATGAAAATTAACAGGATGTAGATATATAACTTAATGTAGCACATGATGGAAGGATGAGAGCTTAGTAAAATGTTTTCATTTAGAGGGACACGATGACAATGGTGGGGGTGGGATTAACAGTGCTGGGGGTGTTCGACAGTGTTGATGTCCCTAATCTAAAATAGGACTGTCAGCCAAGCTTTGCTGAAAACCGCACACAGTAGAGAAGTGGGGCGTTACAAATGGATACCAACAAAGATGACCAAATGTTTGGTAAAAGCACATGTAAACCGTATCTGTTTTGAATGTTAACTTTCTATATTTGGATTTTGCTGATTTGCCACAGTTCCACTGTGTGTGGGCCTTGTTTGTAATTATTTTTCTTTTAAACTTTTTTTTTTTTGTGTGTGTGTGTGTGTGTTTGTCTGATATTTAAGCATCATCTGTGACAATCTCCTGTTACTATAAAACCACAACACTCTGGAAAGTTGCTTGTCACAGCCATAAGTCTCCCCCCCACACACACACACACTCCCTTTTTTCTGCCTATTTCACATTAATCCACCTTAAAGGCTGGGGCACACAATAGTAGACTTTTGCTATGCAAATGGAAAATGATTTCTTACGTTGGCGCGGCTCTAATTTATGATATACGTCCACTTAAATTAATATTTCCATTGTAAATTTGGTATCTGCATTAACAAGAATCAATTTTAGTTTTTGAACCTATTGACATTTCTTTTTAATTACAATGGAGCAATGCAAATCAAGCAGCCTTTCAATATCCCTTTCATTTCAAGGGGAATTTATTGTTAAACTGTATTGATTGCTCATGAGCGCCTACAAATTGAAGTATTCATTTTTTTTCCCTCCACTACTCAGTACTTCAGCTTCTAATTATTAGTAATTGTAAAAATTACATCACAAAACTTAGAAATAGTTTATCATTCCTTTCAATCAGACTTGGTTTAGAAGTCTATCAGTTAAGATTAACCGAGGCTGCAGCATACAGTGAGTAATGGCTGCCTCTTGTAATCGAGTGCCTGTTTGAGGACAGTGCACTACAAAAAAGAAAAAGTGTTTCAGCTAATGAGTCCCCACATCAGTTTATTTTAATTTAGGAGATAATTTACCACCGTTAGGATTCCTACTCAAAATAATTTGCAATATGTTTCTGGTTCACATTGTGCAGCATTCCATCCAAATCAAAATAGCTTTGTATGAAGCGGGGAATAGCACTTTGGAAGATAAATATGCTGGTACAGTCCAAAGAGTATCTTTTTTTTTATATGTATACATTTACTTAGAAATTCTTAGGAACACCTGCTTATCTGTGTAATTATCTTGTTAGCCAATCATGTAGCAACAGGGTACTACCATCAAATCATGCAAATCAAGAGCTTCAGTTATTGTTCACATCAAATACCAGAATGGAGAAAAATATGATCTTAGTAATTCATCGTGGCGTGAGTGGTGGCTCTGAGGCTAGGGATCTGCAATAGCAATCGGAAAGTTGCCGGTTCGTATCCCATAAATGCCAAAAATGGACTCTTGCTCTGTTGGGCCTTCGAGCAGGGCACTTAACCTGCAATTGCTGAGCCTTTTGAGTAGTGAGAAAAGCGCTATACAAATGTTGGTGCCAAATGGGCTGGTTTGAGTATTTCTGTAACTTTGATCTCCTGGGATTTCCATGCACAGCAGTCTGTAGAATTTACTCAGAAAGTTGTGAAAAACAACAAAAAAAAAACACCCAGTGAGTGGCAGTTCTATGGTAATGCTTTCTTGATAAGAGAGATCAGAAGAGAATCGCGAGAGTGGTTCGCAATAACAGAAAGGCTACGGTAACTCAGATAACCCCTCTATACAAGTGTGGTGAGCAGAAAAGCATCTCAAAAAGTGTGCAGCACATCAAACCTTGAGGCAAATGGGCTACAGCAACAGAGGACCACATTGGGTTCCACTCCTGTCAACCAAGAACAGAGATATGAGTGCGCAGCGGGCACAAGCTAACCAAAACTGGACAATAAAAGACTGGAAAATCATAGCCTGGTGTGATGAATCTTGGTTTCTTTTAAGGCACACACAGATGGTAGCGTTAGAAATTGGCACCAACAGAATCAGTCCGTGCACCTAACCTGGCTCTGGCAGCCTTGGGTAAGCGTCCATTACTTACATACTTTATACACAGACAGTAGATTTGTTTTTCATATCTCTTACTTTCTGTTCGCAGGTTTTTTTTTTCATTTTTTGAGGCTTACTGGAAATGTCCTTTCTATTTTTTATTTTGTTTCTTAGAGTTAAATACCTGTATGTCATTTTTACATGTGTAGTTACCTCTCAGCTCGTTACATGTACTGATATGATCATATTTTCTATATACTGTATATTCGCTCTTGCACACCTCTATCAAAAAACTACCTAAACAACTAAAATACTAAATATTAAAATATCAAATTGCATCATCCTCATGTGAACTCGTAAGCAGGAGGTAAGCTCTGCCTTGTTTATTCTATATTCTCCTTCGATTTATTTGGATAAAATACAGCGTTGTTTTCTTTCCAATATAGTTGACTCCATTCTATCAGAACCAGACCCTTTACCAGATACTTGTGTATATAAAACGTTTTTCATAGTAACTATTTTGTTTCTGTAAATGGTAATTTACTTTTAATAATTCACTTATTCTTCCTCTTATACTTTTAAGGTGTCTACATTTTATTCGGTAGATGATGTGTTTTCTTTATTCCTTTGTAATTTTGTACTATTGTAATTCCCCAAAAAAGAAGAGCATTCATCCCTCGAAACGTGTTGGCAACTGGATACTGACGGATTTTGTTATGAACACTGCCAAATCGCAGACTACTCACTACAGATAAACACATTTCAAGTTCCTATCAGTTTTCATGTTCCATTTTTAAGACCTCCGCTTTGAAGTCATCCTTGAACAAAAACATCTCCTCACTGTGACCTGAAGCTGTATTTTTCAGTCTTGTTTTAACTTCTCTCATTTATTTTGGTTTTCCTGGATAATTATTTTTGCAATGCTTTGGTCAACACACAGATTCTGTTTTTGATAGATACTTTGGAGTTAACCTCTGTATTTCTACTATATACAGGTTGGCCCGCCTTATCCACGGGTATATGGTTTTAGGATTCCCCGCAGGGGTACAAAAGCCGTGGATCCTCAGGACTTTTATAAAAATATAAAGATGATCACATGCACATAGTGAACACTAGGGCTGATACAGCAGGACAGAGGGTTGGCTGGGCTTGGGTAGGCCATGCCTTTGCTGCATCAGCCTGAGCATATTGTTTTGCACACGGAATTTCAAATTTTCTTTTTTGAGAATATTCTAGAATTTTTTTTTTTGAGTAATTTAAAACTGCAGTGGGACAATATCACTGATGCCAAACCCACAGATTAGACGGGCTGACGGTGTATATTTTTAAATTTTTGGAACAATTTTGATGAGAACAGGGGCCTCATGCATAACGGCGTGTGTAGAATTCACACTATAACATGTCGAGCGGACAAAAGCGGAAATGTGCTTGCGCACAAAAAAATCCAGATGCATAAATCTGTGCGTTCGCCATCTTCCACGTTCTTCCGGTCCATAAATCTCGGTCAGTGTGAAAAGTAACGCACTTGCACGCGCCTGCTGTCTCGCCCCAAATCCTCCCAGAATTACGCCTCTTTGAATATGCAAATCAATATAAATAGCCATTAAGCGCTCCTAGATAGCCTTCTGTGAAAAGACAATGGCAAAAGCACAAGGGAAAATAGAAGAATTTCAGTGAATACCATGTCCAAACTTGTAGTAGCTCTGTCATATCCGCTATATCCATATATTCAATCTCTTTTCGTCGTTCTGTTATTTCACCGAGTATTAATTTCCGTTTGTTAGCTCTAATGCAATCTTTACTATCAGTTTTTGAGACTTAACGAATTTTAGTACTTTCATAATCTCTAACCTGCTCTGCAGTGTATCGTGCCAACATTTTTGAACCTCTTTACGATATTCTACTTTGTCTTCTACTCTCTTTATCTTTTCTTCTTCTTTGTCTTTTATTTCCACCCTAACTTGGACCTATTGGGTTTTCAGTTCATCTCTTGGCACCAAAGTCTCGCAGGACGTTCTCTCTGAAAATGTCTTGTCTCGTCCCAAGATTTTTTTATATAATGGAGAGATATGTTCTGAATAGAATAACAAAGTTTTGTAATAGTGAAATAATGAATTGTGGAGAAGTGGTTTTATCAACTTTTAACTTTTCTTTTGAAGCAGATTAACTTATTTTATAGTGATCACTGAGATGTTTGAAACAGTGCAAAGGTGTCTATATTTTGGAATTTACAAGTTCAAGCCTAGCAATAGAGTGACACCATGCCCATGACCCCATGACCTGGAACTAAATAAAGAGTGTCTGGAAAAGTTAGGTTTTTATATATATGTATGTACTCATTAATTTTTTTTTTTTTTTTTTGTAGGAAGATTCTGATCCACCAGTCCATGAAAGTCTCAGCATTGAAAACACTCTCTGGGCCAGCACCATAGTAGCTTCTGGTGAGATCAGTTTTCTGTGCGATATTATGTAAAATTTTGTTGCAGAAGTTTTATTTCTACCTTAGAATTGTCTAAAATGTATTTGGCATTCCTTCCATCTCATAAAGTAAAATAAATAAATAAATGGAAAAGAAAATCTATGTTAACAATCAATGTTTTTGTCCCCTCTCTTTTAGTAAATATTTTCCTTTTTACTGTTACTGTGATCTCTTTCTGTCTTTGTAGAGCAATCTGTGTCAGTCTGTCTCTGACTTCCTGTCTAGCCATTCTACAGTATCTGTGTGTCACTGCGTCTATGAATAATATATGAACTTAGAAGGTGCTTATTTTAATTGGAACATTGTCAATATCTAGTCCTGGCTCTGTAATTTAACATTCCCAATGAACCCTTTCCTCAGGGTTGAAGTTAAATTAAAATGAAAGTGTCAAGAATTTTAGAATTGTACTTGGCACATCCATTTCAATAATTTAAGAACATATCAGTAAATGTGGTGGTGTGCTTTAGCATCACAACATCTCTGTAAGCTCTATAAACCTGTTTTCAGCTTTGGTGATTTAGAACAATGTCTGATACTGAAGTCTATTTAAAATACAAGTTTTTTAAAAAGTATAACCTGAATGCTGGTAAGTACTTATTTGAAAAAAGAAAAAAACGATAAATGGGAACTAAAACTAGTGTATGTCTATACAGAATACAAATACTTATGTGTATATACTCATTCTTAAAGAACACAGATGCGCTGCATACCAATCCCATTTTAGTTACTTTCTTACAAAAATATATTTGTTACCATATAGATAAACTTTGCATAAATGTCACTAACAAATACACCTACTAATGGAATGCATACCATCTGGGTTTATGTCATCTTAGTTTTCAACGGTGCATTGAATCCCTTATACACTTACATCAGTGTGCTGTTAGTGATCTTCCACGCTATTGATTTGTGGTCTGTCTCCTCTGTAATTGTCAGGGCACTGGCAATTGGAGCTGAAGGTTTGTGAGGTGTTCCCCACATAATTCCCCAAACACTTTTATCTGGGCCTGACCTTGACCAGCAGGTTGACCTCGACAAGTAATCACACTGCTCATCATTGAAATTTTATTTCCTTTGCTGACATCTATGAAAGTTTTCAGCAGCACATTCATTCTTTATATGAAGCTTGTGGCCAACCAGTGAGTAACAGAAAAGTTTGGCAAAAAATTACTTTAATGAGTACTGTCAAACCCAGAAAGCTAAAACAGGTGCTTTTCTTATTCAGGTTGTCCACATGGTATGTTGTTATTTAATAGTGTAAATGTAAAACGAACCTGTTTCATTGCAACACTGATTTTTGTTTTCATAAATGTTCCTGGATTATATTAGCCTCTTACATTTTCCTGATGTTGCTTTTCAGAACGATAGTAGTACTTCCCTAATGTAGGCTGTTGTTTACAAGTGCTAGTCATGAAGGACATTTCCATCTCTTTCCAGAATGAGATTACGAGAGGCCAGTGACTGATGTGACCACACGAGAGAGCCACTGAGCCCCAATCCCCAAATACAATCCTGTGTTCAAATCACAGTCTTTTACTCATCAAAATACCTTTAATAGGTTCTGCTTCCTTATTTGACACAACACAGCACAGAAAATAATCTTCTTTTCTTCTCTTGCACCTCCACTCCTCCCAGGTATGTTTTGCTCTACTCCACTCCAGACTCAAGACTGTCCATGTGAAGTTGAGGACCTTCCTTTTCAACCTAACCCAGAAGTACTTCCAGTGTCGAAACCTCATCTTCGGGAAAGCACTTCTGACATTGGGGTACAAACTCGAACACTCACTTTCTGGCAGCCCCCAAGGAACCCAACAGGGTAGCTCTATTGGACCACGGCCCCCAAGCTGCCCTATGGGCGACCATATCAGTGCTCGCCATGAGGGATGCTGCCACCCAGTGTATGGAAGATCTACCTACACATGGAAGGCAGTCTTCCATTGTTCCATATGTATGGCCTCCTGGTTGGTATAGGGACTAGTATTTTTATGCTGGTCGGGATGCTCCATCTATTTTGTTCATCCTGTAAATGGCATCTCAGCTGCACAGTTAGTCCTGTCCACTGTTGCTGGGATGTCTAGCCTGGTGTAGCTCTCATCTGCATCTTATGATGTTTGTCTCCCAGCCAGTTGAAGGATAGGAATCCATCTCGGTTCAGATTCCAGTCCTTTCATTACACTGCTAAGCAAATTCAAAGGTTATTAGTGTATGAAACTGTATACAACATACAAGCATTTTCACTTTTTTTTTTTATCACAATATATATTAGGTAGTCAACATAGTTTTAGTCAAGTAGCTTCCCAGTAATCAAGCCTGAAATGTGTATCTTATACATTTTAGTCAAGTAGCTTCCCAGTAATCAAGCCTGAAATGTGTATCTTATACATTTTATTACCCTGCTGTATACCCTGTATGTGCTTTTTTTATGAAGTGAACATGTAGGACAAAAAAATATATGTGCACAGTTTAAAATATAATATTCTTAAATTACTTCCTTCGCCCACCAACCCTGGGGCAGCACCTGCTCTTTCAAGGCTGAACCACTTGAAAGGCGTCAGAACACTCCTCCATTAGAGAAAGCGATTGTATTTAAAGAGACTAGACTTGCCCCCTGCTCGCTTTGCTCGCCCCCCCTTAACCCCACCCCAAATCCCCCGCTAATCCAGCCACTTCACGTCTCTGCCACTCACGTTGTGAAGGTGAAGGTGAAGGTGAAGGTGGAGGGGGAGGGGGCGTCTACTGGACACACACTAAGGAGATGCGGTCTGATCTGCTGCTGTCTTTGTGTTGCCGAGCTGCATGTTCTGTTTGTCGTGCTGCACATCAATCATTTAAAAGCCTGTACAGCAGCTGTCCTTTTGTCTCCCTGCCGTGTCTCGTGTGACGTTAAAGTGTCTCGCGCAGGATGTCAAATTGTCTTCCATTCCTTCCAAGATTTTTTTTTTAATAATAGAGAGATGCTCTACAGAGGAGTATGCGGGGCCTGGGAGGAGGACAGTTTGGTCCTTAGTTATTATAGACAGAAAATCAGTTACTTCAGTATTCACTACAGCTATTTTAAATGCCAATAAATACTAACGTGTAGTAAAAAGTGAAATTAAAAAAGTAAATTACATTAATGCCTCATCAAAAGCAATATTATTAATTTATCCACTAACTTGCATTCTGGAAACATTGCTTTTTTGCATTTCTGTTTGCATATTGTTCAGGATATTTTTTCTCTTTCTCGTTTATTGGATGATTCTCTTTGTTCTTCATTTTTATTATATGCAGCTCTCTTTTGTTCATTATTTTTTTTTCAACATTTATTATCAACTCTTGCTGTCTTTTTCTGTCGCAATGTAAAATTCAACATTCTTGAATAGATCGATGATAGATTTGCTCTTGTGCCTTGCCATTATAACCGACTGCATTGAAGGGTGAGTTAGCAGCACTGAGAGTGTCATGGGGTGGAACAGAGAGAGGATGTGTACAGTAGGAGTAATGATTGGGCAAGCAGTGTGGAAGCAAGTGGTTAAAGCTGAATATCGTGGACACGATGGAAACCTTTTTTTAATATAATAGAGAGTTATAAAAAGGCGTAATTCTTTTGTTCACTTTTGGAATTGTTAACAAATTGTATTCAGGCTGTAATAAATCACTTAAAGCAAAGTAGGAAGCATTGTAGAAACACAAAGGGCATCATTAGTATGGCAGACTCCTGAAAAGATATCTTTAGGGTGAAAAGGCTATTTTTTATTTTTATCTTTATCTTACTAATAATACTCTTATGGTGTTTTATTATTTTCACAGTATAATAATAATATGCGTTACTTACATTTTAATTGGGGAAAACTCAGTGAGCCCCGCAACAACAGAACTTGGCAAGGATCTGAACCCTTGATTCTGTAATCATAAAGTAATTATTACTTTGCTGTTATTTTTAAGATGTTATTATGTAATCTGGATAGGAATATAAATAATGAGCTGGTTAAGTTTGCAGATGATACCAAGCTAGGTGGATCAGCAGATAATCTAGAATCCGTTAAATCATTACAGAGGGATCTGGACAGCATGCCAGCTTGGGCAAATTTGTAACAGGTGAAATTTAATGTAAGTTAATGTCGAGTGTTACACATAGGTAGTAGGAATGTGGGATTTGAATACACAATTGAAGGTCTGGAAATTGAAACTACTACTTATGAGAAGGACTTAACGAGTCCTAGTGGGTTTGTCACTTTTAACTTCCAGGTAGTGTTCAGAAGTCATTAAGAAGGCTAATGGAATGTTAAGTTTTAGATGTGCAGAGTACAAGTCAAAGAAGGTTATGCTACTTACATTTGTAACCTTTTGATGTGTGGGCTTAAAAATTGATTTATGGGAAATTGTTGATAGAAATATTTAAACTATGTGAGAAAATGGACTGTGTATAAAACATTCTCGACGAATCTTACAGTTAACTATCTGAAAGACACATTTTCCAATTTTATTTAAAGAGTTAATATTTTGAAAATTAAAGACGTTAAGATAATCCATAGTATAAAAAAAATGGGATTTAGAATAAAACATTTGCAGCACTGAAAATTACAGAGCTGTGTTATACATATACATAATTCCATTCTAATCCCATTCTTTAATTAATCCCTTCAGTTTTTGAAAGCCGGCCACCTATTTTTGCCTAATGTTGGTAGTAGTTGTTACTGTTCCTCGATTCTCTTGTTCAAGCAGTCATCCTGAGAGATTGTATGAACCACAGGTGCATCACCGAAGAACACTACATGTTATGTCAATTTATTTATATAGCACATTTAAAACACCATAGGAATGCTGTGGCCAAAGTGCTTTACAATAATAGAATAAAAGAAAACAAACCAATAACATAAATAGAAATAAAATATTTGAACATAAATAAAATAAATAGAAGTAATGTCATAATCACAATGAGGAAAGCATCAGAATTACTGAAGGTCACGGAATGCAAGTGAATAGAAATGAGTCTTTAATCTCGTTTTGAATTGTAGACGACTCCTTTATGTGATGAGGTAAAGAGTTCCACAGGCGAGGAGCAGCAGCTGCAAATGCTTTGCCCCCCTTGGTTTTACACTTGATACGAGGGACAACAAGAGACAACTGACCAGAAGATCTAAGCACTCTGGACGGCTGGTTTAAAACACACAATTCAGATAAATAGGCAGGAGCGAGCCCATGTAAAGATTTCAAAACTGGCAACAAGATTTTAAAATGTTATGGTGCACGTTAGTGCACGGAGTAGACAAATGACTTTCAGTTCACTTTATTCTTAAAATAATAATGCTTTTTATTTTGGGGTAAGGCAGAATAACTTTATTTTGAGGCTTTAAAATGTCCATATTGTGTCACTTTTCTTCTGCTCTTTCTAAGTGAGGGATTACATAACATTTCCCATCCTGCTCAGTCCAATTCAGGATCACTTGGGGCCGAAGCCTATCCTGGCAATACTAGCACAAGACAGAACTTGTAAATAACATTGGGCTGCTTAGTAAATATAGTTAAAACTCTACACACATTATACACTCAAGCATTTATTCATGAATTTTTGTACATCAGCTTTCATCCATTTAACAGATGGCTCACATCTGCTTTGATATCTGATTTCTAGTGATTTCATCTCTTAGAACAGCACTAATTGAAGTGGTTATATATTTAACATCCAAAAAAATTATTTTTTTTAACTGAAAAGCCTCACTTCGTAGTTTAAAACTCATAAGCTTTTTTTTTTTTTATTATTAAAAACTTCTTTCTCTGATGACCATTATGCATCTACCCTTTGAAAGGATTTTTGTTTTCCCTCTCAACTGAATCATAGGTTTTGAGACTAAAAAAGTAAATGACATTTCAAAGTTAATACAATGAAAATCACAATGAAGCTAGCAGAGTTCCTTATCATTGATAGTTTAAAATGTTTAATTCAATTCAGGTGTGTGGAGGAATCATAAGATGGAGACAGAAACCAGCCCTGGACAGGGTGCCAGTACATCACAGGACTTAATCACTCACACAGAGCCAGTTAAAGGAATACTCCACAGAAAAAAAAATATATATATGTATTTTATATATGTTACCTATCCCATGTAACTTGTAGTGATGGCTGAGAAAAAAAATGATTCTCATGTTTTCATGAAGTATGACAGAAACAAAATTATGCAATAATAGGAGGCAATAGTGACCAGTGATTTACCTTGGCAAATGATTTGAAAAAAGAGAAAAAAATCCTCGTTTTTACCCACATTACACATGTCTGTTAACCAGTTGTGTGCTCAAAATGTACAAAGCATATGCATTTTTTGCTAAAATATTATTAAGTAGGTATACATCATAAACAGGAAAGCTCATTTCCATAATACAGTGCTTTTGAATTGAAGTCAGGTCTCTTAACCAGTGAATGAGAGAGAAAACCAGATCTGTTTAAAAACATTACATTTTTTTTTCTCAGCCATTACTACAAACAGCATGGGGTAAATAACATGAAAAACAAATAATTTTAACATAACCCCTGTGTCTTTGGGAATGTGAGAAGAAACCCCATGTAGGTAGATGGAGAATGCATAGATTGAATAGGGACAACAACCAATTTTAAGACTAGGGTGAATAAATTATGTGACATTGTAATTATAATTTATTTTAGCACAAAGTATATACTGTATGGTTACAGTTTTTGTTACGTGATTTATTGCTGATCCAAATTTGATCTTTTTCCATTAGGCTGACACAATAAAAATTGCAGGTTCAGGTAATATTAATAATGTTGTTGTTGTTAATAATAATTATTTTATTGTAAGGGATTAGTTACTAATTACAGTTAATCAGTAATAATCAATGTTGACACTAATATCATACATAAGCCCATAAACTTTCCCTTTGAGTTTTTCCTTTAATGAGTATACCATAAGCCTTAAATCATTTAATTTTTGATAAGGTTTGTTCCTATGATGGTTAAAGATCCTTAACTTCAGAAAACCTAACCCTTCAAACAAAAATACTTCTACTTTCCAGTGTCATTTGTGTTAGTTTACTTCATAATCCTAGGATTTTGCACTGCAGACCATTTTTTTGATTCATTCCTAGCAAAAAATACAAATGACTTCTTTCCAAATGCCTTGAGGCAGATCATTTGTTCTCTACTGTCTCCATCTACGGCAGCTTGAAGAAGTGGTAGCACTAATTGGAGAGCTCTCATCTTATCATATGCAGGAGAATTCACGTCTTCAATGGAGGGCTGTCTTGTCACAGAATGGTGACTGATTAGTGCCTCAGTAAACATACTAATAACTGTTTCATGAAGCACAACAAAGAAAAAAAATGTTTTAATTGGTTTTCATTGCAATAAAATGCAAATGTTTCATTTTCCATAAAATACAATTAAATTAAGTATATGGATATCTATTGATTCTTTGTTATGAATCAATTGATTCCATTACAGTATATGCTGGCTCCTACCCTGCACCTCCATTGCTTATGCTACAGGTACAGGCTCTTGTGCTTTACATGAGTTTTCACTGTTGACTACATCCCTTTTTATTGATGCCGTCATTTTTTCCACAGTACCAGCCGTATCCACATACTTGTCTGAGGCTTAGCCACATCAGTCTCAAAATTTAAATCAAGCCTGAACTACTGCACTCATTTGTAAAGTTCCTTTCATTAAATTTCATTACACCTCCATTTACTATATTTACTTTCATGTTTTCCTGCCATTCTTGTTTTTTTTTGTTTTACTTTTTACTTTGTTTAGTCCATTGAATATGTTGTAGTTTACGTGAACTTCCCCTCTTCGTGATTTGCCCATGTTCCATTTTATACCCTCATTGAACAAAGCTGCAAACAACTTTTACTATTATTTATATGTGGTTACATGCCAAGGCACTTGCATTGTAACTGGAAGACCACGTAAAGGCAAAATGTTCAGTAGACAGCATCTGGATGGCAGGTAGCACAGCTGGTAAGTCGTCACACACCTGAAACACACTTAAAATGAATGTGGAAGGTGGCAGAGTGGTAGATTATTCTGTGTAGCTGACACATTCTGCACTTTCTTCCACATTCTATCTGTTTTATCATAATGGGCCTCTGTTATAGTGCCATCAGTTAATCGGCTGTATCAGAGGTAGGCAACACTAGGAAAAAAATAAAAATAAATGAATGTGTGTGTGTGTATGTGTACATATATATGTATATGTATGTATGTGTATATATATATATATATATATATATATATATATATATATATATATATATATATATATATATATATATATATATATATATATATATATATATATATATATATATATATATATATATATATATATATATATGTATATGTATGTATGTATGTGTGTGTATATATATATATATATATATATATATATATATATATATATACTGGATTTTTTTCTCCCAAAATAATATTTTGTGTTTACTTGTGTTATATTTGATTAATGGTTAAATGTGTTTGATGATCAGAAACATTTTGTGTGACAAACATGCAAAAGAATAAGAAATCAGGAAGGGGGCAAATAGTTTTTCACACCACTGTATGATGTATGTGTATATATGTATGTATGTATGTGTGTATATATATGTATGTATATATATATATATATATATATATATATATATATATATATATATATATATATATATATATATATATATATATATATATATATATATATATATATATATATATATATATATATATATATATATATATATATATATATATATATATATATATATATATATATATATATATATATATATATATATATATATATATATATATATGTATATATATATATATATATATATATATATATATATATATATATATATATATATATATATATATATATATATATATATATATATATATATATATATATATATATATATATATATATATATATATATTTATGTGTGTGCATGTATGTATACAGTATGTGTGTACACTTTTCAATTGTCTGAGACTCCACACGCCTCACCCTATCTGTCCCACTCTGTACTGTAGTATTTGATGCCATACCAACAAACTGGCAGATAGGTTTTGCTTTTGGTCCAATAAATGGATAATTCACAAGAAGTCTCTTGTGATGAAAACTCCAATATGTATACACCTTCACTAACACTTCACTTTTGAATCTCGATCCTGTCACTCTCTTAAGATTTTTTGTGTGGTTGTTACTTACTCAGTCTGGTACAGTACATGCTATACAGTTAATATCTCTGTTTTTTAATTTCATATTGTTGCATATTTGTTTTTTTTTTTATTGCAGTTTTTCACTTCAATTGCTGTGTTAACTGAATATGTGTGAGCTGGAGGATGTCATTGTATCATGTGCTGCATTGTTACATTTTTCAAGGTTTCTGTACCAGCTAGCAAAAGATACATCTCATTTTACTGTAAAAGTATAATGAAAGTACACTGGATAAATAAAACTTTAACATTATATTGTAGTAAAGGTGCCTGAGAAAAAATGTTTGGTGAAAACAATGGTTGCTGTGCGGATTTTAGTTTAAGAGCTTTGCACAAGGAGCAACCACAACAAATTTCAACATTTGAGCCAGTTGGACATAGTAAAACCCAGCAAAATATGCTAATTTGGCAGTATTCTGTAAATTCTGTTAATTTTATCATATATTTTAATTTTGTTTTATAAATTACAGTAATTTACTGAGCCCATACAACAGTACCAGTAGAAATGAGCTGAGAAAAGAACAATAAATCTTTTTTCAGGCACAGGGTGGTATTTAACTTAAAGTGAGTCACAGCACTTCGCTAAAACAATTATGTGTTCCTTTAAGGGACGAGTACATTGGGCAGCATGTAGTCTCCCAAGACAGCCTTAAGACCACCAACTGAATGTGGCTTTAATAATAAAAAATATGCTCTTCCAAAGCTTTCACTACAGGTATGTGATCACTGCAATTGACACGATTGTGACAATTTAATCCATTTTATTCTTGCGATGCGCACACTGCACTGTATTGTGGCTACAAGTGCTGCATGGATTGTAAGATTATCTATAAACATGTAATAAAAATATATACAAGTGTATGTGTTTGTTTAATATAATATAATATAATATAATATAATATAATATAATATAATATATCTTGTATAACACTTAATGCATTAGGATGTGGATGGTATGATGACCAAGAAGGGAAATGTTAGAAATAATATACTAATAAAATATGCTGCCTTTTGTTCAAATTAGTGATTAATTATGAGAGCTAATTGTAATATCTGCAATCATTCATTTTGGTAACTTCCAATAATGTTTACAAATCTAGCAAACTTCCTAAGCATTGTGCTTCGATGAGTTGACTCTTTCTTCTTTTTATTTCGGCACATTATTTTTTGGAGACTACTGCACGTCAGAGCCGATTAGTGGCCTAGCCAGAAAGCCAGTTGGTGTTTTTACAGTTTCAACTCCATCCATCCATCCATTTTCTGAAGCTCTTCCTGTTTTACAGGGTTACAAGGAGCTCAGTACACATGCAGTGGCCCAAGCCAAAAGTTTAACTTGGCTCCTTACGGCTTTGAAGAAATGGCATGAGCCAATCTATGCTTATGCCATCTAGTGTTATCTCACATCTATATGATAAATTAAAAAAAGAACTCGTTCAGGAATATACGTCTGGAAGGAGATATCCAGGTTTTGAAGTCTAACCATACTAGATTATTAGTGAATGATATTAAGTACAATTCTTACATTAAGAAGTGTATTTTAAATATGTCGTAACCCCAAGCATATTAAGATGCTGTCCATTTTCAATAATGCACCCTGTTCTTTTACCTTCCCTTGCCTAACACATAGTGAAAGGGCATCTGAAGGTTATGGATCATGTTCGAGCTTGACATCTCTGCTATTAACAGTGTTCATTGTAATGCCGATCTGTATCTACTGTAATTTAGCACTGATAATAAGTTTCTCACTAATTTTTTCTCGCCGCCTCCAAGACAGCTTGCCAGACATGATTCATTGCTCCTAATTTTTTTTCTCTAGTCCTGATGACTCTGGAAGTGTTTAGGATGTATTTAAGTTTATAAGTGGCCTTGCTCTCCCATCATGTTCATTTAATATTAATAGCACATTCATCTTTAGAACGAGGCCATGATAATGAATTGGTAAATTAAGATGGGGATATTGATCAGATTTTATATTGTTCTATGAGGAGGTTAAATAGTGAATACTGCAAGGTACTGAGACTGTCATGATATTTTCTCTTTTATCAAATTGATGGGATTGTCTTTGATTAATGTTTGAAGGAAAATCATGAAACCATGCTATTAAAGTTAATATTAAGCATTGTTTAATTACATTTATGAATATTAATAAGTCTAATGTTTTGATGTTTTTCCCTGCAAAAGTGTGTCAACCCTTTCTTGTTTGTGGAATCTTTAGTGTTCCCATATGCTGACCTATTGAAACTTTAGGTGGCAACTTATTTTTTTGGTTACAAAAATAATAGGCATGATTATGAAAGCCAATGAAAGTATGAATCTGACCTCAGATTGTTTGTTTTTTTACTTCCCTAGAGGTAGAGATATAAAATTGCCAGTAACTGGTGTCTAAAATTGAATTGTATTGAAATCGGCATTACACCGCTACTGTAAAATAGTTATCATTTGGAGTTTACACATATTCTCATTAATCTTGTGGTTTTAATTATAAAATATAATGAATGGCCTCTTTATTAGGTTCACCTTCCGAATAGTAAGTTGGTCTCTCATTTACCCTCAGAGCAACCTGAATGTTTTAGGCTTGTGTACTGCACATGTTGTCAAAAAGTGTGTTGCAGAAGTGCTGCTACATTTTTTTAACTCAAATATGTTCCATAATGTTTGCAAATTAGTTGGTGGTGAATCTTAACTCTCTTAAAGCTTGTTCTGTCTCATCCCGCAGGTGCCAGTTCGGACTGAGACATACTAATAAAGCAGGCCACTGTGTTAAGCTTATTCTAGTGTCTTGTTCCTGGACCTGTTTTTGGACATTGCTAACTTATTGTCAAGGAATATTATCCTAGTTAAAAAGGTCATTCACAGACACTGTAGTGTTTAATCATGTTATCAGATCCCATATGACATGCACCTAACATGAAAGGTGCAGAAGAGCATCTTTGTATTTTTTTTTTTTTCCTCCTTTCTTAATCGGGGGATAGAAATCTCATCAGCAGTTTATGCAACTGCTACCTCTGTTACCTTTCTTGTCTCACTCTCTATATTATACTCCTTGTATTCAGCAATAGGGATCTCTGTGTACTGGGGCTGTCTTTACTTCAAGTTTACCACTAATACAGACCTTCACAAGAATATCATCTCATACCCTTAGAAGACCACAGTTAGATAAGGAATGAAAAGTCTAGCTTCTTGGCTTGTTGGTAACTGCCAGACAGGGACATTAATTTAATAATTCATTTTACTTAAATATTAGCATCAAATATGACCAGTGCAAAGAATTATATAACCTGAGTGGGTTGATACACTCGTCATTCTGTCCCAGATGACAATTCCCAGAAGGCTTATTTTTTATAGCTGTAAATTATACATTATTAATTGAACAATGAAACGAAAACTAAGAGTAAAATCCATTTAAGTGTATGTTTCATTTGCAGAGTTCCTTGCAAGTGTTAATTTTTGAAGCTAAGCTCTTTACAAAAGTGTCAGGAGTGCAACAACTGCACTGAACTATTAAAGTGTGGCAAAAAATGCAGCAACTGAACTGAGGGAACTCTTTGAAAAAATGTCTAATAAAAAGGAACCCACTCTGTCCCTATGCCATCTGGCACACAAAAAACATGTAGCTTGTTTAATTTCATCTCAGAGAGCATCATACATCTGTATACCTTGACAAGCTTTTAAGTCAGTCCACACTTTATAATCCAGTAACTCAAATGCCTTTCTGTCTCCTTACACCTTCACACAGAGTGTCGTCCTCTTCCTTCTGACTCAGACTCCTTTATGCAAGACTCCTTTTATGTTTGACCCGGAACTAGAGAGATCTTTTCCTGGCAGAACCCAGAGACCCCAACAGGGTAGTCCTTCCAAGCTACAGGTCCCATGGAACCCTGCGGGAGTCCAAACTCAGGCCATATCAAAGTAACACTGCCACCTTTCATCTTGGGGGATAAACTGTCCCAGAGGATCAGTCTACTCCAGTCCATCCATTATGGCATCTATGTGAAATATGTATAATTCTATATACTGTATAATTATTATATATACAGTATGTGTGTGTGTATGTATATATATATATACGACCTTTGTTTGGAATACGACCCGCGTGCTAGAACACTGCGCGCTACCCTTGTTTACTTCTCTCGAGACAAAGCCACGACTGCCCACGAGCGTCAGTACGCCAGTTGGTAGCATTCAGTGAACAACCCGCGCTATAACTCTCTGTAAATTTTCATGGTATTTTGTGTTTTTTCGCGTAAATTTGAATTGATTATTGTAAAGTATGAAGGTGGCATGCGTATCCAGAAGTTGGCTGCTGCATACCGTATGCTGAGAACGACGGTATCTACTTTTTAATAACGTCTTTGTTTTTCACAATCGTAAAGTGAGTTAAATTTTCATTTATTTCATCTAATTGCTTTTGTATTTATGTATTTTAGTATTGAGCAATGTTTAAATGGTTTTATACAATCCCATTAATGTATAATATGCCAATAACAATAGGATGTTTTTTCATGGGAACAGATTAATCATTTTCCCTTTATTTCTTATGGGAAAAATTTGTTTGGTAATACATCCTGTGTGGTATAAGTCCAAGGATCTGGAACGGATTAAGGACGTATACCGAGGTACCACTATCTATCTATCTATCTATCTATCTATCTATCTATCCATCCATCCATCCATCCATCCATCCATCCATCCATCCATCCATCCATCCATCCATCCATTATCCAACCTGCTGTATCCTAACTACATGGTCACAGGGGTCTGCTTGAGCCAATCCCAGCCCCGGGCAGGGTGCCAGCCAACCGCAATGTGTGTGTGTGTATATATATACACACACACACACACACACACAGTGGAACCTCGAGATACGAGTTTAATTTCTTCCAGCACTAAGCTTGTATAAAGAATTTCTCCTATCTAGAACAAACTTCCCCATTGAAAATAATGGAAATCCAGTTAATCCGCACACCCAAAATTATCAACATAAAAATCAATTTTTTAGCTGATGGTTCTTCTCTCGCTCGTGCACGCGTCCGTCTCTCTCTCTCCATGCTTCACTGTGGGGACTGTATTGGACAAGTGATGAGCAGTGCCTGGTTGTCTCCACACACTGAGGAGAGGCAAGACACATGACAGCCCGCATGGAGTTTATTTATATATATATATACATATATATATATATATATATATATATATACATACACACACATTGCAGTTGGCTGGTGCCCTGCCCGGGGTTTGTTACCTTCCTTGAGCCCTGTGTTGGCTGGGATTGGCTATACCCACTGTGTATATACACATATATACCCACTGTGTATATACTGTATATATATTTTAAATCACCTGTAGCTCACAAACTGTTTGACCCATTGGCCTGAAATTTGGTACAGATATACTACGTGACCTCTATTGTCTGCTTTCAGGGTGATGATTGACCTCTCAAGGTTATTCCTCTTTATATTATATTTTATTGTAGATTCAACTCTTGGCAGCAGCCAGTAGGGCGGCCGTGCGGTATATGTGTACGGGCGCCGTTCTCATCCCTACCACCTTCGCCGTCACTCCCCTATCTCTTCATATCTTAAATCATTCTTGAGGCAGATTGGAGGGCACTTAAGTGAAAAATTAAGGAAAACATACTAAGTAATTGCAACACAAACACTGACTTAATCAGTTTTAACACAAAAAGATGGCGACGAAAGAAGAGAAGATGGGGGGTCGCGAGGGTAGAGCAAAGAAGAGCTGCTCAGGAACAGCAAGTGCATCAACCTCTGAGCAAACGAATGGTAAATGTACAGAGGAAGAGGATGAAGACTAGGAATGCTCAAGTCAAGTGTATTCACTGCGTGTTATCGTGCAGTGCACCATCCATCCTTCCATTTTCCAACCCGCCCCTGTGACCCTGCAGTGCACTAATACTGGGGTGTATATATATATATATATATATATATATATATATATATATATATATATATATATATAAGTCTACCTAGGTTTGCAGGTGGGAAGTTGTTTTCCTGATCTAATATGTAGTACTGTGATTACTAGTAAAGGAAGAGTATAACAGTATTTGTTCCTTTTGCTTTTTTTCATTCACCCTGTCATTTGTTATTACTTTGCAAAGCTTCGTCCACATCCAGAATTGTACAATTAAGTGTGATTTAGTATGCAGTATTACGCTATGCAATCAAATGTTATCCTATGTGCTTGGTTTTAAGATAATAATAACTAAAATTATCATTTTTGTAAATCCGATTTAATGTTCCCATCCACTTTCATATTTATAATTTCAGCTTCACAGTATCAGTTTGTTCTTTGACTGCAGTATCTTTATGGTTTATTCTGTCATAGTACTCCTGATAAATGTGTTGTTTCTGTCTTACAGGTACTGTAATAGGAGTTGTTATATACACAGGAAAAGAAACAAGAAGTGTCTTGAATACATCTAATCCAAAGAATAAGGTACTATAGATGGTGTTCTCTTAAGAAAACCCCTGTTTTGGCTTTATTTAATTGTGTGATTGACATGTTCTGCTGTTCCAAGCAATTAGATTGGAATGATATGTACTCATTAAGACATTGGTCACATTTTCAGCTTTTAAGAAGAGGTCAAATGTCAAACTGTAAGAGCAACACATTAATCTGCTGTCTTAAGTTTGAGTAGTCATTGATGTCTTTTTTCAGTGCTGGTATCAACTTAAGGCTGTTTGTGTTTGCTTTGGTGATGTTGATGTTTGATGAAATAAAACTCCTTGCTACACAGAGTATTTTTTATAAAAGACAAAACATTTTTTATCATTGTTTATCATTTGGTGAATATGGTAAAATAGTGGTGTGTCTTAAAATTAGTTACTGTAAAGATATTGTACAAGCAGGTAGGCATCATTTGCTATAAATAGCTTGTTTTATTTCCTTATGAAGAGTTTTTTTTTTTTGGAATGATTAAGTTTCATATTCTTTATACGGTGTACTATACAGGTGAGTGTAAAGTGCTGCCACCTGCCAAGATATGTGCTGCTATATTTAGGTATTTGAAAGGGTTTAGTAAACCAAACAAGAATCCGAATACCAGGGGTGAGTGTGTTGGCTCTTCTGCCCGAGACTGAAAATGTAGTGTGGTTTATGCCACACTTTTCAGTGCCATTTTTATGTCTCTCCTATGTACTTTAAGGAAGCAGTGACTGTGGGAATAGAGCATTAAATATATATATATATATATATATATATATATATATATATATATATATATATATATATATATATATATACACAGTATATATATATACACAGTATATACAGTGATGTGAAAAACTATTTGCCCCCTTCCTGATTTCTTATTCTTTTGCATGTTTGTCACACAAAATGTTTCTGATCATCAAACACATTTAACCATTAGTCAAATATAACACAAGTAAACACAAAATGCTGTTTTAAATAATGTTTTTTATTATTTAGGGAGAAAAAAAAATCCAAACCTACATGGCCCTGTGTGAAAAAGTAATGGCCCCCTTGTTAAAAAATAACCTAACTGTGGTGTATCACACCTGTTTCAATCAAGAAATCACTTAAATAGGAGCTGCCTGACACAGAGAAGTAGACCAAAAGCACCTCAAAAGCTAGACATCATGCCAAGATCCAAAGAAATTCAGGAACAAATGAGAACAGAAGTAATTGAGATCTATCAGTCTGGTAAAGGTTATAAAGCCATTTCTAAAGCTTTGGGACTCCAGCGAACCACAGTGAGAGCCATTATCCACAAATGGCAAAAACATGGAACAGTGGTGAACCTTCCCAGGAGTGGCGGCCGACCAAAATTACCCCAAGAGCGCAGAGACGACTCATCCGAGAGGTCACAAAGACCCCAGGACAACGTCTAAAGAACTGCAGGCCTCACTTGCCTCAATTAAGGTCAGTGTTCACGACTCCACCATAAGAAAGAGACTGGGCAAAAACGGCCTGCATGGCAGATTTCCAAGACGCAAACCACTGTTAAGCAAAAGAACATTAGGGCTCGTCTCAATTTTGCTAAGAAACATCTCAATGATTGCCAAGACTTTTGGGAAAATACCTTGTGGACTGATGAGACAAAAGTTGAACTTTTGGAAGGCAAATGTCCGTTACATCTGGCGTAAAAGGAACACAGCATTTCAGAAAAGAACATCATACCAACAGTAAAATATGGTGGTGGTAGTGTGATGGTCTGGGGTTGTTTTGCTGCTTCAGGACCTGGAAGGCTTGCTGTGATAGATGGAACCATGAATTCTACTGTCTACCAAAAAATCCTGAAGGAGAATGTCCGGCCATCTGTTCGTCAACTCAAGCTGAAGCGATCTTGGGTGCTGCAACAGGACAATGACCCAAAACACACCAGCAAATCCACCTCTGAATGGCTGAAGAAAAACAAAATGAAGACTTTGGAGTGGCCTAGTCAAAGTCCTGACCTGAATCCAATTGAGATGCTATGGCATGACCTTAAAAAGGCGGTTCATGCTAGAAAACCCTCAAATAAAGCTGAATTACAACAATTCTGCAAAGATGAGTGGGCCAAAATTCCTCCAGAGTGCTGTAAAAGACTCATTGCAAGTTATCGCAAACGCTTGATTGCAGTTATTGCTGCTAAGGGTGGCCCAACCAGTTATTAGGTTCAGGGGGCAATTACTTTTTCACACAGGGCCATGTAGGTTTGGATTTTTTTTTTCTCCCTACATAATAAAAACCATCATTTAAAAACTGCATTTTGTGTTTACTTGTGTTATATTTGACTAATGGTTAAATGTGTTTGATGATCAGAAACATTTTGTGTGACTAACATGCAAAAGAATAAGAAATCAGGAAGGGGGCAAATAGTTTTTCACACCACTGTATATATATATATATAGGAATATAGAATTGTGTCAAGAAACTACTGGGGCTTCTTCATACTTACGGCAGTACGCCTTATTAATGTCTCCGTGTGACTGCTGTTATTATCTTTAGCCTAGTCAAACGTTTTCTTTCATTTTAGTGTATATTTGAGGGAGTTTATTGTTATTTGTTAAAATATTTATATTAATTTATTGAGCTTCTTAAAAAAACTGTTTCCCCCTTGGGATAAGTAAAGCTGTTTGTTTCTGTCTGTCAATCAGCAGCCATATGCTTTGTAACGTCTGTTACTTGCACTATGAAAGTTACAATTAGAGACAAAGATGACAAAAAAATATTGATTATAATAAATTACAGATAAACATGTCAGAACTTTTAGTTGCTGTGATTAGCAGTTCAAATTATCATAGAAGTTAAAGCATACCAAATACAAAAACTAAAATTTTAAACTTTTCATTTTAGTTTTTGTTGTCCATTTTTATGTAGTTTTTTGCAAAAGTATTTAAATTGTCTTATGAAATTTGTCTAGCAGGAGTATTTCTGTTTTTTCATTTGCTCATTTCAGGGAGGCAAAAAGTACTAAACTGCAGAAATCAATTGTGACAGGATACCATTTTCCTGTCACTCATCAATATATGTTATGCAGAAAGTAGAAACTCCTTGAAAGAAGTGATAATACAAATTGCCTGCAGCAGTTATTGTAAGCCCTTGGGCATATTGATTTGTGCTTCTAATAAAAAGGTGCTTTCGGATTCCTCCCTGGCAAAGGAGAAGTTGAGGTGTATGTATATCAGAATCATAATTGTCTTTTCTTTACGTTAGGAGAGTTACATTTTTACCCAGAGTGGAAGTAAACAACTGTAATGCAGTTATGCCAAGTGCAGACTTATTCTTGCTCCACACCTCACATAGAGTTACTGGTAGCACGTGAGATTAAACTTTGGCCAATGAACGAGTGGAGAGACGGCTTTTCTGTTCTAAAAGGCAGTCCCAGTGGACTTGAGTTTCCTGTTTTACTGTTTTATGATGTGAGCTAAATTATCTGGAAGTATGTTTTTAAAGACTAGGGGGCTTTGCCCCCTGCTCGCTTTGCTCGCCAACCCCCATTTTTGTTTTTCCGGATACATACTTTTAAGATTGTTTTTCTTTGAATTGTTGCTCTTTCATTAGTTTCACTTTTATTTCAGAACATCTGTAAAAATAATATTTGTAATCTTTCGAGTTCTAATGTGCTGAATCTTTTTAATGAGGTCAGTGAGACGTGTTTAATGACTTTGTGCCATAATTCAGGATAGGTTTCTCTGTTTGGAATTTCAGCATAGACAAAGCGATCTACATCATCAGCAGTTAATAATTTGTTTTGCAAAGTAACCAATCAGTGCATGTGAGGTAAACTCCGTTTTTGAAATTCTCTGACTTAAAGTTCAAAGCCTTACAATATTTCTATACTTCTGACATATCACCATGTCTATATATTCGATCTCTATTCGCCTTTTCGTTATTTCTCCGAGTAATAATTTCTCTTTCTTTGCGCTAATGCGATCTTTTCTTTATTTTTTTGACACTGTCGTTTTTTTCTGCTTTCATATTCTGTATCTTCCTCTGCATGTGTTTTGCACCTAAGTTTTTTTTGAGACTTTTGAATTCCAGTTTTCATTTTCTCTAACCTGCTCTGCATGTCTTTGGCTCCCTTGTTTTTTAACCTCTTTATGACGTTTTGCTTTGTTTTCTACTCTGTCTTTTATTTCTGACCTCGCTTTATCCTACTTTTTTTTTTCAATGACACCTGGTCCGTGGTGATTATTTTCCCTTTTTCGAGTAATAATTTCCATTTGTTTGCACTACTACAATTTTTACTTTTTTTACTTTCTTATTTTTTAACTTTCTCTATATGTGTATTGTGCCAACATTTTTTTTTTGAGCTTTTCGAATTCCACTGCTTTCATAATCTCTAACCTGCTCTGCATGTGTATAGCACCAACGTCCAGATTGGATGTGCTTTTTTTTTCCAATTCAGCTTGTTCCGGGCTGATAATTACTTTCCTTATTTTCTGAATTTGCACCCAGTTTATTCTTTTTCTTTTTTGTGTCTCCCAACGCTTTTGAATCTCTTTTCTCATCACTGCTTTCTTCTTCGCTTAGTCGTCGACATTTCATTTATAACATATTGTCCTTATATGCGCTGAGAGCCCTGGATCTGTGTGTGCTCAAAGCCAAAAATACGACTGAGTGTGTTGCTGCCCGTTTTCTTATTTGATATTGGTTGTAAGTAGGGTGTGTTTTGCAAGAATGTCGTGTTCTACGTCATCGCGAGACGGTCCTGGGTCAATCACTTGGCACAAAGTGTCATGTTTATGGTCCCCACGAGATGCTCCGTGGCCAGTCTCTTTAGTCTCACGGGTCTTTTAAGTGTCTTCCGTGATCTCGTCGCCCTAGTGTTTCTCTCCAGGATTTTATTTTATAATAGAAAGACATTTTAGAAAAAATGCATGCGTTTTTCACGTTTTGAGCATAAGAATTGATAACAGACATGTGAATTGTGCGATATGACACTGGACGTTTTTATCATTTTTTGCTGTTGTGCAGCATTGGTCACCATTGACTTGCATTATACCTTAAACTTTTGTTATCCCTGTTCCGCATGAAAATACGAGATAAAAATTTTTTTTGGCCTTCACTGCAAACTATTTGGGTATTTCAACAAATCATTTTTGGTTGGAGTATTCCTTTAATGGCATAGTGGCATTTGCCACTTAAATTCTTGGTTAAATCTAGTTGAACAATGATGTTTTGCAGAATTTTGCCAAATGTAAACCACTGTCATTACTTTCTAAAAGCTCATCTTCTGTGATAGAAATCATCCACCTTAATAAAAGGATGTGTGTCTGAGTGTCTGTCTGTGTGTTCATCCTGTTGCTGTGTCCCTGTTATTCAAAAAGATGGTGTATCTCAAACATTTGTGGTAATATAATACATTGCATGTGTCATTCCAATAGATGGCACATCACAAACAGTAACAGGGCTTTTACGAATCCCATATCAAATGGCATATAACAGAAACATATGCATTATTTTTGTCATACCAACATTTGTAGTAATGCATTTTATACTACAAGCATTATAAAGTACATACCAATAGATGGTGTACCATAAGCGCTAATGCTGAGGTCTACATCGATTACTTTGATTTCAACCCATCATAGATGGGTAATACAGCTAGTATAATTTATACAGTCGTTATTGTCACATTTACAGAGTTCAGAAAAATTCTTACTTGCATGTGCTGAACAACATGCTATGTTTTTCCACTCTCCAGTGCCATTATTAGTTAAAATGAAAGAAGAAAAATGAGCAAAACCAAAGCTGGAGATTCCAAGTCTTCTAAGGTTATTCATTTATGTGTTGTAAGATGACATAAAACGTAGAAATATTTCTTCTTCAACTCTGTTGTCAGCAGCATGTATTATGATTACTAGAATTGCCTTTAGGCTGGAGGTACTCTTCTAAATATTGTCTTAATCAGTATTTGTAATATATATTAATTTATTGTAAAGTCAGATTTATCTAACTCTTTTGTAGCTCAAGATTTCCAAGATCTTGTATCAAAAACCCATTTAGAATTAGCAGATATGGAAAATAAATGAATATAATGCAGATGGATTATGCAATTTTCTGAGAAAGCAGCATTGTGTTTAACCTCCTTAGCGTTAGACCTGTGCATTACTTGGGCTGCAAACAGTGCTAAAAATGTTACTCCCGAGTGTCTCTCGGGCAACTGTATAAACGCGTTGTGCGTAAGTGTTAGACCCGAGGATTACTTGGGCTGTAAAAGTGCTAACAGCATTAGTGCCGAGCGTTGCTCAGAAAACGATATAGACGTGTATGGCCAAAGTGAGAGGCCCGTGTGTTTCCTGGGCAGTGGTGCAGACACGTCTTCTCCTGATGGTGTCTTGTAAGAAACCTTTTTCAGCAGCCCAGGTGTTGCATGCTGTTGACAGTGAAACAAGCAGTGATGACGAAGTGAATTTGACTTTAGGTAGTGAAATTGAAAATAATTCTGATGAATCCGAAAGTGTTGCTTGTGTTAATCGCACATGTGCAGTGTGCTGTTCAAAAGCTAAACTGTCCAGAAAGAAAATCCACAAGGATTTAGGCTGCTATTATCCCAGATGTGACGTTGGATTGTGTATTTCACCATGCTTTGAGATATACCGCACAAATGACAGTATATACTGTGTTAGCATTATTATTAATATTCATTTTTGCTATTATTTGTATGATTATTATACTTTCTACACTTCTGATTTTGTACTTTTAATGTTTTTCACATTTTACAGTTGAAAGAAGAGATTTAATAATAACATCTGTAAATGACCTTTAGCACTGACAGTTTAACTTTATCTAGAAAGCCAAGCAGACCCCCGTGACCCTGTAGTTAGGACATAAGCAGATTGGATAATGGACGGATGGATGGATTTCATTTTCCAAGCCAAAAAAATACGCTTTTTACGTTTTTTCAAGAAAAACTATAACGCTAAGGATTCTGCTCTTCGCGATCTTTCTGTTTACTCCAAATATTTATTCTGTTTCAAATGCGTGCTTCTGTGTAGTGTGTTTTGGTGCTCCATTCACTTTTATGTCATTATCTTAGTGCTACTTTCATTCGGATGTGTATCTTCTCCTAATGCTTTAACAGCTAAGAAGTCCACTCTGTGACTGGCACCTTTTCCCGGCTGTTTTAACTAGCGTGGAATTTATTTGACATAGATACATTTTTTTTTTTTTAAAACTTGGCTTTCTAGATAAAGTTAAACTGTCAGTGCTAAAGGTCATTTACAGATGTTAATTAACCAAGAGGGAAATTAAACTTGTGGAGGCTCAAAGTGTGACATTTTGTGGAGAAAGTTAATCCTTGTTCAGCCCTCTGTAGTTTTTGCTTTTCTTGAGTCAGGGGAAGGGGCGACATTTACAGTCATTCATTCATTTGTTAATGCTTAGAATTTCAATTACAGCACAGAAAAAGCTCTTTCAAACAAACATTGTCAATAGTCTATACCTGTGTTAACACAGGTAGTACCGCAAATGGAATCCAGCTTTTCAAGTGAGTTTCTAATTACCTTTAGACCATGTTTAACAGATCCAGATATATCAGGAGGGGTACACATTTGCAGTGTTTTTTGATCATCAGTATTTATTGCAGTTGTGAAAATAAACACAGTTCTTATAAGCCAGTGCTTTGATGGTAATAATGTGTTTAATTGAGAAGACAAGGTATGATATAATCACTTTAAGGCGATGTCTCAGTGAATAAAATTGAGATGGTTCTTCTTAACCAACATAAAACACTGTCTGAGGGAAGAAGTGATGGTATGAAAGAGAAAGCTACTGTATACATCATCCAGTTTATCTATCCAGTTCCTAACCTGCTCATCTAATTGAGGGTTGTGGGGAACTGAAGCCTGTCCTAACACCTTGGGCGATTTAAATCCACACACACAGTGATACCAAGCCAGTTTACAGTTGTTGGTTAATCTAACACACTATTGTTTCGTAAATCCACACAGATGAAGGAAGAACCTGCAAGCGATATAAAGGTACTGACTGGGCCTGGTTTTGGACCCTAGACTCTGAAGTTTAGCCCGCAGAGAGTTATTGAAGTGAGTGGATATGTTTAAATATCTAGGATCAGGGGTAGCCCAAGATGGAATTAGATGTAGACCAGAGGTCACTAACAGGCGGACCTCGGTCCGCATCCGGACCGCAAAGCTGTCTCATACGGACCTTGACTTACAGCCAAAACAAAAGGTTATCATTTAAACATGATGGGGCTTCTATTTTACCCGCGCAGCTTTTGTAATCTTTACGGTAATGGTGAGGAAATACACAGTATACGCGCTAAGCCATTTCACGTGATACCTCTCATCCAATCAAGTCTGCGGATTCTAGTCGGTGAACGTTGTTTTACGAATTCATGTACGCAAACAGAGGAGGGATTTTTCAGAGATACGGTTGAAAAGAAGAAAGATAGTGAAACGTGTGTTAGAGGCAAGGTCAGGAACCGAAACGTTCGAAAGAAATGTAGCGATAAAAATAAAGACTACTGAGAGATACTGTGAGACTGTGCTGGATAAAGAAGAGACGAGTGACACGGCGAAAGGGACAGAAATATACGGAGCAAATGGCGCTCTCTAAAAGAAGGAAAGTGGACAGCGAAAATAGGGTATTTAAAAACTAAATATCGTTCCAGGCTCAACAATGAACACCTCCACATGTCTATGAGAATGGCTCTGACTCCATTCAAGCCCAGGTTTAAAACCCTGGCAGGACAAGCTAGAGCTCAATTCTCTCACTGAGCAAAAAGTGTGGCAATGAATATAAGAGGGAAGAAAATGGGCATTTAAACCTGTTACATTGTTAAGATGTGTTGAGATTTGTTATCTGTGAAATTGGTTGAGACTTGAGTCAAAATGTGAAACAGAAAAGGGGAAATGTTAAGCTTTTTCTCCATTCCTTTTGTATTCTTCTGAAGTTTAGCACTTTATTTAAGCATGCACAGTTTTCATAATTTATTTTTGTCTTATTTTGAAGTGCAGCCCTACTTTTGTTTATTAAATTAAAGAAGAAATTATACACTGACAGAACAAAAAAGTACATATTTGCAGTCATACATAAATGTTCAGTTCTGTGTTTGAAAATAAATATTGTCAAAAGGATTATGAATTGTACTAAACTAATTTGATTTGAAAGTCTAGTATTAATTACATGCAGATGTTGATACAACTACTAGGCTACTTAAATAGACATGATACTAAATAGTTAGACAACATGATCTTCAGACGGACCGGACCTTTGCTTCAAGAAATTTTCTCTGACTGGACCTCGATAGATTTTAGTTGAAGACCCCTGATGTAGACGATCACCAACAGAGTGCAGTGAGGAGGAAACTATTGGAAGAAAGTTTCAGGAGTATTGTGTGATTGAAGAATTAAGGCAAAGGGCAAAGACAAGGATTTCTAAATATCATGATGTATAGAAATGAGACATGAGCAGTAAAGGGAGTGCAGGAGAAGAGGTTGGATGTGGCAGAAAGGAGAAAATTGAGATGGATGTGTGGAGTTATAAAAAAATGAACTGAATAAGAAATGAAACAATGAGACTGCCAGAGGTACAACAAAAATTTAGGGAAGAAGACTGACGTGTTATGGACATGTGATGAGGAGAAACCATGAAGCTGTGGGTAACAGAGTGATGGGAATGGAAGTCCAGGGGAAGAGATAGGTGACGCAGGCCAAAATGGAGGTGGGTGGACAAAGTAAAACAAGATCTGAAGGAAAGGGGTCTAAGTGGGGAGAAGGTTGATCAGGCACATTGACGTGGGAAAAGATGAAGAGGAAGAAGGGCTCTGAAGCTGTTTGGCAGCAGTTTTGACCACTTTAAAAGCATGCCACGAATATAAATTTAAAGAAAAAATGCAAAACCTCGAGGCTTAATTTGTAATAGGACATGAGTGATTATGATGTGCTGTTCCTATAGATGCAATATTGTTCTTCTTGACTGCTATTTTTACACATGAAGCACCTGTTTGTTTCAGAGGATTACCTTTGTGACCGCAGGGATTGCTTGCTTACATGTCACATGAAAATGCAAGAACGAAAAACCTTCAAATCAATAAAACTAAAAAAGGAAGTGAGATGAACGGTCCGACAAAGGATTTCATCTGTAAATATAAAACATCCTGTAGTTTGTTTTACTCCTGATGTGTTAATGTAGTGCAAATGAAAACACATTGACATGGGGTGACAGGATTGCAAGCCATCAAATCAAGAACATGGTGAAATACGTTGTTTTGATTTTAAATATCATGTGTTCAGCATAAAAACGGAATGAAATATCAATTTTTTATTTTTTTTTTAGCTTCTAAAACTATTCATAATTTTTTTTTTTTTTTTTTTACATAATTTTTTTTCTGTTTCTATCTTGTTTCTTGCTTAATGTTCAAAATTAATAGCTTGACTTACTTGAAAGAAGAACCTCAGGAGCATGAAATTTGGTACCAGTGAGTGGAGTTGGAAAGCACAATGTAATACTGTACTATATTATTTAGCGGCTCTGGAAAAAATACACTCTAAAGTGGAACTGGCTTTGTCAGAGGGTATTCAGAAAGGCGAATTTAAGATCATCTGACTCAGTATTCTTTTGTTACACTGACCCATTTTACAAATTACATTTTATAATAAAATGCACTTGCACGTTAAAATGTCAATTTAGAAAATCCTTCATTTTCTTATGTTGTTAGTTGCATTATAAAACACAATTTGGTACTGCTTATTTACAAATTACTGTACAAAGCATAAAGTGATATATTTGTAATGCAAATATGGAGTCACATTGCTAACCTAGCCATGCCGCTCCCTGTCACATTCTGAGCATACTTTGAACCATCATTCCTTACGCATGGCATTGGGTTGAGTACAAATACTGCAGCAAGAAAGCCATTACATCTACAATGGGCCCTTAAAGAAATTCACCATTTATAATAATACATTTCTATGAGGAAGCAACAATAGGATATAATCAAAGTATAGCATATGAGATTATTTATCTTAACTTTAAGGAAGCGTTTGATAAGGAGCAACATGAGAGGATAGGCATCAAACTAAAAGAAGTGGGGGTTCAGGGTGATATTTGTAGATGGATGCAAAATTGGCTCAGACACAGGAAGCAGGGGGTTATGGTATAAGAAACCTTTTTCAGAATTGGCTGAAGTTAAGAGTGGTGTCCAGCAGGGGTCAGTGCTAGGGTTGCTGCTGTGTTTAATATGTACAGGGTGACACAGAAAAACGGGAACGTTTGAAAAAAAATAGAAGAAATCCAACAAAAAAAATTTTATTGACAGCAATTGAACCACAACAACTTGCCTTTTAAGAGACAGTAATCTAAATTATCAATGTCTGAAAATGACGTCCTGTAGATGGTGTCCTCCTTTACGTATGCATTCTTCCAGTCTGCTGTTGAGTTTCCCCATTGATCGCTGCAACGTCTCAGCTGGGATACCACGAATTTCGTCTTGAATTCTTTGTTTCAGTTCATTCAGTGTCCTTGGCCGAGTGTAGACCCGACTCTTAAGGTAGCCCCACAAGAAAAAATCACAAATGGACAAATCCGGTGATCTTGAAGGCCAGAGAATGTCAACGAATCTTGAGATAACACGGTTACCGAACAATTCTCGCACAAGCTGCCATTGATTTCCTTGCAATTGATTACTAAATTACTGAATGGCGAGATTGTTTACAGCTCAAGGTCCCCTGTTCCGCAGTGCTGCCAACTGTACATGGCTGCCACTACGCATTTCAAAAGTTCCCGTTTTTCTCTGTCACCCTGTATAAATTATTTGGCTTGCAATATAAGTAACTAGATGGTTAAGTTTGCAGATGATACCAAGTGAGATGGATTAGCAGATGATCAAGAATGTGTTGAATCATCATAGAGGGACTTGGGCAGATTTGTGGCAGACGAAATGTAATGTCAGCAAATGTAAAGTAACATGTAGGAAGTAAAAATGTTAGATTTCAATACACAATGGGAGGTCTGAAAATCAAAGGTACACCTTATAAGAAGGATTTAGGAGTCGTAGTGGACTTGTCACTGTCAACTGCCAGACATTATACAGATGCCATTAAGAAGGCCAACTGAATGTTAGATTATATAGCACCCTGATGTGTGGAGTACAAGTCTAAGGAGGTTCTGCTGATGCTTTATAACACGCTGGTGAGGCCCCATCTGGAGTACTGTGTGCAGTTGTGGTCTCCAGGCTACACAAAGCACATAGCAGTGCTCAAAAAAATAAGGAAATATTTAAAGAGCTGAGCCAAAAGAAGATTAAGACGAGTCATTATTGAAGTGCTTAAAATGATGAAGGGAATTAGTACTTTTGATAGAGACTGATTCTAAAATGAGTTCATCAGGAACACAGGGACATGTTTGGAAACTTCTTAGCGGTAAATTTTACACAAACGTTTAGGGACTTTTTCTTTACACAGATGTCCATAGACACATGGAATAAGTGCCCAAGTAGCGTGGTAGACAGTAGGACTTTAGAGACCTTCAAAACTCGACTTGATGTTAATTTGGAAGAATTAAGTGGATAGGACTGGCAAAGATTATTGGGCTAAATAGCCTGTTTTCTTCCACATTATTCTAATTTCAGACTTCCGTTTACAGTGTCACTTTAATATTCAATTCACACGTTTAATGTTAACATTCATTCAAACAGTATAATGTTTAGTTAACTTGCCAGTCATTAAACCCTTAATATCTTCATTATTCTGATAAAAATAGCTAATTGATGGTTTATGTTGCCCCACTGCTCACCTTTAGATATGATATGCATTAATAAATTACAAACATTTCCCAGCATTGCTGTACCCTCTGTTGCCCCAAAATACAGTAGCTCTCCATGATTTTGCATTGATCTAAGAAGGCTAAGAAGACAAATTTGTCAGTGTGCTGGTCTATCTATCTATCTATCTACCTACAAAGCCTTCAGAGAGTATTTAGAACCCTTCACTTTTTACATATTTAGATATGTTGCAGCCTTGTGCCAAAATTATTAACCTCATCCAGCAACAGTCAGTTCCCCAGAATAACAAAGCAAAAACAACATTTTACAAAAAAAAATTCACATGTATTAAAATAAAAAAACCTGAAATATCACATTCACACAGTTTTTGAGACCTTTTACTCAGTGCCTCATTGATGCGATTACAGTCTGGAGTCTTCTTGGGTATGATACGACAAGCTTCACATACCTGGATTTGGGGATGTTTCTGCCAGTCTTCTCTGCAGATCATCTTAAGCCTTTATCAGGCTGGATGGAGACTGTTAGTGGAAAGCTATTTTCAGATCTCTCCAGACATGTTCATTTGGGTTCAAGTCCAGGTTCTGGCTTGGCCCCTCAAAAAATTCCACAATGTTGACCCTTTGGCCCAGTATGAGATGCAGAGTACTCAGGAGCAGGGTTTTATTAAGACTATCTCTGTACTTTGCTACATTTGCATTCCCTCAACCCTTTATAGCCTTACAGACCCTTGTGGGTTTTACCAACCCCACAGCCTGATGCTGCCACCATGCTTGATCAATAGTATTGCACAGGTAATGAGCAGTGATTGGTTTCGTTCAGAGGTGATGCTTAGAAATGAAGCTAAAACTTTTAATCAGAACCGAGAATTTAGTTTCTCACAGTCTTGGAGTTGTTTAGGTGCCTTTTTGCAAACTCCAAGCAGACTTTTATGTATTATCTGGCCCTTCTGCCATAAAGGCAAGATTATTGTTTTTCTGGAAGTTTCTTCTATCTCTGCACAGCTTGTTAGGTGCTCAGCCACATTGGCCATCATTTTCATGGTCACCTCCCTTACTACGGCCTTCTTCCCCGATTGCTTAGTTTGGCCGGGCAAGCACTTCTAGAAGACTTGTGGCTGTTCCAAATACATTTTTTTGTGAAGAATTCTGGAGATTCCTGTGCTTTTGAGAACCTTCAGAAATGCAGAAACTTTCTTGTAGCCTTTCCCAGGTCTGTGCCTTGATATGGTCCTGATTTTAAGCTCTACAGGGAATTCCTTCAGCCTCATGACTTGGCTTTAACTAAAGGACTTTCAGTGTGTGCCTTTCCTAATCAGTCCAATCAAATGAATGGACCACAGCTGGTCAATAATCAATAAAATGGGCTGCACCTGAGCCAAATTTCAAGCGTCATAGCAATGAACCTGAATAAATTGTATCAATGAGTTATTTCTGTTTTTTTTAGTTTTTAATAAATTTGAAAAAAAATCCTAAATCACTCTTTAATTTAATATTGTTTTTTATCAATATGCTGCTGCTGGAGTATGTGAGTTTCCCCTTGGGATTAATAAAGTATCTGTCTATCTATCTATCTATCTATCTATCTATCTATCTATCTATCTATCTATCTATCTATCTATCTATCGATCGATCGTGTGTTGCCTGTTGTGAGGCAAAAATAAATTTTAATGATTTTAGTAAAAGTCTACAACATGATAAAATGTGAAAAAAAGGAAAGATCTGAATACTTTCTGAAGACCCTGTATCTGTCATATGTAGCATCTTTCATGATGTTTTAGCTGTAGCACATTTTTTTCTCCTTATTTTTATTATATTTACTGAATATACTCGCAGATAAGTTCTCCCGCCTATAAGTCAGGACTTGATTTTACCATATAATTTCCGGTATTTTATAATGTTGGCCGTATAAGTGGAATGCGGAAAACTCACGCCATTGGTCCAAGAGATTATAATATGCTAACGACCACCTGAGAGAATAACCATGGAGCACACAGCCTCTTTTTTTTCTATGTGGTTGCGGCAATGTGCTGTATCAGCGGGTGCTTCTAATCTCTCTCTCTATTGTGCCTACGTGAACACACGTTAATACCTGAACTATTTCAAAGTTACACTGATTTGTGTTTTTTGTATCTCACACCCTCATACACCTTTTTGGTAAGAGCATCCCTTATCTATGATGGAGCGTTCGATCAGAAGAAAATATGAAGATTGTTTTAATTCAAACGTCATTGAAGTAGTGAAAGAAATTGGTAACTCTGCTGCTGCAACAAAATTCGATGCATCTGAGAAACTGATGTAAGATTGGAGAAGGCAAGAAGATGTAAAAAATATATATATATTTAAGTGTCGCATTTTTGAACTGGCGTATAAGTCAGGGTCTGATTTTATGATTGATTTTTCGGGTTTCAAGACCCGACTTATAAGTGAGTATATACAGTAATCACTGATTTCAGTAATTAGGTGAGGCAAGATAAACATTTGGGGCACAATAGAATTTCTAGCAACAAAAATATCAGTTCATGGATCCTTTAAAACAATTAGAATTTATTCAGGAAATTTTGAAAATATCAGAACTTGGCATAATAACTAATTTTGAAACAAAGTTTTTTGTTGTTCATTATTAATCAAACTGAGCAAATACCTTAGTGAAAAGCCAAATTAAATTAAATTGATGTAATGTGGTATGAAAATAAAATGTAAAAACTTCCAGTGTGTGAATACTTTTCTTAAGTCCCGTATTCCCAAAACAACGTAATTAAGTATATACTAAAATACTCATTTTTTAAGTACCTATCTGTTTCTTTGGGCATCGCCTTTTCTTTATGTTCTTTTTTTTCGGCCTCTCTTTCTCTTTCAATAAACAGGTGCAATCTCGGACTTTTGAACTCACTGAACAGCTTGTTATCAATGTACTTGACATTTTTACTTGGTGCCCTAGTTTTCAGTTCTGCCATATATATATATATATATATATATATATATATATATATATATATATATATTGTTTCCTTTATGATTAGATAATTATAAAATAACAGTAAGCAAAATTTTAGTTGTTTCTGGAATCTGTTTCTTGTATTACTGGAAACAATGCCTAGAGCAAGACCTGACAGTGGCATGTTTTTGGGGTAATGTATGGGTAGCACATTTATTTAGTTTGTGTTGAACATGGACTACCCAAGCACCTTTCCTAGCCCTACGCTTGTGCTCAGTATGAATGTGATATAACCAGGAGACAAACCCTGCAGGTCTGTCCTTTAGCTCTGCCCTTGACTGACGCACCATTCTACAACTTTTTGTACTGTCCTATTAAATACTCTTGCTATCTCGTTAGATTAGCATCCTCTTTGATGTTATTCTAAGTGAATGTCAGCTACTTAGACTAAGCTATTAGCTGTTGTCACACTGATAACATCTAATGTATTCAAAATAGCCAATGCTATTTTGCATTTTATGGAAATGTTTGCCCAAAGTCGAAACATAAATATGATACGACAGGGAAAACCCCAAGTATTTGACGATATATGGCAGGCTTTTACATATATTCCATTTCATCACTTAATTTAACAGTCATTACAAAGGGTCTGTGTTTCTCTCTTCTGAACATTTTTCAGTTGGTTATGTCCATGTCACATTTGACAGCTTTTCCATCGATTTTCAGCCATCGCTTTCTTTTTCGTAATCTCAACGAGTCGGAAGCGTGCTCCTGTGAAACCAGCTGTGTCATGTGACATGCTCAGCGACTCACTCCAAGTAGTCCGTGACTCACTCTGACAAACTCAAACAGGTCTTTAGTTGCAGGGGCAAGCTTTATGGGCTTGAGAGCTGACAACCAATAAAAGCTATCCAGACGTGCACTTCACATAATGCAGAAATACGAAACATGGACCTCACAAACAGAGGAAAGTCTCATGTGTCTGATTTGTTTTTTACATACTACTAGCCATGTACGCCCAACTACGTTGCACGTGTTAAAATTGTCTGTGAAGGGCTCCCTGTTTAAACGTGGCTGCCAGTCGTGAACTGGGCCCTTCATCGCACAGCATTATGATTTTTTTTATAAGGGAAACAAAGTTACAAAAGAAAACCCTTGGACATTGATTCGATAGGAACGGCCTACTCGGAATCACTGTCCGAATCGTAATTATGTGGTGGTGTAGGAGCATTTCTGGTTCTGTCCGTTCACAGTCTATCGTTTCCTCTCACGATGTCTTCTCAACCTTTCCAATCTCGCAGGTTGCTTTGTGGCAATCCAAAGAGTAAGGCAATATACACGAAGCAATGGTTATAAAAGGGGGACACATAGGTATCCAGGCTCTTTAAAGCATAAATAGGGATCACTTCACTGACATGTGAGCAAGCCACGGTACAACTGTGAGACGCGCAGCACTCGCTGGCTACAACATAACAATAATCATTTCCGGAATGTGCTGTTACGTTGTCATTCATTTTACCCAATGTCTTTCTTTCATTCATATGTTATGTAGGCACGTACCTTTTATCTTCGGCAATCTCATTCTCTAACCAGGCCTCAGGATCTAACCAGCGTGACACTGTCCACCACCCCTTTCGTTATTCCGGCACATTGTTGACATCCGTGAGTAACAACAACGTACTAAACTGGAAGGTGGTCTACGCTTGACAAAGATCAAGATCTAAATGAAGATCTCTTTAGTTAATTTAAAGCACAACAATTTGTTTAGTTTGAATGTCTGTGTTTTGAGGTGTGACTGGCGTACTACAGTCTTCAGTAGTATAAGCCTGGAGGAGATTCTTAATGCAATGCCTATGTTTTAGTTGTCTCTCTACTGCCATCTAGTGCTTCTTCTTCTAATTCATTTGCAGACAAACAAAGATCAAGATCCAAATGAAAATTATATATAGAGATAACAGAATCGGAAAAAGAAAAAAGGAGTGAGAATGCTGCTGAACTTTTCGTACCCGTTAACCCTTTGTACATCATCAGCATCATTAGGTAGTACTGTGCTAGAAAGTCGTCATGCAGTCACTAAATTTGAAATTCCTAGTGATTTTCAGTCATGTAGTCATGGTTCAGTGACAAGATCAGCAACTGCAGCCAGCAAATCTGATACATACTTTGACTGTAAATCACGTGATGTGACATCCGCTTTAGGTGTTAAGATTCATCAAGGAAGATCAATGTAAGAAATTTTAACACTGCAGTTGGAAACTGCGAAATTAACGACTGTTTAACCTTATTTGTTTTGTGAATTATTGAAAAAACAACAACAACATTTATTTATATAGCACATTTTCATACAAAAAGTAGCTCAAAGTGCTTTACATAATGAAGAAAAGAAAAATAAAAAACAAAATAAGAAATTAAAATAAGACAACATTAGTTAACATAGAAAAGGAGTAAGGTCCGATGGACAGAAAAAACAAATAAAAACTTCAGACGGCTGGGGAAAAAAATAATAAAAAAGAAATGCTCCCAGACTTCATAAAAAAAGTAAATTTCTCTTTTAATCTTATTGATTTTGTTGTAATGAGTTATTAATTAACTGAAAATATCATTTATATACCCAGCATATACAATGTAGTGATACAGCTTTAAAACATCTGCAAAGTAAAGTTATGGTTTCGTTTATGTTGTGTTTTTAAACTGTTATCGCAGTATACTTGACAATAAGTTAAAAAGGCCACAATGGGAAATGTTATTAGGACAAATCATGACTGCCTCCTACTGATCATTGTTATTTAATGTCTAACATGAGATGCAAAATAATTCCATTCTATTGTCCTCAGATTGCTGTAAACTATAGATTCAATGAAAATAAGCCTGTAAGAGTAATAGCATGATAAGTGTTTAGCTGTCTGGAGAGCAATTTTAACAGTGACAGGAAGATGTTATGTGATATGTTCCAATAAAGGTACATTTAGGCCGTCTTTCTGGTGCTACTGTTTAGCATTAGGGTCTTTTTCAAACTGTGTCATCTCTCAAGTATAGCTGTAATTACCCCCTGCATAAATTGACAATGTCCTAGACAGGAGAGTAAGAAAACTCCAAAAGAAAAACACCACAAGGATCTCGGCAAAAGGTTTCAATCAATATTTAAATTATCTTTTTTTTTTTTCTCTCTCTCTCTCTCTGTAGGTTTCATTTCATGTTTATAGGTTTCCTGTAAATATTTACTGGACTTTGAACCTAAAAAAAAAAAAAGAACCATTACACAACCCAAAATCGCGTGTTTTCTTGCTGACTATTTGTTTGTGTGTTTTTGTGTGTGTGTATGTATATACAGGGGTGGGAAAAAGTCGGTTTACCGAGTACTTAGGAGATTGTACCTAAGCGCACTGTGCCATTCTTTTGAGTTAATAAAGCTGTTGTAGTAATCATAACCTGCATGTCTTTTTCTATACGAACAACTGTAAACCTACTGCCCCGTATATGTATATGTGTGTGTGTATCTAGTTTAGTTTAAAGTATATATATTTACATAAATGTGTGTGTGTTTATGTATGTATACTTTTAAATGAGCTAGACTTCTTTCATGTGGATATTAGAGCTTTTTCTTTGACAACCATGTAGCGTTCAATTTTGTGTCAGGATAAGTATATATAATTTACTTTGATTATTCACTGTTTAAAAGTACTAATATAAAATTGCAGCTGAAATGACTTTCTTCGTTAGTTTTTTTTTTTTTCCCCTGATCTAACCTATTAGTTCTGACAGAGTGACATAAAATAGTACATTTATCATCCCGCATATAAATAGATGATATTTTTGCTGAAAAGTAAATGCTGGCTATATTATAAGCATTCAAGCATGATCAATTTAAGTAGCATTTTAACATAAGAGACAAGTGGTAGTGAATAAACGTACTTCCAATCTGATCTCCAGCGGCTGCTAGTTCATTTACTTGCTGTCTGTGTATTCAGCAGGTAATAGACAGTATTTATTACAAAATATTTTAAAGTAGGGGCCTATCTAGTAGACACAGTTCCTGTGAACATTATGTTTCTAGAAATTAGATCAAAAGGTAATTGTATATCTTTGTTGTAGTCTCAAGTGCAACTCTGCACTTTTTAGTGCAAAAAATAAAATAAAAATTAGGACAGATTGGTAAATATTTTTTGATAAATAACCTCACTTATGAGTTGACTTTAAAAATATGAGTGATAATTAAAACAGAGATGGCTATTCCTTGCTTAGTTGTAGACTGTCATTTTGTAAAGGCAAAAAAAAACAAACAGACTGGGAATGAAGAGCAACTAGTTCTCTATTACAATTTAAAAAGTCTGTCTAACACATTTGCCCTTAGGATATCTGTGGAGTATAAATGAAACGGGCCTCGCGGCAGTCGAGACATTTAACCTCTTCAAAAGATTCAGTAAGACTGAGCAGTGCGGCACACAGAGCCTTTTCCATAGCTGCCTCAGAACTCCTCGAAGGTTTAGTGTCCCACTGCCATCTGACGCCACTCCTTTTATGTCATCACAGAAAATCACACACTGTGTTGTAATTCTTAGTCTAATAATGGATCTGTTGGTGAGATACAGAATTTAAATATGTCATTTAGCAAAAAGAACAATTTTAAATATAACACGTGTCCTTAAAATTTCAGAGACACCCTATGAGTTTTTTTTTTATATGTAACTGTAGTTTATTCTGAAATCAATTTGTGAAAATTTACTGTACATGTACACAAGGAATTTTTATTTCCGTTAATGAAATAATCACAAATGCTAAACATTTAGCTAAAAGGAAATATACTTTACAATCTTGTTCAATAGGTAGCTAATTTTGGCAGCACAGAGCACCAGGCAAAAGCCAGCACTGAATGGGATGCCAGCTAATCACAGAACAAAGTCGCGCACACTCAGAGACATATGGTGCCAATTTAGTGTACCCAATTTACCTGACACGCACACAAGATGTGCCTGAAGACAAACCCGCGTACAAAGAGAGAGAGAGAGAGAGAGAGAGAATCTGTATTAGTCTACCAGCCTGGGCCAGCATTTGAACCCAGGATACCGGAGCCGTGGGGCAGCAGCACTGACCACTGCAGCAGTGTGTTGGCCTAGAAGTTTCTTTTTTATTATCGTAGAGAAATATGCAAACAGTGTCTCGTAAGACTTGACTTTTCACTCTTATATTTGCAGTCCGTTATGACTATTAAGATATCATGTCTTTCACAGTGTGACTTGCTCTGTTGTGGCAAATTGATCCAGCAGCATGGCGTTAGTGGCCTGTCACAAGTGAAGTATTGGTGCTTACAATTCTGGCCAAGCATTTTATCTTCTTGTGGTCAAGTAACTAATTGGTCTAGTTTTAGTAGGGTTACAGTACATATATGTTGCTGTGGTAGATTTTGAAATTCACACTGACCCTTGGCAACCCATCTGGTACAAATTCCAAGAGCGTTTGTCATCTGGTGATAATCGCTGTCACCTGCAGGTTGCGTTCAGTGATAAACACATTGGGATTACTGGTTGCAAAGCATAAGCATACTTGTTTAGCCATCCACTGCTCTGCATAGGTGAAAGTGCTATGCCCAGAGCCGAGACGACATCTAAGAACCCAAGTGACATACAGACTTTAGGCTGAGCTGCTAGTGAATAAAATGTCCGTGCCTACAGCTGTATGAAAAAAAAAAATATATGTAATTGGAGTTTTCAAAGTAGCCATTCTTAGTACTTTTGCCAGCCCTCATGCTGCTTTCCAAATAGCACTGATGAAGCTGTCCTCACCAGGCTATTTACTGTAGGGGTGTAAGACATTTCCCTTGTGCAGATGTGTTGCTGTAGCATTTTCCACGCGGGAGATCTTTCCTAAGATGGGAATAGCCAGTAGTCACCGAGGGCCAAGTGCATTCATTCAGGCGGGAGAGAGGAGTCCTGCCAGTCTGATTGTGGCTTGGACACGCGTGGGAAGTCCTGCAGCAGCACACAGGCAATGCCTTTGGGTCATCATTTTTAGCAGGTCATTTCATTTTGCCAGAGCCCACTGGAGATGCCTCTGGAGACGAGGTAGGTGCCACTTTCTATGTACTTGAGCTAATAAACCTGCTTTTACTGCAGTATTCTCTTTTTTTTTCAGGCATCTGTTCTGTCTGTAGTCAGGAATACTTTTGTTTTGGAAAAAAATGTTTAGGTTAGTGTAGTGTTTTTAAAATAGCTACAAGATTTTTTTTTTTTTTTCCCTTTCTCTATCAGGATATCCCTGGAAATGAAACATCTGTTGCACTGGGGTTTTCCTGGTAATCACCTTGGATAAATAAAAGATAGACTTGTGTATATTGTTGTGGCTGATGAAATGTTAAGCTTGCACGCAGCTTGTCTTGAATTATTCATTTGTCTTATAGTTGCATCTTTCAGGGGTGCTGCTGCCTTCAGGCTTGAGTTCTGCACAGATTGATAACTGCTCAAGTCTAATTCTGCACAGGATATGTATAATATCATCGTGATCTGTTTTCAGGGAGTGTGCCTTGGTGTTGCCTTTTGTCCCCGTAATGCTGTTTTATTATAAGTATTAGCCCGAAGTCGTCCTTAAGAGAGTTTGCTAAAACCTTCAGATCTCCTGGCTTCCTCTTTTGGACATGAAAAGCCACCTTTATAGCTCAAGCTCCATAGCCCCATATTATATTAATGTATTTTGCTTGTAATTTTGAGAATGAGAAGAATATCCCGATTTGAAGGCTAAACTGTCCCTAGTGGCACAAGCACAGCTGATAATTGTGAATTGGAAAGATGTGTATATCAAATAGTTTACAAAATGAAGCCAGCTGTGTTTCCCTACATACTGTGGCTTCCTGACATGCATCATTAAACCTTATTAGCTACTTCCTTTTACAGAGATTCTTGTAGTCTTGAACGCCTCATATTAACATTTTCTGCCCCTCCAACTGGAAATTATTTGCTTTATTGTAGAGTGTCAACTTGCGCTGGTTTCTGATGCGTTGTAATTGGTACTTTAGAGTATAATCATTGTGAAATGCCATGCCATGCTTTTCTTTATTTGGAGATTAATACAGACCTTTTTTACTTTATCTGTCAATCCGGCCACCTTTCCTCAACACTGCAAATTGCTTACAAGCCATTAAGTCTGAAATGGCTCATAAAATCTATCAAAAGTCAAAATAAAGAAGTAAAAGAAAAAGTATGTTGGGTAAATTCAAACTTTACCCATGAAGTTAAGTTTATTTTCTGGAGTAAAGACTTTCTTAACCTGCCTTGTGTGAAGTACAGATTGAAGAATGGCCTTTGTAGCCAAAAAAATCATAAGCAAATGCTTTATCATGATCCTTTAAAAGTCTATCAAATGTAGTCGGTTTAAAACTTTTTTTTGGATCAAATTCACATGTAAAATAAAGAAATGTTGATTTCATTCATTTTATTTCAAACATAGTAAACCTGGGGCTATGATCTTACACCATATACTTGGCACTCAGTCATTTTCGTATAACTCTGGCCTTACTGAATGTGTTTACTGTAACTGTTCTTTGTTTGCTGAACTTAGATATTAACATAAAATATAAGAATTATAGTTAATACGTCATTTGATTCATAACATCTGTTGGTTGCAAAGAGTAAAAAGAACTGAGTCCTTCAGTTAGACGAGAATCATGAGATCATCCTCTTCCAGAAAAGGGCCACCTTGCTTTCCCCAAGAAGTTGTTCCTGATGAAAATTGAATTAGTTAGCCAAAATTAGTATGTAAGAGTTTAATTCTCTTTTTTTAAAAAAAAAAAATAACATCTTTTATCAGCTATAAAATTATAGGTAATTTTCTTTGAACAGTTACTGTAACTTGCTTATCACCTTTAAATCTAGGGCATCACAGTTTCTGTTGTAACATTCTAACCGTGTTCTCACAGTGAGGTCTTTCGTTAGCAGTACTTTGTGTAACCTTTTCGACACCACCACTGATTTGTTTTTCTGCCTAAATTTGAGCACCTACTTGCCAGCTTCGATACCCATTGGCTTCATTGCATAGGAAAATTCCCTTGTAAACAATTTCCCGTTCACGTATCTTGTTCAGCTCTCCCTGAAGAACAGCATCAGCTTCGTAAATGTTTTCTACGTATCTGAATTGTGGCCCATCTTCACACTCCTTTGATGTATACATTGAAACCTGAGTATCTAGTTGCAGTACGTTTTATATTATAGCTCAGTTTCTAATCACACAGTCCACATCAGGGAGTAGATCCTACTTCAGAAGCTTTTGGGGAAATCTAGAAAATCTTGTCTCAGTTAAGGTCAGGACAAGCTGGCATTCATCTCACACAAATGAGTGTACATATATTTGATCGAGGAATAATAAATAGGGCAAAAAACATAAGGAAAGGTGCAATTATGAATTAAATATTATTCACCGTATTCCTGATTTTAACTCTAAAAGACGCTCTTGCAGCCTTATGTGTAGGAGCATTCAGCTCTGTCACACATCAGAAAGTTTGGTTTTACAGGTCAGCTATGGTGCATACCATGGATATACAGTATATTAAGAGTAATATTAATGAGCATAAGGGTGATAAAGATAATGAGGGTTTAGAAGAAAGGAGAAGCAAAGCAAGCATGTAAGATCATGTGTTTTATTTTTATCAGTGTGCAGTTGACATGTTCATTTATAACCAAGTATTTTCTGAGTGTGAGAAATGCAGTTTCAAGCCTTAGAGATAAAGTCATTGCATTGCATTTTTGTGAAATCTACCTTAGAAATTTTTTAATTGACAGTACAATTTTATTTTTAATGTGGATTCAAATTAGATCTCTTTTGAAGCGTAGCAATGACCGTTCAAAGTGATAATGATAGCAGACAGAGGAAAACTTTTCTCTTAGTGCTAAATCTTTGTTTCAAAACAAACTTAACAATCTAAAATATTTTTTTATAGTTAAACAAGCTCTGTAAAAACAAGGATATGGTATCTTTAACAGCTTCCTATTAGTCACTGAGTGTGTGTGTATGTGTATATATGTATATGTATATATATGTATGTATGTGTGTATGTATGTATACATATATATACATACACACATACATACATATTTATTTATATATATATATATATATGTATATGTGTGTGTGTGTGTGTGTGTATATATGTATGTATATTTGCATCTGGAGATCCACAAAAGGAGAAAAAAATGAATCACGTATCATAAAGTAGTTTTTATTCCTGAGGTTTCAACCCCTGCGTTTAAACTACTTTATGATATGTGATTCATTTTTTTCTCACTTTGTGGATGTCCAGCAGGAAATATACAAACTGTATCACAGACCTTCTCTTCCATGTATATGTATGTAGCGGGTTGGATAATGGATGGATGTATATATATATGTACATGTATGTATGTGTGTGTGTATATATATATATATATATATATATATATATATATATATATATATATATATATATATATATATATATATATATATATATATATATATATATATATATATATATATATATATATATATATATATATATACGTATATATATATGTATGTGTGTGTGTGTGTGTGTGTATATATGTGTATGTGTGTATATATATATGTGTGTGTGTGTGTGTATATATGTATATGTACAGTATATATATATGTATGTATGTGTGTATGTATGTATACATATAACTGGTTCATTCTAAAATTTATATTTTGCTGTTAAATATTATTTTTCACACAGAGCGTCACTAGGTCTATCACATGCATTTTGACTCCTATTTATCTCATAGATTGCAAATGAGACATACAGGGATCTGTCATCTTTCTGTAATTAAAAGCTACCTAAGATATTTTCTTTTTATTTGTCAGAAATTTCATTAAGACCCTCAGAGTGACTACCATGTAATAAATGAGTATTTCTACCTTTTGAAGTTTACTTTTGGATGCCATGTGTACCTTACTGTGTTACTTTAAATAAGTATTTAGTTGGGGGAAAATCAGGAAATTGATTTGGCCACTGCCGTAACTGACAGGGTGGGAGATACCTCACAAGAAGCTTCCCATGTTATTTAAACATTTGTTATGCAGAGATCAAGGTTACGATCTCCTAACAACAAATAACAGATAATATGAACGGCATGGACGTGAGGTTTTGTGGGACTCGAAGAATTGCAATTACATTCTCTTCTGTTCCACATGCAGTAACATCCACATAACTGAAACTCATTAATTTGACTTTCTGAAGAGCTCAAAGATTCTCCAGTCCAGAACACCTCTGTAATGTTTTAAATATCATGTGTTTATTTTATTTGTATCAGTTTTGCAAATTCTGATAGTAGAGCTTTATTTTTTTTTTCTCTTCAATAGTTAGGATTCAGTAGGAATGAAGAGCCAAAGACCTGAAGGATGCGTGTAATTAATTGACAGCCTATTTGTTAATAATATTCTGTTTTCTATAACATGGTATTTCGAAGCCTGTTTCTCCTACTAGTTGATGGTATGACTGGTGATATTTTTTAATTGCTCCAGCATGTGTCTGCAAAAAAAAACAAAAAGATAAACGAACACCTTAATTGTGCAGCAGTTCTCCTTTCTAAATTACTAACGAAAGAAAAAAAATGGACCCAGAGTGCCATCACTTTATTACAAAATGACATTTTTTTTTTTTTTACTTTTGATAAATCATTTTCAACACAATATACAGTATATGGCAGATCCAATAAAGTTGATGTTCAGCTGCTTACAGACAAGTTAAAACAATTGAAAAGAGCTTCAGTGTGCATCATTACTCTTTCATAAGTTCAAAAAGAACTGAACGATATTAATGCAAACCATTTATGTGATGAGTAAATTCATTGCCTAAAAATGTCTTAACTCATTCAGAACAAAAGTTTGCCAGGTAGTGCAGTGTTCTGACTGCTTGTTCCACGTTATTTTTTTAATTGGTAATTTATTTGTTAGGTCTCATTTAGATCTTGTTAACAGCCTACGACAGACTACTGAAATGTCCTTGTAGGACCCCACATTTAATTTTGGTTTCTACTCATTGTCTGTCAACAAGACGTAGTACAGTAGGCCAGGTACATTCCTGTGCCATATCCAACTTGTTTTGTGTTTTAGTGCTGCAGTGTTATTTGTTGTCAATTTATCAGCTGTCATTTAAAATTACTCTACGTAGTCTTAAGTACTGCTGTGGGAATCATTACCATCCTCAAGAAAGAAAGTGGATCATGTCAGTCTTCTCATTACGTTATTTTTCAAGTAAATGCAGCGTGTGCAGTCCATATGACAAAACGGACTAATTTTATACTCCTTTTTTGTGGACTTTTGTGTTTTATTTTAACTCTGCTGCATTTAGTGTAGCAAATTGTGTTTTATTTTAACTATGCTCTATTTAAAATAGCAGACAGCCTGCTGGGCTTATAAGTATAAACTGAATTAATAATTATATCAAGCAAAGAAAGGTGGTTTATTATATTTAATTCATGCTCAAAAATATTTATTACTGCAGGTCCTGGCTTACTGCTTGGGCTGCTTTCCCACACTTCAGGAGGTTAAGGAAAAAAAAATCAATTAAACTTATGGTAATGAAGAAAATAATTATCAAATAAAAGCAAACAAATGCCATATAAAATAGAATATAAAAGGGAAAAATGGTAACAATATATGTTTTCATTCAAAGCATTATATTCATGTGTATCTAGTTAACTCGAATTATATGGCACAAATGAATGTAATGAAATACAATAAGATTAAGTAAGAGTGTGGGGATTTGACTGCTGCTTGACAGAACATAAATAATTATCATTACAGTACAACTCAAGATTACAAGATACGAAAGGATAAATATGTTATTGTGTTATTTGTGTTATGCTCTTGTAGACTGTTGCATATCTTCAACTATGTTTATCTTCAAGTATAGACTCAAAACTAATTTCTTTAATTAAAAGTAATAATAGATTTCAGCTGGAAAAATGTGTTTTTTTTCCCCAAAATGTCTCCTTTGTTATAAATCGTTCAACATGCTGAATATCCCTGATTTTTATTTCATCTCAAGCATCTTTGTCTGAGCTAGTAAGGAGAATGACTCACTATGAAGCCCGCACTTTTAGCAACGCATACAGATAAGCTGACACGTTGCCCATTTGTGTTAGGTAATGTAATATGAAAAGCTAGCAAGAGCTCAGAATGCTGTATGCCAGCTCCTGAATTTCTTGGTTAAAATCAGCAAGCATGCATAGCGTGTAAGGGTATTATAAAATTTGTTTGACATTCATTATGACGGTGCTTAATGTAGGTGAGCTATCCTTTTTTCTGTTCTTGTGAGGTTTACTTATTTTACTGAGGAGTCTTGTCTCGACAACTGCCTTGGCTTGAAAAATGGATGTATTTAGTAAGTGTTTAAGCTTTTCCTCTGTGCCCCAGAGCCACCAGTTTAAAGTGCTGGTGCGTGGAAGATATTTTTAAAAAGTTATAGGAAGTGCTTAACTTTAGAACCCAGTTTCTAAACCCTGTGGCAAATGCATATATGCCAACTTTGTGAAAAAGCTTAGACTGGAAAAATACTGAACATGTCCTTTAAGGTGTCCCAGTTTCTGTTTGTTCAAGAAGGAGTATCCCACACCAGTCTTTTAAAAAGTTAATATAAGAAACATTATAAAATTAAGAAAAAAAAGCTTAATGCCATGTATAGGGTGGTCCAGATCTAATTGTGCAATTTTCTTTACGCTATGATTTATTAAGTTTATTACATAGAAAATCACCCGAAACATCCCGGGCCATCGAGAAGACACGAGACGATATGAAGAATTGTCTTTTTCACAGAACTGGAATCGTCCCCACATAAATCAAAGTCACCCAGACGATCTGGATCTGCATAATTAGATCTGGACCACCCTGTATGTCCGCTCTCAGAATCACATTTGCACTGAGAATAATTTCAAGATGCACAACCCAAAGTTGCATTAATTCTTGAGCAAGTAACACAGACCCGGCTCATTCTGACAGTACAGCTTACACATTGCGCTTCTACTAGATGATTTTTCTAGAATGCACTATCAAGCGTTATGAAGTAAGCCCGTGTTTGTTGTGACATGAGACAGATTATTTGATCAAAACAAAAGAATACCGCTCTGTTACCTTTTAGCAGGGTCATCTAGGCAGTATTGTCATTTTAGGTGTCTTCCAAAATAAAAAAAAATTATATAATATCTAGTTCTAGTCCAACAGGGCCATTTATAATAAATCTCAGTTAATAAATTTGGTTCTTATTTTCTTCCAATACAGACAGGTATTGTAAAACCTTATGCCTTTTGATGATAGTATTTCAAGCGAGTGTTCTCATTAGACTCATCTCAAGACAATTGTAGTGATGGTTTAAAGTCTTGTCTGCTGTGACAGTAAAATAGTGAGATGGCCTCCTGCTCTCCACAGAGGAAGTTGTTAAACCTGAGTTTATGTGAATTTCAATTGGCAGGACCACTAGGATGACAGTAGCCCTGGAGTCGGGTCTACAGTGTACTGAGTCCTAAAGTTTTAGAAAGAATACCTTTCTACATTTCCGTTGTTTCTTGGTAAGTGTTCTAGTTATTGATACCCATGTTGCGCTTCGTCATTTTTGCTAAATATGAAACATCTTTTTCCATGTTTTTCAGCTTATCCTTAATTTGGAAAATATAACTTTAGCAATATGATATCCAATACACCTGCACCAGTTTGTCACAATTTTATGTCCAACATCCAGCCAACATCCTGTATGTCACTGTTTTCATTTCAGCATTGCAGCTCCATTCAGTTGCAGAATGTGCTCATATACGCAGTCACACTCCCAACTTACACATACCCATTGACTGAGCAAGTCCATCTTTTGAGATGAGCCAGAAAAACCGCACACATGGGGAGAAGAATGGGCAAACATCACGTGACCTCATCATCGGATCTCTCTTATCTGAAGGCTACACTTGCTTACTTCAAACAATATTCTGTTTTGATTTCTGCTTCAATTTGATTTCTTTTTTTTTTTCTAAGGCATTGAATGCTTGCCAGAGTCAGATAAGGTTAATTTCCATGAGGAAGTTTTTTTGAATGTTCTAAAATTTCTATCTGTCTAGGGGTGGGGGAGGTTGCTTCAAAAAATGGTTACACAGTAAATGAGAATGTTGAGAATAAACAGATTTCCTGTTTTTAATGTCAGAATCAGGTTCCTGTTACTAAAGTAATGAATGGTTGCAACAAATATGAGAAACCGTATTTTAGCTCATGTTGACTTTTTACAAAAAAAAAAATAATAATAATAATCTGGCATGGTGGCACAGTGGTAGCGCTGCTGCCTCGCAGTTAGGAGACCCGGGTTCGCTTCCCAGGTCCTCCCTGCGTGGAGTTTCCTTGATTTTCCCCGTGTCTGCGTGGGTTTCCTCCCACAATCCAAAGACATGCAGGTTAGGTGGATTGGCGATTCTAAATTGGCCCAAGTGTGTGCTTGGTGTGTTTGTGTGTGTCCTGTGGTGGGTTGGCACCCTGCCCAGGATTGGTTCCTGCCTTGTGCCCTGTGTTGGCTGGGATTGGCTCCAGCAGACCCCCGTGACCCTGTATTCGGATTCAGCGGGTTAGAAAATGGATGGATGGATGGATAATAATGGGTCATTGTTTTTTTTTTGTTTTTTTTTTTGCTTATACACCAGACATTTTCCGTGGTGATGATAATCCCTGTTGGAATTTTGTCATGTGCTACTTTTTAAATATAAGTGAAAGCATCAATTCTAGTGAGACAGAACACTTTAAATGCATTGCTAATCATGTTACAATCATCACAATCAGTGATAATGTTTTCTGTAGCACTTCCAGGAACAAATCAGGGAAGTTCTTATTCTAGTCCCTAAAAAGGTAAAGCAAAGAGGCAGCTAGCCCTGATGGGATTTTTTTTTTTTTTGCTGAGATATTTTCAAATGAAGGCACTGCTCAGCTCAAGCAACCTTTTCATGACTTTTAATACCTGCTGATTTTGAGGATGCCTTAGCAGTCGTTGTCTTCATGAAAGATGTGAAACTCTTATTGTGGCATCCCCTTACTTATAATAGCTGTAAGCTGTGTGGAAACTATTGTTCAGATCCTTGTTAATTGAATGATCCCTCTTACCCAAGTGACAGGGCATCTTAAGGCGCTATTAGTGTGATTCCCCAATGTCCACAGCAAGAGACAAAATGTGAATTTCTTGTTATCCTTCTCACTTTGAGTTTAAATGTCTGTCAGAATTTAGTCACAGAGAAAATTTTAAATGTTTGAAAATTATATTGTGTGGCATATGACCGGTCATTTATCCCAGCCAATATCCCCAGGCCACCAGATGGAGCCCTCCCTGCAGCATGGAGGTGCCCCAAAGACCAGCAGGGAATCCTGGACAATGGAGTTTTTTATTCATAGCCCTGCTGGATACCATGGGGGCCGCTAGAGGACGCTGCAGGGAGGAGCAAAGGAAACTTTACCTACGCCCCGGAGGTACGTCCGAGTCACATGGACAAGGGGAATGACGTGCTTCCGGGGTGAAGAAAAGGACTTTTTATCGGACCCGGAAGTGATAAGGAATCATGGACTGAAGGATGGGAAACAATTCCGGGTCAGGAACTATAAAAGGACTCTGGGAACTCCCAGACGAGGAGCTGAGCTGGGTGGAAGGGTGGCAACGCGTCTGGGAGTGAAGAGGATTGTTTATTAGTGATTTGTATTATGATTTATGAATATAGTGGGGAGGAGAGTGCTTTGTGCACTGTGCAATAATAATAAAGTCAACATTTTGACTTTTACCTCGTGTCTGGCGTCTTGGACAAGGGTTCAAGGGAGCGATAGCGCCCCCTATCTGTCACAATTGATACATTGTACATATTGTACAAATATAGCATGGGGTATACCTTAGATCAGGGGTGCAAACACTTTTTCGGCTTGTGTGCTACTTTTAAAATGATCAGGTTGAAAAGACCTACCTACATTAAAAATGCTATATATATATATATATATATATATATATATATATATATATATATATCATTCGAAGTCTGAATCACAATCTGATTGTATGGGTGGTTACCTACCAGGTAACGCATGTGGTTGGTCTGCAAGGCGGCAAACATCCATCACGGGTGCCCTCTCAGTTGCGAGAAGCAGATCATAGAATGTTACATAGTTAACTGTCAAATGATGCAAAGAGTGCGTGACACGTGTTTCGCCCTATTTTGGGCTCATCAGGTGTACACACTCTACTGCACCCTTCATCGGGGATTGAACCTCGGACATCAGACAAACGTAGTTCGATTGTGACATTGTGAGAAAAAAAATCCTCTTCCATTTCCACATCCAGCCCATACCCTCCCCAAACAATTTTTTTTTAAATCCCTTCTTTAGTCGATATAAATTGGAAGGATAACTTGATCACAGCCAGAGTTTTGCAGTAGCTCGCTCGTTTGATCGTGCGTGCGGGATGACCAGTGTGTTAGACGATAAGAGATCTCAGACTGGCCGCCCTGTATGTCAATCAAGTGGCAAATACCATAGGGAGGATATATGATAGACTAACGTTTAAAAACATTTCTTTTGAATGCAACATGATCTACCTGCACCACCTTTGCGATCTACCGGTCGATCGCGATTGACGCATTGGGCACCCCTGCCTTAGATAATTGTCTATAGGCTCTACCTCACCATCTTTATTAGTTAATGAATTTTCAAAGAGTTGAACTGGTTTTCAAAAAACAAAGTCAGTGTGAAAAACTTTAATATAAAAAATGTGTAAAATGCTGAGAGACACTTAAAGGATAAGTGTGGTATTTTTCAAGTCAGAGTTATTTTTTCGCAAACGTGCTATATAGGCATTTGCCACATGAAATTGTGTTTCAAAGTCACACAATTTCTAGAAGTTTAAAAAATTATTTTCCCCATACTGGTGCATTACATTGGAGGCAATGAGACCTGAAGCACCACCAGAAAATAAAAGGCTAAAACTTACAGAATATGTCCTCTTTGAGTTTCGATAAAAGAAAATGTGCCTTCCGTGTTTTGGGCTCATATTTGTGATAACAAAAGGGATCCGAATACAATCATTTTATTGCATGTTCCTGGTACTATTTTTCTCGTGGTCAGGATACTTTTTATATTTGCTTTCGTGAGTTCTCATGTAAATACTGCAGTAATTCAAACCAAAACCAACCATATGGCACAAACAGTTTACTGTGATTTAGTCTTTTGAGAGGAAACCACACCATGGGAAGGAAACGTTAGCAGAAGATTACAAGTGCTGAGATATCATGCACAACTGGTTTTCTTTAAAAATGGCTGAATCTTCTAAAATTGGTGTTTTTATGTTAAAAAATGACACATATAAGCTATTTTTTTTAATATTTTATTGCAAGACTTAGATCAAGACTGAACAGCAGGGTACTGAGAAGAGAAGCACAATAGTGGAAAGTTAGTAAAAGTTTAGAATTATTGTGTTACTTATATTTTTGTAAAGATTCCTTAACAAATGCAATATGCACAGCTAATCAGCAGCTCTAGTCAGGGTATGCTAGACTTAAAAAAAGAATCTTCAGCCTGGATTTAAAAGCGGAGACTTAAGGGATAATCTCTTATTTAAGCTAGCAGATGATTCTATCATCTAAGAATGTGTCATTTTGTCTCATCCTGGGTTGTGTTTAGCCGTGGTGAATTTCCATTAGACAACAAAGGCAAAAGGTTCAACATTTAAAAACATAAATATTTGCTTTTTAGTTTAACTTTTTATACAGATATACTTGAGCTATGCTGGTTAATTCAGCTAATATTTTATAGATTAACTAGCTGTGCTACCTGTCTAAATCCAAATAATCATTGTAGACCTCGGCATTACCGTTAACAATGTGCCATCTATTGGAATGTAGTTTGTAATGTATGTAGAAATAAAATTCAATGTATTTGTAATTTCAACAGATGGTGCATCACAAACCTCTGTAGTAATAAAATACAATGCTCCAAATGTTTATGATTTGCCATCTGTTGGAATAACAAATGCAAAGCATTTTATTGAGACAGATGTTTGTGGTGCACCTTCTGTTAGAATGACAGAGACACAGTAACCAGATGGACACACAGACACTTCTCCTTTCATTAATGTGGATAAGACTGCTGTTTATAGCCCCTTTTAAAAATGTTTTACTATGCTAATTGTTGAAAAACTAAACAGAAAAATTATTTTGGCAGTTCATATTTGATAAGTGCATTAATATTGACAATGATGATGTGGTGGAATAGAGTTTATCTTAGTTTTTGCCTGTACATCTCCGCTCTTTGACAGGATCACATTGTAAATTAAACATAAATTAGCAACTAAGCACAATATCCTCATTCTTACTAATGCTAAAAATATTGGCGGTGACACAGAACCTCGATGAATAGCCGTGCTGCCTCACAGCTCCAGGGTCTGTGAATCCGTCTCCAGACATGCCCCTGTCCTTCTTGTAGTTAACACTTTGTGCAAGTTTTTATTTGAGAACTCGGACATCCTAAAGATGTGCCTTTTTGATCTGTTGGCTAATCTAAATTGGCCCACTAAGGCAGAGTGTGCATATTAGCACGAGTGTGCCCTGGCATATTGCCCTGGGGTTGATTCCTGTCGTGCACCGTATTCTGCTTAGATATACACCAGCGACTGGATGGCTGTCTTAAAAGCAAAACAGAAATAAACAAGTAAATTGAATGTAATAGTAATGATTCATATTAAGAATATATTTGAACTAATTTTGAATACTAAGTGGCTTTATTTCATTTGAAGTTACATGCAAGTTATCTGATCAACGTCTGTGGTACCTGTAGTGGTGCAGTGCTTTTAACGTTTATTTACGGCAGGTGGTGTTATTAAATTTTATAATACTGACCATCAGAAATGTATGGCAATGTTATTTTGAGGAATGAGCCTTTTCAATTGAAACTAACTTAATATAAATGAGGTTGTATCTATTCAGAGCTCTGAAATTACAGAAGTAAAAGTTCATACTTAACCAGATGAAACCGAATCCTTAATATCTTAGCCGTGCTTTAAAGATTTTACTGTTTGAATGTCTGTGCATGTTGATGTTACTTCTGTCATTGGATAGCTCACGCTATTGAAGTAATTATTCTGAATACCTGGGTGGTCTAGTGAAAAACACAGTTACAATTGATAGCTTCCTATGCAGAAAGAAATATTAATAGCAACTTAGGCAGCATAGACATCTGAGGCTTAGGAGATTGTTAACCTTTTCAGTGCCATACTACTTTGCCTATTGCTTATGTTTAAAGCTGTTTTTTTTTTTTTATTATTAATGAGAGTACATATTCCTACATGACCTTATTTAGCCATTGATAATGTTGCTTATTCTGACAAAAGCACATTATTGATGAAGTGTCCACATAAAGGTAATAATATCTTTCAAGTGATGATTATACTGTTTGTATTATATAAGTATGCAGAATTAGTTGATTTTCCACATGAGCTGTTTACACCTTTCTCCATTGCTTGTGTGGGGCTTGTGCAGGTACTCTGGTTTCAGTGGCAATCCAGAAGATGAGTTTGGGTGATCGCCATCTCTAAAGTGGTCATTCTTAAGAAAGTGTGGGTGTGCCCTTCAGTGGACCAGTATGGTATCCAGGATTGTTTCCAGCATTCCAACTGATGCTGCTGTGATTGGCAGTTGTACCTGATCACATTATAATAGACTAACTGGTTTGAATAATGACATGGAGTAGCAGATACTATCCTGTCATCATTGCACATACTGTTGGACCAGTTCTGGATGGTGTGTTAGCCCATCCATTGCACGGCAAACTTGCTCACACAGCCAGTTACTCATAAGGGGCCTGTTTAGGGTTGTCAAGGCAACCAAACATGCCATTTGCACACAGGCAGTGACCTGACGTCCCTCTCAGTCTGTCTCTTTCTGCCAGTTTAACGGCCAATTTTAACTCCCCCCTTATCCCCCCTCCAAAGGGTTTATTGGAGGAGTCGTTTTTATAGCTACATCTACAATGTTTGTATAAAGGGTTATTAGTGACGACTAAGGGCAGGATACGATTCCATTTTACTACTAAAACGAAGTTTTCCTTAACCCTTTTTGGTGATTTTTTTTTTCTTGTATTACAAATGTAATTAGCAAATAATTAGTGAATAATGATGGCATATTACCAGTCCACTAAAGTAGTCATTTGTAACTGTTACAGATTCTAATTATACCATTCACTCATTGATTTTTCTGAGCCTGATTATATCTAGTACAGGGCTACAGAGTGCCCCGAGTGCCTACAGGGTTGAAGGCAGGAATTGTTCCTGGATGGTTTTGAAGAGTTTTATAGAGTTTTAATATTATGAAAAGAAATAGTGCAGTGGATGCCTCTCTTACTGTAAATTGATTTCTGCAACACGAACATGGGGACACCGTTAGAAACTTAAGGGCCTATTTCACACAAATGTTAGAAAGCTTCTACCAAGGATCAGCAAGGCTGAAGTGAAGGAAGCTATGAAGAGGATGAAAAGTGGAAAAGCAGTTGGCCTGGACGGTATACCAGTGGAGACATGGAGATGTTTACTTGAGATGGCAGTGGTGTTTCTAACTAGATTTGTTCAAGAAAGTCTTGAAAAGCGAGAAGATACCTGAGGAGCAGAGAAGAAGTATATTGTGCCAGTTTTCAAGAATAAGGAAGATGTGCAGAGCTGCAGTATCTGCAAGGGTATAAAGTTGATCAGCCACACCGTTAAATTATGGGAAAGAGCGATGGGTGTTAGGCTGAGAGGAGAGATGGCTCTCTGTGAGCAGCAATATGGTTTCATGCTATGAAAGATTACTAAAGATGGGATGTTTGATTTAAGAGTGTTGATGGCGAAGTACAGAGAAGGTCAGAAGGAATTCCATTGCGAGTTTGTGGACTTAGAGAAGAGCGTATGGCAGGGTGCCAAGAGGGGAGTTATGGTACTGCATGAGGAAGTCAGGAGTAGCAGAAAAGTATGTGAGGACGGTACAGGATATGAATGAGGACAGTGTGACCGCTGTGTGGTGTGCGGTAGGAGTGACAGGCCTGGTTCATGGTGAGAGTGGGATTACATCAAGGATTGGCTCTGTGCCCTTAAATGTTTGCAGTGATAATGGACAGGATGACAGATAAGGTCAAACCGGAGTCTCCGTGGGCTACAATGTTTGCAGAAGCCATTGTGATCTGTAGTGAGGGTAGACAGCAGGTGGAGGTACACACTGGAGAGAAGGAGAATGAGAATCAGTAGCTGTAAGACAGAGTACATGTGCGTGAATGAGAGGGAAGGTGGTGGTAGGGTGCGACTGTAAGGAGCAGAGTTGGTGAAGGTAGACAGATTGTACAGTGGAACCTCGGTTCACGAACGTCTCTGAACACGCACAAATCAGGTTACAACCAAAAAGTTTGCCAAACTTTTGCATCTGTTCACGACCACACACTCGAGTGACGAACAAGCCAGTTTCCCTTCCGGTTCTTACGCGCCGATGATTTCCGCACGTGTTCAGTCTCTCCCTGTGCAGCGAGCAAGCGAGCGAGAGAGAGAGAGGGCTGGCCGCGTAAGGCCGAGAAGGCAGTTAAAGAATGCACCGGGCTTGTTTTTAAAGAGACTGATTCGAGCATTCTCTGTTTAACGTTTTCTCAGTGTTATTCAATGTTTTTACATTTAGTTTACTATTACACTGTGCATTCTATGGTATAATTATTTTTGTGCTTAAAAATCTTTAAAAAAATGTATTTACATACAGCTTGTTCGGTCCGGAACGGATTAATTGTATTTATATGCAGTCCTATGGGGGAAATTACTTTGGGTTGCGACCAGAGTTTTGGAACGAATTACGGTCGTGACCCGCGGTTCCACTGTACTTATGTTCAACAGTCCAAAGCAATGGAGAATACAGCAGAGAGATGAAAAAGAGGGTACAGCCAGGGTGGGCTGGGTGGAGAAGAGTGGCAGGAGTGATTTGTGATAGAAGAGTATCTGCAAGAGTGAAAGGGAAGGTTTATTAAATTGTAGTGAGACCATCTCTGTTGTATGGTTTGGAGATAGTGGCTCTGAAGAAAAGACAGGAAGCAGAGTTGAAGATGCTATGATTTGTGCTCAGAGTAATGATGGTAGACAGGATTAGAAATGATTATATCAGAGGGACAACGCAGGTACAACAGTTTGGTGACCAAGTGAGAGGGGCAAGATTGAGATGGTTTGGGCACATGCAGAGAAGAAATGAGGGGTACATCGGAAAAGAATGTTGCGGATGGACCTGCCAAGGTAGAGGAAACGAGGAAGGCCATGAAGGCAGTCAGGGTGGCAAAATGTGATGTAAAACACAGGGATAGATGGAGGTGGATGATCCGCAGTGATGACCTCTAAATGGGAGCAACCGAAAGAAGAAGTTAGAAACCTTTTCTTCATGCGAAGGAATCACAGATGCATGGAATAAATTAGCTAGTAATGTGATGAACAGTAATACTTTAGGGGCCTTCACATCTCAATTTGATGTTATTTTGGACAGTGTAGGTGAAAAAGGTGGATGGACTTGCTGGGCTGATTTAAATGTTCTGATGATATCCTTACACATACCTGTCTCTCCTGTTTGATCTGTTTTGTTGTTGACAATCTATCTTCCCATCTTCCAAGTGTTTGATGAAGGAATAATGAATTTGGCAAAATATGCAAAAGTGTCTGCTGTCAAAGGAATCAAAGCAGACCCCAAACACTTTGGGTTGCTGGGCCCATAGCCTGTCATAGCAGCAACGGGCTTAAGATAAAAAATGAACCCTAAATGGAGGATACGTACACGGACACATCCATAGTACATCATACAAGGTCAATTAAGAATTGCCAGTTAAATGAATGCCTCTGTCTTTCAGTTAATGGAAGGACAGGGAAAGAACATGCAAGCTGCAAACATATTCTGATGAGATGAGGGTTTGAACCCAGGACTCAGCACTGTGAGGCAGTATTCTTAACAACTGTGTCATCCATTGTGCCACCACTCTGACCAACTAGATTATTATTTGCATCAATACTACATACTTCTAATTAGAGTAAATTAGGTAAACTTTATTAATCCCATGTGGAAATTCAGATGTATACAGCAGCAGAAACCAAAAAAATCAAGGGTCAAAAACAAGGGTACAATCTTACTGGACAGATAATGCATCCAATCAGTCAAACAATAAGTAAGTAAAAATAAACTTGAGTACATTGGGTGACACCATTGAATTGTGTGATAGCAGCTGGCAGAGAAGACCCCCAGAGGTACTTCTTAGCACACAGTGGTGAAATGAGCCTGTGGCGAAAAGTGCTCCAAGAGCCTCTTGGAGGGAACGAAGGGGATTTTTCATGATGGCGTCATAAACAAAACAACCACTGTTTAATGTGGGGACTTTTCACAGACTTCACAAAAATAACATACTCGGATTATCTCTTGATGCATTTAAAGATTTAAAAATACCGTAGCACATTTCTGTAATAAAAGCATGCAACATATTCTTGAAAAACAAACATGATAATCAACTAACTGTCTATAAAGCATCAATGTTTTGGTGAGGTACCCAAGAAATACACACCTCGACTATTCTTTTATCAGTTGAACATTAATTTTCCTGTAGTGCACTACCTTCTGCCTTCTAAGAAACATCCACCATGAAACATAGCAGACATGTGACCAAGCTAATTGTCTTATTCCTGTCGGATCAGGAAACCTCTTGAGGGACGTGAGATGAATTTGTCCAGTCGGTTTATCACATTTGGAGGTAAGAAATGGAATCCCACTCCTGTCCTTGGCGTCAAGAAACTGATCACGCCAACCCTCTTGTTTTGTTAATAGGCTGAAAATCAAAAAGTAAGCTGTGTACCACTGCCACTGTTGTGACTGACAACTTCTGTTACCTGTTGCAGCCATATGTGCTACTGGTAGAGTGCCTACTTTTATAAGACTTTTTTCCACTTATAGTAGCTGGCAAGAAGCTCATCCCATTCATTTGGTGACTTTTAACAGCTGTGATATTTAAACTCTATAGAGTGTACAAAAGCCAGTGATAAAAGAAAATGGATCCAGAGCACATCAACTCTGCAAAGGTGAGGTTTGGGGTAGGAGATTGTGGTTGAGTACATAGTGACAAGAGCCGCATTGCTCTCTGCTTATATACCCACTGCTCACTTAAAAGTACTCTGCCATGAGTGACACCTGTTATCAACATGCCTGCCATTGTAGGTGTCCAGTTCTTTCGCTGTCCCCACTCTGACTCTGTCTTCAGTAATTCTCACTGGCCAGCCAGTTCGTCACTTTCAGGAGGTGTCCTGTACTCTAAATATTATTTGAACTTTTTAATGCCCTCTTGTGAGTTCCAGAGGGTCTGCAGTATTAAGAACAGGTAGACTGAGATAAACTCTTAAATATTTTTTGGCATTTCTACTAAATTACAGATAGTTTTCTCCATCATTTAGGTGAATTCTTATCTTTCTTTTAGATATTTTGTTTATCCTCTCATTGTGTTTTCTCCCTAATTTTTATAAAGTTATTATCAACATAATCAGAAAACTATCACCTTCAGAATTTGAATCAATTTTCTAACCTGCTTATACAGGCCACCGCCATGGATGACCAGTACCAGGCTCTAGAACTGTAGCTACAAGGCAGTGATCAACCCTGGTATGAGATGGATCCTCATCATGGTACAGTCATGCACACTGTACTGTACCTCAAGCTAATTTAGACATTCCAAGAAAAATAACCTGCTCACCGCTTGAAATCCGGGACTGTAAGAATGGAGAAACAGCAGTGTCAATCACTGTGCTCTTCCATATGTTCGTTATTATGAGATTAGCATAGAGAGTCTAGTGCAGTGTGATGTTAGTATGCCCTATAGTATATAATTTTAAATCTAATTACAATTTGATTTGAGAATAATTTCACACATTTCTATGAAGGAAGAAGATAAAGATAGATATGAAAGGCACTATATAATAGATAGATTTTCTTTATTTATACACACTAGAGGGCTCTGCCCCTTGCTCACTTCGCTTGCCAACCCCTGTGTTTGGTTAATCGGGTATACAATTTAAAATGTTTTTTTTTTCTTTGGAATTGTTTCAATTTCATTATTTGCACTTTTACTTTAAAGCTTCATTAAAAACAATATTTGGAACTACCTTTTCTTTAAGATCGCATTGAATTTTGATTCCGTTTTTGGAGACACATTTTGACAGCACAACGTATACCTGCCCGTGAGTGAATATTGTTTCTGTTTCTCTAATAAAAAATCTGACTTTTTTCTAATGTTTGGCCCTGTGATTTGTTAATTGTCATAGCAAAAGCTATTCTCACGGGAAAATGTAAACATTTTAATACGAACGGCGTATCACAATCTCCTTTGGTGTCTAATGTTATTCGCGGAATATATACATTACCTTTCTTGTCGCCTATTAAAATTTGCATTGCTTCTCCGTTATCATAAATATACACCTGACCGAATTGTGTTTTCTTTGATAGATAGATAGATAGATAGATAGATAGATAGATAGATATTCACTCACTCACTAAGGGGAAATTCACTTACTACAGCAGCAGCATACCAATAAAAACAATATTAATTAAATAGTGATAAAAATGCAGTGCAAGTTAAAAAAAAAAAGCAGGATATAGAGTGCAAGGCAGGTATAACAGACAATATAATTGTAATAGTAAATTGTAAATGTTAACGTTTACCCCCAGGGTTGGAATTGAAGAGTCGCAAATGTATGAATAGAATATAATAATTTCATTGTCTTTACATTTTGAATCTTTCTAAATCTAGTAGCCAGTGTAGCGTAGTGGTTAAAGCTTTGGACCAGCTACTAATACTGTGTGACAATAAGCAGGTGACATCACCTGCTTGTGCCCCAATTGGAAAGGCAAAAGAAATGTAACTGATCATATCTCTCGAATGTAGCAAGTCACTTTGGATAAAGGCATCAGCCTAATAATAATAATCTCTCTATTAAAAATATTTTCCGTTGTGTCCACGTTATTCAGCCTTTTCCACTCCCCTCCAAAGTGCTTGCCCAATCATCACTCCTATTGCGCACATCCTCTCCCCATACCACCCCATGACACTCTCAGTGCTAACTTACCCTTCAACACAGTCAGTTATAATGGCAAGGCAGAAAAGCAAATGATCTATTCAAGAACGTTGAATTTTAAATTGTGATAAAAAAGATCGGCAAGAGCTGATAATGAACGTCGAAAAAAAAAATGAACAAAAAACAGCTGCATGTAATAAAAATCAAGAACAAATGGAGTTGTGCAGTTAATGAAAAAGAGAAAAATATCCAAATAATAAACCATATGTGAACAGAAATGCAAAAAATCAACATTTATAGAATGTTAGAGGATAAAATAAATCATATTGTTTTTGACGAGAAATAAATGCGTTTTAAATGTTTATTTACTTTATATTACATTTTTACTTCTACTTTTACTTTTTTACTATGTTTTATTATTGATTGGTATTTAAAATAGCCAGTTGTAGTGAACTACTCAAATAACTGATTTATTCTCTATAATAACTAAAGACCAAACCGTTTTCCTCCTGCACACCGCATACTCTTGTATATACCATCTCTCTATCATTTCCTATAAAAGGGAGGAGTGCCCCGACGTCATTTGAGTGATTCAGTAGCGAGATAACGGGCACTCCGTGCCCACCCAGGGGTTGGTGAGTGAAGCAAGCAGTGGGTGGAGCCCCCCACTAATAATAATAATAATAATAATAATACAGCTCAAATAATATGTCCTGTTTCTGTTCATTGGAAATGTAAAAGGCAGGTTTAGTATTTGGGATGGCTAATAGACATATATCAACATCTTACCAAATAATCAAAAGTTTCGACTTGGTTATGTAAAAAATGTAGAAAGGGTCAACATTTTTAATGAGAAGAGGATTGTTTCTAAATCATGCATTGTTTACAGTACACACATTGTCTACATGATTAGACACTAAATTATCAATGAATTAAATACCAGCAGTGTACTATTATTATTATTATTTTTATTCATAATTTAACTTTCCCACTGAATACAGTTTTAGGAGAAATAAGTCAAAGTTTATAAAATTTAAACAACAATATACATGGGTACATGCCCTTTCTTTGAGAAATGTAGACAAATATATACAATATTAATGATAAATTGTACTGCAATAAATAGTGAAGGCTGGGTTTTAAATGAATAATCAGTTATCAGGATGAGATTGATAACTTCTGATGTCGATCAAAGCCAATCACCAAAATCAGAACTTGGAGCCAAAGGAAGGCTCAGTCAAACTCCTAAACAATAATTTGTTATCTTTTCACTAACTGTAAAGATGTTTTCACACCAAGTACGTTTGGAATGTTTTCTTCAAAATCTGGCGCTGTTTTCCCCAACAGATGTGAACATGGTAACCTTATTTTGTAGTGTGGGCTAAAGCATCAGGACCGAGACCCTTTAGAAAAGGTTCAGGTATGACACCAAGTGGGCCCTGGGGAGGTTTGCATAAAGTGTGAATGTAATCGAACATGAGATTGAATAACTACGGGAAATAATGGGTCTTATGAGATACACTTCATCAGGTAATTAGGCAATCTCAGTATATAAATAAATACACAAATGTTTGCACAGGTTTTATAAAATAATTTGCGCAAGCACCAGTCAATCACATCAGTACTAGCACTAGCCTCAGAGCCTCTTTATTGTCTCTCATTAGAGACAGCAGGCGATATATAAAATAATTTGATTCACTTCAGATTGGACTGTTGCACAGAGTTGGTTAGTGAGAAATGAACGTTTGTGTGAGTGACTATTTAACCGATTAATCTGGGAAAAAAAAGAGTGATGTACGCTGGTGGGCATGTTTTAAATGTTAATGAAAAAATTATTAACACATTATTAATACATATTTTGTCTGAACAGAAATGAAGCACATCAGTGCACAACCTCACCAGAGCCTGTCCTCTTCTTATATGGTCACCAAGAGGTAACATGTGCTGTCTGTAGCATGCAATATAGCGCCTCATTTTCATGTGCTCTTGTAGTTATTAGATAATGGCCATTCACTCACAGACGTGTATTTGGTAAACAAGACTCATCGTTACTGGATATGTGGTCATACACAATTGCAGCTCCTGTCAAACTTTTGTGATGTTCTGCCCAATGAAAGAGGTCCATGAAATACCCGCTCTGTATTTTTTTTAAACTTGTGGTTCGCTTGAAAGTTTGCTGTGTAACACACAATTGAACTAACTGGAGATTGAATCAAAGTAACTAATCAGCTGCTGATCTGGAACAAAACAAATACACTTTTGAGTGTGAAAATGCCTTAACTCCTTCCAAAATTGATTTTGAGGATGGTTCTTCAGTCCAAAGTCTGCAAAAAGAAAACACGTGCCACCATCTTAAACAGTGACTGAGCGATGATATCACATGTTGCAAGTCCAGCAATGGATTTTATTGCTAAACAACCACATGGAAGCGTCCGTAAAACAAAAAATTTACAGAAAATGATAGCGCCTGTTAAGAAGAAACAATTCACAAAGTGAACACAGGTCTCAAAAAAAATGTATACTAAAGAAAAAATTGCAACAATTAAGCATCACAATAAACACAAAGGCTTCACACCGTTTCTTAACACGTGTTCTCAAGAGACACGCACTCGTTTTACATTTCTACTAAGTGAACTTGTCCACTTCTTCTCTGTATGTTTCACTCCAAATTCTCTCAGTTTTGGAATAATCTCTTTAAATTAATTTTATGTATTAGACATTATATAGCTTGACTTGAATGAATAACTTTTATTATTCTTATATGATGGCTAGTGATTCTGGTTATAAACATGAAATTCATTAAAAGAGTAGTAATTGTTTTTTTTTTCCCAAGCAGACATATTTTGTTTTCACAGATTAAATGAAAGAAATCAAGATATTGCATACATTTCTTATACATTGATATTCATTTTTTTTTTCCCCATTTCAGTCTATTATGCTTATAGTGTGAGAACTAACATGGCTCATTTAATCAGTAATAGTTGTTAATTGATGACTTTAGCAACAAGTTCAACAGTGATGCAGATGCACCTGAGCTGTTGCCTGGCTTTGTGGGCCTTCTATGGGTAACAGATGATAAATAAATGAATTTGTATAGACCCTGATGACAAATGGTTTTACCCCTTGTACTATTGACATTGTAAACTAAAACTTTTGGATGCAGTTCCTGAATATTTTGTCTAAAATTTCACAGTTGCTCCAAGGTATGATTCAGGGAAACAGTTTGAGCTAGTGGTTATGCATATTGCGAGACACTGATTCTTTATTTTATTACAAAAAAAGACCAACTCTAGAAGGCCAGATTAAATCATTCCTTTCACTTTTAATGGGATTTGGATGAATAGAGTAAAATATGCACTTTGCATTCATTGATAGCATCTTTAGGTTGAGGTAATTGAGTCTTTTTTTCCTGACTGAATGAATAATGACTTCATCTGATCCTCAGCGAGGCCTGAAACTTAGACCGCCTTTGTCAACGCAAAGAGATCTGGGCTTTGAAACATGCTCTGCGTCTTTGGCTTAATTTTTCTTCATTTTAATCCAAAAACCTATTTTTCTCAATAATTCAAGCATAAACCATGTAGTAGTTGAGGCGACGGAAATTGCAAGATATTTGTCCTTGTTGTAGTGCTTTTCTAAATGCAGCTGATAAATCAGTCACTGTGGCCCCTCTGTCGTCCAGTTCTCAAGGGAAGGCACAGGCCGGGCACAAGAATGTAGGAATTTTTTTTCTTTCACTGAACTATTTAAATATAGTCTTTTTTTTCAAAATGTTTCTTTATTTAGGGAAATGTTATGTTTTACTGTTTTTTTTTTTTTTGCAAGCGCAGTCGAAAGATAAAAGGCCTACTGTGATGAAGGTTGGCGAGAGGGAGGGGGGCTTCTTTTTGACATAATTTTCCCACAGGTTTCATTGGCTGAGGAATACACTTGAAAAAAGAAAAAGAAAAGTTAGATCTTCTGAAAGAAAGCATCTGAATATGGGAACTTTACAGCAGGCTATAACTATTGTAGATGAATCCATAATGCACTTAAAAAATGCAAAATTAACCCTTTTGAGAAAGCATGAAGCATAATATTGAATCTACTCCAGGTAAACATCTAGTGATTTCCAATTTAAAGCCATGCAATAAAATAAAGTAATAAAATCCAGGAAAAGGACTTCGCCTCGACACAAGAACAACTGCCACTTTAGTTATTTTAACATAGAAGCAGCGTTTTGGAAGCATGATGCCTTATTTTAAAAGCAACCTTACGAATGGAAAAATGAAAGTTGAAGTAATATTTCTTTCTCCCTTTCTTTTTTTTCCCTAATATGCAAATGCAAGTGATAATAAATGAAGCATTTGTTATATGCACAATACATATTCATATGTACTGTGTGTGTGTGTGTGTATATGTTATATATATATATATATATATATATATATATATATACACACAGATAACAAAGAGAGAGAGACATAAACAAATACAGACATATAGATATATACATAAATAAGTTTAAATGGTATGTGTTTAACGGGTCTGTATTACAGTATCTATATATCTGTTGAGAGAAACTGCCAGAGAATTAGTTAATATATGCTTGTTGATTGTACGTAATGTTTTACATTTTAAATTGTCAAAGGCAAGATATCTTCTTTTATACTTAATATTCATTTAATTGTGTAGAGTTTTAATAATCTATAACCATACATGGAAGCCTCATGATAACATAAACAAGCCTGATGTATAACTTTAATAACCTAATGTGTCTGCCATTCTACATTATTCTTTAGTTCTGGTTTCCTGTCCCATTTAAGAGATGGAGACTATATGTATAAATATTTGCAATCTGAAGAACCACTGACTGCTCGATTGCATGCATATGGATGTAAAATTAGGGTTTTTAACTACTTGGGTTGCTTCTTGCTGACAGATTCAACTAATCTGAAATACTTCTATACCTCTTAAAATGATTAATAGTATTACTTTAATAAAAACAAGGTTTTATCAGTAGGTTTCAGTTATGTTGTGCCATTTGTCTGTTCATAAAGTCTAATATAAATAAATCCGCTATACATGATTTAACTATGCCCTGTTACTTTAATAGTATTATATACTGTTTGTTTTACTACTGTTTTATATATTCTAAGCTATATATATATACACATACATGTTTTTATTTATTTTTAACCTTAGGTTGGCCTTTTGGACTTGGAGCTGAACAGCTTAACAAAAGCTTTATTTCTGGCACTTGTTGTTTTATCAGTAGTGATGGTGGCTCTACAAGGCTTCGCCGGACCGTGGTATCGCTACCTGTTTCGGTTTATACTACTGTTCTCTTACATCATTCCAATCAGGTATGAATTTGTGTCTATTTGTGTTCATAAACACATGGTCATTGATGCAAAAGAAAAAAAAAAGGCAAATACACCCACACTCGCATACCGCTGTCTAATTTCACTGATTGTGACTTTCTTGAAATTTATACCCAGTTCTCATAGTGAAGGAAATTGATCTTATCTTGAAACTAGAGGAGACGCCAAAGAAAATGTGCTGATACTTAAAGGATCAAGCTGCAGGGAAAGAAGCTGCTGGATTTTTCCCCTTCTATTTTGTAATGTTCATATTACTGGTGAACCAAGGATATTTAATCCGCAATGTTGAATAAATATATTTATAATGATGTCATTGTTTGTCAAGTGACGAGCCTTAATTTTGCTAACTGAAAGACTTCCAATCTAATCGAATCACTGCAAAAATGACAGGGTTAATTTACTCTGCATTAACTGTAGCTGTTTTTATATGTTGCAATCAATAATTTTAGGTTATTATACAAATATGACACTGAAACGTGAAAATATTGAAGGAAGACAACAGATTAAGGAAAGATTTGAAGGATTTAGATACACCATTATTCCTCCCTACCATATAAAAATATGCTTTTAAGGCATGGAGATGAGATTTCAATATACTGAGCATGTTAAGATTCTATTGTGCTTTTACAATATGTGCCAGAGTGCTGTTTTTGCCCAAGACTAGGTAAGTGATCATTGATATCCCCAAACTGCCAGAAGGTTGACTAATTGTGTACTCCATTTAGCCCTATTATTAGAAGGAGCTGCCTTTTAATGGTCTTCAACCTCATATAAAAACTGACCACTTTGTATTAGAAATGATAAATAACTACTGTGTAAAATACTGTTTTGTTAAAACTGATGTATTTTATCAGTAAATTATATAAAAAAATCAGATCCTCAAATGTATCCATTGCCGAAATAGTTACAGCTCTTATCCTAAAAGGCTCTGTCAAATTTTTATTCCAGGCTGGTTTCCTTTTTTACTTCTTTAAATGTTGTATACATATATACAGGTATAAAATTTCAACTTCATCTTTAACATTTGCTTATTTTTGTTATCCCTGATCACTTATGATTTGACCATTTTCAAAGTTATATCTGTGTGAGTCCAGATGAGAGTCTATGGGCACAATAACTTTAAAGCAAATCACATCTCCAAAGGACATTTAATACAGTTATTATTTTTATAGGATACTTAAGCCTATTCATTTTTTAAAGAAAATTGCTTTAGTTGTTTTTCTCCATAGAGGTACTGTAACTGTTGTTGTGTGTATGTGTGTGTGTTTATGTACAGTATGTCTACACATCCAGGTCTTAGGTTACAAATGAGTTTCATTTCTATGGACGTTCATAAGTCCATTTGTTATGTAAGTGGAAACTTGCACTGAAACAGTTGGTTTGATGGGAAAAATTAGCAGAAATGCGTAATGCCTTATGTCTACTATATTTTACAGATAACATATTTCAAACTTTTTAACAAAATGACAGCTGAACAATATTATTATGCTTTAAATTACAAAATACAATTTGAGCTCATTTAAACTAACCTGAGCCACAGGCATTTAAAATATGTTGACCTTATGCTTCAGCATTCTACACTTTTTGATAATGATACAGTATCTCATAGATTTGGAAAGCCATAATAATAGCATGAAAACCTACCATTAATCGACAATTGATCACTCAGCAGAGATGTGCTTTTTGTAAGTAAAAAATAGAGCTTGTTAGGCAAAACTTAAGCAAAACTTATCAATCTGTCTATTCAGTGCCCTTTTATATTATAGCATAACCTTTGCTAATGGGTTTAATATAGAATACTAGCAAAATACCCGCGCTTCGCAGCAGAGAAGTAGTGTGTTAAAGAAGTAATGAAAAAGAAAAGGAAACATTTTAATAATAACGTAACATGATTGACAATGTAATTGTGTTGTCATTGTCATGAGTGTTGCTGCCATATATATATATATATATATATATATATATATATATATATATGTTTTATATATATATATATGTTTTATATATTTATATATATATATATATATTTATATACATACACACATATAAACATATATATATATATATATATATATGCATATACATATGTACATATATATATATATATATACACATATATATATATGTATAATATATAATATATATATATTAGGGGTGGTACTCAATTAAAAAATTAATCTAATTAATTAGAGGCTGTGTAATTAATTAATCTTCATTAATCGAATGTAAGCACACATGAAAATTTGCCCCAAATCGCAAATGTTTTTTTTAATTTAAAAGGGTTTTAGTGGACGACAGAATCAAATAATAGACATGGACATGAATATTGTAAACTCAAGCTGTTTTAATTTCTGAAAAAAAAAATGCATTTAAACTGCATTTCAATTCAAAACAGAAACAAAAATATGATCAATGGCTAAAATTGGGCAGACTTTAAAATAAAGTGGTATTTTAAGTACATTTTCAGAATGGTATTGTCTTTAAATAATAATAACAAAAATTTCAACATAAAGTGCTGTTTTTCTTCTTAAAAAAAATAAGGCAGAAACATAAAAGGTAATTTGACCAGCTTCACCTTTAAACTCTGAGTAACCTTAGCCAAAATTATTTTGTACATTAGGCTAAAACAGTGTGATGATTGAACATTTTGTAATTAGATGTAATTAGAATTACTAACGGTCACGGAAGTCCAATGATCCCCAGTAAGAGCCACAAAGTCCGCTTTCTTTTAATGCATCTAATTTTGCTTGCTTTTCAATGTCATAAAGCTGTTGAATTTTACTTGAAATACGCTAACTGTAGCACATTTTCTAACCCCCTATCTGCCACCACTGTTAGTGGTCTACAGTCCAAAGCAATCTATTTTGCGAGAGAATTTGTATGTTTGACCGATGTTGACTTACTAATTTTGGTCCTGAAGCCCGTCATTTCATGAGGTTTGGACTGCCGACACCTTTTGTTGTTACTCGAACCCGTACTGCTAGTACTAACAGCATACACAGTTTCTGTGCTCGCTGTAACATGTTTTGCATTTAGATGGAACCGTAAGGTTGAAGTGCCTTGGTGGTATGCAAACTCATTTTTGCAGTTTGCACCAAACCACGCTTTTATCAAGGCTTCTGTCGGGTAGTCTTTTGAAATGAAATTTGCCTTCGATCAGTCCTAGCAACGCGCTTTCTTCCGACTCTTACATATTTGTAGCTCTGATGTGTGCTTCAATGTAATCGATGTACCAGGAAATCATGCATTGACAAAAGTTCCCGTTTGCTTAGAATGCAAAGTGTGATTAAATTCATTATTTTTTTAACGCGTTATGTAGTACATGCATTGAAGCTTTTCAGCTGTGCTTGTGCTAAGAAAAGGAAACATTTTAAAAATAATGTAACATGATTGTCAGTGTAATAGTTTTGTGACCGTTATGAGTGTTGCTGTCATCAAGGATTTGATTAGCATTATTTCTTTCAATCGGTTCGTATTTGGAGAACATGTTGTGTTCAAGTTATATTCCGTGTTTGTCAACCGTTGTAAAGATAACAGGTTTCATTCATCGAAGTGTTCACCACCCAAATCGGAACTCATGAATGTAAGATGTTCAACAGGCATTCCCGGTAGTAAGTTGTGGAAATCGCCTGTGAATATTTAGCGGTAGCATGTGTATGAACTTAATTTAATCTTTTCCAGTCCTGCAAAGTCAGTTGACGCGAGCCGATCGGAGTACATGCATCGAAGCTTCTCAGCTGTGCTCGTGCGATCTCGCGATGTACACGGCTTTATTTAATGTTAGCTAATTTTAACTCCGTTACAAAGTGATCCAAAGTCTCGTTTATACCTCGTGTCTTCTCATTAAACTTGTATCTGGCGAATACCATATTCGTCGTAGGCATGACAAACGCCAGCGGGAGTGTGTCTAAAAACTTAATTTAAACTTAGGGTTCACACCGTGCTTTGTTTCCACAGTAGCTGCACTTATGAATATGCTTGTATGCATCGCTCGCTTCCTAATCTTTTGCTGCCTTCTCAGTTGTGAAATGGCGTTTTTTGTTCAGCGCTCTTTGGAGCTCTTCCTTGTTCTCTACGTACTTACGTAGGAGGCGTGATGACCCGACACGCAACTCCGCCTCCCACGGCCATCGAGCTCAGTCCATTACATTAGAGTATATGGACAAAAATATGTTCCAGTTATGACCATTACGTGTAGAATTTCGAAATGAAACCTGCCCAGCTTTTGCAAGTAAGCTGTAAGGAATGAGCCTGCCAAATTTCAGCCTTCTACCTACACGGGAAGTTGGAGAATTAGTGATGAGTCAGTGAGTGAGTGGAGTGAGGGCTTTGCCTTTTATTAGTATAGATTCACACAGATGTTGACCAGGATGGAACACACACCTGGTCCTTGGCAAAGCATAGCAGCAGCTATAACCATTAGCAAAATCATGTAACCTCTAATTAAAAATAAAGATAGGAAATGAATACTTTACTGTCCCAGGACATTGTGTCACTGGAGATAAGCATGTCATGTTGCACAACACTGGAGTGCCAACTTGCAACACTTGAAACACAGTAGAGTTTTGTTTCATACTGCTTTTTTTATCTTTCAGCAAATGTAAAGAGATGTGTATTTGTATGTATATTATACATGAAACTGAAAAATTGTATCAGTGTCCCATTGTGACTTTTATTTATGTATTTTATCTTTTTTCTGTGACATAAGGCAACTGCCATGTTCAGGAAAAGGGTTCATGGTACTATATCAAACATCTTTACTGGAGAGAAATGAGGATAATGGGTCAACAGAGGTAATGAATGATAGAAAAAGTTCAGAATTTGACGTCTTTAGTAGATATGCCATCCATTCCACACTATGCTGAATGTTTAATAATTTAGAATGGCAGGCTGGAGTTTTCTTGTTTCTTTTTGTGTTTGCACTTATTGTTCACTTTCTTTGTGCGATAAATCAGGTAAAATATAAACCTAGAAAATAATTAATTCTCTATCAGACCTAGAGTTTCTTGATGTGTGGTGCTTCATGGATGCCAGAGGACAAGCCGTAAAAGTTTTTACATATAGTAAAACAAGCAGATAGTCAAACACATTCACAATATTTTGAAAAACTGATGTTTTGATATATGCAGTGCATAAACGCTCTTAAAAATTGGGTACAAATGTGTATATTTCTTACCTTGTGCCATTTTTTTGTAATTGCATGTCAGCGGCAGGTTTTCAGATATAAATATGCTTGTGAGCTTCTCTGAGTGTTTATTTCTCTTATGCTCCTTTTGGCCTACACAATCTGTGTGGTCTCATGCGATAAACCACAAAATGGTGCAACAGCACAGACTTCTGACACATGTTGCAACCAGAAAGAGAAGTTTAATTGAAACCTCATCTATGTGATCCACCATACAGTCTACAGGCTTATGAGTTTCCAGGTGATGGTGCCAACTGTTGCACTCTTTTCAGAAAGTGCCTAAAAGAATCCCATCACTGAGATAAGTATGCAGGAACTCACAGTAATGACTTTTTTACAGTTATGCTGGTCACGTTATGTACAAAGGTACGTCTTTTAAACATTTCCTTTGTTAGTGATAAATTTTAAGTTAATACGATAAATTACATATACATGTATATGCATGTATGTATGTACATGTGTGTCTGGTTATGTATATATATGCATACACCAATCATCCACAACATTAAAACCACCTGCCTAATAATAATAATACTTTCCATTTATATCGCTCTTTTCTAATATTGTGTTGGTCTCCCTTGTTCTGCCAAAATACCTCTGACCTGTCAAGGAATGGACTCCATAAGACCTCTGAAGGTTTCAAGCCGTCAGCAACACATCCTTTAAGTCCTGTAAGTTGCGAGGTGGCGCCCCCATGGATTGGACTTGTTTTTCCATAACATCCCACAGTTTCACAATCGGATTGAGATCTGTGGAATTTGGAAGCCAAGTCAACACCTTGAACTCTTTACCATGTTCCTCAAACTATTCTTGAACATTTTTTACAGTGTGGCAGGACACATTATCGAGATGAAAAATGCCACTGCCATCAGGGAATATCATTGCCATAAAGGGAGTGTAAGAAGTCTGCAACAGTCTTTAAATAGGTGGTACGTGTCAAAGTAACATTCACATGAATGCCAGAACCCAAACTTTTATCTAGCAGAACATTGCCCAGAGCATCACACTGTTTTCACTGGCTTGCCTTCTTTTAAAAAAAAAAAAAAATTAGAGTACTTCATAAGAATTTAGGGATCAAACTAGAGGATGTGTAAGTTCAGTTCACAGTGAGCAGAGTTTGGTGAATATCACAAACATTTTTGTGATTTCGGGGAACTCATGGCGGAGTGAACACAGCATTGTTCGCTCATCATTAGTGGTGATTAAGCGAAGAAATTGCAGATCTATTTAAAATTATCATGGGAACACTGAGGCTAGCTGGCAGCTCTTACTTTAAAATGAAATCTTCACTCAAGAAGCTGGTTAAGAGTTATTAAACATTGGAAAGTTTTACTTCACATAGGGAACTGTGGATACTTAAGGATCAAGTGAAGTATGTGGTATTACATCTGGGATATTCAGATTTTGACAATATTTTGAAAAGGTTGCATGGTTGAAGAGCTTCTTTTAGGTTGGATGGCCTCTTCTCATCAAAAGCATTCTTGTATTCCAATACCTGTGATAGTTTTCTCTGCATATTACAATTTTTCTTCCACATCCCAAAGACTTGCATTAAGCTGGTCCATAGCGAGTGAGTGGATTTGGCTGATGTCCGTGTGCTCTGGACTAGTTCTTGCCTTGTGACTGACGCTGATAAGATAGGTGCTTTAAACCTATTTTCTTCATAATCGGGAAACAAAATTTACAAGGTGAATGGATGGATGAATAAAAAATGTAGTGTATAGTACATTTTGAATAGAACCTTGTTTGAAAATGTAACTTCTTTGGGAAAAGCGTTGATTTTATTTTCTCTGAACTTTTAGTTTTACCACATACAGTGGATTCAGAAAGTATTCAGACCCCTTCACTTTCTACACACTTTATTGTGTTGTAAATTTAACTTAAAATAGATCCATTTACACTCAGTAAGACATGCTGGCAAATTTAAAGCTTGTTTTTGGAAAGGTTTGCAAATTTATTAAAAATCAAAAAACTGAAATCTCACAGTAAGGAGCATTGCTAAAATGAAGTATCCGATTAAAAAAGTTTTCAAGTTACTGTGATGTAAAGAAATACTTTTTGTAGCATTTTCCAGAACTTAGATCATGTATTATTTTTCTTTTTAGCTTGCGTGTTAACCTGGACATGGGAAAAGCAGCTTATGGATGGATGATAATGAAGGATGAAAACATTCCTGGTACAGTCGTGAGAACAAGTACCATTCCAGAAGAACTCGGGCGATTGGTGTACTTACTTACTGACAAAACAGGTAAGGATCTTAATTGTTGATTGATGACTAGAGACTAGGGCTGGTGTGACAGAAATAACTCGGGACAGAGGAAGGCACTCCTGTTTTGCTCAAGCAGGTGTGTATGTATAAACAATATATATGCTCTATACACTGTAAAAGGAATAGACTCGACATACTTTAAAAGGTTTGGTGCAGCCGCCCTATATTATTCCTGGCTGCAAAAGATTCTTGATAAATACAGAGATGTTCTCTATACCGAGTCCAAAACAGAACTGACGATGGTTTGTCAAGATGCCGGTTTTAAGGGATAGAACAGGAAGTGATGTAAGGGAACCGGAAGTGATGTTCTTTGTTAGTCAGAGTAGGTGCCAGAAGTGATAATCTTCTAGGCGCCGGAACCGGACGTGACGTCATCTGTTTTAAATCAGACAGGTTTTCCCGCGGCTGGTCTGTAAAGAAAACAGGAGAAGGTTTAGTGCACCCCGCCACCCCCTGGCTTGGCGTGGAATGCCCTTTGTTTGGTCCATACAACGTCTTCTTAGTCGCACGTGTGTGACAACACATATTTAAAAAAGTATAAATACTTTTGAACTAATGAAGGTCTGAGACCTCCTGGGGTGTTCAAACTTTGGCATGGTGCACCTTTCATGAAGTTGTACAAAACAGAAACAATACCCTGATCTTGCATGAAAAACTGAACAGAAATGTGTCATCTTGAACTTTATGCCTTGTGGTGATCAGTTCGTTTTCTGCTCACTTAACTATTCGCAGTAACAGACATTTTAAGCAATGGTGCCCAAACCTTTGCATGCCACTGTATATAAATTGCGGAGATTATAGAAGAAATGTTGTTGGGACTGAAAAAAACACATAGCTGAGTACCATCTACATGCATGTCATTTACTAACCCACTCAGTCCTGAACAGTCTCACGAGGTGTGCTGGAGCCTGTCCCGGCTAGCACTGGGTACAAGGCAGGAACAGTCCCTGGACAGGATGCAAGTCCATAGCAGGACATCTACAGATAAGTGAAAATAAATATGGTTTCTGATAATATCTGTCTGAAGAAGGTTGTGAAGTGTAAACGCAAAGGTCGGGTGAGAACCATGCCCTGCAGAACACAAGATTTACCTTCTAAAAGGAACAGTGGAGTCAACACATTTCTGTACATACTGAAATCAGTCCTTCAAGGTCACTCAATCAATGATAATCAGTTTTCTGAAAGGCACACAAAGCAACGGTTTCACATAGAAATCAATCTAAAATGTCTGTTGCTGTGTGCTGTTGCCGCCTGTTTGCCAGGAATGTGTGGAAGTCTGGTTGGCAGGCTGTCTTCATGTGGTAGGGTGCGACAGTAATGGTCACAGTGTATCGTAATTTGGTTTTTGTACCTCCTGTCATTGTAAATGGCGATCCTCCCAGGTGAATGTTGCTGTAGGCACGTCAGCTACACGAACCTGTTCAGCACCACAATCCGCTGAGGACCGATCAGCTGGTGCTGGTACCTGACCTTCATTTTCGATCACTTGTATAGAAATCAGAGTCCAGCAAGTCAGAGTCCAATTCAGTGCTAATATGCAAAACATTGTCCACAGAGTATTTTGCTCTACGCATTTGCTTCGATCTCTCACCAGACGTCGATTCCATTTTTTTGTTTCTTACTACTCACCAAAGCACGGGGAATGTCAGTCAAGCCGAGGAGCCTCCAACACAAACGTAACGGCGGGTTTTGTCACCGTTTACAGCTGATTACCATCGTCAACCTTTTCTTTTGACAGAAGTCGACATCCGCCCTGAAAGATTTAAGATTCTGCAACATTAAGATCTTTTTGAAATATAAACCTGCGTATTGTTGTTGTCACAGGTTTTGGCACATAAACCTTGTTCAGTCTCAACATATGTTCTCAACTTTACTTAGTATATGGATATTGAGCCCAATGCTGCCAATACAGTCTTCTTCTCCCTGCAACCTTAAGTAGAAATAAGCTATTGAACAAAACAAGTTACAGTACTTAGTGCTCAGCAATAACGTGGCCATTGTTTGCAACACAACTGTTCTAAATACACTTCACTCTGCCTTTCTTCAACAAACTCCCAGTTCACATACTTCTTTAAAGCTGAAACTGTACAGGTGTGTGCATCAGGGTAAGGCAGAAATACTTAAAGTAATGATCCATATAAGAGAAATATTAAGGGCTGCAGCCTACCAGTAACCCTGGAGGAACTGAATGGGTCTCACTTTTGAGTAAACGGATGAAATGAAAAAAGTGACTCCTAACAACACAGCAAACATCCTTCAGCTGCCTGTTACTTACAGTACTTATAAACTTCTATTCTGTGTTGTGGCTTAAAGATGAAATATTAGTATTACACAAACTGCCACTACACAGGCTTCTTTAAAACTGGAGCTGCATGAGAAAACCATAAGTCATATCCTGTTTCCTGTGTATTTTTCTTATACACTATGCAGAGGATCTGATTTTTGGCATCTTAATTAAACATTGTAATGACTAATAAATCCTATTATTGTACCATTTTCCTATGGAATACATTAGTGCATACAGAATGATTCATTAAAAAGAACAACTTTTTTGCTGATCTTGGAGTTGATTTTTCATCATAGATGTTTTAATTATGATAAAAATCAAAGCTTTTGTCATATCTCTGTATTTCTCAGTTTATTAAATAAAGGCTGGTAAACATCCATCCATCCATTATCCAACCCGCTATATCCTAACTACAGGGTCACGGGGGTCTACTGGAGCCAATCCCAGACAACACAGGGCACAAGGCAGGAAACAAACCCCGGGCAGGGCGCCAGCCCAACCGCAGGGCACACACACACACACACACACACACACACACACACACATACACACGGGACAATTTAGAATCGCCAATGCACCTAACCTGAATGTCTTTGGACTGTGGGAGGAAACCCACGCAGACACGAGGAGAACGTGCAAACTCCACGCAGGGAGGACCTGGGAAGCGAACCCGGGTCTCCTAACTGCGAGGCAGCAGCACTACCCACTGCGCCACTGTGCCGCCTAGGCTGGTAAACATTTAGTGAAATTCTCAGTTGCCCACATTTTGACTGATATCACATAGTTAAAGTAGCCACCCAGCCACAATATAAGAGAAGTCACCTCTATTGACTTAACGCACATGTTATATCCAACTTGTGAGAGAGGCCAATGACATAGGAGAAAAGTGAAGTGCAGTGTTTGGTGTAAGAAAGGGAGAGGACGTTGACAGTCCTGAAGATGCATCGAAATGTCATGCTGTCAGAGGAGAAAGGTACAGTGCCACCTACCAAATGAAATGGGAAAGGCTGTGCCATGATGGTGCATACTTTTACAGAATGCCTTCGATGGATTAGGAATGGACTCTTGAAACTTGCTGTACAAACATAGATATGAATCATTCAGGTTGTATGTTTTCTTCTGTTTTTGACTTCTAGTAGTTTTCTCTGCATATAAACTTAAGCAATGATTAACTAAAACTTTTAATATTATCTCAATGAAATTGTCTTGTTTGTTGATACCTTCTGACACGTGATGAATATAGTAAAAGCAAGCCGTGCTTGTTTGAATGATGTGTTATTTGTGAAACCCTTTCAAGATAGCAGTCAAGGGCCTGAAGGATAAAGGTAACCTCGAAGAAGGTTCTCCTGGCCTCTGTTGGAGTAATTGTGCAGCCTATGCAAGGATGAAGGTGTGGGTGTCGAAGAATATAGGCGTCCCCCTGGCCCCTGCTACGAACATATGAAATTTGACAAATGAGAGGAGATTGTTCAGTCTATCAGTCCAGCTTGTTTAGCTAATAGGTAAAGGTTACAAGCTTGTTCCAGAGTCCCACAATTTATTGCTTAAAAGAAATGCTTCTCGGATTCAGTCTTAAATGCACTTCCCTCTTTATTTTCCACTGATGTCCTTGAGTATGTGATTCGCGTTTAATCTGAGAGAATGTTGCTGGATCAACTCTATCAATGCTTTGCTAAGGTAGATTGAAGTGTAGCCCTTTCAGGTGTAACGATTCGGGTGCTGAAGGATATACAATACAATACAATACATTACAATACAATACAATTTATTTTTTGTAGAGCCCAAAATCACACAAGGAGTGCCACAATGGGCTTTAACAGGCCCTGCCTCTTGACAGCCCCCCCAGCCTTGACTCTATAAGAAGACAAGGAAAAACTCCCAAAAAAAACTCCTGTAGGGAATAAATGGAAGAAATTTGGGAAAGGCAGTTCAGAGAGAGATCCTTTTCCAAGTAGGTTGGGCGTGCAGTGGGTGTCAAAAAGAAAGGGGTCAATACAATACAATACACAGAACAGAACAAATCCTCCATACAATCTAAAAATAAAAATTTTAGAAGTACGGAGTAGAATTTAACAGTAGATGATATCACATAATATGATTTAGATTTGTTTAGAGTCCTGGAGACCTCAGCCATCAAGCTGCCTCCCCCATTTGGCCATTCCACAGCTGAAATAGCGCAAATCTGATGAAAGGACCCCTCTTTCCCACGATTCCTGTGATCCTCCATCAGGAATGACTTTTCCTTAAGCATGCAAAACAACTTGGCAGGTGGGTCGTGGCACCAAGTGCCACATTTGAGTACCGAGAAGAGAAACAGAATAGGTGAGGGTTAGTATCCAATTCTAACTATCATGTTACTTATGTTTTAGTGCTAATGACTAACAGCAGAGATGCAGTCTGTACAGTTAATCAGCAGCTCTAGTCAGGGTGTGCTAAACTGAAGTAGTGAGTCATCAGCTGGGATGTAAAAGCTGAGACCGAAGGGGCATCTCTTATAGTAACAGGCAGACCACCCCACAGTTTAGGGGCCTTGTAACTAAAAGCTCGACCTCCCACTGTTATTTTATTAATCCTTAGAATCGTAAGCTGACCGGCATCTTAAGATCATAATGTACGTTCTGGTTTGTAGGTCATGATAAGTGCAGACAAGTAAGCCAGACCTCAGCCATTAAAGGCTTTATATGTTAAAAGGAGGATTTTGAAATCTGGCTCTAAACTTAACCGGGAGCCAGTGAAAGGATTTAAGAACTGGAGTTATGTGTTCATATAGGCGTCCAATCCTGGCCCCTCCCCCTCCTAAGATGTCGAAGCTGAGATAGCCAGCTGCAGCCATTGATGTCTGTGATGAAAATGAGTGATGAGTGAAAGTCAAAGAGGTAATTATTGCATGTTGTATGGGGCTGATAATTTGCCCCTTTTCCAGTATTAACTTGTTCATCAATATAAAAAAAACCTTTGTTTAAAATAACATTTGTGAACACTGTTACATGATAAAACAGATGTATTCATTCCACAGAAATATTTTTCCAGCACTAGATCATGGATATATTTAAATTCACTATCATTAACTTCTTGGCATCAGACCCACGTAACAGAATACAAACGTTTATTTATATAGCCCATTTTCATACAAACAATGTAGCTCAAAGTGCTTTACAAGGTATCTAAGAGAAAGTTACAAGAAAAGAGAAACAAGATAAATATCAAGTAGAAGAGTAGCATTCTTATATAATATGTCATAATGTAAGTCTCTAAAGGTGAGTCTGGTGATAAGGTCAGATGGCCGGGAGGGCAGAAAAAACAAAACAAAAAACCCAGTTAGACTGGCGAAAAAAACAAAAGCTGCAGGGTTTTCAACACCAAAAGATCCACTCAGCCCTCACTGGATATTCTACCTAACATAAATGTTCTTAATTCATTCCTCTTTGCTTTCAGGCTTCATATGAGAGGATTCACTGAAGTCGGTGTCATGGAAAGCTGGGACATCCGCCTGCATTCCATCATCACAGGTGGCTGCATGGTGCCTCAATCAGGTGGTGGTGACGCATATCGCCACCACAGAGGAACTGAGAAAAAACAGCAGAGAAAAGTCGAGATTAGTAAAGATTGCAGATCCCTGAAGAATTTGACAATTCAATGCCCATATTGTCTACTAGGAGTACAACTAAAGTGCAGCTACGAGAAAAACAAATTAAAATAATGGGTTTTTAGCAGTTTTTTAAAAATGTTCTACAGTATTAGCCTGGTAAATTTCTGTTGGTAAAGTAATTCAGATTTTATGTGCATAACGACAAAAAGCCACCACACCACCTCTTTAAGCTTGGCTCTTGGAATTTTAAGCAAACCACCTTTCGAAGATCTAAGGTTATGAATTGAAGTATAGGGAGACGGGCATACCAAAAGAGAGGATGGAGCAAGATTATAGAGTAAAAGTTTAGTTGAAATACCGTAAACATTCTTAAAATGTTGCGCATATGCTATATCGTACATATACATAGTCAAAAGAAGAATAGCTAAAATGGTAAGGCTAGTTAGATTCTTTTCTTTGCAAAGTTTAAGGAGAGAACCCAAACAGCTGTTTAAAATATCTTGTGTACCGAAATATTACAATGCCTATTAATGTTAACTCTTCTTTCCTAGAAGGATTAAGAAGTAATTTTACATCTTTCATTAAATCTCTTTAGATCTTGGTTTGATTCTTAGCAAAGATGTTTTCTGTTTGGATGCTTTTTTGTATGTTAATTCCAGTTAGTTCTGAGGGCTTCAGTTTTCTCCCAAACTCGACAAAACAATGTCAGGTGAATTGTCAGTCATAAATCCCCCTAATGCTAATCACTCGGGCGTCTCCTTGCAAAGCAATAACATCCAATTCTGGATTGTATTTTTGGTTTTATCTCTGCCGCTTCATATCCTTAAATACTACACACATCCCCAAAGACATGTGCATTAGATTTGTGAGGGACTCAACAGTGTGTAGAACTGGAACCCCATGGTTTGCATTTACTGCTGCAGCCTCTTTGCACTTGAACTGGATTAAATGCATTTGCTAATGTGTGAAAGGGATGGACCTTTATGGCCATAACTAAACTCGCAGCTTTTCAAGCAGGTTATTCCACAGCTGCCTGTAGCTAAATATGCCCACCTTCAGTTTATACTGCATTCAGTCTCCTTGCCAGTCCTGCCACAATAACATGTGGATTTTTATAGTACTTTTATATAAATGTGTCAGATTTCTACTGTAGGTTCCTTTAAGATCCTCTTGTTACTTCTCATGTCATTTTGAGTCTGTCATTATCTAGAGTAGTGCTCCTAGGATGTGCATACCCTTTCCATACAAATTATATGTGCCCGATAGTGGTTTTCATTTTTAGTATTACATTTTGAGGGATTGCACCATAAATCTGTATCAGTGGAGTCTTTTAGAAGTTCAAGCACCACTTTAAAAGCAAACCATGTGGTAGTTTGCTGCATTGCTAAAGAAGGAAACTGAGAGCAGAATGTTATTACCTGTTTGTCAAATGTGATAGGCTGGTCTCACAGAAAACAGAAAAGAATTAGAGTTGTTGGGCCTGAGGAATGCTCTGGCACTAACATAATTGGAAGGTAGTTGCCTTATGACTGCAAATTGGGTTTGTGCTTCATCAATACACATTTTGACAAGAAGCGTCCATCACTGCAGTTCTTGCATTTGCCACGACAGGATTGAAAATGAAGTGTCCCAATAATTACATTATAGTTTCCTTATTGTTGGACAAGAAAGCAATATGGTATAATTAGGTTTGATTGGAGAGCATGTTTCCGGTAAGATCTGAAATTAATGATGTTGCTATAGTGACACATCTGTGGCTACCAGTGCATGAAACATAAAGTAATTCATTCGACAAGAGAAGACATCTGTTAACTGCAAGGATGCAAAGCATATTGACACTGACCAGAAATACTAGACGTTGTGTGATAAATGAACAAATGGTGCTGAAACAGTAGGACAGATAATTTGTACTTAATCTGCAGGGAGGGCTTTAATCTTTTCACTGGTTGCATTTGAAAATGCCATTGTTAAAGAGAGCAGTACTGCAGGAAAACTCATAATTTTTATACTTACCAGTGTCTAAAGCCTATTAATAGTTATTAACTAATTAGTTGATGATTTAAAATACTGTTCCATATCTACTGTTCCCACACTATGCAACTCTTCAATTCCACCCGGGGGAGTAAATGCGAACATTAATTTTATTTTAATTTTTTTCATTTTTATTACTATTTAATTTAATATTGTTTCTTTGTATCAGTATACTGCTGCTGGATTATGTGAATTTCCCCTTGGGATCTATCTATCTATCTATCTATCTATCTATCTATCTATCTATCTATCTATCTATCTATCTATCTATCTATCTATCTATCTATCTATCTATCTATCTATCTATCTATCTATCTATCTATCTATCTATCTATCTATCTATCTATCTATCTATCTATCTATCTATCTATCTATCTATCTATCTATCTATCTATCTATCTATCTCCTTCACCCATACCCCATAACCAGAAATCACAGAATATCAAATCGGGGGAGCGTGGAGGCCATGGCAGTGGTCCACCACAACCTATCTGTCGAGATCAACATAATCCATTAGTGTTAACATAATTTTGTCTCTCCCTGTATCAATCTCTTCAGCACTACCAATATTTGCTATTTTGCCATCTACAAGAATGACAAAGCAGGGCATTTTGTAAGGTAAGGCTGTATTGCTTCAACTCTCCTGTAGATGGCCCAGTACACATGTTATCATCGCTGCAGAGATTTGTATACCTCTAAATGGCACAAACAATCCTGATACTGGTCCTCAGTGTACCAGTGATTTACCATCTACCAGTGATTTACCATTTCTATCTAATATCAGTTATATATCATCAGTCAGTTAAAAGACTTGGTTAGAATTTTGACCTGGTCATTGTTTATGTTGAGTTTATGTGCTCTCACCGTTCTCCAGACTCCTGGTATTCTCTTCCTCCTCCTCCTCCTCCTCCAATAAATTGGCCCAGATGGTCCGACTATGTGTCTGTGAGCATGCTCAGTTGACAGAATGGACTCCTGTCCAGGCGAGGTTCCTCTGTTGCCCCCAATGAGTCTGAATGTTACAAGCCTGAGCCTGGATCATATAGGTTTGTGTAATGGCTGGATGGATATGTACACAACAGAAGTGCAAGTGCCTTGCTGAGTTATTCATAATGATAGAAATATTATTTTGCTTTTTTTTTTTATTTTTTAAATCCTCTATACTTGATGAGCTCATATTATGCTGTAGTAACCCTTCAAATCATGGGGCTTGTGTTCTGCTTATGTCTAACTCTACTGTGTCCCAGTGTTCTTTGTTCGTGGTGCCAGCAGTATTGAACATTTCACACAGAAGATCAAAAAGGTGGATAATTCACCATGAACAACATTAAGTGACATACTTATTAACAGTCATTAGGTCAGCAGCTCATTTTTAGCACTGAGGCATTCATTTGTTACACAGTAGACAGGTAGAAAGAAAGAATCCATCCATCCATCCCCAGGGGGAAATTTGACTTCTAGTGACTCAAAGTATTGTGGGACCATAAGACGTCATAATGTTAAGTCAGTTGTCGTGAAGGTCTTCAACTGCCAGAAAATGTTTAAGAAGGACAAATACGCTGAATTAACAAACTAGGCAGTATAAGTAAAAACAAGGCAGAAAAGGGCCTTCACTGGCTTACTTTGAGAGCTGGGGTGAAATTCAAATAAAGTTAAGTTTAATCAGTTCTGTTACAGAAGCCCCAATACAAGTTAGTAATGACTTCTTACTGTTTAGTGACTTTTTTATCTACATATCCATGATTTACCATAGCCAGCTTCATTAAGAAATAAAATAGTAACATAGAGTTTAATGTGACTGTTCAGGAGAGACACACGTTAGTCTGAAACATCACTGCACTCTGCCAGTAGCAAGTACAATATATGTTTAAGAAAAAAAAAATGTTCAAAGACCTTTATGGAGTGAATATTATTTACTGAATTACATCAATACCTGCTACCTGTAATTAAACAATCAATTCACTTGGCCTTCCATCCTTTTTTAAGCCTGCTAGATCCTGCTCCATCACAGGGCACACTCACTCACACAAACACAGGCTGATGTATTTTTGCCTGTTAACCAACTGTGCACATCTTTAGGATGTGGGAGAATAATATAATTGCAAAATACTTGTTTTTTGACATGGCAGTTTCAAACACTAATTGCCTTCACTCCTGTAGTGCAAAAAAAATAAAGAAATAAACTAACAGTTGTTGCACTGGTAAATGCAGATACTGACAAAGCTGCAGCAATTGAATCAAGTTGAAATTAAAGCTACTTAAAACCACTATGCATGCAGAATAGAAATATTCACACTGCCAACTTGAACAAAAACAAAACTCTCTATTTGTAGAATGGAGAGGTGGATGAAATTTGCTTTTTTTATATTACCATAGTCTGACAATCATATATATATATACTATTTTTTAATTCTTATTACTATGGCAATTAGTTATTTTCATACATCCCTTATTAGCAGTCTGAGTTTGCATCCTCAAGATAGACGTGAAAGGTACTCTACAATACAGAAAAGTCGTTATTTATAAAATGCATTATATAAACGGTAGAAAATGTAATGTTTAATATACAGGTAAAAAGTACTATAGGGCAGCACATTGGCAGGGCCTTCTTAACACATGGGCATGTTGGGCAGTTACCTGGGGGCTAATCTATGTATGTTGTGACTTGCTGTCAATAAATAAATACTATACTATACTAAACTATAAAAATGTGTTGCATTCACCTCTCATTTAGTATCACGGTCACGTGCATGTATGTGTACACTGCATAACATAAAAGCGTATATGTTAACGTCACTTCAACTTAATTCTCTGCAAAGAAATTTTGCAAATGTTTGTGTTGAACATCCATCCATCCATTTTCTAACCCGCTGAATCCGAACACAGGGTCACGGGGGTCTGCTGGAGCCAATCCCAGCCAACACAGGGCACAAGGCAGGAACCAATCCTGGGCAGGGTGCCAACCCACCGCAGGACACACACAAACACACCCACACACCAACATTTAATTAATAATAAATCATTCATCGTAATCTCATACTGTGCCATCTCCATTTGTATGGTTTACCAATTGAGTATCATTTATATGTAGAAGGCTCATGTTAAATTGTTGAATAATCTTTGCTGTACAGCATGTTTTTTAATTTTTAAACACGGATTTTGTTGAAAGTACCATACAATAAATATAGGTTTCATTTTATCGACCTTTTTAATTTTTATTCCTGTGAGTGGTTGTGTAGGTAGGGACCCCAGTGTACTGCTTTGCCCGGGGGCCTATAGTGCTGTTAAGACGGCCCTGCACATTGGTGCAGTGTTATGTTGCTGCCACTGAGTAAGTAGGCCGGGGTTTGTGCTCCAGTCATTCCCTGCATGGAGTTTGCATGTTCTCCCTTTGTCCACATGGGTTTCCTTCTCGTGCTCCGGTTTCTTCCCACAGTCCATAGTCATCCAAGTTAGGTTTATTGGTGATGCTAAATTGGCCTCCATGTCTGTGTGTGTGTTCACACTGTGAATGGATAGTGTCTTGTTAAGGTGTTGTTTCCGGCTTTCCCCCAGGATTGCTGGTATAGGCTTCAGGTCCCCTGCAACCCTGCCCTTTATAAATGATTTGGAAGTATGGATAGATGAATGGTACTATATAATACAGATATAGATGAGAGAAATAGATAGGTAGATACTTTATTAATCCCAAGGGGAAATATACAAAGTAACAGATTAATGCATATGTGCATAGTCCATCGCTGCCTCATATATGCTGCAGTATAAACTTTCAACCAGTATTATAACCCAGCTGGTCCATGTTGTTGTTTCACAGCGTTTAGCTCAGTGGATCCTTCTAAATGAATTATGTTTTGAGAAAAATATGATGACTGACAAGACTGTAAAAGAGAATTCCACTTATGTGCAATGATGATTCTTTGCATTACCTCATATAAAATGCGACTGTTCCAAAGTTACTCCCCTAACCTAAATGACACCACAAAGGTAAAGGAACTTACAAAGCAATTTTGAAGGCACCACTCGTTGGAAGGCTATCAAATTTAAACATTCCAAGTACAGAACAATAAGCTGAGCTAAGTTTGGACTTGGCCAAAATCAATCCATATCCACCAACCTTCCTGTCCCATGAAGAAGAAGAAAGACAACTATCAATAGAATGGAAGTAGAAAAAAGGATATATTAAATTAAGCAAAGGATACTACATCAACCATCAATATGCATGTAACAAAAATAAATATTCAAACAGACTATGCGAAACCATGGCTATGTACAAAATAAACTGTATTTTCCAACAAAATTCCGCCACCAAAGCACACAAATTGAATAATTCACAAAGCTTATGCAAAGAGAGACAGTCCAGTTCTGAAACGTTTAATGGTGTTGCTTTGACTATGATGGCGGCATGAACCTGTTCATAACTGAAGTAAATGTAAATGGCTGAGCGATGAAAGGCAGACAGCGCAACTCACTAGGAAAAGAAAAACAGTATGATCTCACTTGGTGTTCGTGAAGAGGCATGAAGCCACGAAAGCACTGACCGAAATCATAGTTCAGGTGGAAACTTTACTGAACTGCTTGGATCAAGACATGAAGAAATGGTGAGATGAGGAAGGGTCATTGTGGGGCTGCAGATAGCTGATGTGTGGAGGCTTTTGGCTTTGTAAACTGGTTAACTGCTTTTGTGAAAGTAATCGAAAAGAAGGGAGAGAGTCGTGCTTTACTGGGCTACATTTTAAATCCACATAACAGAAACAGACATATGAGGTACAACTGGAAGCTTTATCACCAGAGAGGGTAAATGCTGTAAGTAAGTGCCATGCTATTCCATCTTCTGTTAACAGGCATTGACCTTCACATATACATAAACATTTATATACAAGCAAAAAAGGCAGCTATAAACAAGATTTATGCACTGGGCATAAATAAACAGATTTATATTTATGTATCCCTGCTACATGTTTACCACACATTTAATGGTGCACATCATTCTGAGGATGCAGTTCTTATCATGAACAATGCTAGTGGGAGCTTCATGTCTTTAGAGATGCTTCTGTGCATCAGGGTCCGGAAGATTTAAGAAGATACCAAACAAAATGAAGTAGACAGAACTATTTTAGGAATTCCTACAGTGTGCAGGAGATCTAGGATGTTTGAGAAGTTATTTGAACAGGATAAGACCTGAAATATCTAACCAAAGCTGCAGTGAATGGGTTTAAACAGATTTCTGGATTGGGTTAGTCAATGGGTCACAGAAGTGGGAAGTTCCTGTTTTGAGGTCCAATTTTGAAATAACCTGCGCAATTTTTACAAAAGAGAGTCTAAATGTACAAAGCTGTCAATGGTATAATAAAAAAAAGAGTCATGAGTGTTATTTCTACTAAAAGTGCATCTATCATATATTCTAGTTGAGGAAGTGGAGTGTGTGATGAAGGTTAATTTCTTCTTCTTTTTTGTTTTGTCCATTTGCATAAGACACACAAAAACTATTTCAATCACCACCGGTGTTGGGGAACATTATTTTTAAAAGTAACTTAATTGCAATACTCATTACTTACAAAAACTGTAGCTCAGTTTGTTGTATAATTACTTATTATAAAACTAACCACAATACCTGTAAACCAATAATTATAAATGGCAAATATTTTTTATCTCTTTCATTTTGTGTATTTTCAGTTACATTCCTCTGTGTGTCAACGTCTCTTTACCATCACTTCCTCTCTCAAGCTCGTTCCCATAAACCAGCTTCTGAGACTCTCGTTATTTTCGAGGTGCCATTTCACTTCCTGTTCGGTTTTATACTTTCCGTCTTTGAAAGTGACTCCCTTAGTGTGTGTATTTACTCCTCCTTGTGTGTCTCATACTAGCATTTTCTCTTTTGTTGCGTCACCAAAGCCAAATTGACCAATCAGATTGCTCTGAAGCACTGGACACACAGACCTTAGTGTTTTATTATATAGTAGACTAGCTGTCCCCCGCAGCTCGCCCCATGTAGTAGTGAAACAGGACAAACTTTAAAGATCAATTTAAAAAAATGTAATTCTCGTCCAGCAGAAGGAAGGGACTTTCGAATGTCAAACATTGGCGCTATATCTGATCATGTTCAGCTCTGATAGGAGAGCGTTCCCCCCGTAGGGAGAAAAGTACATGGCTGTGACATCTCTGCCAATCAGCAGCTACCCTCTAAAACACACGCAGCTTTGATCTCTCTCACAAAAACATCAAACGTTACTCCTTAACAATCTGTCGATAATGTCTGTTGAACAAACAGACCTTGCCTAGCTATGTGGAAGCAAGGTACACGCCAACATATGGCGAGAGGTGGAGCGATCCGAACAGAGGCTGCCTTGTGAGTGAAGAGGGCCCTGCCCCCCTCCCCTTGCCCCACAGCTGCTCTCTTGGATTCGCGCAAATAAATCAGTACTGCAAGTGAACTATGATACTTAGCACGATAAGAGAAGTCGCAAAATTAACCAGAATGTTCAAGCAAATTACAGAAAAAAAAAGATCTAAATTCGTTAGGTAGTTCTCTCATGAAAAGTGGACAGTCATACAGACAGACAGATAGATGTTGGATTTTATATATTTACTAGCTGTGTAAGCCCATGCTATAAAAAGCCTACACTCTAGAAACTATTGAAATCGTCAGAAAAAAATTGAAATGCAGAGTCGGCGGTTTCATTTTGCTGACACTCTCCCCCACCTTGTCTATCAGCGGCTAAGCAAGTTTCTCTCTCCTTGGAGGTTTTGTTTTGCTGATGTGCTCACCTCGCTTCTGTATTAGCTGCAAAGCGAAATTGTCTTTCATCGCCAGTTTCAGCTTGGCGGCGGAGTCACTTTCTTTCAGCTTCATGCTGTAGCCTCATACTTCTTTCTTTTTCTGGCTTGTTAACTTGGGGCCACCTTGTCGGCTCTTTGAGCTTTATGCTGTAGCCTCGCACTTCCGTATCCGGACAGACAGACACACTTCCACACGTAGATCTTTATATATATATATATATATATATATATATATAGATATAGATATATATATATATATATATAGATATATACTGTACGTAGATATATATATATATATATATATATATATATATATATATATATATATATATATATACACTGTACATATATATATATATATATATATATACTGTATATAGATATAGATATATACTGTATATAGATATATATATATTGTGAACGCTGGCCCGGACACACACAGACAGACAACATAGTTCCACCCAACACACGTTTATTGTACACAATATTTACAGTTCAGTGCACTCACAAACCACAGTGCTACGAGCATTGATTCCCCCAATGTCCAGGCCACACAGTCCTGTGTCTCTTTCTCCTGGCCGCCTCCAGTCCTCTCTCCAGCTCCGTCCTCTTCCACCCGACTTCCGCTAATGACTGGAGGGAGGCGGCCCCTTTTATAGGAACCCGGATGGGCTCCAGCTGCTTCCCGGACAATCTCCCGCGGACACACCCCCGTGTGGCGGAAGTGCCGGCTGTGCACCCGGAAGCCGTCCGGGTGTCCCCAGTCGTCTTCCCCCCGGCACTTCCTGGTGTGGCGGAAGTGCCGGGCTCCCGGGATAATCAGGCATTGGGGCGCCGCCTGGCGGTGGCCACGGGTCCCTACAGGGCTGGGCTTCCAAGCCTTTTACCCGAGGCCCCCAACATGACCAGGACGGACGCCCCCTCGTGATGAGGCACAAGCCCTCCTCTCGTCCTCCCGAGCCCGGCCGGGGACCACAATATATATATATATATATAGATAGATATATATATATATATATATATATATATATATATATATATAGATATATATATATATATATAGATAGATAGATAGGTAGATATATATAGGTAGATATAGATAGATATATAGATGTAATGCATTACTTTTGCATTACTTTTTCTTCTTTTGTATGAAAAACCACACATTTCACTGGCCAGCATGTTGTTGTTAAACCCCTAGCCAAACTTTCATGAAACTGACCAGATTTGACCATTTTCTTTTGTTTTCTAAATACATTTAGTTCTTCATGTGCTATAAACCTAATACCATCCATCCCTTTTTCTACCCCCAACATAACCCCACAAAGGTTTGTGTTATGATCAATGCCCAGTGTGCAATCTAAACTAAAATCTAAATTGACACTCTATTTATGAGTTTCTGTACACTCTGTTCTGCTTGGGCGTACAACTGAACCCTGCAAAGGATTGGCATAATGTCTACTGTATTTGCTTCTTGCCTCACACCCAGTGCTACTGCAGTAATCACTGGTGCCCTGAGACCCTCAATTCACCCCTTCTCTAGTGGAATCAGACAACACCATCTTACCCACACCTACTGTGAATGACCTATGATCATCCGGGATTTTAAGGAATTCTAATGCTTCTCATTTTGACCCGAATGCCTAACTGATTGTGGTCCTCAATTCAGATGCCTCACTGAGCCTGACAGTTCCACAGGAATTTGCATACATTTCAATTGGTTAATGCTGTACCATAAACTGTCATCTCATCAAGGTTTGGTTCTTGTGTTTCAGTCATTCCTGCCATATTAGACATCAGTGCCCTGACCTGACCCTGTGTAAGGAAATGCAGGTTAAGAAAATTAAATTAGTTAATGAATAGGTCATAATGGGACCTGTTTTGGCCCCAAGAACCCAGCAAGGGCAGTAAGCATTTAGACAATGATCCAATTTTTCATGAACATACTTTGTGGCTAAATTAGAAGGGGGTATAAAAATTTTGGCGTGTCTGTGCAAGTTTAGCATGTGCTAATAATAATAATACTAATAAATTTGACGAGCCTTATTTCTGTCTCAACCAACCACAGAGCCATATCTATAACAGTAAAAAGCCACACATACCGGTAATGTGAAAGTAGCTGGTCTCTGTCACCTACTTTAGTATGAATTGTTTGTCTGTGTGAGGTTGAGTGATTTGAAATTAAAAAAAAAAATGCAGGTTTTCCATAAATCATCAATTTTCAAAGATCTCTGCACATACCGTTTCAAGAATTTTAATAAAGGGGCACTAAAAGAAATTTCTCAGCAAAATATCAGAGGCATGGAGAGATAATTTCATTTATACTGTGCTTAGATTTGCACGTTTGCGTCCGTCACTGGAGTATGATGAAAGCAGGGATTTTAATAAAAGAGTCATGCGCATGCTTCTGTAAAAGGGCAGTGCTTTATAAAATCCTTTTAGTTCAGATTGACCACATCTGTCTTTTTTCTTAACAGTGTGGTCTGTTTTAATTTCTAGACTTCAATGCCAGTTAATCAGTTTGTAGATGGGTTGAAGGATAGTGTGTAGCTCAAGTTAAGTGTACTTGTTACCACTGAAGCATACCAATTAAATTCTTTGCAAAGAAATTACAGCAGCTGAAAATGACAGATACACCTTTCAGTCGGGCTGCCTGATGCCACTTTGGATTAATAAATCTTTGTTCTTATGATTTTTAGAAGTTACTTTTGTATGTGTGTCTTTTATTTTATTTTTTTTTCTGCCCTGTCATTGACAGGAAGCGTGGCCTAGTGGCTACATTGCTGATCTTTAAACCATATGGCTGTCACCTCAGTCCTTGCCTTTGACTCACCTTGTGAACTTGAGTAAGAATCTTAACTGACAATAGAAATGTTTTATTTCTGTATAATTATAAAACGTGTTGGGAGAGAATTCAACAAAAAAAGATGCATAACATACAGTTTTTCATTTTGTCCTATTTTTGAAATACTTCAAATTCATACTGAATGTTGAATTTGTCTGACATTTTATCTCTGGACAAACAAAAAGGTCAATTACCACGTAATGTTAATGATTTCTTACTTCCTTTGTTTCTTATCAACAGCCTATGGTATCTGCAGCATAGTATTATGAGATGAAACACGCTGATCATCACACTTTAAACTGGGCTCTCATTTCAGTTGCTTTTATGCATCAGTAGGTAACCAAAGTGGTTGGGGAAACCATTGCTGACATTGACCTGTCCCGTCCAGGTCTTAAAAATCAAAAGGGTTATGTCAGATAGATAGATAAATAGATTCTTTCTTTCTTTCTTTCTTTCTTTATTTCTTTCTTAATCCCAAGGGGAAATTCACATACTCCAGCAGCACCATACTAATAAAAACAATATTAATTTAAGAGTGATAAAAATGCAGGTATAACAGACAATAACTTTGTATAATGTTAACGTTTACTCCCGGTGGAATTGAAGAGTCGCATAGTGTGGGGTCTCCTCAGTCTGTCACTGGAGCAGGACGGTGACAGCAGTCTGTCGCTGAAGCTGCTCCTCTGTCTGGAGATGATCCTGTTCAGTGGATGCAGTGGATTCTCCATGATTGACAGGAGTCTGCTCAGCGCCCGTCGCTCTGCCACGGATGTCAAACTGTCCAGCTCCGTGCCTACAATAGAGCCTGCCTTCCTCACCAGTTTGTCCAGGTGTGAGGCGTCCTTCTTCTATATGCTGCCTCCCCAGCACACCACCGCGTAGAAGAGGGCGCTCACCACAACCGTCTGATAGAGCATCTGCAGCATCTTATTGCAGATGTTGAAAGATGCCAACCTTCTAAGGAAGTATAGTCGGCTCTGTCCTCTCTTGCACAGAGCATCAGTATTGGCAGTCCAGTCCAGTTTATTATCCAGCCGCACTCCCAGGTATTTATAGGTCTGTACCCTCTGCACAATCACCTCTGATGATCACAGGGTCCATGAGGGGCCTGGGCCTCCTAAAATCCACCACCAGCTCCTTGGTTTTGCTGGTGTTCAGTTGTAGGTGGTTTGAGTCGCACCATGCAAAAAAAAAAGATGCAAAGTTAAGACAAAATGCCCACATTTTAAAAGCTGTCAGATATTGTTCAATAGCAAAAGATGGACAACATCATGTTATAAGCTGCATTTGTATCATCAGCTCATTCTCAAAATAAATATGTAACCCCTGGGATATTTTTTAATAACTTAATTTTACGATCCGCCATTGAACTTAGCAGTGTATTTATTCAGTGTTGTTGTTTGTTGGGTTTTCTGTATGCTTGAGTCCTTGTGTTTATGGGAGCCACCTTGTGCATGTTTGATCGACTCAAGCTCGGCTTGCCTTTGGGCTGATTGACCAGCCATGTGAACTTGAGGCACTGCATTGTGTAGAAAGTTCTACTTTCTCTAGCCTGTTATACATGCACAGTCAGGTAAACCGAAAATGCTGTGAGTTTTATTTGTGTTGTCATCGTGCGTCAGTCCCACCTTGACAGCCCATAGTCCCCTCTGCTAAATTTGTTTTGTCACCCACCCTGGTTCAAGTTTCAGTTACAGCGCTAGATTCCAACCCAAAGGTGTTAACTGTGAGGTTGCAGTGTTTAGCACTGTGCCACCCTTGTACGAGGTGTGGCAGAAAAGTAATGAGACTGGCAACACTGCAAGCGATCTGGCAGCGCTGCGCTGTTGTCCTTGATAGAGCACGTGTATCAGTACCCTCCCATAGCTCAGTGCGAGTTTCAACTCCTTCCGTTAACTACGTGATTTTTGTGACTGCTATTAGCGAAGTTGTGTTTTTAATTGTGCGTCACGCAAAATGGAACAGCGGAATTTGGAGCAACGTTGTGCCATTAAACGGCAAGTGTGACGTTTGAAAAGTTAAAACAGGCCTATGGGGAACATTCTTTATCCCGAGCTCAAGTTTTTTGCTGGCACAAATCATTTTTGGAAGGCAGAAAACACATTGAAGATGAACACCGTTCAGGGAGGCCTTCAACTTCGAAAAACCAATGAAAACATCGAACGTGTGAACACTCTTGTGAGATCAGACCGTCGTTTAACATTAAGAATGTGGAGTGAACAATTAAATTTGAACAGATTTACCGTTCATCAAATTTTGACTGAACATTTGCACATGCGAAAGGTCTGTGCCAAAACGGTGCCGAAAAACTGCCCTCTCTATAACAGAATTTTTGACCTCAAAAGGCATTCCTGTGGTTCCCCAGCCCCCTTATTCACCTGACCTCAGTCCGTGTGACTTTTTCCTTTTTCCTAAACTGAAAATGTCCTCAAAGGACGTCATTTCGGGACTTTAGAAAACATCCAAAAGAGTGTAACGGACATGCTGAAGACCATACCGGTTGAAGACTTCCAGCGCTGCTACCACCAACAGTGGGAACAACGTCTCCATCGGTGTGTAGCTGCCCAAGGGAACTACTTTGAAGGGGATAACATTGATGTTTGAAAAAAATAAAAACTTTGGTAAATAAAAAATCTGTCTCATTACTTTTCTGCCACACCTCGTATATTATGAATAAAATTTTTATTTACTGCAGATACTGAGGGACTTCTTTTTGCCAAAGTTGGCCTATTATATTGAGACTCAATAGGCAGAATCATTGAAGTCAAATGTTAGGAAATGAAATGACTTGCCCAAAAATAAAGATTATGTCAGATGCTAAACTTAGCCTTGCATAACCTCAGTTCTGGCCTCAAGCCGTAAACTGCACTACATGTACAGTACCTCACAGACACTGAAAGAAATCTTCAAGCAATAATTTGAACAGAAATCCCTACATCTGCTTTTCTGAATTCTTCTGAGGTCTGCTACAACTCACAGCTGTTCCCACCCAGGGAATGATGCCTGTAGGACTTTTTCCTTAAAATTAATTTCCTTACCCACACTATACACAGTGTTTAATGATTCCCCTAAAATACATCTTTATGGAAAATTTCTCTGTGTATCATTTCAGATACGAGTACTGTGTCATCTCTCTAAAGGCTCAAGATGACCGAGTTGGTGGAGCAGTGGAGAATTTATTTTATTTATTTATTTATTTATTTTTTTGCAACTTCCAAACAGAACTTCTTATTTGTCTTTTAAAAAGAAAAAAAAAAAAAAAACGTTTTTAGCTTTGATTTTTTTTTTTTCCCCTCAGCCCCTGGGTCCCTGAGGAGGTTATTGGCATTCAGGCCGTCACAACTGTATCTTTTACAGCAACTGTTCAAGAAAGATTAATTCCTTTCAAATAAAGTAACTTTAGTGTGTCATTACATCAGACTTGATTTGTCTTTTTTTTCTCTCTCTCTTTTCTTTAATTATAGGTACACTGACACAAAATGAGATGGTATTCAAGCGCCTCCACCTGGGCACTGTGTCCTATGGGACAGATACGATGGACGAAATCCAAAGCCACATTGTACAGTCGTATGTCCAGGTAATCTTTTTTTTTTTTTTATGTCTCAGTATTAACCATTTTTTTTATTCTGTGTTGATTTAAAAAAATAAAATAAATGGAGGTAGTAAGAAAATAATCTAGTTAATTCCTGTTTGTGTTTTTGATTTTGTTTTATTCCTGTTGCACTGAAGACACACATCACGTTGTTTCACTGAATATACTCGGGATTCATTTATGTTTTTTGGCAGTACAGCACTCTGTTAGTGTTTAGTAAATATATAAAAGTCATATATTTTCTTCCTTTAATAACATTCTTTATAAAGCCCATCAAGAAAAAGATTCATATTTTGGGTTTTCACATTCTGAACATTTCATAGAAAGAAAGAGTCAAATGAGTAAGAAATGTGAAAAAAAGCCCGTTTTTAAAAAATGATCTGAAAGGTAGAGTTAATATATGTTTTATGAGATGAAAGAAAATATATTTTAAACAACTAGAAATGTGCATTTTAAAATGCTGCACCATTCCTTTCATCGAAAGTATTTGTTGTGTTCACTTTTGTGTTGGTTTCCAATTTATCTGAATATATCATTTCAAAATATTACTGAAATAAAGTGATTATCCTCGCCCATTATGGTTTGAAATTTTCTCTTTCAAACATTTGTCTATACTTTTTTTTTTTTCTTTATTCATTTTTCATCACATAATGCTGGTGTCCTCAGGTTGAAATTACCTGCTGCTGCCGCCAAATTGTATTAATATGATAAAGATTTGACAGTTATCTAAATTTAAAAAATAAATAAATAAATAAATTTTATGTTGTGCCCCGTCCAATCTCTGGTAATGAAAACTGCCAGTCATTTAGTACAGTTTGACGGCGGTTCTTATGTGCCATTGATTTTATCTGCTTGTTTGTGTGCTCTTTTATTATTAAGATGACAATAGTCTAGTAGGTCCACTGTAATGCAACACACAAATCTATTATAACCTGATTATATTTCCCCACTGGAAGCATTTCGTGACACAGGGCATAATCTTTAATGGAATTTGTGTGAAATTAAATTATACAAGCATCAATAAACATAACATAATTCAGAAGAGTAAATCGGCTTAATTTATTTGATGCCGTAATGGCATTGGTGTTTTCAGAATGCAAATGCAGGAGGCTTAAAGCAGTGGCTGAAAAGCCGAGCCAGATGAGCAGAAAAGTTAAACCTTTTATTAGACAACACTGTAATTTGATGGGCAGAATGTTCATGGTTCAGTGGATCGTACACCCAGTCAAAAGGGAGAGAAAAGAAAGGAGAGGGGGGGAAAAAAAAGGTGGAGGGTGGGGGGGAGTGAAAAGCAAGGAATTGTGATGGAGTTAGTCTGAAGTTAACAGTAACATGTTTGATAGCACTGGTGGGATCAGGGAAGGTTGTCATTTCACATCCCAACCTTAAAGGGCCTTTCCCCGGGTAGGAGGTTAATAATCAAAAATGATTTGCTTCAGTGGAGCAGATAAATTCTGTCAAATACAGCTGGGTCAGTGTGGTGCCTACTAGACACCACAGAGCTAAATTGATGGTTGTTGCCGGGGCAAAAAGGGTTTCAGACGATGACATGAAAGACACTTACATGTGTCTTCTTGTTCTGATATGGCATTTTATGATAAATAATAGCATTCAGTGCCAAAAAAAATAAGCTCATGTTGATCGCTTGAATAAAACTGAAAGCAATCCACACCTGCACAGACATTTTTTTTTTTTAATTTGTGCTTTCACTGAAATCTGAATTACATTTCATAAGGGGGAGGTTTGGGTATAGAGGAAAAGAAAATAGCAGTGACTCGTTCCCTCTCTCCATAGCACTGTGTTTGCTGTTTTTATTGTGTGAATGCCTTCACATATCTTAAGTTTACCGAGAACCTACGTGGTTTAGCACTCCTCCCTCTGGCACATTGCTAAAAAAAATATACCTCATCCAGTACCTTAAATATACTCCCTTCATCTTTTTCCCCCTCATGTATTTTAACATGGGAAATAAAGCCATTTGTACCATTAAAAATGTTTGTTTTTCTCCTTACAGGTCACTGGCCAACCTGCTGGAAGCAGCAGCAGCTCCACTCCATCCCGCAAACCTCAGCCACCACCTCCAAAAGTTCGCAGGAGTGTTAGCAGCCGCATTCATGAAGCTGTGAAGGCAATCGCCTTGTGTCATAACGTAACACCAGTGTACGAATCTCGAGCTGGGGTCACCGGCGAGACCGAATATGCAGAAGCTGACCAAGATTTCAGTGATGAGAACCGTACTTATCAAGCGTCAAGTCCAGATGAGGTCAGTGTGTGTCACTTGATTGATTTTCAAGTGACGTGACACTAAATATAAAGTTAAAAAAAAAAAAAAGACAAAATCTTAGCCTGTGAAGATACATTTGTAATTTCAAGTTCCGATGTTATTCAACATGCTTTTCAATCCGCCTCAAAGTCTAGTTCTGTTCTTGCTTAAGTTTGAAAAGTTATAATAATGACAGAGTACACCATGACTATTAGGTACATTTTAACCCACGGTGGCTTCAAAAATTAAAGAAAGCTTCATTATAGCGATAGATAGATAGATATAAAAAGGCACTATATACAAAAGATAGATAGATAGATAGATACATAGATACTTATTTACTTACTTACTTACTTACTTACATACATACATACATACATACATACATACATACACACACACACACACTTACATACATACATACATACATACATACACACAACACACACACACACACTTACATACATACATACATACACACACACACACACACACATTCTTTCTTTCTTTCTTTCTTTCTTTCTTTCTTTCTTTCTTAATCCCAAGGGAAAATTCACATACTACAGCAGCATACCGATAAAGAACAATATTAAATTAAAGAGTGATAACAGACAATAACTTTGTATAATGTTAACGTTTAACCCCCGGGTGGAACTGAAGAGTCGCATAGTGTCGGGGAGGAGCAGTCTCCTCAGTGTGTCAGTGGAGCAGGACGGTGACATTACTATTAACTATATGTAACTGTCAACAAACAACCTGACTTGGTGTTTTTTTTTATGACCAAAATGTCCTTTATTTATGTTCCATGTAGACAACACCATTTCATCATTTTATCTTTACATTATATTAATTGGAAAGTGGTATTCTGATCCTCCTCACATGGCATTAAATATCGAAGTTAGGATTCTATCTTGATTTAACATTTTACCCTAAGCAGGTCAGCAAAACAGGCCATCGAGCATGATATTTATTTAAAGCTATCTGCTGATGACAGGTCAATAGCCCGTCTTGCAGATCAACAGCTCTAGTAGAGCACCAGAGTATTTATCAGTAACATAACAACAAAAAAAAAAAGCATTGCCAAATTGATTCCTGCAGAAACACCTGTTCATAACTGCCATTTTCTCCATACTTTGTCACTTGCAGGATGCAAACTTGAAAATGTCTATCTTCTGACTTTAATTTAGAGCAAACACACAAGGATTAATGCCTGGCGCCTTTGCCGTTGGTATAGCGTCCATATTGATTACAAATCCAGACCCTCCACGCGTCTTCTATGCCGAGCATTAAGCCTGGAGGAGGCAGTGCAAGCTGTAAACGAATCCCCATGTAGAGAAAGCTAATTAATGGAACACTTGAAGCTAAAAGGTACAGGGATAAATAGTTTGCCACCCCCTACCACACATACATTTATACTGTAGGCTATTTATGGATCCCCAACTGAGTGATGACACATTAAAGCAGCACTTCCACATATTCTCATTATATTTTTGGTAACATATAATGAAGGGTGGTGTAATTATGGAATTGTGATGCTTTCGTACACATGAAGAATGTGAATTTCTTTTTCTGCATAGACAGAAGTAAATCTGTTTTCTTTGTTTCTCACGATGAAAACCGCTTACATAAAGTAGAGATGTCAAAATTACCAGAGGTAACCAGAAACAACTAGGTCAGACATCTCTGTTGCCCAGTGCGCACCTTGGGCTTTACATATTTCATTAGTGTGATCTTTTTTCTGAATCTAATGTACCAAGGCCAGGTAAACATTCCATCTAGAGATCACGGGGAGAGCTGCCTCGTCAATTTAGGGGAATCAAAACTGAATTTAGGAAAAAATACTAGAGTTAGACTGGTCAAATAATAAATTGAATAAAAATAAAACTGCTAAGCATTATACAGTATAATATTACCACTGTTAAATATTCCAACACATTAGTTTCATTTTGTCATAAGAACGACCTACATTTATATTTATGAGGAGTGTGCTTATGATTCACTACGCTGTTTTAATTTTAGCGTCTCCGTATACAGAAGTGTGTATACGGAGTGGTGGCTCTGAGGCTAAGGATCTGCGCTGGCATCCCGAAGGTTGCTGGTTCGAATCCCTGTCCCTGCCAAAAGAGATTCTACTCTGCTGAGCCCTTGTAATTGCTCCAGGGGCGCTGTACAATGGCTGACCCCGCGCTCTGACCCCAAGGGGTATGCGAAAAGATGCATTTCACTGCGTGTTGTCCTGTATAACTATGTATGTGACAAATAAATAAAGAATTATTATAAAGTGTGTTGGAATTAGTAAAAGACACATTCATTTGCACCTTTGAAATTAAAAAAGTTATTTTTTGTAAAGTGTCATCTGAAAAGAAGAATTATATTTTTTTTGTCAGAGTGACATTGTCCACCCTAAAGTAAAGTCAAGGAAAATGAAACTTTAAAATTGATTTAGTGAATAGCGAAGCTCCCGAATCAGCCGAACACTTAAACAGTAAGGCAGATTCTTAATTCTTTTATCTTTTGGAAGCTGATGCATCTCAGACATTTTTCTTACATGGTGGCAGTGTTTTACCTTCAGCTTCTACCAGTAGGTACACTATTATATACCAAAGTTCCTGCTGGGTAGATTTACAGCTAGGCTTCCTGCAATTCTGTCCTTTGCACTATATACATTGGGAAAGGCTCACAACAGTGTCCTCGGATCCATTGATGCCATTGTTCCTGCAGCTGGTGATAAAGTGTGTACTCCGTGGGTGAGTACCGGCCCCCCAGGCTCATAGCCACACTAAAAAAAAAAATGAGCTGAATTCACACCCAGACTTGAGTCCATTTCTCGAAGCAGGCAGTGAACTCTTCGGAACGACGTCGTCTCTTTGGTGCTGCTTTGCATCTTGCATTTGCCTGCAGATAATTTGTTGTAAATAATTGATATCTGATTATCTAAATAATGTTTTTCGTTTAACAAAAGCTGTTGAATTCAGTATTTTGCCAATTTAGTGTTTTTATTTAAAAAGGCCGTTATATTCAGTGTTCAGCCAATTTACATTTTGGTGAGCAGATTAAAATGTTCCTCTTTGTTTACTGATTTTCGACAAAATAGTTATTTTGTAATGCCATTTGGAGCTAAAAGCACAGATTTCCATGTATTAAAGAAAATAATTAATGATTTATTTTTTGTTAAACTGAAATTGTGTTAGCCATTGCATATAATTTCAGCTTAACACTTTAAAATACAACAGATTCTTCGAAACATGTCACAGTTTGTTAAGTATTTGCTTGTCTTATAATAAAGAGGTAAATATTTTACCAGTATTTACCAGAATAATTTAAAAGCCAATTTATATCAGAAAAAAATGTTTTTTAGTTTTACCATTTGTCTTTTAATTCTTTGATTTTCAGTATCAAATATCTGATGATGAAGCCAAAAGAAGAATATAATCTCGTAACAATTCTTTACCTCCAGCTGTGGCTTGCACTTGATTAAACATTTTCAAGTTTGGAAAGAATGTTTTTTTTTTTGTCCAAAAACGAAATTTCTAAGCCTTCGTTAGGATCTATTTTCTCAATAATTGATTCATTAATGTATGTGTGACTTTATCAAAATAGAAAATAGCAGAGCAATAAATATCAAAGCAGTAAGAGGTCATAGGAGGTCAACGTGGGAAAGGTCTCTGTCATAATTTGTTTAAAAAGCTGTAGTGAATAGATATTTGTGGTTCACTAGGGCCTTGGGAAAATAATGTAAATGCTTCATTATTTACCTCAATGAAATTTCCTGCAGTTAGGTTGACAGATGAAGCCAGGTTTCCCAATCACCAGAGCACATTTTGAAAGCATTTTTTATTGAATAAAGTGCTCTGAAAATTGTACCCTGGAGCTTTTTAAAGAAAATGGTTCAATTGATATTTTTTTTTTTCCCTTCTTCTTCTTTTAACCTTTGTTGGTCATCTAACAAAGGACGTCTGGGTAATGAGCTGCATTATCTTTTAATAGAGTTAACTAGAATGCCTCCCAATTTTTTTTTTTCTAGCAATTTCTTAAAATTTTGCCACCCCGACAGTGTGGTGGCAACAATTCCTTCTAACCTTTAGGCTTTTTTTTTTTAGTTCCCCCTCTTTTATTCATTTTCTTCTTTTTGATGATTAGCTTAGCGCACAAACCATGCAGCAGTAGCCAATTCCTGATTAATTGTGGCGCATAAATTAACACTTGGTTAATATTTAATAAGTGAGACGCCTCATGCATGTACTAAGGAAATGCAGGGTTAAATGAGTTCTGGTGTTCCCATGAACAGTGATTATGAGAGCAGTATTACGTTAAAAATGATTAATGAATACCGCAGGGCTAGTCAGACTAACTCTGTTTGCTTATTTAAATTATACAGTTGGTAAAAAATAATCCTTTATTCGTTCACGGTGAGAGGAGAGTGGTGACCTGTGTTGGGATTTTGGATTCAAAGAGTTTAGGGCACCCACTGAAGCTGGGCTGACTGGAGATATTTTTGTAAAATCTCTTTTTTTTTTTTTTAGTCAGCAAAGCCACATTTATTTTGCTTGAGAAGATGTCAAATACAAGAATCACATCTTTTTATAGATTATTCTAAGTTGGTAATGGATATCTGCAAATGCGTGCACATCCTATCTATGCATGTGCGCTCACTACGGATGTAGGTGTGTGCATACTCTGTAAACGAGGATTTAAATATATAAAGAATTGAAGTCTGTAATTTTACTGTGTTTTGCTCTTTACCTGCAAAGTGTTCAAGTCTTTATCTCCTACCACAAAAGTCAAAGTTAGACAAGGGCACCATTAATCAGGGAGTCCAGCACACATGAGAACCTTGTTTATTTTAGCAAATTATTTTCACCGCAGTTCAGCTTTGTAATTATGGCAAAGCTCCGTTTTTTTAGTGTTTTAAGTTCTTTAGCCCTGGCGGAGTTAAAGCTGATAAATACTATGAAAGTGGGATTCCCTTTTATTTGCTGCTAACTGGTTTCCCACTTATTTGTATTTCATTTTTTAATGCCTTTCTTTATCTTGCTTATTGTTTCTTGGTGCAGGTGATCAATATTTCATTTTCTCAGAGAGACCTGAAAGTTGTGTTTGTATATCATCATCACCCGCACAAGCCGCCGTACTGCAGCACTCGACACTGCGCGTGTGCCTCTGGGACAGGCAGCGCATTGACAGAATCATAACCATGTCAGGGCTCAATTGTCATAAGTGTATGAGCATTCAGTAAAAAGAAAATCATCAATTTTTGGCCACAATAAGACAATGCTGACCTAATGTAATGAACAATCATAAAAAGAGATTAAGTGGGTAGGCCAGCAAAGAGCAAAGGTCACAAGACCAGCTAATCCAAGGCCATGCTGTGAACAGGGCCCTGTAAGCACCTTTGGCCCTCGGTGGTCAAAGGGGAATGATCGGCCACGGCTTTTAAAGACTGCTTATTCTCATAAACTAGCTATTTATTATCAGAATGCTGTAATGGGTCCTTTAGTATTTGAGAAGGGCTTTCTATGTCAGGAAAGGCGAACACCAAGCAGATTGCATCCTCTAGAAAAATGATGTGCTTTATTAATACAATCCATTGTTTTAGGGCAAAATATTGTATTGGTGTTTTAAATGAATACAAAAATAGATATTTAAGAAAAATAAAAATGGAGTCTGGGCCGAGTATGAAGTATTTAACAGCAGCTGCTTATTCAGGCACAACTAATCATGCTATTTTGTCAATGTATTTTGGAAGAGCGAATCATTGTCAGTGACATAAACCATCACTCTGTGACCTCTGGGACCTCGGCAGAATAAATAACCCATAGATTTTCTTTAGAACTGACAAGAACTTTTTCCATATAATCAAGAGGTTTTTTTAAGGGAATTTGTTTTAGAGGTTTTATTTATTTGTTTGTTTTGATCTTCCTGTCTTTTTAGGGGCTAAAAGTTCAATTGCACAATATTTATTATTGGTAATTAATTGAAGTTGGCTGAGAATTGACTGCATTGTTAGTGATAGATTTTTTTTTCCCCGCTTATGCTCAAAAGAAGAAGAAGAAGAATGAGCCAAAAAGATGCGGCAAAGAAAATAAGTATTATATAAAGAAAAGGTTACAAAAACAGCAGAGGTTAATGTATTGTAAGCAAGTGTTAAAAATACAGTAAATGACCTGAAATTAGCATCGGATATGACTCAGAAGTTAAAACTGTGTAGCAAGATGGAAACTTCATGAAGTGTTTGGGCATTAAAATACCTTTTTAAATGTAGCTTTTACAACATTCTTTTTAACATATCATAAGAAGTTAAAATTTTAAAAACTCATTATTAGGTGTCTATGTTTAAATATTTTATTTTTGGCAAACATTTAACATGTACTTGTGAAGTGCATATGAATTACAAAAATGAGTTTTACAATGCAGGGTTTATTGATGTGATAGTTAAGAGTGTTTCCAAAGCAGTGGCCTTTGGCTGCAGTGGTGGTCTGCTCTGTATGTGGAATTTTAAATGGACATAGTCACCCAGCCTTCCTCAAGCACTAATCTCAGGATCTGAAGACCATGTGTTTTTTATGTTCATATGATGTGATACTTGGATGGATGGATGGATGGATGCTTTATTAATCCCAAGGGGCAACTCACACACTCCAGCAGCAGCATACTGATAAAAAACAATATTAAATTAAAAAGTGATAACAATGCAGGTATAACAGACAATAACTTTATATAATGTTAACGTTTACCCCCCCGGTGGAATTGAAGAGTCGTATAGTGTGTGGTCTCCTCAGTGTGTCAGTGGAGCAGGACGGTGACAGCAGTCTGTCGCTGAAGCTACTCCTCTGTCTGGAGATGATCCTGTTCAGTGGATGCAGTGGATTCTCCATGATTGACAGGAGTCTGCTCAGCGCCCGTCACTCTGCCACGGATGTCAAACTGTCCAGCTCTGTGCCTACAATAGAGCCTGCCTTCCTCGCCAGTTTGTCCAGGCGTGAGGCGTCCCTTCTTCTTTATGCTGCCTCCCCAGCGTAGAAGAGGGCGCTCGCCACAACCGTCTGATAGAACATCTGCAGCGTCTTATTGCAGATGTTGAAGGACGCCAACCTTCTAATGAAGTATAGTCGGCTCTGTCCTCTCTTACACAAAGCATCAGTATTGGCAGTCCAGCTGCACTCCCAGGTATTTATAGGTCTGTACCCTCTTCACACAGTCACCTCTGATGATCACGGGGTCCAGGAGGGGCCTGGGCCTGCTAAAATCCACCACCAGCTCTTTGGTTTTGCTGGTGTTCAGGTGTAATTGGTTTGAGTCGCACCATTTAACAAAGTCCTTGATTAGGTTCCAATTCTGCTCCTCCTGCCCACTCTAGTGAAGAGTGTTTCCAAAGCAGTGGCCTTTGGCTGCTGTGGTGGTCTACTCTGTATGTGGAATTTTAAATGGACATAGTCACCCGGCCCTCCTCAAGCACTAATCTCAGGATCTGAAGACCCTGTGTTTTTTTATATTCATATGATATGATACTTTGCTGTATATGTCCTCTTAAAATATATTTACATCATCAGTGACTACAAACATCAGACAACAATTAGGTTTAACTTTAGCACCATGAAATGGCACATGAACTATGTAGAATGATAAGTTACATCTGCTGATGTTGAAATTTGTGATGGGGTTTAAGCAGTCTATAGTTTTATATGTAAAGCAGCTCAATACTCTGAACATTACAGCACCGAACTGCTTCTGCATTAAACATCACATGTGAATTTACACATACTGTTTTGTTATTTACACCAGAAGACTTTTGTTCTAAGCATTGATACGACAGCTGATGTCTATCACATTGGTTGACTGATGTTTGCTTCTTCATGAATTGCACAGCATCTGTACAAAGCACTGAGTGCACAGTGATGAGTGTCACATGCAAATGCAAGATGAAGGCTCACCCCTCTGGATTATCAACTTTATGACGTCAGACCCCATCCACCTGCTTCAAGTACTGTACACTTTAACTTTTTTCTCAACAGAAGATGATGTATACACTGGAACTGCTTGAAAATTTCAGGTTAGGCCAATTTGAAACTTACAAATGATTAAGTGCTGTACTTTAGCTGTAATAAAGCTATTAGCTAATCAAACAAGCTTGATGGACTGAATGGCCTCCTCTCATTTGTCAAATTTATAAAGAAGCAGCTCTATTTCATGATCTAAGTTGCAGTGTGGTTGCCAAGAAATTGGACTGAACCTAAACCAAAATCAGAGGCAGTAATATTCTTTATCCGTCTTTTTCTCATTCGTACATAAAGATAATTCCGCCAAATCCAGTGCAGCAAATTTTAATTTAAACTTTAGCCAAGTATGAATCTTCTCAGCCAGCAGCGATTGCATTTCAGTGCCGTGGTAACCCAGTACCTTTCCTGACAGCCTCACCTCAGTTTCATTGCTAATGGCAACAAACGAGGGCAGTGCATCATCAGACGATAGCCGAGAAAGCTGCCACATATCTTCATCAGAGTCAACTTTAAAACTGACGTATGGTGCGCAGGGAGAACGTTTGGAGGATTTCACTTTTGTGACATTGATCATCTGCTGGTTATTCCAGTAGAAAGCTGCTTCACCTGAAAATTGTTCCAGTTGCAGTACTTCAGTCTCCAATTCTTTCATTTTATTATGAAATGAAACAAAGTCTACTTTTAAATTTTAAATACAAGCCTCTAAGTTTTAAATACTCCTTTTTTTATCATGTGGTAATGTAGGGTAGTGTGTGAACATGGCTGCCTTAGAGTTTGATAGTGTTGGGTTGAATACCTGGCTTTGTTGAGATTTTGTGTGTTACCCTTGTGTTTTGTGTGAGTTTCAATCCAGGTACTTCATTTTTTCCTTCCACATCCCAAACACATTTGTGTGAGGTGAACTGGCAACATTAAACTGGTCTGATGGGGGTGTGTGAAGTAGAGTGCTCTGTGATAACTGCTGCAGCTTTTGAGGGTCAAGTTACCACCATGCACTCACTATACTTGTGATAAGCACTGGCTACATGTAATCCATACTGTACAGTGGAACCTCGGTTCACGACCATAATTCGTTTCAAAACTCTGGTCGCAACCCGATTTGGTCATGACCTGAAGTAATTTTCCCCTTAGGATTGTATGTAAATACAATTAATCCGTTCCAGACTGTATGAACTGTATGTAAATATATATTTTTAAAGATTTTTAAGTACAAAAATAGTTAATTATACCATAGAATGCACAGTGTAATAGTAAACTAAATGTAAAAACACTGAATAACACTGAGAAAACCTTGAACTGGGAAAACTAACATTGCAAGAGTTCACACTACAGCCTTACGAACCGCTCTCTGTAAACACTTTTTTTTTAAATGAGTTTTAAGCACAGGGAAACAAATGAAAATTTTAAAAATCCTTAACTTATTCAAAAACTAACCATAAACAACCACGAAAACTAACCTTGCAGCAAATCGCCATGAATCTTCCTGGCTTTCTCGTATAACATCGCCTCACTTACGCACACTAGCAACAGTTTTTCCACCTCTTCCAGCACTTGAGGCCTCTGCTTGGTTAACACTATAACTCCTTTTGCAACATCAGCCGCTTTAATGGCCACTTTCTGCTTTAGAATAGTCAAATTGACTTCTTGTACTCGGCGGCAAGATCAGTAAAAATAATTTCTTTCTTTAATTCGATTTCAATTTTCTTCGAACCTTTCTTCTCATCAACACTACCACTTGTGGAGGATGGCCGGCCGTTTATCCCAGGCCAATACCCCCAAGTCGCCACATGGAGCCCTCCTTGCAGCATGGAGGTCCCCAGAAGACCAGCAGGGCATCATGGACAATGGAGTTTTTATGCACAGCCTTGCTGGATGCCATGGGGGGCCACAAGAGGGAGCTGCAGGGAGGACCGAAGATTTCTTCAGCCTATGACCCGGAAGTTCGTCATAGGAAGAGCGACGGGCTTCCGGGTTGAAGAAAAGAACTTTTACCTGACCTGGAAGTGATTGAGAATCACATGGACTGGGGCTTGGGAACACTTCCGGGTCAGGAGATATAAAAGGACTGTGGGAGATCCCATACGGCGAGCTGAGCTGGGTGGAAGGGTGGCAACGTGTCTGGGAGCTGGAGGATTGGTTTAGTGTATTATTGTGAGTTATATGAGTATTGTGGTGGAGAGTGTGCTTTGTGCACTATGGCATTCAAATAAAGTCATCACTTGGACTTTTATCTGGTGTCTGGAGTCATGGACAAGGGTTCAAGGGAGCGAGAGCGCCCCCTATCTACCACACACTCTTCACTTGCTTAGAGGCCATGGTTAATTGCAAAATTAATGCAAAAACACATGAAATAGAGCACAAAGAGTTCACAGCGAGTGCACGCACATCTGACCGAGAACAATGTACAGGGAGAGACTGAACACGTGCGGAAACCATCGGCGCGTACGAACTGGAAGGGAAAGTGGCTTGTCCGTCACCCGAGTGTGTGGTTGTGAACAGATGCAAAAGTTTGGCGAACTTTTTGGTCGTAACCCTATTTGTACATGTTCAGAGATGTTCGTGACCCGAGGTTCCACTGTATAAGCAGGTAGAGTAATGGATCAATGATGGACATTTTTAACGTGATTATTAATTTACTTCTAGAACCAATCCTTATCTACAGTTTTTTTATTTACACATTCTACTTTTTTGCCTTTGTTGGTTTTTTTGAGATCTCCACTTTAAATCCCCATTCCAATTTATTTGGTGACTGTATAAGTGAGTGTGCCTTGACATGGGGCTGGAACCATGAACAAGGATAGCTCCTGCCATGGATGATCTTGACTTAGATAATGCAAGAACTCAAAAATAAACACACAAGATGATTAATTTACTGACAATTATAATTTGGAGAGTGACACATGTAATTTGTAAAGAGCCGTTGCATCTCAAATCAGAATTCCTGATTACAGCATAAGGCAGTGTTAAAAGACCACAGCAAATGTAGACCTGCTTGTCTTTTTATATGTGTTTGTGAGTTTTAATATTTCATGACATCAGATGCTAATGATATTCAGTAGACACTCTAATCCCGAAGTCAAGAGAACGCTGGAATAGCTGAGCTTGATTAATTAGCCCTTACCTTTTGGGCTTCAATTAATATTTTAACAAAAATTCCCCTTTTTGTTAGCATTGTCTGTTTCTAACAAATGTTCTGGGTCTCCATAGCCACTAAAGTTTCAAAGTGTAAACACAAACATATGAACCTGCAGCTACCGAGATTCTGTAGCAAGGGCAGCTGTACCAGTAGCATCCAAAAACTATCCCAGTCTCTAGGAACAATGGGTAGGTATGGAACTGTAAACTCCATTGTGTGATTTCTTTATGGATCAGTGGTCACTCTGGTTTTTAGGAATGAGTTACCTCTTGCTTTTTCGTGGGTGAACTGCATCCCAAATTCCCAAGTAGTAATTTTAAAGCACCCGGCACCTCAGTCGGCTATAGTGCTGTCATATTTTGTAGTGTACTGTTAGTCATCTGTTGCCGCCTTATAAGTGGAAGAAGTTAGTAATGCAGACATGCACTGGACAAGGCCTCAAAATGAAGGCTTTCTGCCAAAATCTCAGGTTCAACAAATCCTTCTCTCTTTATTTGGGTTAGTCATTTTCTGTATGAAGCCTGGCTCCAAGACACACACACATACATGTACATGTAACATTTTAATTTACAGGCTCCGTGTGCGTATTAAATATGCATAACATAGCTTTCTGTAATATTTTATATTTATATTAAGTAAATGGAGATAAAAGAACATGAGAGCCATGCCACAAATAGCTTTAGACTAATATCAGTTTGTTTTTGGGTTTTTTTTGTTTCGAAAAGTTGTGAGTTTTTTAATTGTTGGAGCATTACGCACTTTAGAAATAATGACTGCTGTTCTAAGGTCACTCTGAAATTGAGAGAGAACACTGTAGGTGCTTCTTAAAGTTCCTTTTGGATTGCTTTGTTGGATTCATTTTACTACGAACGAAGAATACAAAATATAACCGCTAAGATTCACATGGACTGGTTGTGATTTAATGTAACTCATTTTTTCCAGTTTCACTATTAGTAAGTATTTATGTATAAATGTATACACTCACCTAAAGGATTATTAGGAATACCTGTTCAATTTCTCATTAATGCAATTACCTAATCCACCAATCACATGCCAGTTGCTTCAATGCATTTAGCGGTGTGGTCCTGGTCAAGACAATCTCCTGAACTCCAAACTGAATGTCAGAATGGGAAAGAAAGGTGATTTAAGCAATTTGGAGCGTGGCGTGGTTGTTGGTGCCAGACGGGACGGTCTGAGTATTTCACAATCTGCTCAGTTACTGGGATTTTCACGCACAACCATTTCTAGGGTTTACAAAGAATGGTGTGAAAAGGGAAAAACATCCAGTATGCGGCAGTCCTGTGGGCGATAATGCCTTGTTGATGCTAGAGGTCAGAGGAGAATGGGCCGACTGATTCAAGCTGATAGAAGAGCAACTTTGACTGAAATAACCACTCGTTACAACCGACGTATGCAGCAAAGCATTTGTGAAGCCACAACACGCACAACCTTGAGGCGGATGGGCTACAACAGCAGAAGACCCCACCGGGTACCACTCATCTCCACTACAAATAGGAAAAAGAGGCTACAATTTGCACAAGCTCACCGAAATTGGACAGTTGAAGACTGGAAAAATGTTGCCTGGTCTGATGAGTCTTGATTTCTGTTGAAACATTCAAATGGTAGAGTCAGAATTTGGCGTAAACAGAATGAGAACATGGATCCATCATGCCTTGTTACCACTGTGCAGGCTGGTGGTGGTGGTGTAATGGTGTGGGGGATGTTTTTTGGCACACTTTAGGCCCCTTAGTGCCAATTGGACATCGTTTAAATGCCACGGGCTACCTGAGCATTGTTTCTGAACCATGTCCATCCCTTCATGACCACCCATCCTCTGATGGCTACTTCCAGCAGGATAATGCACCATGTCACAAAGCTCGAATCATTTCAAATTGGTTTCTTGAACATGACAATGAGTTCACTGTACTAAAATGGCCCCCACAGTCACCAGATCTCAACCCAATAGAGCATCTTTGGGATGTGGTGGAACGGGCCGTGCCCTGGATGTGCATCCCACAAATCTCCATCAACTGCAAGATGCTATCCTATCAATATGGGCCAACATTTGTAAAGAATGCTTTCAGCACCTTGTTGAATCAATGCCACGTAGAATTAAGGCAGTTCTGAGGGCGATTGGGGGTCAAACACCGTATTAGTATGGCGTTCCTAATAATCCTTTAGGTGAGTGTATAGTGCCTATAAAAAATATTCACCACTTTGCAAGTTTTTCGTTTTTATTGTTGAATCACAGTGGATTCACATTGCTATTTTGACACTGATCAACAGATAAAGGTTATTTAACGTTAAACGTAAAATAATGTTGAATAATAAAAATGTATGAAAACTTGCAAGGTGATTCAACGTTGTATGACAATAAAATGGGAAAAATTCCAAGGGAAGTGGGGATACTTTTTATTTTCACAATATTTTTGAAGTGTTTTATTGGATTTATTAAAAGCAAATAACATTCCATACAAGCAAGTCAAATTTTACAGAACTAAGTTCAAGTCAAATCAACCTCCACCCATGAGAGAGAGAGAGAGAGCGCTAGGCTACCAGCCAGAGTAAAACTTTAATAATAGGAAAAATAAATAAATATAAAAGATTAAAAAAAAGGGAAGATAATCTGCTTCCTCAATTTAAATGTTTATTCTAAAATATTATTAATTAGATCCTGCCAGGTTTTAAAAAAAGTTTTGCACAGATTTTCACTATTTTCATTTTTGTTTGCTTCCGTCCAGAGAAGTGAAATGGCTGAAGACTATTTCTGTGTGTTTTTGAGTTACAGAGTTGAGAGCGGTTACAGAACTCTAAGCTGTTTCCTGTATTTTGTCTTCTAAACATTACTCTTGGCTTCCTTTATGAAATGGAAGTGGATGCGTTTTAGAAGTTTATTTTTTTTTACTTTAAATTCAAAAGCAACAGAAAACTGAAAAGAACAATTATTGAACCATTGACAAGACTATCATTGGATCAAAGGCAAATTGAGTTTGGAGGTTATTAGAACTCTGATTGCAATAGCAGAAATCAATTTATAGACTTTTATGAAGTCACAAAGTGTGGATCTCTAGATAGATAGATACTTTATTAATCCCAAGGAGAAATTCACAAGTAGTTAAAAGTAGTAGTAAAGTGTCCACAGAACGACTCCACATAAAAGAAAGTGATAGGAGTGATCAGTAAAATAGAGAAAAAAGGTAGAAAAATAAAGTCGTACACAGAGCTGCTGGAGAGGCTGCCACTCGCAGCGGCGCCGAGTCAAGAGTCACTAGCTGCCTTTCTGTATTTTTGCTGTGGCACTGTACAGACTTGTGTACTTATTTCATTTTCATTTAGTCTCTACATGTTTCCCTAAGGTGGCGCAGTGGTGTAGCGCTGATGCCTCGCAGTTAGGCGACCTGTGGTTCGCTTCCCTGGGTCCTCCCTGCGTGGAGTTTGCATGTTCTCCCCGTGTCTGCGTGGGTTTCATCCCACAGTCCAAAGACATGCAGGTTAGGTGGATTGGCGATTCTAAATTGGCCCTAGTGTGTGCTTGGTGTGTGTTTGTGTGTGTCCTGCGGTGGGTTGGCACCCTGCCCGGGTGTTGGCTGGGATTGGCTCCAGCAGACCCCCGTGACCCTGTGTTCGGATTCAGCGGGTTGGAAAATGGATGGATGTTTCCCTAATGATAGGCTTGTCTGTCCCTGGAGTCAACTGTACAGTACTGTTGACTTGGCATCTTCTGCTTCTGGCCCTTGAAGGAGGGCTGCCTAAAGTTATTCTCTTTACGTATACAGCAGCAGAACATCTTTTAGGCATTTTTCTTACTTTTTTTCATTCAAACACCATAGCTGTATTAACACAAGCAGGGGATTCTAAACTGAATCTTTAAAGACTGTGTATTTTTCTGACTTCATGACTTCTTTAGTTTACAGCATAGTAGTACATTTTTCAGTGTTTCAGTATTTTGCTTATTCAGTTTATTTTTGTATAGCACTCTTTTATGCAAGTAGAGTGAGTATACACTTACCGGTAGTAGAGTTCTGAGTATATTATGGCTACAGTAAAATAAATTGCTTTGTAACGTTCACAGTACATAAACACCCATATTCATTACAGAATGTTACTGCGCTTTGTTTTACCCAAACAGTAGCATTTTAAAACATATCAACTGTTGCCTTTAAAGAATAAAACAGCTGTGCCAGCCGATCCAAATGACCGTTTAAGTCTTTATAGCTCAAATTCTTATTTTATGCATTTGTTACTCTTCACCCTCTAGAAAAAAAAAAATCAATAAGGAGAGAGAACAAATACAGATTGATGATTTCTGTCCAAATTATGAAATTCAATTTGTCTTGTGAGAATAACACATTTGTTCATTAGAATAAGTCATTACACATTGCACCTCCTTAGGAGGAACTATGACTTGTTCCAATATGTAGGCATCATTACTGACCCAGTGTTACATATTTAAGAGGGCAGATATTCATTTCAAACCCCGTTTAATTCTCTTTCACTTTAAGTTAAACACAGGACTTTCTGCTTTCAATTTGTGATTTGACCTGTGACTATGAAAAGGCCTTTGCACTTGCCATCAGTAGAGATAAGTGTACTAACCTGTAACATTGTCTTTGGCTGAAATGAATTGTACTTAATAGGAGTATGGTCATTAATCCACTGCCAAGCCTAGTCATTGTCTTTTGAGTATTCTCCCAGTTCCTGCATGGGTTCTCCTTCTACATCCCAAACATGTCTTGGTTAGCTTGCTTGGAGACTCTGGATATGGAAAATGGATATGTGTGCATGAGTGTACCCCATGACTGACTGGCGCCATACCCAGGATTTGTCTTAGTGCTGTACAGATAAGCTGCAAACCCTGCGTCTTTCAGCTGGACATTGTGAGTGAAGAAAATGCCCGAGGAGATGGGTGAATAGATTATTTAGTCTTCTGACACTTACAATAAAGCAAAGTAGCACCTGTAATTTCTAAGGAGGACTTGCATCTTGGATCAGAATTTTTGGTCAGTTCATAGACACAGTTCTATTTTATGTTTCTTTTTTAAATATAGATATATCATATATATATATATTTTTTTTTTAATAAAGTTAATGTAGGGCTGCACCAGCGTACTTCTGCAAAGACTCCACTGCCTCTGTTGTGATGAGGGTGTCTTCTGTATTGAAGCCCTCAGAATGACGATTGTTTTCATTGCTATAGGATACCCTTTTCATAATGTCCCCATTTTGCAGACTGATCCTACCACAAGAGCCTTTTTGATCTCCATCCTTTGTCCAGCTAACCTACGCAAACTTCTTATCCTCGGCTCACTTCACAGAGGAGAGTCACGTTCCCCACCAGGCACCTTGAGCTGTAACAGGAGCCACTGTGTCACTTGTAAATATGTCACAAACAATACCCTTGCATCTGGTCCCTCTGGTAAACTCTTTATTAAACAACTGGCCTCTTGCCAGTCTATAAAATCTGAAATCTGCACTTCTTGTAGGAAGTACCCTGCCCTCTGCATGGTGCAACAAGGAGAAGACTAACAGACTTTTTCAAGGAGCTCATTCAAGCCATTCAAATCCTAGCATAACCATAGAAAGTGTGAATCACAGAGAGATACTAATTATTAATTATATTTGTGGCACACTATACCATGGGACGTTCACTGAAATGGATGGTTCTGTCAAAGAAGTGGGGTGTTAATTTAGTAAAATGTTTTCCAGAGACATTGTCATAATATCCTGCCATATAAAATCCATATACTTTTTGTTTTTGTTATTTAGATGACTTGTCACTTTTGTTTTTGTTGAGAATGTCAGTTTAGAACTTCCTTTAACCATTGCACATGAGTGATGATGATGATGAGTGCAGTTAAACTTTCAGACATACATTGCAGCTCATGAACAACAGCTGGTTTCCTTTCTCTTCATTGACAATGGGAAGTAGCTACCATTTATCTGATTTTCCTTTTGTTATTTTAATAGGATTTAAATTGCCATTTTAAAACTCCATTCAAGATCAGCAATGCTGTTTAGAGTTGCCACCACTAGTGCCCAGTTTCACAGTAAACTAGTTGGAGCTTCTCACGTGCTGGGGTTTGTCATTTGTCTTCTCATTAACTGTTTCAAAGGGCAAGTTGGAGCTTTACAACGATGGTTCAGATTTATCCAGTAACTGAGTAAAGCAAACTTTTCTAAAAACACAAATCATTATTATTCAAAGTAACGACTAATGCTTCTGGGATGCTGGTCTTAAAGGCAGAATTTCAAATAAGAAGAAAACTTTAAAATGGGCAGAAGAACTCTGATATTGGACAGAAGCTTGGAAAAACGAATTGTCAGCATCCTCGAATCATCCTTTCTCTTTTTGTAGATGACACTGGTATTTGACGTTCATTAAAGCAAGCAGACATATGAGGACCTTTAAGACATTTGTTTCTCACATTTGGGCCTTCCCATTTTTTTTCTGTCCTGGTTAGATCCAGTTTGCTCTCTTCTATCAAGACAGTAATAAATGCCTTTGTATAAAATATTAAGTTTATCTGTCAGATGGAATAAACATCATTCTGCAAATAAAAAAAAACAACAAACTGATGTTTCTTGAGAAAGCTGATTAATTTCAGCCCAGAACGAAACTTTTGGAATGGTTTCTTAATAAAAGAGGTATCAGTTTCTATCAAAAAACATTTCAGGGTGAGTTCTGAATTTTGACTGGCAGAGTGTGTATATGCATATATATATATATATATATATATATATATATATATATATATATATATATATATATATATATATATATATATATAGTGATGGCCGAACTCAGCCATTACCTGGCTGGGATGCCATGCCAGCAGGATGGAAAGACCATGGGAGAGAGCATCTCTAAGGCACTACCTCCAGTGGGACACTAGAGGGCATCCCTCCTGGGCGCAGAGCATGTTGGGATTTGTAGTCTGGTACAGCCCTGTTGTGTTCCGTGGGGGCCGCCAGGTGGAGCTGCAGAGCCCTACAATGAACTTCCACCATACCTGGGAGTGATTCCTGGTAATACTAATAAGGCACCTGGAGCATTCCCATGAACTGAATAAAAAGGAGCCAGAGTGAGGAGGAAGGAAGACAGAGCTTGCTGGGAGAGGCGTGGAGGCAGCTAAGTAACAGAAAGGAAGAAGAAGGAGAAAGAAGGGACTGAGCATTGTGTGCTGATACGTTTGTGTTGAGCTCTAGAGTGGGGAGCGAAGAAAAAGTGCTGCCAAACTTAAAAACGTGTGTGCTGGACGGTATTATGTCTGCCTGTCTGTGTCAGGTAGGGTGGCTGGTACACCCCGTGGTTGTCCAAAACTGCATAGTAAATTATATTGTTATTATCCAGACTGTGTTGTAATCCCATAGAAAAACATTGCATTTTCCTGTTTTCACTGACAATAATAAGAATGTGTGTGTTGACTATATGCGTGTATGTGGATAGATAGATAGATAGATAGATAGATAGATAGATACTTTCTTAATCCCAAGGAGAAATTCACATACTCCAACAGCAGCATACTGATAAAAAAAATATTAAATTAAAGAGTGAGTATGTATGTATATATATAAAATGTCCATTCACACTCGCATCCAAAGTGTTTACATATGAGTGTGTGTGTTGTATGTATGTTTATATGGTATATCCATCGATGTTGTTTATCACGTTGAAATTGCTTCATTTTAAGTTTACCAAGTTACTGTTTTTGTACTGGTAAATTTCTAAAAACATTGTGAGCCTGTAATGAATGAAGAGTGTTTAACAAAGTGAATTTCTTTACCCTACTTATCTAGTTCAGATTTGCAGAGACTGCCCAGTTACCAACTGTGGGGAAGAGCCCGGACAGAGACAGGTAGACATCGTTCAAGTACCACAACACGTTTATTTACAAACACGATATACAAGGATGACACACACAGCCCACTCTACCCCAAAGTCCAGGCCTCTTCTCACACTGCCATTCTGTCAGGTCCGCCTCCACTCGTCTCCTCCGAACTCTGTCTTTCTCAGCTCCCGACTCCAGCCATCAAATGGAAGGAGGCGGCCCCTTTTAAGCTCACCCGGACATGCTCCATTTGCCTCCCGATTAGCTTCCGCTGGCCCTTCCTGGTGTGGCGGAAGTACCAGCTGCGAACCCAGAAGCACTCTGGGTGTCCCTGGTCTTCTTCCCCCCAGCCCTTCTGGGTGTGTGGTGGAAGTGCTGAGGGCCAGGGCTCCACAGGCATTGGGGAGCCCCCTGGCGGTGACCATGGGCCCCTATAGGGTTGAGCTTCTAAGCTGTGTTCCCGTGGTCCCCAAAGCCACCAGGGCGGTCGCCCATTCATGGTCTGGAGGAGGCATAAGCCCTCCTCCGGTCCTCCTGGGTGTCCCGGCTGGGTACCACCCCCAGCCTCTTGTCACACAACAGTAACAAGACAGAAGCCACTCCTCATAGTGACGCAGCTCATTAAACAGCACATATCTGTGAGCTGACCCAGCAGCCTGTCTTTTAACTGTGGTCTAATACTCATGGGAGCAGTGGAAAAAAAAAAAGAAAAAAGACGTCATTTACACAAAGAGGAATGTTACCTCAACCACTGTGATTAAGCATTGTATGTTTTTATTACTGATTATTTGTGTGTTTATATGTATGTGTATCTGTGTGTGTGAATATATATATATATATAGTTATATTTTATATATAAATATATATATATTTTATATATAGACACATATGTATATTATATTATATTAGTATATATATTATATATTATAATAATATAATTATATATTATTATTATTATATATCCATCCATTTTCCAACCCGCTGAATCCAAACACAGGGTCACGGGGGTCTGCTGGAACCAATCCCAGCCAACACAGGGCACAAGGCAGGAACCAATCCCGGGCAGGGTGCCAACCCACTGTAGTATTATTATTATATATTATAGTATATTTATTATATTATATATAATATATTATATATATATATATATATATATATAATGAAGTACATACATTTATATATAATCATGCTGCTGGAAAGTTTCCATAAGTTGCAGGTTGATTAGGACATACTTTTAAGAATATCTGTGTGTGTGTGAGAGAGACATATTCAGGTATTTCACATTCTTGTATAACAAATAATATCCAGTATTGCGTTATAAATTGTAGGACAATTGAAACATGATATAATAAAATAAATGCATGCTAACATTGTTACATTGTTTACTGTTTAACATTGTTAATGAGCAAGTCTCGCTCATTTGTGTATCCTGTATATCCAAGACTTTCTGCCACAATATTTTTTTTTTTTTTTTTATCTGCTGCTTAAAATAAAATGATGGCTCTAATTATTCCCTTGCTGCACCTGCTGTGTGTCACTGAGCAGATGCTTAAATTCCACTTTGTCATTAAAGCTGACCACATGAGCCCTGCCATTCATAAAATTTGCACTATGAGCCTTTGATAACAAGTACAGAAATATCTGTGAAATATTTGACAAGATGGTCATTGAAATCTAGCTGACGTTAGTCTACATTTGAACTGCGTCTTTTCTAACATCATTCAGAAAATTCTTTTCATTTTTTTTCTTACCCTGTTTTGTCCATGACAGGTTGTTAGGAGTTGAACCTGCTGTGAGAGAAATAGGCCTAAGAAAGAACCCAAAAAAAAAAAAACCCAGCCTGAGTGGTGGAATTCTAATCTATTAAAAAGTATCTTCAAATACGTGTCTACATTCCCTTCGTATTGAATTATCTACAGTAAATTATTGAAAGCAAACTGATACAAGCCACGTAAATCACATATCTTGTGGTTCTAAGGGTAGCACCATTGTATGTCTGTAAATTCACATTCTCATGTCCCCCTCAGGTATGCTTCCTGTTGCGTTGGACTTGTCTTAGCATTGATGAATTATTGAAAATAAATCTCTTTATCTATGAGGTCCTGAGCCTGAAAATAAATTCCAAACAGCTATTTATACATTAAATCCCAAAGTCATTGTTCGTGTGTTTTCTAGCATCATCCTTTTGTTTTGTGCATTTGTTGCTATCCTGTAATAATATATGCACTGATGTTATTATAGTTAACATGACTTTAATGGGCCCAGTGAGACTGATAAAAGAATTTGGGGCTAGGTAGTAGATGCTGAAAAGACAAGGCTTGCAAGCCTCTAATTCAGACAGGCTGTGTAACCAAGCATGAGCTAAATAATAAACAGATGTTGAGTCACCAAATATAGCATGCTTAAGTCCCAACTACAAAGAGACACAAAATGAAATGATAGGGTATTAGCAGGAAGATACAATTTGCAGGTCAAAATGTAATAGTAACCTTTCACTGTGCAAATTGAAAATTAACCTTTGGAGTATTGAATCATTTGCAGCTGATACTGCATACTGGGCGGATTTTTCTCCGTAGAAGAAGAATAAAAGGATAATACGTAATGAACAACTTCTGAGCACTATTTATTAATCTGGGGGTCCATTGTATGCAAACTGCAAAATTAATTTGACAGGTTACAAGTTAATAAAAAAAAAAAAAAATCAACCGATTACAGCGCGACTTATGACTGCTCAGGAGTTGCAGCCGTGTTTAAGGTTAATGTTACTGAAAATGCTCCCCCACTGTCGAGATTGTTGAAATCGTCTTTAAATGGTAGAGCAGTGCACTTGTGTATGACAAATCACCAAATGATAGGACATTTAGATATTTATTTTGGTTCGTGAACAGTAAGAATGATATTTTTAAATTGTGCCTGGGATTTACAGGATCCCTCTGTAATTAATTAAACTCTCAACTCAAAAGTCATATAACGCTAACCTTGTCATATTTAGTTGCTGTCAGCAGTTGCGCTGCCTTATGAAGGGAGACATGTGAAGTGCTCCATTCATTAGGCTAATCTCATTAGTTAAGATCTGTTAAGTAGGGAGCAGTTTTAATGCATGCTTTTCAGTTTTAATTATTCTCCATAAATAAGTTTTAGTCCATTAGTAGCCCTACTGCAACACTGAGTATTTAAATAGATTAAGAGGCAAACACATTATCTAAATGTACATATTTAACTAATCCTGAATTTTAATGCCCACATGACATATATTTGTGTCGACCCCAATGTCACCCTTTAACATGTACATTTTTAATAGGTTTTGTATTTACTGACTTTTTTTTTTGCATCAGACAATGCATTTTCTTTTTCTGAAATTATGAAATAGCGAGTCTCGCATATTTCAAAGGCCTTTCTAGCTGCTTGTACAAATCATTTTTCATGCATTCAGAGTAACCTGTGAGAGCAGAAGAAGTAATAAAATATTTCAAAACGGGTGTTTTAGGAATCTAAAGAGACCCGGGCTCCATTCCCTGCCCAGTCACCGTCTAGATTGTATTTTTGCTCCATGGCTTTCCTTTCACATTCCAGTGAAGTGCATTTTTAGGTTCACCGTCAATTCTAAATTGGCCCGCTGTCAGCAAGTGTGATGGTGTTCCTATGTATGCCTTACAATAGGTTTGCCTCCTGTCTGGGATTTCTTTCTGCTATCAAGGTGAAGGATCTTTATTTATTCACGTTTGCACAAGGAAATATGAAATTTGCCTTCTCAGCTGCGTCCAATAGCTGACAAAAATAACACGTAGAGGGAAACAGGTTAATAGTTGCACTAAACATCTTAAACATCATTGGAACGAATAGAAATAGAGATTCTAACAATTTGACCCCGAGTTTTTACCTAGAACTGTTAGACAATACAGGTAGAGAGGTAAATTGATTTATATAGCGCTTTTTCTAGACACCCCAATCCCTTTACATAGACAGTAGAGAGCCACTTTAGCCACCACCACCAATATTCAGCATCCACCTGGATGATGCGAAGGCAACCATTTTTGCTCCAGTATCCTTCCCAGACATTAGATATTAGGTGGTGAAGGGGTGAGAGAGATATAGTTAGCCAATTAGAGATGGGAGATGGTTAGGAGGCCAACATGGGTAAGGTCATGGTGAGCATTTCAGCAAGGACATTTGGGTAGTCCCTACTCTTTTTGAAAGATGCCCACGGATCTTTTATGATAACAGAGAGTCAACTCTACTCTCCTAGAAGTTTTATTATCTTCGATATTCCCAATTAAAACACTGAATGGCACTAAATGGAGAAGGAGGAGGTTAGGAGCATGTGTTGATACAGCGCATTGCCGCACCCACAACACGACAAACCAACTCAGGATCCAGATTAGGACCCGAGTGCAGCCATGCAACGGGTGACACCTCAGCACCACACCAGTTCAGATGTATTGGAACAGTGTGAGGTTTTTTATGGTGGCTGGAGTGCCAATTTCTGCCAACATCCTCCAAGTTTTTGCCTTCAATCTGGGGGGGCCTACATGCAGGGATGGATGCAGATTAACGTCATACCCAGGACGGAGCAATTGCAGGTTAAGGGCCCAACGCAGTAGACTCCCTTTTGGCATTGACGGGATTCGAACCAGCAACCTTCCGATTAATGGCACTAGGAAGAAAAGAATTTCTGCAGCAGTTTACGTTGGTGTTTAAAGCAACTGCCCTCCCTGATTTACTGAAAGTAATGGATGTCAGTCGCCAGTTGAGATGATTTCCAGTTTTGTTTTTTTTTCCTTGAACATGTGCCCTCTGACACACACCTACCAGATCTTCTGCATTAGTACCAGTAATTGTGGGTGCGTGTTTGGTAACCTGTTGGAGCTTTTTTAAATTTAGATTTTTGAGACTACTAAACCAGACAGTGAATCTGACAGCGATGACTGTTTGGTTCAAACTCTGATAAAACAACAACATGAGTTTACAAAGTTTAAAAAAGAGAAATGAATGTGTTCAGAAATATTTTTTTTTGTTAATATTCCGATTTAGAATTTCTAAGTATTTATATTCTTATTCAGTCACTAATTTGACAAGATTTCGATCTCTTAAGCTCGGTCCACACTATTACATTTTCATATAAAAATACAAATGTTTTTGTCCACCTTACCCCATAATTTTCAACCCCCAAAACGAAGACTTTTGAAAACACCATCTAGTGCCATAAAACGTCTGAAAATGGATTCTCAGCATTGTAATGTGGACGGGTGAAAATGCATTTTTTTCAATAATGTAGATTCTAGTCATGCTGTGATTTGTACATGCTGGCTTTGTGGCCCTTCCCTGATTGGATCCTACTCATTACATCTCGCTCCCTTCACACAATGAAACCTTATTCCAATATAGTGAAGACAGAGGAGTTGCTTTCCGTGGCGCTGGTGGTGTTGCTTACATGTATGCCTCTAAATTGCATTTTGTACAGTTTGAATGCTGCATATATGCACAAAGGGCAAGTAATTTCCCAGTCACTACAGTTTTGCAAGTAATCCCTTGGTCAGCAGAGTCACCACACCTTCAATCATTTCCCACCATTGCCTGCATGAGAATTGTAGGTGAACATGGTATGTGGTTTCGGTCATTTAATGTGGGGCAGAGATACTTTTGTAAATGATTTTTAAGAGACTAGTATGAATGGAGATTATTTTGGTTTAAAAAGTCCATTTTTTAAATAAAAATGTAGTACAGTAATCCCTCGCTATATCGCACTTCGACTTTCGCGGCTTCACTCTATTGCGGATTTTATATGAAAGCATAACTAAATATATAACGTGGATTTTTCGCTGCTTCGTGGGTTCTGTGGACAATGTGTCTTTTTACTTCCTGTACATGCTTCCTCAGTTGGTTTGCCCAGTTGATTTCATACAAGGGACGCTATTGGCGGATGACTGAGAAGCTAACCAATCAGAGCACGCAGTTAAGTTCCTGCCTGCTGAATGCAGTGTTAACCAGGAAGTCTCGTCTCGCTCATTCAGCATCAACGTGTTTCTCTGTGTAAAGAGTTGTGCTCTTTTGTGTTTATCTTTGTGCGTAGTCAAGTCCTTCATTATGGCTCCAAAACGATCTGCTACTGCTTCAGGGGCCGTGCCCAAGCGCAAACGGAAGATGTAAACGATTGTCGAAAAGGTAAACGTTTTGGATTTGTTGAAGGCTACGATTCTTTTTATTTAAAAAGTAGGAAAGGAATATAAGATCTACGGCCGCAGTGTCCTTTTAACCAGGGTGCAAAACGAGTTGTAAGTGGATGTAATAAGGCAGTAGTCCGGATGGAATCTGCTTTAGGGATTTGGATTGAAGACTGCCTGAAGAAGAACAACGGCAGTGCTACAGAATCGCCTGAAGTGGCTCCTTTAAAGGCTGTAACGCTCTCCTTTGTTGTGCAGTAAAATTAAACTCATTGTTATCGGACAAGTCATCATGTCATTGTTGGTGAGTAACCATAATTAATTTTCAACTTACAGTACTTAGTACATGTACGTACGTTTAGTGTCACTGTACACATTTTACTGTATACTATTTTTCTTGCGTTGTACGTATTTATTGCTGGTGGCCTGTCTATCGTAATGGCTGTAACATATGTGATATCAGAGACACTCAATATCTTTAAAATAATATTTAGGTTTTACTGTATATAAATAGTGTGTTTATATACATAATTTCAATGAATCTTACCTAATATCTAAGAGAATACAAAGGGATTATGCTGTATAACTCTGCGGGTAATATTTATAAACAGTGTGGGAGAGTTTATAAGGGCTTAAAATATATAAAAATAACCATAGAAACATATGGTTTCTACTTCGCGGATTTTCACCTATCACCGGGGGGTCTGGAACGCAACCCCCGCGATCGAGGAGGGATTACTGTACTGTGGATATAGCCTTAAAGTCAAAAATCATATCTTTAGTCTTTTTAGAAATTCAGTGTAGAGTTCTTATTGCATCAGTGAACTGAATTTTGCACTTGGTTGATTTAACAGTTTCATCCTCACAGATATGTGCTCTATCACCATGGTGTCATCAGAGTACTTGATTACTGTACGCGAACTAACTATGGTCACTGTTCTGTTTCAGGTCACCTGTGTACAGTGTTAATAGCAATGGAGACAAAACGCAGCCTCGAGGAGTCCCTGTATTTCAATGAATGACCTTTGCAAAAGTCTTATATTCTTTAATTATTTGTGAAAATTTAAAAGAATGTTCTGAATCTGTAATGTAGTACATGGGTTAGCATTCGTACTTTTCAATTTCTCAATCAGCATGTGAAGCTGGATGGTATTGAATTCTGAAGAAAAATCCAGAAATAGTGCTTGACATAGGAATCAGGCATATCAACATATGAAATAACCAGTTGAACATCAGCTACAGCTTTATTGGCACAGTAATCATATTGCTGTGCAGTTGATGCCATCCATAACCCTCTATTGGAAGGGGAAGATTCTAAAAATTTGTTGACAATTTTGACAAAACATAAAAAAAAAAAAAACTTTGGATTTAGAATTCAGACTTTTAAATTCAGTCTGGCATCTTGATTATCTGTACATACTAACCCACAGTTAATGATGTTTGGACAGTAACAATACCTTTAAAGAATAAACAAATGACTTAACAAATGTCTCCTTTTGCTTCCCACTTTCCTTTTTTGTCTCAAAATGGGTTTTCTGTCAGGGGTGGATATTCAAAGCTAATGTTCAATTATTACTTCCATTGTTTATGCCATAGATTTAGTGAAGATTTACTTTAGTTTTTGACATATGGTATCCTTTCTGAGATAATAAGAATGATGACATCTGACCTCAAGTGTATATATTTAGAAGCTTTGCGATCTTTCACCTCTGTCATTCATTTGACTCCAGTATAGTTTACACAAGAGTGTGATTGACCCCTGACACCATGAATTTTATGTTCTTCAGGTGGCCCTGGTGCAGTGGACAGAGAGCGTTGGCCTGACATTAGTTAACAGAGACCTGACCTCAATGCAGCTGAAGACCCCTGGTGGACAAATTCTCACATTTTACATCTTACAGATTTTCCCATTTACATCAGAAAGCAAAAGAATGGGAATCATTGTTAGGGTAAGAAGGTTTGTTTTGCTGCCTTCTCTTAATATTTTTTCTAATGTGCAGGTGGAGTTTATACTGTGTAGGCTCCTCTTCCTTTTCGTAATTGCTGCCAGGGTTTTCCGCAGTGATCAAAGCGACAACATTTTTAGAGTGCTGTATGTAATTAATTTAGTGTAGTGCTCTTCATAGTGAGCATTTATGCAGGGTAATATAAACAGCAGTTCACACTACAGTAATGTTGATTAGATTAATATTCAGAGAAAATATGTTCTGCCTTTTAGTATTTCCAAAACTCTTGAGAAATTAAATCGGTGTTGAACTCTAGCAACATAACAGCAGGACAGAACTTTTGAAATTCAAAACAGATTAAATAGATGATGTGCGCTGAAAGGAATAATACCAAAAAATACTTCAGTCAAAGTAACTGTACTTGTACTGTGAAATTATGGGGCCTTTGTGGGTACTAAAGACTTGGGCGTTAAGTTGATTGGTGATGCCAAGGTCCTCCCAAATGTGTGGATGTGTTCCCTGTGATGGACTTCTGCCCTCTCCAGGATTATTTCTTGTCTCTCTTCCATGGCTGCTTTGACTTGGATTTAGCTTTTAATGAACTGAATGTAATAAGCAACATTCGTTATTTTCTAGTAGAACTTTAACACGGTGGACTAGTTGCATTATTGTATTATGTAATTCACCATTCTCTTAACTCTCACCACCTAGTTACATACATTTCTAGTTGCTGTTATTATTCACATTGCCTTTGTCTCTCATAATTTGGGGTTACGAGACAACAAGATGTCAGATAATCCTGGTATTGTTCCATAACCATAATATATGAAGCCTACTTATTTACAGTTTAACATTTTACATATGTATATGTTCTCTCTCCCCATCCAGGAGGAGTCAACAGGTGACATTACATTTTATATGAAGGGAGCTGATGTGGCAATGTCCAGCATTGTACAGTATAACGATTGGCTAGAAGAAGAGGTTTGTTTGTCTATGTCTGTATGTGATTGTGTATTTACATACTGTATACGTATATGTGTTTATATATTCACTATGCACACACACCCATAAAAATAAATATGAACGTACAGTGATAGTATGGTGTTAGCACCACTGCTTTATGCATCCAACATCCTCGGTTGGGATTCTAGGCCTGGTCGCTGCCTGGGTGGAATTTGATGCTGAATTAGCCCCGTGGGAATAGTGATGTAAGCGGAAGTGTTGGCGCGTGAATTGTGTAGACCCTGCAGTGGACTATTTCCCCTTTCAGGGTCGTTCCTGCTTTACGCCTGATGTTGCTGACGTAGGATCCAGCCAGTGAAATCCTGAAAATGAAGTAAATGGGTTTGAGAATTTAAGTATCTGATACAGAAGCTTCTGAAAATATACAAATCTAAATAAATAATTTGAAAGCCAGGATTATTTTCCATAACAAGCAATCACAAAAAAATCTACAATTTTTTCCCCATTCTGTAGAGTTTCAGTATTGTAGAAAGTCAAAATTAGTTACATAAAGAAGGTGAAAGTAGAGAATAAAGTGTCAAATGATGGTTTTGACTGGTTTCCTTTTGTTTTGGTTTTTTTTTTCCCTATCCCAAAAGGCGGAATATAACTGTGACAGTTGGGATAACAACTTGCAAATGCGATGTTTAATACACCTTGAGTGGAATGTTTTATAACATAATTATATGGCTGTGTACCTTTTAAGTGGCTCATGAGATTAACCATTTTAACATAATTACATTCTGCATGCAAACAATCTTGGATAAAATTATGTACCATACATGGTAATGAAGCCATCTAGTCTTCCCGGCAGCTGAAGAGGGACACAATAGTATATTTAAAATAATTAGGCTGACAGAAGGCAAAACCTGATTCTTTAAATGATAATGTAAAAATCTCCCTCATTCTTCTCCTTACGTATTTCAGCTTCGCTATCACATTCTCATTATTGCCCCTTCTCTGATTTCTTATTTAGCATACTGTCTTTCATCCTTAATTATCTTTGAATGTTTTTTTTTTTCATAATGAACTATTTGAATTCTTTAAACTGTGTAATAACACAAGCCAAATATAATCGAAAGATCAGTCTGCATATGTTCATAATTGTATTGGCAATATTTCCAAGTCAATACCTGCTGTGGGGCAATTTTATTTAATTACTGAGTTGAATCAAGCCGGTTCCCTGGAGACCTAATAAAATGTCATAACCATAACTGTGGTGTTAATGATGTACAATTAATTGTAATATCCTTGTTTTATTTGTTTGAGATTATAAGGGCATGTCAATAAATATTCCGCTCAGTAGTTTCAAATAATTAGAATAGAACAGAGAAACTGTATAATGGTAGTCTTTTTTGCCCTTTAAATGTAGCCTACAGCTCTATTTTATGCATTGATCATTTGATACTACAAAGCTATATAAATCCCGCCAATAGCCGTTCTGTACTTGTACTGTGATCATACAACCTTGTGATTTTTTTGCTTAGCCTTCTCTGTGTGTGCATTAATTTTGAATAAAAAAAGTATACCTTTAACTATTTATTATTATTGCAACTGATCAGAAATCTCCTTCTGCTAAAATGCAGTAGGTCCTCTTTGATGCACATGCCAAAAATCAGTTTGATCAAATCATCTGTGTTGTGAGGAAAGCAAGAAAGTGAAGTATTCTCTTTTCATAATGCTGCAAATATGTCACTAGTTTCATGCACTAATTTTTATAGTTGCAGTAGAAGAACGTCGTGAACAAATGATAGGCTGCCTTCAAGTCACGTAAAAATGGATGTGAGCCTTTCGACACTTGAGTGGGTGACTCTCCTTCAGCTGCATGAAGGCAGGAAAGGTAATTAGTACATCACTTTATCCGCCTCTCATGCCTTTTCTGTTTTGTCTTCTAGTGTGGTAACATGGCAAGAGAAGGCCTGCGCACTCTAGTGGTCGCCAAAAAGGCCTTATCAGAGGAACAGTATCAGGATTTTGAGGTAATTTCATACTGATAAAACCGATTTTATGGTGTAATTTTAGTTAATAAATAGATTACTGATCACATATATAGAACAAGGTCAAGTCAATCTTGCTTCCATCAGGACTTTCTACAGATATGCGCAGGTCTTTACTTATGTAATTGAGATTCAGTTGAACCTGCATAACAAGTAAATAGGAATGCTTTGTTTTAAATTTATATACTTTTTTTTTCTCACAGTAAAATAAATACAAATTTGCAATTTTTTTTTTTTTTTAATACTTTTTTTTCTTTGCACTTAGTTTCTCTTGAAATAACACAGCAGTCACTAGAATTAACGCACAATTTTTGTGGAGGCAGGATTTCTTCCACTCTGCGATCCTTCATTTGAACTTTCACTCTCTTCCTCCACTTTTTGCTTTTATCTACGGCTAATGTCGGTCCTCAGAACATGTACCATCTCTCTGTCCTCTCCAATCTTTTTGCACCTTCTTTATTTCAATTTTGTGTCAACTCCGACCAGTCTCAGTGCTATCCAGTAAAAAGCCTCTCGCTATTTCAGTACAGTGGGATTCAGATCAACACTCACATTCTGCCATGAAGTTGGATTCAGTCTGACGTCAAAACTGCTATAAACGTTTGAATCACTGGTTTATTCAGTATAAAATTGTCCATAGAGTTGGTAGGTCTCCTTCTAAGTTCAATGTGTTTAGCCCCTGAGCGAGTTTGTAATTTGTTCTCTCTTACATTGTGTGGTTCCTTTGTTTCATATTTTTTGGTCCAGCGCTTGAACCGCATCTTTGTGAAACTCCATTTCCACCTCTTTTCCTCTCTTTTTGGATGTCATAATCCCTTGTTCTTCATAGCTTTTTTTTTTTAGTTCATGATTTTTCATCATACACCTGTTCCACTATTAATAAGAAATTGATTTCAGTGAGTTATTTAGCTGCTGAAATCCTCCTGGCATCTCACTGGAAAAACCAAGACCAGTGTTTAATACAATCCTGGGGGAGCTTCTTTATAACTTACTTCTTTTAGAACTTTGAGCTGCAGGTATTCATTTCTCTTCTCCATCCACAATATATATCATTTGTAGAAAAAGGAATTGCACATACTAAAAAGTCACTTCATTTCTTTTAATTGAGATGTGTGGGGGCATGCTGCTGGCAAAGACATTTTTTTCTTTTTTCTATCACCTCTGAATTGGTTGGGGTGGGATGGAATAAGGTGGGTGCCAGTGGGCTTGGGAACTTGAATCTCTTTTTGATATTACACTTTTCTGATTCGGTTGTTCTCCATTTTCTTCTATTAAAAAATAATTTAAAAAAATTTATATTTTTAAAAGCATTTTTAAATGCTTTTAAAATCATTTGTTTGACAGAAGAAAATGATTTAATTATTTATATGTTTGTTTTAATGAAAAAAAAAATCAAACTTTTGTACTGACTAAACAAAGTCTCCATTGTGTATATGTTTCATTTCATAAAAAGTTGTTAGGACATTGGGTTATTCATGATGTCAATATGGAGTACGTGTGTGCGTGTGTGCGTGTGTGTGTGTGTGTGTGTGTGTGCGCGCTGCCAAACTGCATAAGTGTATCAAACACGTGCTGTTAGTCTGACTGATGATTTTTATTGCTCTGTGTAAATGCTTGACAGTGTGTGCCCTCCATCTGATATTGTGCTCTCTGGTTCCTTTATAGTCAGGCTCTGACACCACTGAGCCGTGTTGGCACAGAAATTGATATGAAGTTATAAAAATAAATAAAAGAAGAGACATGGAACTCGGATTATTACAAGGACTCTGCCATTGCAATTTGAGAGTTTTGGGGGTTTTGTTCTTGTTTTTTTTTTTTTTTTACACATTTTATTAATACTTGATTACTGATCAAGTAATGATGATGATTGAATACTGATAAGCACTAATCAGATTTACAAGGTACATTTTTGTATGGATAATGTGCATTCATTGCGCTGATAAATGATCAGATTTTCTATACATTACACATATTTCATTGTCTGTAAATAGTGAAATCATCTGAAATATTATCAGAGTGTTAACACTGCGCTGGATAAGTGAGTTACAATGTAGATAGGTGCATGTTGTATTTTACAAGAAACGTCTAAATCTAGCATATACATATACTGCCTTCAATAATGGTAAGTTTTTTTTAAGTTTATTTCATGATTTCTGCTTTTACTAAACCTCTTGCTAAAATTTTTTATCTACACTTTCTCTCTTTTTATATATATATATATATATATATATATATATATATATATATATACTATATATATATATATATATATATATATATATATATATATATATATATATATATATATATATATACACACACACACACAGTGGATACGGAAAGTATTCAGACCCCCTTCAATTGTTCACTCTTTGTTATATTGCAGCCATTTGCTAAAATCATTTAAATTATTTTTTCCCTCATTAATGTACACACAGCACCCCATATTGACAGACAAAAAAAAGAATTTTTGAAATTGTTGCAGATTTATTAAAAAGAAAAACTGAAATATCACATGGTCCTAAGTATTCAGACCCTTTGCTCAGTATTTAGTAGAAGCCCCCTTTTGAGCTCATACAGCCAGGAGTCTTCTTGGGAGAGATGCAACAAGTTTTTCATACCTGGATTTGGGGATCCTCTGCCATTCCTCCTTCTGTTCAGGTTGGATGGTAAACGTTGGTGGACAGCAATTTTTAGGTCTCTCCAGAGATGCTCAATTGGGTTTAAGTCAGGGCTCTGGCTGGGCCATTCAAGAACAGTCACAGAGTTGTTGTGAAGCCAATCCTTCATTATTTTAGCTGTGTCCTTAGGGTCATTGTCTTGTTGGAAGGCAAACCTTCAGCCCAGTCTGAGGTCCTTAGCACTCTGGAGAAGGTTTTTGTCCAGGATATCCCTGTACTTGGCCGCATTCATCTTTCCCTCGATTGCAACCAGTCGTCCTGTCCCTGCAGCTAAAAAACACCCCCACAGCATGACAATGCTGCCACCGCCATGCTTCACTGTGGGGACTGTATTGGACAAGTGATGAGCAGTGCCTGGTTGTCTCCACACATACCGCTTAAAATTAAGGGCAAAAAGTTCTATCTTGGTCTGATCAGACCAGAGAATCTTATTTCTCACCATCTCAGAGTCCTTCAGCTGTCTTTTAGCAAACTCCAAGATAGAACTTTTTGGTGTTGTGTGTACATTAATGAGGGAAAAAATTAATTTAATTGATTTTAGCAAATGGCTGCAATATAACAAAGAGTGAAAAATTGAAGGGGGTCTGAATACTTTCCGTACCCACTGTGTATAATATATATATATATATATATATATATATATATATATATATATATATATATATATATATATATATAATCCTACGTTTAAAAGTGCAATGATTATTTTATTGCTTACTTAAAAACCTACATATATAGGGTGGTCCAAATCTAATTATGAAATTTTCATTGCACTATAAGTTTATTACATATAGAAATCACAACACCTTCCCTGCACATGGAGATTTCACTTAAAATTCTTTTTGTTGCCGATAAATGGCAGCACCTGCCCTGCATTCCAAAATGGCAGGGAGATGGTTTTCAGTCGAACAGTTTCATAATTAAATTTGGACCACCCTGTATATGTTTGGTATGATTCTTTTCAGGCTTTATCGAACTTAAGTGTGATGTTAGATTTTCAAATTCTTATTCCGTTTTTAAATTATAAACTAAAATATCAAGAAAGTCGTGGTTTTTAATTTCAATAAATCATTATTATTTCAATAATTTATTTTAATAATTTAATTCAATAAATCACATTGTTTTTGATCGAGTAAACTTTCTTTCACAGGAACAAACTATTAAAAAAATCATCTATTTATAACACCAATGTTTGTATTTAGGTGATTTAGTTAGTTGAAGGTCGAGTTTCGAGGACCCATTGCATACCACTTTAGTTTTCACGTGATTTTTCCTGTTATTTAAATGAGTAATTTTTAAAAAAAAAAGTTTTTTTTGTCTATAAGAATGTCAGTTAAAACGAATGGATTGTTTATTTAGTCTCTTATAAATACTCATTGAGCATAGTGGACCTCAGTTTAACGGGAATACTCCAGTCGGTAAGAGAGTAAATATTTTGTTCTTGTTTCATCATTTTTAGTCCATTAAATAATAATTAATTTTTCTTTTACATATTTATAGAATTTTTTGATTTTGACTCCAATAAATAATCATTTCTCTTTCGTACATTTGCAGATATTACTAATATTCTGGCCGTAACTGTGGATTGAGTACATCTCCTAGTAACGATGTAATTTTTTACCGTGTTTTGTAGTTTTCTTTTGCTATTATTTTTGACTTCTCTCTTCCCCCCCAATATAGAACCGTTATAATCAAGCCAAGCTAAGTATACACGATCGAGCTTTAAAAGTGGCAGCTGTCGTGGAGAGTCTGGAGCGTGAAATGGAACTTCTGTGTCTTACAGGGGTGGAGGACCAGCTTCAGGCTGATGTCAGGCCTACACTGGAGTTGCTGAGAAATGCAGGAATTAAGGTTATTTATGAAACACGATACTATCTTTTTTATTTTGCTTGAAGTAAGCTCAAATTCTTTGTTATTATGTTTGCATCATCTCTATGATATGATTCATAAAGTGCTGATAAGTATTCCAGACTTATTAAAACCCCACTCCTAAATTTACATTTTTGTCAGTGAACTGTCGAGCAAAGCCTTGCTTTCTCTTAGATGCGTCTCTAGCTTGAATATTTCCTCAAGTAAAGGCAGCACAGGAACTCCATGGATAACGTTGCTGCCTCACAGCTCCTGGAGACTGGGCTTCAAAACTTGACCTGTTCGCCACTCGTGTGAGGTTTTCCTACCAAATTCCAGTAGGCATGTGTGTTACTGTTAGTTAATTAACAGCTATAAATGGACCTGATGGACCGTGTGTGCTGTTGTGTCTCTTGTGTTAGACTGGCCTTTGGCAGGTGTGAATTGATAAATTTTTTCTATATATTTCAGTCATTTTGTTGAGGAATTGAAAGTCATTACAGGAGCTGTAACCAAATTCACAGAGTCTGAAAGAAATTCACAGTTCAGTTTATAATCAGTCGTACTGATCTTTTTTTTTGTTTTGGGACATTGTCATTCAGACAGATATTGTGTTTTTCCATATCTAAGTATAATAAATGAATATGATTCCGTTTAATATTGTGTAACGTAAATTGCAGTCTAGAGAGCCTCATTCAAAACAAAGAAAAGATTTTGTGCTTTTTATTCCCCTGCCTTGATGTCTTAAAATTCTATGGCCAAATATAAAAGTTAGTTTTTTTTTTACATTGTTTTGGTAATCACAGAATTTCCAACTTCATAACACACCTTATTATGTACACTGATGTCCAAGTATCATAAGAGATTTTACTCTTGATTAATCAAGCTTCTTTGAAATACTTTTAATTTTAAATTCATCTTCTATAAGCCAACTACAGCAGTATTAATATAAAAATTCCATTATCTGTTTCTTTTAAAGTAAAACCTTGTATTTTACAGCAGCTAAGCTTGTTCCAAGTAATACTGTCCATTGTCTCTTGCAGATATGGATGTTGACTGGAGATAAATTGGAAACAGCTACGTGTATTGCCAAGAGCTCGCACTTGGTATCCAGAAACCAGGATATCCACATCTTCAGACCAGTATGTATTTATAATCTCTTATGTAAGTCAGCTTTGTATAAAGTGAATGTCAGTAAAAAAAAAAAAAAACTAAATCCATTTTTACATTCACTCCGTTTATTTTAAGGTGTTTAGGTTGTTAGGGAAGGGATGGGGTGGGAGTAAATAAATAAATATAATTGAATTCACTGAAAACATTTTTTATTAGAGCGCAAGAATTAGATGAGCTTCCAGTTCACGTGCGGACATTATGATTTAAATACAATTTACATATAAATGTGGCCTAGTTATTTAACAAGAAACAAAAATGAATTATAAATAACACCCTGCAGACTGTAATTTACGATTAAAGCATTTAAGGAGTTCATTATGTTCTTTTTGACCTTTTGTGTTTAAAGAATCAGATATTTTTACAATTATTGTCTCGTCGTTTTGTTAACTGTTAAATTTCCTAATTAAGATGAGCAGATTTACGTAGAGCAAACAATAATGCTGACATTTTTCCATTTCTAAGTACTGTACAAATAAATCCGTGGTGGTAAATGAGAAAGTGGAGTGATTGGGACGTGCGTGCAGATCCTATAACGCATATGCCTTCCCTTATGTTTTTTCACTTTTTACAATTTTCTATTTAACATGGATATTTTCTATTGACAAACCCAGGAATATTTATGATGATAAAATTTCACATATTCTTCTCAAGTAAGCATTAAAACAAAAGTACAGAATTATTAAGTCAGTATTTGATGCACCTTTAACAGGAATTACAGCCATTTGCACATCAGGACACTCCAACTTTGGACTTTTCTTTCAAAAATGGCTCATGCTGTTTCATTTTATATAAGGGTTATTGGTAAAGAGAAATTTTCCGATTTTGTCATATAATCTTAATTAAGTTTAGGTCCAGATTCTGACTGGGCTGCTCTCAAACATTGCCTGTCAAATCCACAGTGGATTTAGCCATATATGGTGGATCATTCCTCTATTAAAAAGAATTCCTCTTCTCTTAATTCACATGTTTCCTGATGACTATAGTATGCTTTTTTCATTTTTTTTTTATAGATCAGTTCATTTGGTATTTTACCTTCACACATCTCCTGTGAACAGAGAATCCACCACGTGATTTCCATGAATCGAGCGTGCTTCACTATAGGGATGATGTTTGCTGAATAGCTGTCAGCGTTACTTTAAGTTGAATACTTTGCCCAGAACAATGGTTTATTTGATATTTCTGAGAGGAAAATATTTTCTTATCTTCTTACACTTAGGATTATTTCTTTCTTTGTTTTCATTATCAAGGATTTTTATAGGAAATGAGTTAAACAGCTGAGACACAAAAATATAAAAGGATTTGAAAAAAAAAAGCAGTGGTTTTACCTAAAGACAGGGGGCTGAAAATAGCATGAGTGCACGAGCAAAGGTTAAGTAGTGTTAGTACTCGGCCTCTACAAAATCAAAAAAAATGTGGCTCAAGTTCATTTTGTTCTTTACAAATTTGTTTCGTTTTCTTCCACATCTCAAAGAACAGGATTTCAAGTGTTGGTGATTTAGCATTAAAGGTGATTAGATTTTTAAGATGCCAATACCGGCCCCACTTGGCATGGAGACAAGACCTTATCATTTAAGTGAGTAACTGTGGCACCTTTGAGCAGGTGGCCCTGTCTGTATGGAATGAAAAACTCTAATGAGATTAACTGCCATCTGAGCAGAGTGATTATTACTCACTATGCTGAATTTGTCAAGGCTGGATTATTATTTGTTGTACCCCAGGGTGTCAGTGTATTGTGGTGTAAGGGCATGTAATTAAGTCATCTTATGCTTCTTTGAAATCAATTTTTGCCTGTAGATAAGAACAATTAATGCATTTTGTAGTTCAAATCATGCTGTAAAATATTACCCAAAACAGGTCCGGTCCGGTCCGGTTGGGGAGCATGCACTGGTACAGCGCATTGCCGCACCCACCACATGACGTTGGCAAAGCCCCAGGCAGACACGCGGTCCAGTCCCACCCTCTGGAAATGACCGTCTATCTGCCACAGCAGAGGGCAACCCCTTGACCTGGCCCAGCCACTCGGGCCCTCAACAATGAGGGTCCTGTAAGCCGGATCACCCTCGGGGAATCACGCAGCATGGCCGTAGTGCAGTAACTGACACTCCCTCACAATGCAGGTCATGTGCCTCATTCGGGACTCCGTGAGCAACCACTTATTCGGCACAAAAACAAACCTAATAAATGGTATGAGCTGAACAACAGGTACTATTGCTGCATTACAGTTCTTGCACCGATACTGGAAAGATGGGAGATGATCTTCCTATAATTATTTGGGACACAGAAAAGTTTTTCTTTTACAGTGGACGCTTGACTTATGAACTCAATTCGTTCGCGAGGGCTGGTTGTAAGTCAAGACTATTTTTCCCATAAGAAATAATGGAAATACCCATAATGCGCTCCGAACCTCCCACAGCAACACTTACTTAACCTTTTCATAATAAAAAGGGTTGTATAATGTGCATAATTTACCAAAACACCAATAATTTTTCTAATGTACTAACCAAAAAGTTATAAAAGTGCCTAGCCTACAAGAAACAATAATTTCACACTGTACTCACTATTTAATTTGACATCTTTGGGCTGCAGGAAGGGAGGAGGAGGAGAATGAAATGGAAGGTGGTTATTGTTTAGAAGGAGCCTCCTTATGCAAATCTTTTCTTTGTAAAATTGTCGAGATGGTGGATTTCGACATGCTGTACATATTAGTGAGATTAGTCAGACGAACGCCACTCTCATATTTCCGTATAATTTCCTTCTTCGTTTCGATTGTGATCGCTGTTTCTCAAGTTAATAATGACAATAGTCGAGCACTCAGTTCAAAGCTGGCCGTGTTGTGAACCGCTGTAATAATACACTCCAAAGCAAGCCGGTGCTGACTCAGCCTGATGACATCATCATGTGCCGTGCCAGCCCACTAGCTAACATCCCTTAACAATCGCTTTACCTTCGTTACCTTCTCTTCCTTCCTTAGCAATTATGCGTCTTGCTTGACATGGTCTTAGTGAATTATATACAGTGGAACCTCGAGATACGAGTTTAATTCGTTCCAGCACTGAGCTCGTATAGCGAATTTCTCATATCTGGAACAAACTTCCCCATTGAAAATAATGGAAATCCAGTTAATCCGTTCCGCACCCCCAAAAATATCAACATAAAAATCAATTTTCCTAACAAATAACACTGATAAATAATATATACAAGTGGAGCCTCCGTTTGCAAGTAACTTGGTTTACGAGTGTTTTGCGAGACGAGCTAAATTTTTTAATTAATTTTGACTTAATAAACGAGCGATGTCTTGCAATACGAGTAGTATGGATACACTTTGTCTGCTGAGCGTCATGTGATCATAACTGAGCTGATGGTTCTTCTCTCTCGTGCGCGTCTCTCTCTCCTTCTCTCTCTTGCTCGCGCACACGTCTCTCTCTCTCTCCCCTTATCTCGCTCGCTCGCGCGCCCCTCTCTCTCTCTCCTCTTGAGAGCAATCGTCTCCTATTCTCCATCTGCATGTCTGCGATATTTTTGGATACGCTTATACGGCGAACTGCTATAGCGAAACAATGAAATCACAAGCACACAAACGTGTAGATCCTCACACTACGAGAGAACAAGGAACACTGAGTGAGCTGATGGGCTGGCAGCATCAGCTTGGATGAATCCCCGAGTCGAGGCGGATCGGGAAACGCATCACGCATACCCACAGCCTGGCTTGTGGCTCTTTACGCGAGCCAATGCTCGTATTTCGATCCGAATTTTTCGCTCATACTTTCCTCTTATCTTGAATTTCTCGTATACAGAGGTGATCGTATCTCGAGGCTCCACTGTATTAATAGATAAATCACTGCACTGACCGAAATTACATCCACAAACACATGTATCTGGGCTCTGACTGACGCTTACAAATGCTCTCGGCTGTTTGTTTACAATCGCACAAGCGGATACACGTGACCACATTCGGGTCGTAACGCAAGATGTTGGTCGTAAATCAAAACAAAAATTTTGGTCGTAAATCAAGTTGTTCGCATGTCAGGCCGGTCGTATATCAAGGGTCGACTGTGTTATATTTATATGGGAGCAGCCAAAAGAAAAAGAAGATATTTATACTTGCATTCATACATTAAAAAGAAAATAGAGCCCAATGTGCGTATAGTAAAGTGTATAAGAGTAGTACATTCAGATATACAGTACACAATAAATCATAGAAAAAAAATAATTTCAGACTCATTGGACTTTGGATGCAGGAATCCCAACAGGTTTTTCCCAAGATTATCAATGCATTAATATTCTTGATATCTTCTTTATAAAGTCACAGTGGTATGGATTCAATGACCCATCAGAAGATATTATTTATACAAATAATACCGCCATTGATATCTAAAGAATTATACTCCAAGTAAACTCAAATTACACCTACAGAGACAACTACAAATATTTGTTCAGTGCTACCCCCAGAGAGAAGACCAACTTTCAGCTGGTGCTGGTGTTGAAATTCCTTTAGGTGAAGTAATACTGCCCAGTTTCAGAGAGAAGTGGTTAAAGGTTTTATAACCATCGTTGCCTACTCAAAGAATTGTGTTGTTAATTGTAGTGTTAATAGTGACTAGTGATGAGCGACCCCTCCCAAACTGGCTTCACCTCAAGTTCGTTGAAATTGTGGAAATCCTCAGGAACTTTGCCTAACTCGGTGAAATGCATTGAAGTCAATGGGAAAGGAGAAACTGAACCAGTTTTGACTGGATTAAAACGGTGCAATGGTCTTTAAAGTGGTCCCCAGGGCTAAGGAATTGTTTATCAACAATGCTGTATACATTTTTATTTTAGCCAAAAATATGACCTAAGCTGTGGGGCAGTAATGCTAACCACTATGCCACCATGTCTCATTGAAATGAAATGTCAGAATATTAAAGTTTCTAGCAGATAGGAAGCCAGAGTTTCTTAAGACTTGCAACCATAGACTTCGGGTCCCTAGAACCAAAACGTATAGTTCGGTTTAATTGTTGTCCCTGACACAGTTTACTCACTCACTGTTGTTGCTACAAAATAAGCACAACATTAAATCTTGTGGATGCTTCACCTTTTCTTTTTCACATCAACTGCACAGCACTCTGTTTAATACCATTTAATGAGAAGGCTCACATATTAAATAATGGTCACATACAAATAGACATTACCTTTAAGGTACAGATATACCATCAGATTCCCAGTTTCCTTCTGTGCGCTCGTATTATGTTGAAATGGATTTGCAAGTCTTCCACTAATTTTTAGCTCACTACTAAGATCAGTAGCAGGATTGTCCCAGTCAAATTCGGCTGCTACAACTCTATGTTGTCACACTGCTCTCGCAAAGCATTATGGGGAACTGGGACAAAAAGTTTGTCAAAGTCAGCCACACAATGAATTTCCAGGAAAATATTCAGCGAACAAGGTCACCGGCGAGTACAGCATATTTGCTGCAAAAAACACTATGGTGCATTTCGCCAATCAACACTAATAGCGACAAAAGACAATGCTCCTGTTTGCTCTACTGATAATGCTTTGAACTGGTAGAATTAGTTATTGTGGGCCCCCCCCCCAATATTTTTCTTTGCATCTTTTTAATTATTTTTTATCCACAACCTTGTTTATTGGAGGCAATTCATCCTGTTTCATTAGCACAGGTCATTATTACATAGTGAAGTTTTTTGATACTGATGGAGGGACCTTTTAGGTGGTATGTGGCAGTATTAACAGCACATCCTGTATTTGACTGTTTATCCCTCTTCTTCTCACAATTGTCTTTTAATGAAAATCCTATTTGTACTGCTATAATTTGATTGTTCCTTCCAATTGATTTCAAAACTGTTACAGTTTAGCCTATGTCTGATCTTAATGCCTATCACATGGTCTGTAATGTAGAGTACAAATATCATAAGTATAGAGTAAGATGACATACCAATGGGCAGCTAAAGCTAAACTTCTAGTCATGGGATATGTCAAATTTTCTGACTAGAGTTGCTGTTCATGTCGCTGGACCGCATCAATTTAAATGACTGAAAATCGCTGGCCATGTGACATGTATCGATCGATTGGTCGATGGCACCCTTCCAGCACAGTTGTGCTCGATCAATTTGTGATAACCAATGGTGTGCTGCCTGTCGGAGTCAGCGCTGTACAAAAGGTTAATAGGTGCAGTTAGTTCAACGGCGTGCTCGGCCCTTTTTTCTTTTTTTCATTCTGTCATGGTGTGTAAATCGCAAGACATCAGACAGATGAGTCTTTCTTCTGTTTGCAAAGTCCAAAACAACCACATTCCTTATTTCTCTTCACTGTGTTATGTGCACTGTACGTCCAGCCGCCCCGTGACAGGTTTGATAGAGCGAGTCGTGGACTTGTTGGAGTATTCACTGGCTGTGTCACACTATGCGACTGAGCCTCCTACTGGCAAAGATTATGTCAATGAAGGCTATAACTGGGAAAGTTGTGTAATGTGTCATAGCCTTTAGAGCAGAAAACAAATGCAGTGGTATAGGTGCAATACTCAACTTTACAAAATAAAGTACAGTAAAGACACATCACTGAATAATGCTGCACACTTGCTGTGTTAGACTTCCTGACATTAAATTTGTGTGACACAGAAAAGATAGACAGAGCAACAGGCCAACAGTCAGTCTACTCCAGTCAGCTCCTAATAAATTGTTGGTATCAATGAACGTCTTATAAATCACCCTCCCAAACCCAAAATATGTTTTACATTTGTACAATTAGAGTAATGAAGCATTGTTCTGTTTCTAGTTTATTTTTGTTTTATATAGTTTTATCTGGTACTGTTTTAATCTTCATAATCATAAGAGATCAAAATAACATTCAGCTTGGCATATGAAACTTGTATATGGATATAACACACACTTTTTTTTTTTTATCTATTTACGTCATAATTTATAGTAAGTGCCAAGTGCTCACAGGGACCACTTCATGACAATAAAAGCAATGAAAAGTGCTATTTTATTATTTTGGTGCATGGGAAATTATCTAATTTCATTAAAAAAAAAATCTTATTGTGATACTGAATTATGAACTGGGTTACTTTGAAATAATCTCATCTAGGTCAGAAATGAGTAAGTGGATCAGATTTTCTATATCCCTTTTTTCTTTTGTGTATTTATATCTATAAAATCATGTTTTATTATAAATAATTGGGCCATTTACATTTCAGAAACAGCTGTCATTGTTTCCTCCTGTTAAACATGTTAAAAATGATTTGAAGTAGGCCATGGAATTAGATTACCGTGCAAGATATAAACAGTGTTGCTCCGATGACATTAAAAAGAAGTTAATTTACGCTGAGTGTTATAAGCAAATGTATTAAATCTTATTTATAGATATAGATATTTACACATAGCTGGCGGCAAGACCAGTCTAAACTATCCCGCTTTGTATTTCCGTGAGTGGTGTTCTTCTCCTTAACTAGGGTACCTTAAACAACCTGTGCTATAACTATTCTGACAACATAAGTTTTCCTGTTATTTCTGTGTCTGTTAATATTTACTGAAAGTTTTTAATAACTCACTGAGAACTTCTTGTTTTGTTTTGGTGTAATTTATTGCAGGTATCAAATCGAAGTGAAGCACATTTAGAGCTTAATGCCTTTAGAAGGAAACATGACTGTGCTTTAGTCATTTCAGGAGATTCTCTTGAGGTAAAAACTGCATGCTTCATACCCTGAAAGTCTACATTAGATTAATCAAAAAAAGCTGCAGCCCAGTATCCAGACACTCTGCTAATTGAAAGACTAGACAGAAGCCTTTCTTCTTCCCTTTAATGCATTGTTGTACTTCTTGACATGTGTATGATTTATTAAATATTTCATTAAGAAACTGAACTGTTGTCTATATGAGGTCATCTTAAAGTAATGATGATAATTTGTAAAAAAGCAAGAATTGTGCCAGACATTCCTCTGCAGCTGTGCTTTCCTTGTTTCCTTTTTATTTCCTTTACCTTACAGTCTCCTGGGGTTTAATACTCTTTACCATGTTCGATATGCAAGATACTTTCATCAGTTCTCAGCGGTGATGTTTCTTCTTGTTCTAGGTTTGTCTGAAGTACTATGATCACGAGTTTGTGGAGCTGGCTTGTCAATGCCCTGCAGTGGTCTGCTGTCGGTGCTCTCCCACTCAGAAGGCTCAGATAGTAAAGCTACTGCAACAGCACACTGGCAAGCGTACCTGTGCCATAGGCAAGTGAATACCATTCAAGTGGGGGTAATTTGGAATGTTAAATGTTATGAACCACTACATCCTCGTATCCACTCATGTGGAGCACGTTGAGTGACATTACATTTAAAGAAACTACATTAATCCCAGGTGGTTGACAGCCAAGAGTCACGGTATATCTTACACAGAAATAAGCATGCGTTTACTTGCATTTCCTCTCACATCAACAAGACGCATCTGTTAAGCTTGCTGCTCACTCTTAACGGTCTCCGTGTGCTTGTGTGATGAAGTCATATTCCATCCAAGGTTCTTTTCTGCCTTGTTCATGACGATGCCTAATGGACTGTAACCTCCAGCAACCTTATAATATTTTACTGTGGTTGAGAAAATGAAAGAAAGAATAGATAGGATTTGCAGTTATTGAGTGCTTGATAGAACCAAAATGCAATCTGGAGACACTGTCTCCAAGAACAGGGATTCCTAAACCCCTGTGGCTGCAGGTTTTTATTCCAACCAGCTTCTATTTTTAATTGGACTCCTGAGCTAATTAAGTGAACTGTTATTTCCCAGATTCTGTGTTTTGGAACAATATACAAATTAGAAAACTAAGTTTAGTTAATAAAATATATATATATATATATATATATATATATATATATATATATATATATATATATATATATATATACATACACAGTACAGGCCAAAAGTTTGGACACACCTCCTCCTCCTCATTCAATGTGTTTTCTTTATTTTCATGACCATTTACATTGCTAGATTCTCACTGAAGGCATCAAAACTATGAATGAACACATGTGGAGTTATGTACTTAACAAAAAAAGGTGAAATAACTGAAAACATGTTTTATATTCTAGTTTCTTCAAAATAGCCACCCTTTGCACACTCTTGGCATTCTCTCGATGAGCTTCAACAGGTAGTCACCTGAAATGGTTTCACTTCACTGGTGTGCCTTATCAGGGTTATTTAGTGGAATTTCTTGCTTTATCAATGGGGTTGGGACCAGCAGTTGTGTTGTGCAGAAGTCAGGTTAGTTGGACGATCATTTATTTTTCAACAGGGCAATGACCCCAAACACACCTCCAGGCTGTGTAAGGGCTACCTGACCAAGAAGGAGAGTGATGGAGTGCTGGAAATGGTCATGAAAATAAAGAAAACACATTGAATGAGGAGGTGTGTCCAAACTTTTGCCCTGTACTGTATATATATATATATATATATATATATATATATATACACACATTATGGTCCCCGGCCGGGACGCCCAGGAGGACCAGAGGAGGGCTTGTTCCTCCTCCAGACCGCGAGGCGGCATCCGTCCTGGTTATGTTGGGGGCCTCGGGTAAAGGGCTTGGAAGCCCAGCCCTGTAGGGACCTTTGGCCACCGCCAGGCGGCGCCCCGATGCCTGATTATCCCGGGAGCCCGGCACTTCCGCCACACCCGAAGTGCCGGGGGGAAGACGACGGCTTCCGGGTGCGCAGCCAGCACTTCCGTCATACGGGGGTGTGTCCGCGGGAGATTGCCGGGAAGCAGCTGGAGCCCATCCGGGTTCCTATAAAAGGGGCCGCCTCCCTCCAGTCAGAAGTGGATGTCGGGTGGAAGTGGACAGAGCTGGAGAGAGGACGGGAGGCGGTCAAGAGAGAAAGGCACAAAGGACTGTGTGGCCTGGACAATTGGGGGATCGGTGCAAGAGGCACTCGGGAGTGCACGTTGATTTGTAAAATAATTATTGTAAATAAACAGTGTGTGGTGGAGCCAACGATGTCCGTCTGTCTGTGTCCGGGCCAGCGTTCACAACATATATATATATATACTAAGCAGTTATATGGGAAAAACTTTGTTTTTCTTTCTTTTTAATATTCTACTTTTCCAGGTGTTTTAATTGTTTAATTAATTCATCATTTACTAATTAGTGGGGCTGACACTAAAGTGTTTGCAGCATTTCATGATTCAGTGTTGTTTGCCTGGGTGTCTGCTCTGCTAGTTTTTAATTGTTAAGACAAAATGAAAGGAGCAACTGCACAGAGAAAAGGTGAAATATAATGAAATCAACAAGAGAGAGCTAAGCATTTAAATCGATAACAAAAAAAGAAATGTTTATAAATGTCTTATAAATGTAAAAATCATGGTGTGGGGCTTTTCTGAATATAGAATAAGAGAACAGGAAACCAACAACATTTATTTCTATAGCACATTTTCATACAAACAATGTAGCTCAAAGTGCTTTACATGATTAAGAAAGAGAAAAAAGACAGAATAAATAATTAAAATTAGGGAACATTAATTAACATAGAATGAAAGTGAGGTCCAATGGCCAGTGAGGACAGAAAAAAAAATAAAATAAAAAATCCAGACGGCTGGAGAAAAAAGTAAAATCTAGGCATTCTGCTTAACATCAATGACCTCAATCAGGTTATGGTATTCAGGGTTCTCATGGAAGAATTTGATGATGACGGTCATGTGGACTTCTGGCCTTTAATCCATCAATTGAGGGACATCACGGTGCTTTGATCAGGTGGTGGTGGCGCAGATCACCACCACAGAAAACTGGAAAAAGAACAGAAGAGAAAGTAGGGGTTAGTACGGATTGTGGAGCCACCATGAATAATCATGATAATTGATTGAATATACAGAGCATCAGGATTTAACAAAGATGAAGTTATGAGAAAGCCATGTTAAAGTAATGTGTTTTTAGCAGTTTTTTTAAAGTGCTCCACAGTATCAGCCTGGCAAATTCCTATTGGCAGGCTGTTCCAGATTTTAGTCATAACAGCAGAAGGCCGCCTCACCACTTCTTTTAAGTTTAGTTCTTGGAATTCTAAGCTGACACTCATTTGAAGATCTAAGGTTGCAATCTGGAGTGTAAGGTGAAGAACATTCTGAAATATAAGATGGAGCGAGATTATTTAAAGCTTTGTAAGCTATAAGCAGTATTTTAAAGTCAATTCTAAATGACACAGCTAACCAGTGTAGTGACATTAAAACTGGGGTGATGTGCTCGGATTTTCGTTTCCGAGTTAAGATTCTAGCAGCTGCATTCTGCACTCGTTGCAATCAATTGATGTCTTTTTTTGCGTAGTCCTGAGAGGAGTGCATTACAGTAATCTAGCCGACTGAAAGCAAAAGCGTGAACTCATTTTTCTGCATCTTTCAATGTTCTTGCAACAAAATACCAGCCAATTTGATAAGTGTTATCAGTTGTTGTCACTGGTAATGAATCTGGTTGGAACAAAAACCTGCAGCCACAGTGGGTCCTCAGGACCGAGTTTGTGAATCCCTGTCCTAGAGCATCCCACCTGGGAGAGATTCAGCAGATATCTCTCACGTGCAAAGGAAAAACCTAGTAACTGACTTTTTTTTTTTTTCCAAAATCAATTTTTTTTTTTAGTTTTTGAAGTTACTAGGTCTTTCCTGACATTAAAAGGTACTGGTGATGGTCAAATATGTCTTCATTTCAGTCATAGCACAATGGAAGAAGCTAGTTTATATACATACATGCTGTAAGACAAAAACCTAGCAACTCCACTAACCAGTGAGGAAAGACTGCCTACCAATGAGAATGTTGGATTATGATCACCTGATTTAAATGCTGCAACTGCATGATTTAAATGGCAGGTGTTGTTTATTCGTGAAAAAAATAATATTGTGTACATGAAGCTCAGAAAAATGAAATCTAGAGATTAATTATAGGGGCAACATCATTTTCTCAACTTGAAATGAGAAAGATGTGACATAGCTAGGTTTTTCCATAGTTGGTGAGATCTCTTTTGTGTCCTGTGGTCAGCCACCTTGGAATTGTTCCTTATATTAACATTTTCAGATATAAGCTAGTTAGAGAAAACCTCCTTTATCTGTTTCTCCTCGTCTTGTGGGTCCCTTTTACTTTCTCATGTACAAACTATAGGGAAAATATTGTAATCATCCAAAAGTTCCATTTCAAGATTTTGATGAATCTCGATGTTTTAGACCTCCGTGACTTTCTCGTTTACAAAGTATAGGGAAAGTATTGTAATCGTCCAAAAATTCCATTTCGAAATTTGGATGAAACTCAACGTTTTAGACCTCACCAAGCCCGAAAATACAATTTTTGGAGTTATGTCTTTGTGTCGGTCTGTGTCTGTCTGTGTGTGTGTCTATAAACACAATCACTTGAGTAGGCTTTCACTTCAGTCAACTAAATTGTGCATACAAGTATTAGGTACAAAACGTAGATTTCTACCAACCTTTGGGCTATTTTCGTTAACCGGAAGTGGCACTTTACCTTTTATTCATACAGCTGCAGAGTCTGATTTATTCAGCTTTACTTTTATAATAATTGTTCGATATATTGTTAATTTAATTTGATTTGATTTGTTGTTGATGGTTCTTTAATGTACATAATATGAAAATATAATCATTGTCTTGTGGTTTACACCTCAAATATCCATCCCCATATCTAAGTATACAAGAAGGTCAAGGGGAGACTTCTCCCAATTTTTTACTTTTTAACCAGAAAATACTTTCCCCTGGTAACAGACAACACATGACAAAATCAAGCAGAGAACCTGACCTGGTCCTACAACACCAGCTCTTTAGCCAAGAAAGCCCAGCAGCGGCTCTACTTCCTGCGTAGGCTGAGAAAAGCCCATCTTTCACCAGTTATTCTAACAACATTCTACAGAGGAACCATAGAGAGCATCCTGAGCAACTGCATCACTGTCTGGTTTGGAAATTGCACAGCCAGGGATCGTAAAGACCTACAACAGATAGTGAAGACAGCTGAGAAGATCATCTGCGTCTCTCTTCCTTCCATCGTGGACATTTACACCAAACACTGCATCCGCAAAGCCAGCATTGTGAATGACCCAACACACCCTGCACACTCACTGTTTACATTTCTGCCATTGGGGAAAAGGTACAGAAGCATTCAGGCCCTCACCACCAGAATGTGTAACAGTTTTTTCCCCACAAGCAGTCAGATTCCTGAACACTCATGGACCGATCTGATATTTGTGTTCTGCAATGTTGCACATGTTTGCACATTTGTCTCAGATGCACCTTGTTATATATTACTTGTTCTTTGTTGTTCTGTGTAGCACCATGGTCCTGGAGGAACGTTGTTTCGTTTCACTGTATGCTGCACTACTGTATATGGATGAAATGACAATAAATAATCTTGAATCTTGAAGCAGCAGCACACTGCATTTTGTTTGCCATCTACATGGGTTAATTCACATTCAGAAATGAGTCCGTGTCAGCTATGAGTTACAGACTAGACGGAGTGTTTCTGGGAAATGAGCCAACTTAAGAGATACATCATTGTCTGTTTTGTGATTTGTACAATCTGACAATACTCTAAAATGTTTCTACAAATCATCCGTCAATTTTCTAGCCTTTCTGTACAGTTTAGGATCACAGAAAACCAATGTGTATTCTGGCAGCTTTGGGCACAATGCAGGAACAGACCGCAGCACTCTTACCCAGCTCCGTGCTCGGTCACACCAAGTCAATGTGTAGTCAACAACTAGCCTAACATGCAAGTCTTTTGGATGTCTTAGGAATATCCCTTAGAAAAACCCAGGCTGACAGTGGGAGAATCTGAAGAGTCTGGAGCACTGAGGCGACGACTAATGACTAAACCACTGTGTGTCCCTTAAAACAAATCCTTTCAACCCCTCAAGAAATAATTAAAGTTCCAGTTTACTACTTTCAGTTAATGTTAATAGATAAAGTGAGGTCACTAATCCCAAAAGAGAGGAAACTCCCCACGGTTGAACTTCGATACCAGATTTCTATTTTGAAGCAACGTTTTATGGTGTTGTTTTTCTTTCTTTCAAGTCAATGACTTAGAAAGTGTTAATTACAAATTGTAATATACACTGCAATTATTGTGATTCATTTTAATTATATGTATGTTTTGAAATCTGTACTTAAATATAAAGATTTCTGCCCAGTCTCTGCAGACTAAAGACATGTAAATATGTGGCCTGACAATTTTAAAACGAAAGTTGGCAGGAGTAATAATCCAGCTCTGTTTTGTTTGGCAGGTGATGGAGGGAATGATGTCAGTATGATCCAAGCAGCTGACTGTGGAATCGGAATTGAAGGGAAGGTAAAAGTGCACCACTGAAAATATTATCAGCAAGACTGGCTTGTTTTACCATCTTCTGTTACCTTATGCAGTTACCACCTCTCAGTCCAGTCAGTCAATGAGACTGTGGTTTCATTACTAAATTGCCACTCTTTACAAGCTGTCATTGATATTGACATCTCCAGGAAACTTGATATTACTGCTGGGAGAAAAATAATATGATACATTTGCTTATTGGTTGGGCACATCTAATTTGCAATATCCAAAATTAGTATTGCCCCCTCCTTTATTAATCTCTTTAGAGCATGTGTATTGCAGGGGGAACACATTTCCTCTGGTAATCGCTATAGATCTGATTGACTTTAACACTCTTATAATATTAAAGAAAGTACCCGTTGTGCTAAGAGCTTACTTTACCAATTGGCTGATTTAAGTGATACACTTACATTGCTGCAGTAGGTGGAGCACAGCAGATTTTTCCAGTGGATTTAAATAACTGCCACTGCTGGTATTGTGTAACAAGAAGCAGAGGGGAAAGAAAAATGCAACACCTACTTTTATACTTCATTATTAAAGTGGAAGGATTTCCCTAAGTTTGTTTATCACTTTTGCAAGAGCAATCCTTAACTCGCAATATGGATTAAATAATAAATCAATCACTCGATTGCCTGATTATTCTTCATTCCTCTAAATTATTCAGTTTCTGTGCAAGGTTGTGGAGGGATGGCACATTGGTTGGCATATCTCACTTCTTAATTTAATTGGTAAATCCAGAGTGACTCAGCATGAGTCCATGTGTTGTTTGCAGTGGACTGGCGTCTTGCCCCATGCATGCATGCTTGGTTGTCTTGCCATACACCCAGTGCTCTGGCCTCTTGAGATGGAAAATGCAGGTTCAAAAAGTGGAAGGATGTACAGATATGTGCAGATTCAAAAATAACTCTTATGCAGAATACAGATCGTATGTTAGTCCGATTCTTTATGCATGTGGTTTGTTCTAATTTGTCCCATTCATTAATAGCATGCACTTTCATGTTGAGATTCACAGAGACGATCCGGGAATCAATCAGTAAATTAGTATAGTAAAAAACGTATTATGCTTCTTTTGCCTGCACCAGCTGCATCAGGCCTAGAGGCTATTAATATCATCAAATTCTTTCTTTTCCATAGATCCTTTGCCAAATTTTTCTACATCCATTTTCATTTGTTGTGTGTTTTGAAAGATTCTGATCTCAGTCTCCTTTTCCACAACTTAAATGTTGCTCACTTGGATTCTAGTTCACTGCCAACAGCTCACATAGTGTACTCTCAATATTGCTTGATTTAGTTTGTTTTTCCACCTTCAGTGTACTGGTTATGACTGCCTAGCTTTGAATATAGATATGGAGTACTGGTTTCCAGGCTCTTTGATCTGACAGGGAGGTCCTCTACGGAGCACACTGCTGCCTTTCCCAGATTAACCCTGAAACTTGTCAAGTAAAGGCCTTAGCGCAGATACAAGAGGAGAGAGAGAGCATATCAATGGAGGCAGATGGCTCCTTTAGCTTACTGAGTGCTGTGACCCAACATTGGTAGAAACATCTGGCTGTAACAACTGAGGTTTATTCAGACTGCTCAGAAGTAACGCAGAGTATGTCCACCACCTGCAAACTTCCCCAGTTTGTTGTTTACTTGTTCATTACTTTATACACTCTACTGTCCCCTTGCCTTCTCTTTGGTGGAGGGTTGTCTGTGTCTTATATATTGATAACACTTTGTTTCAGAACTTTACTGCATTTTTATCAACTTTTTAGCAATTTCCATCCTTCCTATTCTGTTAAGAGGTTTACATATCGTGTTGTAACCTTTAAAACAGCCCCCTATGAAGTACAGATTGTAGTAACGTCACCTCATTGTTGTTAATTACAATGACAAACTGCTCTAATATGTTTTCACTTATCAGCTGCAGTTCTCTTCCTTGTTGCCAGTTATTAAGTATACCACTGGTTGATGTCTTCACAATACAAGAACATCAACCTTTTTGATGATATACAATTTAATATTGTTTACTTGCGCAGCAGACCTGCTGACTACAAAGAGATGACCAAATGCTAAATCATGCCATACAACTTTTATGTTTGTCAGGAAACTCTTGATCAATAGGAAATAAGAGCCACATGATATCCAGTTGGGTGATGGAACAGTGGGACCCAACAGGAATAGTAGAGTTCATGTCCCAGGTGCTCCCTGGGTGGAGTTTTCATGTTCTCCCTGTGTTTGTGTGGGCTTCCTCTCACAGTTTAAAAATGCAGGTTAGATGGATTGGTGATGCTGAATTGGCCCCTGATGTGTGTGTGTGTGTTTGTTTTCACACTGCAAATGGCTGACCCACCTAGGTTTTCTCTGCCTTGTACCTGATGTTTGCATTGAATAGGCTTCAGTTTCCCTCCCAGCCTGCTAAGGACAAATGGGTTTGAAAAAATGGATGGAATGGTGGATGGCAGCCAGTTGTCCCAAACGTTAAGGAGAGGAGAAACTGAAAAGGAGTAGTATTTAATAAGGATACAGTGGATACGGAAAGTATTCAGACCCCCTTCAATTTTTCACTCTTTGTTATATTGCAGCCATTTCCTAAAATCATTTCAATTTTTTTTTTCCTCATTAAATGTACACACAGCACCCCATATTGACAGAAAAAAAAGAATTTTTGAAATTGTTGCAGATTTATTAAAAAAGAAAAACTGAAATATCACCTGGTCCTAAGTATTCAGACCCTTTGCTGTGACACTCATATATTTAACTCCGGTGCTTTCCATTTCTTCTGATCATCCTTGAGATCACCTTCATTTGAGTCCAGCTGTGTTTGATTCTACTGATTGGACTTGATTAGGAAAGCCACACACCTGTCTATATAAGACCTTACAGCTCACAATGCATGTCAGAGCAAATGAGAATCATGAGGTCAAAGGAACTGCCTGAAGAGCTCAGAGACAGAATTGTGGCAAGGCACAGATCTGGCCAAGGTTACAAAACAATTTCTGCTGCACTTAAGGTTCCCAAGAGCACAGTGGCCTCCATAATCCTTAAATGGAAGACGTTTGGGACGACCAGAACCCTTCCTAGAGCTGGCCGTCCGGCCAAGCTGAGCTACCGGGGGAGAAGAGCCTTGGTGAGAGAGGTAAAGGAGAACCCAAAGATCACTTTGGCTGAGCTCCAGAGATGCAGTCAGGAGATGGGAGAAAGTTGTAGAAAGTCAACCATCACTGCAGCCCTCCACCAGTCAGGGCTTTATGGCAGAGTGGCCTGTCGGAAGCCTCTCCTCAGTGCAAGACACATGACAGCCCGCATGGAGTTTGCTAAAAGACACCTGAAGGACTCTGAGATGGTGAGAAATAAGATTCTCTGGTCTGATGAGACCAAGATAGAACTTTTTGGCCTTAATTCTAAGCGGTATGTGTGGAGACAACCAGGCACTACTCATCACTTGTCCAATACAGTCCCCACAGTGAAGCATGGCGGTGGCAGCATCGTGCTGTGGGGGTGTTTTTCAGCTGCAGGGACAGGACGACTGGTTGCAATCAAGGGAAAGATGAATGCGGCCAAGTACAGGGATATTATGGACATAAACCTTCTCCAGAGTGCTAAGGACCTCATACTGGGCTGAAGGTTTGCCTTCCAACAAGACAATGACCCTAAGCACACAGCTAAAATAATGAAGGAGTGGCTTCACAACAACTCTGTGACTGTTCATGTAAGGTCCAGCCAGAGCCCTGACTTAAACCCAATTGAGTATCTCTGGAGAGACCTAAAAATGGCTGTCCACCAACGTTTACCATCCAACCTGATAGAACTGGAGAGGATCTGCAAGGAGGAATGGCAGAGGATCCCCAAATCCAGGTGTGAAAAACTTGTTGCATCTTTCCCAAGAAGACTCATGGCTGTATTAACTCAAAAGGGGGCTTCTACTAAATACTGAGCAAAGGGTCTGAATACTTAGGACTATGTGATATTTCAATTTTTCTTTTTTAATAAATCTGCAACAATTTAAAAAATTTTTTTTTTTGTCTATCAATATGGGGTGCTGTGTGTACATTAATGAGGAAAAAAATTAATTTAAATGATTTTATCAAATGGCTGCAATATAACAAAGAGTGAAAAGCTGAAGGGGGTCTGAATACTTTCCGTACCCACTGTATGCACAAAAATTATATTTTTGCTATATACATATGCAATTTGGAATTTAAAGGAAATATCATACAATTTTGATTTGAAAGGAAATAAAATATGGTTAAAAATAATAAATATCACTTTTATCTTGACATATCCTTTAGAAAGTAATCCCCCATCCCGTTTTCAGTTTCTCAGCTCTGTAAGTTTTGGTTTCAAAAATATAATTCTATTTTTATTTCCATGTACTTAAAGAAGACACTGAATATTAAATTTGCTTGAGTTCCGCAAGTATCTTGTATATAAATGTCTTCGCATGGAAGTGTGTGTGTGTCTGTCCAGCTCGGAAGTGAGAGGTGGAGTTGGGGTAAGGGCTCCACCTCTGAGGATACGCTAGTAAGGCGAGCTCATCGGCAAAATGAAACCTCTGATGAAAGACAAAGTCGCTTAGTCGCAAATACAGATGCGAGGCAAGCACATCGGCAAAACGAAACCTCTGAAAAAGGAGTTACTCGTCTAGCGGCAAATACAGAAGTGAGGCAAGCACATCGACAAAACGAAACCTCAGAAGAAAGACAAAGTTGCTTAGCCACTAATATGTAACCAAGGCCACCACATCTGCAAACGGAAACCTCCGAAGGAGTCACTTGCTTAGCCGCAAATATAGAAGCGAGGTGAGCACATTGGCAAAACAAAACTTCCGAAGAAAGAGTCACTAGTTTAGCGGCAAATACAGAAGCGAGGCAAGCACATCGACAATAGGAAACCTCTGATGAAAGACAGTCGCTTAGCCGCTAATACGCAAGCAAGGCCAGCACGTCGGCAAACCAAAACCTCCGAAGAAGGAGTCACTTGCTTAGCCGCTAATACAGATGCGAGGCGAGCACATCAGCAAAACGAAACCTATGATGAAAGACAAAGTCGCTTTACTGCAAATACGCAAGCAAGGCCAGCACATCAGCAAAACAAAACCTCCGAAGAAGGAGTCACTCGCTTAGCCGCAAATACAGAAACAAGGAAAGCACATCGGCAAAACGAAACTTCAGAAGAAAGAGTCACTCGCTCAGTGGCAAATACAGAAGCGAAGCAAGCACATCAACAAAGGAAACCTCTGATGAAAGCCAAAGTCACTTAGCCGCAAATACAGATGCGAGGCAAGCACATCGGCAAAACAGAACCTCCGAAAAAGGAGTCACTCGCTTAGCTGCAAATACAGAAGCGATGTGAATACGTCTGCAAAATGAATCCTACTAGGAGAGAGACACCCAGAGTAGTTCCTTTCAATTACCTGACATCTCTACATTTCTGTATTTTTTCTGACAATTTCAATAGTTTCTAGGACCCGCTTACACAGCTAGTTATATAATAAAAGCAGAGATATTCTACCTAGCAGTAATCTACCACATCACCCTTAAGGCATAAAGCTCAACCCTGGCTTTTTAGAGCAAACATGCAGTTGCAAAGGGCTTGCAAGGAAAAAAAACTTGTAATATATTGTAGAGCTCAAGCAGAACTACACTTGCGGTAAGCTGCCACTTAAGCAATTGCACCAAGACCTCCCCCACAAGCATTGGCCAAGGACCACCCCCTTCAGCAGCAATGTTATCTCAAGTATACTGATGTGAGAGTAAAATGAAAGTAGTTGAAGGTGTGCAGAGCTCCCTTTGACAAACATTATGCACACCGGCGCAAAGTGTGCCCTTATATGTACAAAGTAAATACAAGCGTAAAAACGTGAAATGAAGAGTGGCAAACGGGAGTGACTTGTGGGAGAAATGTTCAGAGATGGGGTGATTACTTTCATTTCTTGATTGTATTGCCTATTGTCAATTTTAGCGTATCATTTGTTTTGTTACATGTAAAAGAAAATAAAACTCTAGATAATCATTTTGTCAATTTGAAATCTGTAGATGAGATTTGTCACCCACTGTTCTTTAATTTAGTTTATGCATTTATAATTAGCTTGCATTTTACTGGCATATTAACCAGAACATTGAAATTCGTAAGATTCAACTAATTATATAAACTGATATGGAAAACAAAAACACCATTCAAATAAGCCAGTGTGAAAACATTAAAAAAATATGCACATTTGAATTCACTTATTTCAGCTACTTGCCTTCTTTTTGTATTTTCCAAATCCATTTTTTCCTTCAATTATCGTACCCTTTTGATTCACGTCAGAGTTGTGGCAACACTGGTTTCACACGCAGCTCTGGATGGGTCGCTGGTATTTTTCTGAATCCCCCAACCATTAATACATTTTTATACCAGAAGCTCAACACAGCATGTTATTAAAAAAAAAAAAAAAAAAATTGCCCCATTTCACTTGTTGCATACACTGTATCTGAATATCTGTCATCTTAATATATCAGCAAATTAATATGCTGACAACATGCAAGAATATACAGTAAGCAACAGATGTCTTTTAAGTAAACATATACAAATGCCAAGAATTTTTTCTTTTGTTTTTGTCGAGCCGGCGAGAACAAATCGGAGGCATTTTTCTTCTTCACCCACTTATCATGGTTTTTACCCCTCCTGAAATGATGCGCACATGTGGATTTACACTACAGAGTTAATCCACCTTTTAACTTTGCCAGTGATGTATGTTTTTGGCTACTTTTGTCTCCTTAGGAAGGGAAACAAGCTTCACTTGCTGCTGATTTCTCAATTACACAATTCAAGCACATTGGCAGATTATTAATGGTGCACGGCCGCAACAGCTACAAACGCTCTGCCGCACTTGGCCAGTTTGTCATGCACCGAGGCCTAATCATTTCTACAATGCAGGTAACGTGTTCTCTGTTTGCTGTAAACATTTTTGAAACTGACAATGAGAGCGCTGTATTGCCAGAAGCACTCAGGACTGTAATTATTAATCGGTTTTCGTTTTAAATATTATGAGGCCAGCTATGGTATTAAACAATCACAGTTCTGTGCTCTAAAGAAAATCTAAGGATTAACTCCATTAACTCTTTTTTTTTTTTTCTTTTTCAATTCTAGGCAGTGTTTTCTTCAGTGTTCTATTTTGCATCTGTTCCTTTATACCAAGGATTTCTCATGGTAGGGTAAGTGGCTTTTGTCTCTTGCTAAGTGGCACTTTTGATTTTTCCCCCTCTTTTCAAGGGGTTCCAGTTTTTGTTGAAAAGATTATCTTCAAAAAGACTGTGAAATCAAAGGAGCCAAGCAAGACATATTGTTTCGAAGCCAATTTGAATATCAGCATCTAATTTGTTAACCTTGCCCAGTTACAGACTGTAGTATAAAAATCCTAATATTGCATATAACTTGCCTTCCTCATCATTACGGCATGTATTGTGTCTTGATTGAACACCACATCCATAACACGTTGCAGTAGAAGTAGATAAATGCACTTCAGTACAGCACACAAGTGGCTTAATTACAAGACTATTTTACCTTTTTTTTTTTTTAACAGATACGCAACAATCTACACCATGTTTCCAGTTTTCTCTCTAGTCTTAGATCAAGATGTAAAACCTGAAACTGCACTGCTCTATCCCGAACTTTACAAGGATCTGACAAAGGTAAGAACAAATGAAGTATTCAAATGGGGGACCCCAAAATCATACCTTGGAAAATACAGACACATCAGCAGGATTGTATGCTCATCTGTTTCAACGAGCATTAAATGAATGGTGCGTCTAGATAAGATCCACTGCACTCTTCCAATTATTATTCTTTTCATAACCGAGCAGGAAGACTCCCACTTTATTTTTTTCGTCCAGCCAGGGTAATTTTTTTAATACTAGTGTCTAGGTCAGGCTAACCTTGGTCAGGAACGGAAACCAAACTTCCTTATTAAAAGTTTTCTGGAGTTTGTACTATATTATTTAATAAATCTTGTTTTTAGTGTCTGCCAGCTTTTACAAATCATGAACTATTTATCCTATATACCAGGGATGTCAAACTCCAGTCGTGGAGGGCTGCAGTGGCGGCAGGTTTTTGTTCTAACCATCCTCTTTATTAGTGACGCGTTTTTGCTGCTAATGAACTTCTTTATCTTTAGTTTTAATTAACTTGCACAGGCCCCTTAGTTAGCAGCCAAACAATAATGAGACCCAAAACAAGCCACCACACGACCAGCTCGCCTGTGCCCATCACACAATATCTGAAAATAAAGAAAGGTGAAGGTCTCGGGAAAGTTGATCTCTCAGGTCACCAAAACATTTTGACGGTTTTCTTAGAAAAAAACAGAAAAATCAACAGTTTTGGAAATGTCTGGTGTGGCCGAATGAGAGCAGCAACAGGCCACTGAATTAAATATCAGGTTTAATTAACAGCAAGAATCAGCTTCTCATTAAGAAACTGGCCAGAGTGAAATTGGTTGGAGTTTGAAGCCCCAATTTAGCTGGTCATCCGTTGGCTTGTTTCACATCTCATTTCTGTTAGGCTGTCATTTAATGAAGAAAATAATTCAAAGGACTGAATGCTTAGAAACAGGGCTACTAAAATGAAGAGAAAAGAAATGAATTAGCAGTGAAAACTGGTCACTAATTAGGAAAAAAGAGAGGTTAAGAGCAGGCACTGATACAGCGCATTGACGCACCCACCACACGACAAACCAACTCGGGATCCAGATTAGGACCCAAGTGCAGCCATTCAACGAGTGATACCTCAGCACCACACTAGTTAAGATGGAGTGGAACTAGTGTGAGGTTTATTATGGTTTATTCTGCCACCAAACCCCCAAGTTCTTCCCTGCAGGATGGAGGGCCTACATTCAGGAACAGATGCAGATTATCGTCATACCCGGGATGGAGCAATTGCAGGTTAACGGCCTTGCTCAAGGGCCCAACAGAGCAGAGACCCTTTTGGCATTTTACGGGACTCGAACCGGCAACCTTTCCGATTGCCAGTGCAGATCTCTAGCCTCAGAGCCACCACTCCGTCAAGATTAGGAAAAGGGTTAAAATGAAAACCTGCAGGGCGGCACGGTGGCGCAGTGGTAGCGCTGCTGCCTCGCAGTTAGGAGACCCGGGTTCGCTTCCCGGGTCCTCCCTGCGTGGAGTTTGCATGTTCTCCCCGTGTCTGCGTGGGTTTCCTCCGGGCACTCCGGTTTCCTCCCACAATCCAAAGACATGCAAGTTAGGTGGTTTGGCGATTCTAAATTGGCCATAGTGTGTGCTTGGTGTGTGGGTGTGTTTGTGTGTGTCCTGCGGTGGGTTGGCGCCCTGCCCAGGATTGGTTCCTGCCTTGTGCCCTGTGTTGGCTGGGATTGGCTCCAGCAGACCCCCGTGACCCTGTATTCGGATTCAGCGGGCTAGAAAATGGATGGATGGATGGATGAAAACCTGCTGCCACTGTGGCCCTCCAGGCCTGGAGTTTGACACCCCTGCTATATACAGTATGTGTGTGTATGATGTATTTCCAGTCTTTGTTTTATAGTACATTACAGAAAGCTTTACGAAAGAGATAAGAGAGCACAATACGGCATTGTAATCTAAAATTCCCGAATGAAATAAATGGAGTCCTGATTCTGTTTTTCTGTGCGTTTTCACTTATGATTCAGTATACCTTCCAGTGTTCCAAAAATTAAACTTCCTCCAGACCGTCAGGTCTGTCATCATGAAACTTTCTCATACTTGACAGTTGGAGAATCAAATTTTTAAAAAGTCACTAAAATTGCATAAAAGCATGGTTATCAGAGGTGGACAAGTCAAATTGCACAATGAGTCTGTCATCTTGAAACCTCACATCAACTGATATTTGGATCATCTTCTATCGAAATAATCAAAAGATCTGTGATATTTGCTACTGTCTTCCTGTAATCCTATAATGTTAACATGCTTTATTAAAGATGTCAGGTATTATTAAAACTCATTTCTTATTAAACAAAACACATTTGTTTGCTTAATTGTGTATTTGAATGTTCTTTCTTTATTCCTGTTATCATTATTCTGCATGACAAATATGAATTTTGTACTTTCCAATAAGACTTTTTGTGAATCTGAGTGGATAAAAATACATGATCTATCACTTTTTTGTTAAAGTTGCCCTTATTTTTTATGTTGGTGTTTTGAAAATAGATTCTTTATGTTAAGCACAACTATTTGCAGATGTTACATGGTTAGCTGAAGGTCCATGATTGATTAGTCACTGACTAAAAAAAATGCTAAAACTTGTGCAGTGAATTAAAAATGAAGCCAAAAAGTATCACATCTGAATAGATTCCCATGCACTAAAAACTGTGGCAGCAGTAAGCTTGTTTCTACGTTGTAAAAAGAGGTGAACGCCTCTCTTTTATTGAGACTGCACAGGGCAAGCCATCTGATTAAGCTAGAAAGTCAATCACATTAAATTAAGGAACTGGTCAGAACAAAAGCCTGCTGCTTCTGTGGGCTTCTAGTACTCTGGTGGATCTAAGCCAGCAATTATTAACAAATGAATTAATCTTTAGTCCTGGAATTATTGTTGCAAAGTTGAAAGTTTGTTTGGATTTTGTGACACAAGATATACTATTTAGCCAAAAGTATGTGGATACCCCTCCAAATTGTTGAGTTGTTAACAGGTTCCTAAAATCGAGCACACAGCCATGCAGTCTGCATTGACAAGCATTAGCTGTAGAATGGGTGGTACTGAAGAGCTCAGTGACTTTAAACGTGGCACCGTCACAGCTTGTCAATTTTACCACGAGTCAATACACTAAAATTTCTGCTCTGATAGATCTGCCCCAGTTAGCTGTGAGTGTTGTCATTGTGAAGTGAAAACGTCGAGGAGCGACAACAGCTCAGCCACAAAGCTGGTAGACCACGCAGACTCACAAAGTGGGGCTGCCGGGTACACGTGAAAATCGCCTTGTCTGTTGTATCACTCACCACAGAGTTACAAACTGCCCCTGAAGACGACATAATGACAAGAACTGTGTGCCGTGAGCTTTATGACATGGGTTTTCCATGGCCAAGCACTTGACCGCAAGCCTAAGATTGCTATATACAACGCCAAGCGTCGGCTGAACTAGCGTAAAGCATGCCACCATTGGACTCTGGAACCATGGGAATGTTCTCTGCTGCAATCAGTCACACTTCACTAATCTGGCAGTCTGATGGATGAATCTGCGTTTGGTGGATGTCATGATAATGCTACCTTCTGGCCTCCGTAGTGCCTACTGTTAAGTCTGGTGGAGGAGTGTTAATGGTGGGGTTTGGGTTAGACCACTTGGTTCTTGTGCAGAGTACTGTTAATGCTGCAGGAGACACAGGCATTTCAGACAATGACAATTTTGTTGCAGCTGTTTGGAAAGGCCCTTTTCTGTTCCATCATACACAAAGTAAGATCCATGGAGGAACTTGAGTGTCCTGCACAGAGCCCCAACCTGATCCCACTTGATCACCATTGGGATGAATTAGCATGCCGATTGTGAGGTGCTCTTCTCCGATATCAGTACCTGACCTTCTAAAGACTCTATGGACACAAATTCACACACACACACTACAAAATCTTGTGGAAAGCCTCCCCAGAAGAGTAGAGGCTGTTATATCCGCAAAGGAGAATTTCTCCATATTAATGTCCATGGTTTTGGAATGGGATTTCCGGCAAGCCCATACAGGTGTTATAGACAGGTGTCCACAGATTTTAGACCATGTAGTGTACTTGCTTTTTCTGCTGTCATTTGTGTGGATGTTTTATTTAACATTTAAGTCAATGATTCCTGTATTTTGGGTAGGCAGACTCCTAGCATACCTTGGGTGGAGTCAAATTTAGGTCTGTTAGACCCTTTATGGTAGTCGTCATTATTATTGTTGTCTTGATCACTGTTAGCAGGCTCACAACATTAAACTCCATCCATCAGCAGTTGTCATGGCAATAAATTCTATTCTTAATATGTAGGTGAGTTGGAGAGAGAGAGTCAGAAGCACAGACATTTGGCAGAAGCTAAGAGTAGAGCCACTGACCCTCTACATTGAGCGGAGCCAGTTGAGGTGGCTCGGGCATATGATACGGAAGATTCCTGGATGCTTCCCGGTGAAGGTTCTATGGGCATGACCAGCTAGGAGGAGACCTCTGGGAAGACCCAGGGCTCATATGAAGTTATATCTTCCAGGTGGACTAGAAACGGCTGGGGATTCCACAGTACGAGTTGGCCTCACTGCTAAGACTATTGCCCCAGCGACCCAGTTTTGGATAAGCAGTGGAAAATGACTAAATGGAAGAAAGTGGGTTGGCCAACATTAAAATTTTGTGGGGATATCGGGTTTTAATCTGGTGACATGGAATGTGCCAATTCAGTTTTGGTATGATTGGCACAACACTGTTAAGCACAGCTGCTTCAGAGCTCTTAAGGGTGTGTATCTCCAGTGTTAGCCTGGATTCTGACATTGTGAAGTTTGTGTTTTTTCTGCCTGTTCACATGCCCCACGTGCTCTTGTTTTCTTCCCACATCACAATTTTTGGCTATAAATTGGTCCAAGTTTGCCCGAAGCTGCCGGGATAAGCTCAAACGCCCTTATCGTCCATGATACTGAGTAGATTTGGGGTTTGAATGAATGATGTTAATGTCTGCTCTTTCTGCTTCCCTGTATTAACCTGAAAATATGAGACCTTTGCAAGATATCATTTAAAATAGAATTGCATTTTAAAACATTAACATTAGAACACTCTAGACGAGAACAGGCCATTCAGCCCAATAAAGCTCGCCAGTCCTGTCCACTTTTCTTCCAAGAAAACATCAAGTCGAGTTTTGAAAGTCCCTAACGTCTTACTGTCTGCCACACTACTTGGTAGCTTATTCCAAGTGTCTATCGTTCTTTGTGTAAAGAAAAACTTCCTAATGTTTGTGCGAAATTTACCCTTAACAAGTTTCCAACTGTGTCCCCGTGTTCTTGATGAACTCATTTTAAAATACAAGTCTCGATCCACTGTGCTAATTTCCTTCATAATTTTAAACACTTCAATCATGTCACCTCTTAATCTTCTTTTGCTTAAACTGTAAAGGCTCAGCTCTTTTAATCTTTCCTCACAATTCAACCCCTGTAGCCCTGGAATCAGCCGAGTTGCTCTTCTCTGGACCTTTTCTATTGCTGTTATGTCCTTTTTGTAGCCTGGAGACCAAAACTGCACACAGAACTCCAGATGAGGCCTCACCGGTGTGTTATAAAGCTGGAGCAGAACCTCCTGTGACTTGTACTCCACACTTCAAGGCGCTATATAACCTGACATTCTGTTAGCCTTCTTAATGGCTTCTGAACACTGTCTGGTAGTCGATAGCTTAGAGTCCACTATGACTCCTAAGTCCTTCTCATAAGGTGTACTTTCGATATTCCGACCGCCCATTGTGTATTCAAACCTAATATTTTTACTTCCTATGTGTAATACTTTGCATTTACTGACATTAAATTTCATCTGCCACAAATCTGCCCAAGCCTGTCTGCTATCCAAGTCCTTCTGTAATGATATAATGGATTCCAAATGATCTGCTAATCCACCTATCTTGGTATCATCTGCAAACTTAACCAGCTTGTTACTCATATTCCTATCTAAATCATTTATATATATATATATATATATATATATATATATATATATATATATATATATATATATATATTAATTATAGCAGCGGCCATAGCACTCACCCCTGTGGAGCACAGCCTTGTCATCTTTGTGCAAATAATTATATTTTTCTGTCGTTCTGCAAAATATCTTAATCTTTAGTTAGAACAGACAAAGATTCTCTTACTTTTTTTCTTCCACACAGATGCAAAACACGCTCTTATTATTGTTCTTTTTTTTTTTATCTTTTACTTTTTATGCTCAGCTCACATTTCTTTCCATTCACTCCTTCCTGGGCCAGCATATTATTTATACACATTGGTAATCATTTGCATCCATCTGGAAGAGTGCAGGTGCAATAAATAGTGGGGTCTTTAACAGATTTTCAAAATTTTTTCCTCATGTGCCTACTCCTTTGAAAGAATGCTTAAAATAGCTTTTTTATTTTATCTTTACACCTCTCTTATTTCAAGTGGTCTTTAATATTGCATTATATCTCAGCTTTTCCCCTTCATCCAAATGATCATAATTGCAGAAACATCCTTCTATAAATGACTTTGTTCTTGCTGGGCATGGTCCTTACAAGCTGATTGCATCTAATAAGCAGGTTTTATTTCCCCTGAAGTGAGTATTTTAAGATGATGGCTTTAGCAGGCAGATCTTAGGGACTGTCTGCTTTTGATGGTTATAGAACTGGTGTAATTAGTTCATCTTCTGCAATAAAGTATTGCTTATTTGAAATAATTCTTTTTTTTTTGTTTGTTTCAGGGTCGATCGCTATCATTTAAAACCTTCTTGATTTGGGTTTTAATCAGTATATATCAAGGTAAGGCTGTTTTGCCATATCTGGCTAAGTTTCCTGTTATGACGTGTTTGATTCCCACGTTGCAATTTTTCGAGCTTCTCAGTGGCTTGGATTTCTGAATTTCAACAACAGTTGCATATTGCCATTGTTTATTGTGTAAATGGATATTTCAGTAAGTGAGTAGACTTGTGTGAAGAGCACTAAGGATTGGTAGTTTTATTGATGCGTGACATCTCAACAGTTCTGGTTTTAATTAAAGGTTAATACCAAAAAATGAGCAAAATTTTAAACTGCCTCACTATCAAGTTTCATTTATTACACAGTGTTTGCCTCTGTGGAATGTGCACAATGTTAGAAAATGCAATTATGTGATCAGTTAGAGGCCATTAAGCACAATTTATGCAATGTTATAAATAAGTGAAAGACTATCAAAATACAGTAAACATCATACCCAGATGCACTGAGTGGAAAGCTGGAGGGCAACATTTTTTCACAAAACTCTGTAATTGCTGTGCTCACATTTCCCAAATTTCCTGTGTCCTGGTGCTTACTGCCAGCTTCAAAGGTAGTAAATATCCGTGCGGACTGGTGACCCCTTGAATTCGCTTGTAGTCGAGTTTGAAGTTTGGTTCTGTTACAGAACGTGTACTTCAGTATAATTTAATACATTGTTAAATAATGTGTGGCCTTTAACGTCCTTGGAGCCACACATAGCAGGTCACATGTCCAGAACACACACAGTTGTGACCATGTGACTTCTGCCATTTATTTTTAATAGATTGCACCGTAACCTAAGTATTCATTTACAACCCTGCAAATGGCAGTTTTTGACACAGGCTGCTAATTATTAATACAACATTTTAATTCTTCATCAGTAGAAAATAATTTTTGGAAACTTTTTTTTTTTCCTCTTGTTAGTGGGACGCTAGCTCCTGTGTTTGTTACATTTACTTCTTTTTTTTTTACAGTACTTTTTAATGTATTGTATATGATGAAATCAGTGCATGAAATATTTTATGAACCTTGACTTTTTTGTAGAGAAGTGTTTTTGTTTAGATTTGTATACTAAGTATTTAAACACTTTTAGTCAGTCAGTTATTTTCCAACCCGCTATATCCTAACTACAGGGTCACGGGGTTCTGCTGGAGCCAATCCCAGCCAACACAGGACGCAAGGCAGGACGCCAGCCAATCACAGGGCACACACACCAGGGACAAGTTAGGATCGCCAATTCACCTGACCTACATGTCTTTGGACTGTGGGAGGAAACCCACGCAGAAACGGGGAGAACATGCAGACTCCACGCAGGAAGGACCCGGGAAGTGAACCCAGGTCTCCTAACTGCGAGGCAGCAGCGCTACCCACTGCACCACCGTGCTGCCCCAAACACTTTTAACTTCTGTTTTATGTATTGTGTGTGTTTTTTGCTGAACAAATAATATCATTTATTTTATGTTGTTCACATGTTAATACAGCCACTGCCCACTGTATTAGGCATCCTTATCTTTTACCCAGTAAGGGCATCCAACGAATTCTTCAAGGCCTAAATACAACAAGGTGCTGGAAACATTGTTTGGGGATTTTGGCCCTCATTAAATCCTGCAGGTTTTTCATCTACAGAGGATTCAGAAAGTCTTCATACCCCTTCACTTTCTGCACACTTTCTAGTGTTGTAGATTTATTTTTCAATTCATACATTTGCCGTTTTTGCATCGCAATCTGCACTCAATCACCCTTAATGACAAAGTGAAAACGTCTTAATGTTTTTGAAAGCAGTTCTCTTTTTGTTTCTATTGCAGGAGGAATATTAATGTATGGAGCACTGCTGCTTTTCGAGTCCGAGTTTGTGCATGTTGTGGCCATTTCTTTTACTGCCCTGATCCTAACAGAGCTACTTATGGTGGCATTGACGATCAGAACATGGCACTGGTTAATGGTGGTTGGTGAATTCCTCAGTCTTGGCTGCTATGTGGCCTCACTTGCCTTCCTAAATGAGTATTTTGGTATGTCTGCCGTATTCATTTTTAATTTTCCTTTTCTCCTTTGCCATAGGGCTCTTGCTGTGTAATTTTCTCATTTATTTAATCTGGTTAGATGTATAATTAAGGCTAGTGGTAAAGCTCTAAGCCACATGTAAAAATGTCTTAAATCCATTAATGTTATTAGTTATTTATTTCATTTTTTTTTCTTTTTTAAATCCTTGTTTAATTCACTGAAAATAAGTTTATGCTTTTTTTTCATTAATCATTATTGGTATTTAACATGTAATTAATATTAGCGTTTTGCCTTCGATTTTTGGACTTTTGCTTTGAAAAATAAATATGAATTTTTCTTTTTTCCTGACAGTAAAAATGCCACTGCATTTCATATGAGAGAATCTAATCACATACTATAGATAAATCTGAAGTTTCAAAGCCTCTCCTCTCTGTTCCATTTTAGGCCACTTTCTACTGCTTTGTCTTCATTTCACATGCCATCAGAAATGTTTCCCTCCCTATGTCTACTCTTGGTGAATGAAAATCTAACACAGTATGCACTAAATTACATTACATGTTTTCATAAAGTTGTAGCTTTGAATTTGCTTTTCATTATCAAACGTGTTGCAATAAACCTCTAAACTCCTATAAAGTATAATGTGGTAGGGCATCTAAACACATTCAAGTTACTTTTTTTGAAGTACTGTAGAAAATCTTGTTGGCCGTTTTGCTTTGGTTGCATTTAAATCGGTGCAACGTTTGTAAGCTTTATGTAAAATGCATGTTTCAGATTTATAGGAAAACTAATGAGAAGTACATTATTTACAATTAGACGTGAAAGTAATCATAATAACAACAGGATTTACTATTTAATTCAGTGCTTCTGACTGTGTGTGTGTGTGTGTTCAGTCCCTGGGCCGTCTTAACGGCATTATAGGCTCCCAGGCAAAGCAGTGCACTGAGGCCCCTACCTACGCAACCACTTACAGGGATAAAAATGTAAATGGTCGATAAAATGAAACATATAATTATTGTATTGGTATTCCAACAAAATCAGTGTTTAAATATTAAAAAACTTGCAGTACAGCAAAGATTAATCAACACAACCGTTTAAACAATATAACATGAAAAACACAAAAATTTCAACATACAAATGATACTCAATTGGTAAACCATACAGACGGAGATGGCACAGTATGAAATTACTATGAATTATTTATTATTAATCAAGTGTTCAACACAAACATTTGCGAAATTTCTTGGCAGAGAATTGAGTTGAAGTGACATTAAAATATACGCCTTTACGTTATGTAGTGGGTGAGATCCGTACACATACAGGCACGTGAGGTTGCAGAGGTGACCGTGATACTAAATCAGAGGCGAATGCCAGTGTCCACTTGTAACACAATAACAAATATTTATAGTTTAGTATAGTATTTATTAATTGACAGCAAGTCATAACATACATGATTAGCATGGGGCAGCTGCCCAGCATGCCTTAAGACGTTCCTGCCTAGTCCCTCTGACCAATCTGATTAGTCGGTTTCACTTTGGTATGATAGTTCAATTCAAAGAGAGAGTTAAAATGAGGCATTTCACCCACAGTAAAGCAAGTAACGTAATAAGCTAAATACTAACAAGGCTCAACCAATGTCACCTTCAAAAATGGGAGGCATTCGTAAGAATATGAATGATGTTTTCACAGCGGATAATGGTGGTCCATATACCACTGGTTATAGTCAAAAAGCGGACTGGAGGCAAGCAGGGAACCTTAAAATGACACGTTCAGGGACAACTGGGCGACGTCAACTCAGTGACATCCTTTACCAGTTAGGTAATAGTTAGGTTCAAAGAGAAAATCCACAGAATCACCTGCTTTATGAGAGTCCCAATACGTTGAGAGTAAAGATATTCCTTAAGCCGTACTCGCAGGTCACCTTTTGTATTGTAAATAACATTAGCATACGATTACAATCAATATAATTTATATAAAGGATTAGCAATTTTGGTTGCAGAAGATAATGTAAGGTAGAGTTTGTTCCATTTGCAGAATAAAGTTCGTTTGTCAATTATATAAATTTATTTTCAACATTTTAAATCACATTGTCAATTAAAAAATCTCTTTGAACCTAACTATTACCTAACTGGTAAAGTATGTCGCCAAGTTGTTTCTTTGCCGACTTGTCTTTTCGCCGACATGTCTTTTTGCCGGGTTGTCTTTTCGCCGAGTTGTCTTTTCACCGAGTTGACTGTCGCCCAGTTGCCACTGAACCAAAATGACAAAAGTCTGAAAAGCAGGCTTTATGGAAACGATCGCGAGAGGAAGCAACTGGCAACAGAGGTTGAGACACATGAGGATAACCAAGGATACGCGTAGGCAGAACGCTGAGGGTACACATAAGGCAAGAGATATCGAATATGAAATATTTAAAATTTTTTATATTGTCTTCGACAGTTAACATAAGCTGTAAATAACTAATATAAACAAGGAATCTCCAAATCAACCTAATAAATAATCAGTTACTGGTGGGAATTTACTACGACTGAAAGCCTTTAAGTTTTCAGTATGCATTTCAACCAATAATTAAGATTAGAAGAACTCATGTTTAAAATATAAAAAACATGCATTCAAATGATTTGATCAACTTAAATATACTATACGTTGCTATGTGTTACTTGAAAAACGTTTACAGTATGTGCTATTTTCACAATGATTATTAGACAGTCACACAGAAACAGAACATGTCCTCAAATACGGAGGAGAGCATCTTGTAATGCTTTGCGTTCACTTTAGTATTTTTTTTTTTTTATAAGCACAGTAGGCCAATTTTCTTTTGTTCATGGAACTTTGTAATCTCACACAGAGATGAATGTTGGTCAGTTAGGACTGGAGAAGCAGAATCTACAAACACTGATGATGAGCGATTCCAACTGAGGATTCTGTCTTTTGTTTTGTTTTGTTTTTTTTTTCTTTGCTTACAACAGAATTTTAAGTACAGTCTAAGTCGTGGTTGGCACACCTTTATCAGCTGGAGGCAGAGAAATACACCTTGCCTTCAGTAAGCTAGGGTACTTGATTATCTATCTATAATTTACCAGACCTTGCATAGTTTATTTGCCTCTCCATAACATGGTGAAAGCTAAAACTAACCCAAAGGCTAGACTTTAACTTGGACCAAGCATTTGGTATATTTGGTTTACAGGATTAGTCAAAATTATGTTAACATTTAAATGGCAGAAACAATTTATTCACAAAACATACTTCATATGTGCAAGATGATTTACAGGAAAGTATCGCCCTGTTTCAACATACAAAAAACCAATGAGCAACAGTACCTTTCAAAGCCCGGGCACAGATTTCGCGAGGAATAGATGATACCACAATCCTTATTCTGCCCTTCATGTCATTGATATCATAAACTTTCCTGCTATACACGCGCCACGTGCAAAAGTTCGCTGATGACACTGCCATTGTGGGCTGCATCAGGTGTGGGCAGGAGGAGGAGTACAGAAAGTTAGTCAAAGACGTTGTTAAATGGTGGGACTCAAACCACTTACACCTTAACACCAGCAAGACCAAGGTGCTGGTGGTGGATTTTAGGAGGCCCAGGCCCCTCATGGACCCTGTGATCATCAGAGTTGACTGTGTGCAGAGGGTGCAGCTGGATGACAAATTGGACTGGACTGACAATACTGATGCTCTATGTAAGAAAGCTCAGAGCAGACTATACTTTCTGAGAAGGTTGGCATCCTTCAACATCTGCAGTAAGATGCTGCAGATGTTCTACCAGACGGTTGTGGCGAGTGCCCTCTTCTACGCGGTGGTGTGCTGGGGAGGCAGCATAAAGATGAAAGACGCCTCACACCTGGACAACCTTGTTAAGAAGGCAGGCTCCATTGTAGGATTAAAGTTGGACAGTTTAACATCTGTGGCAGAGTGACGGGCACTAAGCAAACTCCTGTCAATCATGAAGAATCCACTGCATCCACTGAACAGGATCATCTCCAGACAGAGGAGTAGCTTCAGTGACAGACTTTTGTCACCGTCCTGCTCCACTGACAGACTGAGGAGATCGTTCCTCCCACACACTATGCGACTCTTCAGTTCCACCCGGGGGAGTAAATGCTAACATTAATTTTATTTTAATTTTTTTCATTTTTATTACTATTTAATTTAATATTGTTTCTTTGTATCAGTATACTGCTGCTGGATTATGTGAATTTCCCCTTGGGATTAATAAAGTATCTATCTATCTTATCTATCTATCTATCTATCTATCTATCTATCTATCTATCTATCTATCTATCTATCTATCTATCTATCTATCTATCTATCTATCTATCTATCTATCTATCTATCTATCTATCTATCTATCTATCTATCTATCTATCTATCTATCTACTTCACCCATACCCCATAACCAGAAATCACAGACAGGGGAGCGTGGAGGCCATGGCAGTGGTCCACCACAACCTATCTGTCGAGATCAACATAATCCATTAGTGTTAACATAATTTTGTCTCTCCCTGTATCAATCTCTTCAGCACTACCAATATTTGCTATTTCGCCATCTACAAGAATGACAAAGCAGGGCATTTTGTAAGGTAAGGCTGTATTGCTTCAACTCTCCTGTAGACGGCCCAGTACACATGTTATCATCGCTGCAGAGATTTGTATACCTCTAAATGGCACAAACAATCCTGATACTGGTCCTCAGTGTACCAGTGATTTACCACAATGAATAATTTTGTACTGCGGTGTCCAGGATTAACCCCTTCACCTCTAAGGACAGGTAACTGACAAAATAAAGTTAGCTCATAATTTGTCTTAATGGGGTGTTGGTCTGCTGAATGCCACTGAAACAACGTCTTCGTAAGTTAGCACTGGTTCTGCAGGTGTCCTGAATCGTATATTAGAGATCTCACACCATGAATCTATTGTTTGTTGTTGCTACCCCAGCTATAACTCTAAAGTCTTTTAGCCTGGGATCTGTTAATTGTAGCAACATGGTATATGTGGTTTACATCTTAGATTAGATTAGGTAAACTTTATTAATCCCAAGGGGAAATTCAGATGCATACTGCAGCAAAAATATAAAAACAATAATAGTCAATCAAACAATATGTAAAAATAAATAAAATACATTTTTTACAGATATGTCAAAATGGTATTTCAAAATAAACTTTACGAATGCCCCGGGTGGAAGCATTGAAATGCCTGAGATGAGAGCAGTGAGCACAAAAGACCCCCCAGTGGCTCTTCCATGGTGGAGTGAGTCTATGGCTACACAAGCTCCAAGAGAGCGCCTCCTGGAGGGGATTTTTCACGATGGCATCCAGTTTTTGCCACCATCCTCTTTTCTACAACAGCTTCCAGTGTTTGCCCTGGGATGGAGCAGACATTCGTGATAAGTTTATCAAAATGTACACACTGAAAACAAGATGAAGGGTGATACTTGTAACCAGATGATTTCTCTTCTGCTTGGATTCTTTACGCCATGTCATCTTCAATTGTGCTGTTTTTGTTTTATTAAGGGATTAATGCTCCAAATTCTGAAAATAGTATCCATTTGTGTCATGTCCTCAATGGACTATTTTTGATTAAACTTCCTGCTCCATTTTGCAGTTACATTAATGGAGTTCCTCTTCTCTTTTCCTTGGCATCTCGAGTCAATGTACAGGTATTGCTACTTTTGTCCACTACAGCCCTTCAAATCCAGATTTTTTATTTTTTTTTCCTCTGATGTCCATGCTGTCGTTACTTTAGCCCCTGCTCCTCCTGAAATGTTAGCGAGCAGAGAAGCGCACATTACTGAAACTTTAGCCAGATTTGACCCAACAAGTCACTGAGATGCTAGCCAATGTAATGAAGTGCCAGGCCAGCATCTGAATCCGTAACCATGCATGGCAAGATGGCAATTATGAAAACATGTGAAAAAGCAACTCTTTTCGGTAGAATTTGTAAACTGTCATTTACTGAAGTTTTTCATTTCTGTTTTCAGTTACCTACAGTTAAGTGAGATCTTTGAATTTTCATTGACTTAAGAGTGTGGGTGCGTGTGAGCGCTGCCCCCCCACAGACTGGTATCCCATATCCAGGACTTGTGCCTTTCTCGCACTCAGTGCTGCTGGGACAGGCCCATTACTGTACAAGTAAATGGAAAAAGCATGTTAAGAATATGGATGGTTAAAATTTCTAATTATACGGCAAAATTGCATATAAACTGTAAGAATTTGTTTCCTGTGCAGAAATAAAACCCTCATTCACAGAAATCCTTTGGAACAGAAGCATTAGGTAAAGCAATCAGCGATGCTGAGCATTTCAGATGAACACTGTAGGTCAAAGGATATTGTTTTCCTCAATGACAGTAATGAGAACATTCAACACCGCGGGTTTACATTTATGTTTCACTTAGCAGATGCTTTTAATAAAAAAGACGATTTAGTGTGAAAGCTAGTAAACGATCCGGGAACCAGCATACGCTTCGAATTATAGGTTTACTTAGTGATTATTGTCGCTTGAACAGAGTTTAGTGACATTCTTACCTTCATGTGTTAATCAGCATGCATCACATCACCACTTTCCGGCACCATCATTAGCGTATATAACTGCCTACCTCAAACCTTATGTTGTGAGATTGTTAAAAAGGTGGACAAATATAAGACATGAATTTACATTACACTCGTTAGGATGAACTTCTCTTAGAGTGTTTTTGCATAATATATTTAACCTCTTGGTGCTTCCGTGCATAAAATATTGATAATCAGTTTAGCACATACAGTTGTGCTTGAAAGTTTGTGAACCCTTTAGAATTTTCTATATTTCAGTATAAATATGACCTAAAACATCATCAGATTTTCACTCAAGTTCTAAAAGTAGATAAAGAGAAACAAGTTAAACAAATGAGACAAAAATATTATACTTGGTCATTTATTTATTAAGGAAAATGATCGAATATTACATATTTGTGAGTGGCAAAAGTATGTGAACCTTTGCTTTCAGTATCTGGTGTGACCCCCCAATAACTGCAACTAAACGTTTCCGGTAACTTTTGCTCATTCCTGCACACCGCCATTCCTCCGTACAGAACAGCTTCAACTCTGGGATGTTGGTGGGTTTCCTCACATGAACTGCTCGCTTCAGGTCCTTCCACAACATTTCGATTGGATTAAGGTCAGGACTTTGACTTGGCCATTCCTAAACATTCACTTTATTCTTCTTTAACCATTCATTGGTAGAACGACTTGTGTGCTTAGGGTGGTTGTCTTGCTGCGTGACCCACCTTCTCTTGAGATTCAGTTCATGGACAGATGTCCTAACATTTTCCTTTAGAATTCTCTGATATAATTCAGAATTCATTGTTCCATCAATGAAGGCAAGCCGTTCTGGCCCAGATACAGCAAAACAGGCCCAAACCATGATACTACCACCACCATGTTTCACAGATGGGATAAGGTTCTTATGCTGGAATGCAGTGTTTTCCTTTCTCCAAACATAACGCTTTTCATTTAAACCAAAAGTTCTATTTTGGTCTCATCCGTCCACAAAACATTCTTCCAATAGCCTTCTGGTTTGTCCACGTGATCTTTAGCAAACTGCAGACGAGCAGCAATGTTTTTTGGAGAGCAGTGGCTTTCTCCTTGCAACCCTGCCATGCACACCATTGTTGTTCAGTGTTCTCCTGATGGTGGACTCATGAACATGAACATTAGCCAATGTGAGAGAGGCCTTCTGTTGCTTAGAAGTTACCCAGAGGTCCTTTGTGACCTCGCCGACTATTACACGCCTTGCTATTGGAGTGATCTTTGTTGGTCGACCACTCCTGGGGAGGGTAACAATGGTCTTGAATTTCCTCCATTTGTACACAATCTGTCTGACTGTGGATTGTTGGAGTCCAAACTCTTTAGAGATGGTTTTGTAACCTTTTCCAGCCTGATGAGCGTCAACAACTCTTTTTGTGAGGTCCTCAGAAATCCCCTTTGTTCATGCTGTGATACACTTCCACAAACGTGTGTTGTGAAGAGCAGACTTTGATAGATCCTGTTCTTGAAATCACACAGGGTGCCCACTCACACCTGATTGGCACCCCATTGACTCAAATTTCACCTTCAAACTAACTGCCAATCCCAGAGGTTCACATACTTTTGCCACTCACTAATATGGAATATTCGATCATTTTCCTTAATAAATAAATGACCAAGTATAATATTTTTGTCTCATTTGTTTATTTGGTTTCTCTTTATCTACTTTTAGGACTTGATTGAAAGTCTGATGATGTTTTAGGTCATATTTATGCAGAGATATAGAAAATTCTAAAGGGTTCACAAACTTTCAAGCACAACTGTAAAGCAGGGTCCTGGGGGGCCACAGTGGCTGCAGGTTTTCATTCCAACCAGTTTCCTAATTGGAAGACAGTTCTTAGTGATAACAGAACTTGGTATTTAACTAAATTTCTTATTAGTGCTTACTTTCATCCAAGACAAATTTTAGTTATATTGTAGAGTTTCCTTCTCTGAGGACATTATCCATATGTTTTGCAGACCAGAACAGATTTGTTCTTCTTGGCCGTTCCCTTTTGTCGCTTATTAATTTCTAAATATTTCATTAACATAAATACTTCATGAAGCAAATTCACCATTGTAAATAGAACATAGTTAGCTGGAGAGCTGGTGCTTTCTTTGTTACTAGTATTTTGTTACTACCTAGTGTCTGGTTAAGAAAACAGGACACAATTAAAACCTAAATTCAGGAGTTTAAAAACTAAAATAGGCAATTAAGGGTTCTGATTCATATGAAGGAAGTTACCTAAAATTAATTCCAAAAAACACATTGATTTAGCAGCAAAAAAAAAATGTTTTAATTAAGAAATTGGTTGAAGTGAAACCTGCAGCGACTATGGCCCTTCAGATGTGTGAGTGAGGATCCCTTCTCTAAATAGACGATTTGGACTCTGTTTGCCTTTGGAAACATAATTCAGTGTTCACTTGATACGATAACATAATTTTATTCTTTAAAGGCTCGTCATTGACTGCTGCGGAGATAGCAGTTAACACAATATCTGAAACTTTACCAATGCATGACCCCGGTCTACCAGTAGATGGCAGTGATGGCACATGATCAGAATTTTACAAGAAAAATGAGATTTTCAGAAAAACGAGTCGTGTTAGGGAGTTGGTTTAAAAAATGAACTAATCACAGGTAATAATTAAACTAATTGAGTAAGTGAGTATGGCAGAACAGATCCTCAGGAAGTGACCCTGACACCTATGGTGTAAAGTGTCTGCTTTCAGTCAGTGTTCACTCATATGCTGTTTCAGTTTTAACAGGCACAGAAGTATACAGAGAAGGGAAGACGTCAAGCCAGTGCCATGAAACTTGTGGTCACATTAAAAGCTTACTTTGAAAAGTATCATTTGCAACAGGTTCCTTTGTACAGAAGCAAGATTTTGATTCAATGCTAAGCATTTTATTTATACATTTGTTTTTCTTTGGTCTCTGCTAGTACTTTAAACATTCTTGTTCTAAACTGCTTGCTTATTTGCTATGTTAGTATACTGTATCTCATCTTGACATGTAGAGAGTTTGTGATTTTCTTCTTCTGCTTTTAATATGCATGTCTAGCACTTTATGGCATTTAACAGAGTGTCTTTTTAATATAATGCAAATTTCAGTTTAATACAAAGTGGGGTACAGTAAGCGGGCTTTGGGGATAATGGGTACTGATTGATTTCTTGTTGAAATTCTCTCTTTAAGTCTCTCTTCTTTTCCTTGCTTTTCCTTGCTAATTTTCCACTCATCAGGTATAGGCAGAGTGTCTTTTGGAGCTTTCTTAGGTAGGTGTTTTTTTCATCGTCTTAAAGAAATCCATTCCTCATGCACTTTACTACTGTGTGGCAATACATTTTAAAGTATTTATCTTTAGGAGAACTTGAATTCTTCAGGCTTATGTGTAAATTACTGAATAGCAGAAACAATTGTACAGTGTCAGCATGCTATTGTGTTTAGAGCTTACTGTAAAAGGTGCTGCAATTAAATAATAACAAAATGTTGTTTATTAACAGTTGTCATGAAAAACAATTCTGTTACCTAACATCACTTCACATCTTTCTAATGGAGTTTAATAAGATTTAAAATGGCTGGTTGATAAGATTAAAAAATGTGTGATATACAGTAGATTTTATTTTTAGATTTTAAGCATTTCAAATGCAAACATCTGTCTCCCTTTTCACTGATTTTGATATTTATTGGTAGTAAGCAGGCCATTCATTTTGTTATTTATGAAATTGATAGATGGATGGACGGACGGACAGACAGACACATGGTGCCATATTCAATAGATACGAAGATACACAAAGTACTATGATAAATTTCAAAAGCCCAATGATAGATAGATAGATAGATAGATATGAAAGGCACTATATAATAGATAGATAGATAGATAGAAGGTGGTCCAGATCTAATTATGCAATTTTCATTATGCTGTAACCTATTAAGTTTATTACATAAAAAATCACCTGAAAAATCCCGGACCATCGAGAAGTGTGCGAACTGACGACATGAAGAATCGTCTTTGCACTAAACTGTAATCGTTCCCACATAAATCAAAGTCATCCAGATGATCTGGATCTGCATAATTAGATCTGGACCACCTGATAGATAGATAGATGGATATGAAAGAGACTATATGATTGACAGATGGATAGATAGATAGATATACTGATAGATAGATAGATATACTGTAATATATATATATAGAGAGAGAGAGAGAGAGAGAGAGAGAGAGGGTGGTCCAGATCTAATTATGCAATTTTCATTATGCTGTAACTTACTAAGTTTATTACATAGAAAATCACTTGAAAAATCCCGGACCATCGAGAAGTGTGCGAACTGACGACATGAAGAATCGTCTTTGCACTAAACTGTAATCGTTCCCACATAAAGTCATCCAGATGATCTGGATCTGCATAATTACATCTGGACCGATTAGATAGACAGCTCTGACTAAACATTATTTTCAGCTGGTGATCAGCCCTGCCATATGTAAGGTGTAGAGGGCACATGGTTTTAAACCGGGCTTAAAGCGTAGCGTACAGAAGAACAAGTTAACAATCTTTAAGTATAGAAGAAGAAGCAAAGAACTTTTTAAGTAGATAGATAGATAGATAGACAGATAGTATTCAGTAGATAGATAGATAGAAAGATATGAAAGGTAGTATTCAGTATAGATAGATAGATAGATAGATAGATAGGAAAGGCACTATATAATAGATGGATAGATATGAAAAGCACTGTATGATAGAGAGATAGATAGTGAGATAGATATGATAGACAGACAAAGGGCATTGTATGGTAAATAGATACTCAAGTGCTTTGGATGAATGTTTATTTTTTCAAAGTAACTTTTTAAATAAAAAATAAGAAAAAATCCAAAGCTTTAATACATTCGATTAACATACACTCGATATAAATAGCTAGATATGAAAGGGCCTGTGTAATAAACTGATTTGTAGATCGATGGATATGAAAGGACTTGTATAATTAATATATAGATATGTATATTCCTAAATTTAACTTTATTTAATAAAAAATAAAAAACACAAGACAATATATTCATTTAGCATACAATCAGAGAGAACTTATATATTAGATAGATACGGCAGATAGATAGATAATAGACAGATTAACAGATTGTGAATTTCCCCTTGGGATTAATAAAGTATCTATCTATCTAATAGATAAGTAGCTTGAAAGGAAATATAAGATAAATAGATCTGAAAAGGCACTATATATTTAATAGTTTATTATTAATTGCTGTAACAGTGATGCATGTTTATTATAATTTGCAAATATCTGTACACTTTTTTAAAGTTAATCTACATTTCATATTCCTAAACAGCCCACTGTCCTAGTTTGAGAGAAGAGCACACATTTTGAAAACAGAATTTAATGTTTCTTCTAAACAATTTTTACTTTTCTTTTAACAAGATCACTTATTTTATTTTTATTTTTTTGTGTGATTGTATATATATTTTTTGTTTTAACTGAAACATTACAATGGATGAGGGTCTTCTGGGACACTGGGGTTGACTAACAACAAAGTAAAAGTAGACATCCAGGGGGCTGTGAGAGGAGAGTGTGTGGTCAGGAAATGCAGCTGAGGGTGCCCGGCGCTGGTCCTGGGATGATTTTCAAACGTGTAAGTTTGGCCAGATGAGTACCTTGTACAGTTTTTTAAATTCTATTCATGCTTGTCCAGCCCAGATTGAATGTCAGCGTGCTCCTTGTAGGGTGACATGACACTTGCCACAGCTGAACATTCTTTTTTTTTCTTTTTCCTCCCACTCTTCTCTAGATGTCATCTTCATCACAACCCTGACCTTCCTATGGAAAGTGTCGGCGATAACTGTTGTAAGCTGTCTTCCTCTTTACATCCTGAAGTACTTGAAGCGCAAGTTCTCTCCGCCAAGTTATTCCAAGCTTACCTCATGAATCTGACTGGATGTCTTATTGTGACACTTTTTCATGGATGCGCCGCTGGGTGCCCGAGAAGGCAAGAATGTCTTTGATTGGGTGAAAACCAGAAGGGTGGACAGGCAAAGCGTATATCCAGGCAGAGCACAAAATGGAGAGAGGGTTTCCCGTGAGTGTAAGACGGTGTGCAGTAATGGACTTTATTAAATGAAGATAACGCAACTGGAATCCGCGTTTTAAACTGTTTAGATTGTCTTCGGTTATTTTTCATTTTGTTTTTTAAGAGCCATTGAACTCCTCTGCCAATGCTTTTTTTTATTTATCAAGCTCATTTACCATAAAAGACAGATAACTTTGCAAGTGGCAACTTTTTTTCCTTTTTTTTTTTATATCTGGAATCATTAACATTAGGATCTCATGACTTTAGAATGCTTTTCCATAAAGTGTTTCGCTGCTAACCTGATTTAACTCGTAAGACGACAATTATTAATAATATTGCACTAAGGTTATTAAGTACAGAATTATGGGAGCACTGTGTTATTTGTTCTGGGAACAACGGTATTGAGTACATTTCCAGCACTCCTCTTTTGTGAAACTTGATGAGCGAAAAACAAAGCCGAAAATGTGCCAGAGTTGCACAAAGTCAGAAGATGCACATTTTGCTTTTCTGGTTTGCACAGATTCCCTGTTTTATCTGCATATCTTGTGTTCCAAGCATACAGTTTTTCGTGCACTTTTCTAAATCAAATATCGTTTCCCCAAGCCTAGTTATAGAGAGAGCAATTTGTGAGTGCGTGTCTGTGTGTGCCCGCCATGGCATGGCTAGCTTTATTATCTGTGTGACATTTTGATTATTAATGACTCATATATCTTGGATTCATCTTTACTTATATTTCTCAGGTAGAAAATATCTTCCTTAAGCTTTGGTGTCATTTTCACAGAAATGCTATTCAGGACATTCAGAAAAGCTAAAGAGTGCATCAGTTTCAGAGTGGGCACCAAGCACTTGACGGCTTTGCATTTTTAGGTTGCGTGAAGTTACTAGAAGCTCCCAGTTTTATTTTATTTTATTTTTTATATTACTCAACATTGAAATCCCACTCCATATTTACAGTTGAACTCAAATCTTGTGCTTGACTCTACAGTAAGAGAGCATTTTACGGTATTCATTTCATCAGTGTTCGACTTCCTGGCGATCACATCATTCCAGTAGAAGCTGTTTCGTTTTGTTGAAGTAAGTTACTGATTTAGTTGTAAATCTTTTTGGACGAGGGGGTTGGTTGATTGGGGGTCTGTTCTTTGTATTTATGAATTCTGCTCTTGGTTAAACAGCAATAAATTTCTTTTTCTTTTTTTTTTTTTGTCCCTTTTTCAAAAAATAAAAATCCAACCATGTCATTTGTGGAAATGTGTAGAATTCCCTCACTTAATCTTCGTATATGTCGGTAAGCGCCATCCTATATCATGTTCAGCTAACGTGAACCTGAGGAGGTAAACGGTGACTACAGTGACCCCTCGCTATATCGCGCTTCGACTTTCGCGGATTTTAAATGTACGCATATCTAAATATATATCACAGATTTTTCGACTGGTTCGCAGATTTCTGTGGACAATGGGCCTTTTAATTTATAGTACATGCTTCCTCAGTTTGTTTGCCCGGTTGATTTCATACAAGGGACGCTATTGGCGGATGGCTGAGAAGCTACCCAATCAGAGCACGTATTACGTATTAAATAAAACTCCTCAATGCTATACGATATGCTTCCCGTGCGGTGCTTCGCAGACTTCAAAGCTCTAACAGCCCGTATTGATTTTTGATTGTTTGCTTTTCTCTGTCTCTCTCACTCTCTCTGCTCCTGACGGAGGGGGTGTGAGCAGAGGGGCTGTTTGCTTAGAAGATACGGACACTCCTCTAAAAAATGCTGAAAGATTACCTTCACATTGATCCCTTCATTGCGGCCACTTAATCGCGGTGCTCGCATACTTAAAAGCCCAGCAGCCCTATTGATTTTTGATTATTTACTTTTCTCTCTCTCTCTGACATTCTCTGCTCCTGACGCGCACTCCTTTGAAGAAGAAGATATGTTTGCAATCTTTTAATTGTGAGAAAGAACTGCCATCTCTGTCTTGTCATGGAGCACAGTTTAAACGTTTGACTAACGGGTGTTATTTCATGTCTAGAGGGCTCTAATGTTAAAAAACGTATTTAGAAGGTCGTAAACAGGTTTTCAATGCTCTAAGTGCGAAAATATTAGATTTATAAATAAAGAATCCTACTTCGTGGAAATTCATTTATCTGTCTGGAGCGGATTAACTGCGATAAACGAGGGTTTACTGTATAACTGTGCGGAGAATATTTATGCAGATCCAAATCGTCTGGATGGCTTTGATTTATGCGGGGAGGATTCTTAATGTCGTCAGTTCACCCACTTCTCGATGGTCTGGTATTTTTCTGGTGATTTTCTATGTAATAAACTTAATAAGTTATAGCGTAATGAAGATCTGGACCACCCTATACTTCTTTGTGACATATGTCACTCTGCGTTATGTTCCATGAGCCTCTAACAGTAGGGAAATTCACATACTTATTATGTACCTGTTTGTCTCATCACTCATAAGCTGAAAGATACTTTCTGGAAAAAAGCAGCTTGAAGGAGTTGAGTGGCTGGTAATCCGTAGTGTCCACTAGCATCACGTGTGGTTTGCAGTCCAGCTGCCAGCTTGCCTCCCACGCCTGTCCTGTATGTCTGTGTAGTTCTCCCAGGGCGAACACTGCCATAGTACGCCTGGCTCGAGCGTGTTTTGCTCTTCGATCAGCTCATGCAGGTACCGGTCTTTCATTTTTCGATTTCCAACTCGTGTGAATTAAAAAATCGAAAGTGGAGGAGTGTCTGTGTAGTCCTATGTGTAGGCACATCAGTTGGGGTCGATTAGCTGATGCAGGTACCCGGCTTTCACTTCTGTATCAAAATCAAGTTTCAATAAGCCAGAGTCTGATTCTGCAATAATATACAATAACTAACATGCAAGTGTTTTCCTTTGCACGTTCACTTTGCTCTCTTGGCCGATGCCGGTGCCATTATAAACGTTTTTTTACTCTATGCTACTCAAACACACGCAGAGATGTAACGTTAAGTCAATGAGTCTTAACAGTTTTCTTAGAAAAGAGAGTCTACCTATAATATAACGCTGAGTTTTATCAACGTTTACAGATTTTTTTCGCCTTCTTCCCCTGAATGTTGACTTTACCGTAGTTTATATCTGCCCTCGACATCCGCCCTAAAAGAGGTGAAGTCCAAAAGTGTCCAAAAATTTGCACTGTGAATTTCTTTAAAAGCTTTTTATTTCCTGAGTAGCAACTAACAGGACTGATGGATAAACGGGATCAGAGACAAGTGGAATCTATCGGTGCTGGTCGACTATTGGTGGACACGGAAACGAGAAACATCAGGTTTGGAGTAGAAATGAAAATCAGCAGTGAAACATTTGTAGTTCATTTGAACGAACGTAATGCGTCAGCATCATTCAGCGAGTAAACCCACTACAGCCAGTGAAAGTGCATTTCAGGTTTTTTCAAATTCCTTTGTGATGCCAACAATCGGAAGTTCGGTTTGTGTAAAGTTTGAAGCTGTCTACGAGAATCACCAAACATTTTTCAGGAGGCAAGACTTTGGAAAGAAATGTGTTGTCCAGCGTAGTGACTTCTCAATCCGGCTGTCAAATGGTGACGACACTGACAGCATGGCCTCGGTCACCTTCTTAAAGACACTGGACCTTTGGCTCTCTGCTTCAGCCTGGAGTACTGTGTGCGCCCCAGAAATGGCGGCTAAGCTTTTACCGGACTACACTTGGGTGTGCCACTTGCCATCTTATTTGATATGGTTGATTTTTAATTGCTTTGACAGCCATCAAAAATGAAGTTTAAACATTGATTGTTTTAAAATCGTCACCTCTTAAGTGGCTATAATAAAATTTAAGACTGTGTATCTGGATCAGTGCGCAACGTTTTCACCATTTCATCTCATTTGGAATGAAGTGCCCCCATTGTACATGGCAGAAGGTGAGTGCCGCCGTTCAGTCACTCGACTTCATGTACTGGAGCCCGGTGCAGAATGGACATGGTCGTCTCATTTTGACAGAACCTCCTCCACTCTCTACACATTATCTGAAATGCACAAGTTCAAAATGACAAATGTCACAAGCGGAATGTGTTTAACAGATGAAGACAACCGCACATTTAGTATTGGTACAATTCACAGAAACTAAAACTTCTACAGCACCTGCGTCCTTGTAGGAAGTTTGAAGTCCAAGTGTACTGGAGCTGGGCATCTGGGCAACCCAAACCATCAAGGCGGAGATCTTCGGTTGGCATTTGACAAATGAGGAGTGAGAGTCCTCTGGCCATCACTGCGTAGCTCAGACAGGTAAATGTGAAAGGAGCCATACTCGATAGATAGGAAGATACGCAAAGGACCAGGATAGATTTAAAAAGCCCATAGATGGATAGATGTGAAAGGCGCTATATAATAGACAGACAGAGAGATACCAATATTAGTATAGTAGGCAAGATAGATAGACAGATAAACAGCATTATATGACAAACAGATACTCAAGTGTGTTGGATGAATGTTTTTGTCAAAGTAACTTTTAATAAAAAATAAGAAAAAGTACAAAGCTTTAAAATATTCAATTAACATATACTCAGTATATATAGCTAGATATGAAATGGCCTGTGTAATAAACAGATTTGTAGATAGATGGATATGAAAGGACCTTTATGATAGACAGACAGTTGGATATGAAAGGACTTGTATAATTAATTAATGGATGGATGAATAGAACGAGAGCGGCACGGTGGCGCAGTGGGTAGCGCTGCTGCCTCACAGTTTGGAGACCCAGGTTCACTTCCCAGGTCCTCCCTGCGTGGAGTTTGCATGTTCTCCCCGTGTCTGCGTGGGTTTACTCCCACAGTCCAAAGACATGCCAGTTAGGTCCCTGGTGTGTGCTTGGTGTGTGGGTGTGAGTGCCCTGCAGTGGGCTGGCGTCCTGACCGGGGTTTGTTTCCTGCCTTGCTACCTGTGTTGGCTGAGATTGACTCCAGCAGACCCCTGTAGTTAGGATATAGCGGATGGATGAATAGAAAGATATGTCAGTGCCTTATTTAGTAATAAACATACAAAACTAATATATTCAATTAAACAGCACTTTATGAAAGGGCCTATTTGATAGATAGTGGCTTTTATATCTATGTGTAATTTCATAGAAAAAAAAGTGAAAGGCACTATATGATAGTTGTGAAAAGCATTTTATATAACATTATTAATAGAAGTCTCAGGCTTTATATATGATGCAGTTAATAGAAAGGAAAGGCACTATATGATGTATATGAAAAGCACTATATATAATGTAATTAATAGAAGTGAAAGAAACTATATAATGGATGTGAAAGGCACATTGTATAATGTAGTTAACAGACGTGAAAGGCACTATATGTATATACTGTAATAGATATGAAAGAAACTATGAAGAGCACTATATAATAAACAGTAATTAAAGGGAATATATTAAAGATAGATTGATATGAAGGGCACTAATATAACGAACAGATGCAAACGGATATCTTAGTGTAGATAGATAAGAAATGTATTCTGTAAGGTTCAATAGTAAATATAAAAGACACTGTATGATAGGAAAGATAATATATATATAATAGATTTAAAAATCATTCTATAAGATAGGAAAGACACAAGATGATTTAAAGGACTAGCTAAACAGATATTTGGCAGATCAATTGGTTGATTTGAAAGTTGTTGCACTTGATGGATGAACTGATAGAAAAGGCACTTGGGTAGAATGGGCCGTTTATAAAACGAGACAAGAAAGGCACTATATGATAGATGACCACAGTGGCATGTTGGGGTGGGGGGGCTTCTGGGGCTTTAGCCCCTGATCTTCGTGACACCCCACCACGTCCCAAGATATCAGGCATGTGGCCCCTGATTTTCAAGAGCCCATCCCCTCTTCCTCCTGCTCTGTGTTCTGAAATACATGGACAACTCCTGTGAGAAATCTCTCCACCACTCCCTGAGTGTGCGATTCAAGGGGTCCCGGACACCCCCTAATAAGTGCTACCTGTAGTGACACACCGCAGGCTCAGGGTGAAGCAGGTTAGGAAATGGATCGATGGATGGGTATGAAAGGTGCTATATGAAATCAATTTAGATATGACAGGTCGCATATTTGGGCATTACAGTGGCATAGTGGTGGCGCTGCTGCATCACAGAGAGACTGGGGGTCACGTCCTGGGTGCTCCCTGCAAGGAGTTTGCTTGCTGTCCTTGTGTCCCCCCAGGGTGCTCCAGTTTGCGATTTCACTGAAATAAAGCATTCATAATTAATAAAGAAAAAATAAATAAAAGCCTATTTCTTGACATATTTAATTCTTTATGCTCAGATATCATTGTTTTTGATTTTTATCCTCACGTTTCACAATATATTGTTTGCTTATTTATTTTGTCCGAAAACTTCCTTCATCGACTTCTACGGTTTCTCTGTTCCTGATTTCCTTTAATGCACCAGCAGAGGGCGCCTTACTCGCTTTCCAGCTACAAGAGCGTCATGCCGGCTGCGTGCGCGTTCCCGCCGTGTTCATGTGAACGTGTAACCAGGGTGGGCGCCCACTGTGAACTGGTCTCCGTTCTACCTGCTTTGTGCCACTTGCTGTGGGCGGGTGAATGGCACCGCTAGAGAAAACCTGCCACGGCCACACGTGAAAGGTCTCCGCAAATCCTTTAAGCGGTGTGGTGATTCCGCGTTGCTGTTTTTGAACCTTTGAGTTTACTGGCCTCCTCGAGCCCAACAATGGATGGATGCAAGCTGGATGACAAAAATTATTTACGGATAGCCGTGTCGACCTCCGCCCATCTGCTTCCATTATTTTGTCCTGATGGTTGTCCCGGACGGAATGCCGATCTTGCAGCGGACACGCGCTCGTGTGATGTCAGCAGGGGGCCAATTAAGGGAGGGTGGAGCACATCCTCCGCCCCTCCTGCTGCAGTCACTGGAACACGCTGGATGCTTTAAAGCTGAAGGTGGCCAGGGATCACCTCTGCTGTCCTTGTCTGGTCAAAAAAAGAACGGAAGGACAGAAAAATCTGTCAGGATAGCCAGTCCATGGGGTTTCAAAGCTGCGCTTTAGTAATCAAACGCTTTAAATCAAGAATATATGTTTTTGGCTTGGCATGCGAGTCTACACAGCGATTAAATGTAAGGAGCTGTCAGCACAATTTAAATTAATTTTGGTACAAATTAAGTGAAACATCAAGAGCAGCTGCCATCCTCCGTCCAATCGTCTGCGTGCAGTAGTGGCGTTTGACCAGAAGGTGGAGCCCTTGCACCTCGCACTACTGACGACAAGCGCCAACAGAGTAGAGTGCGGAGCGTGAAGCGCGGCAGGCGTGCGGGACGCAAAACTTCAGATCGGTTTGAGATACTTGGACCACCTTGTTGATTTTCTTCCTTTTTTTCTTCGTGTCCAAAGTTTCAATGCAATTTCAAAGCTAAATAAATCTTTTATCGGAATCAAAAATGGTGAGCGCAGAGACCACGTGGTGAATACAGGGTGGTCCATATCTAATTTTGCAGATCCAGATCGTGTGGATGACTTTGATTTATGCGGGGACGATTCTTCATGTCGTCAGTTCGCACACTTCTCGATAGTCCGGGATTTTTCGGGTGATTTTCTATGTAATAAACGTAATAAGTTATAGCGTAATGAAAAGTGCATAATTAGATCTGGACCACCCTATACATTTATTGCCCTTCAGACAACGCACGAGTTATTGTGTTCTGTTATTTCTTCCGTACTACTATTTTATTAATACTTGGCTGACCTTTTTATCAAAGGAGACTTAACAAAATTAGAGATACAATTAATTGGATTTTTTTTTTCTTTCCATTTGGAGCACTGGCAGCTGAAGTGACTTTCTTATGGTCACACAGTGTCAGTCAGTGAATTTGAACCCACAACCTCGGGGTATGAAGTCCAAAGCCTTAATCACAACGACTGTCACCTCACTTACTGGATCCCCAAAATTCGGTGACTCCTTTTCTCCTATATAATAAATTTCATTGCTGGTGCCCTATATGGGTTGTTGCATTAGCTGACATAATAAACTTTATTACTGGTGCCCTGCATGTGTGTCCCCTTCTCTTCTTTAATTAACTTTATTGCTGGTGCCCTATATGGGTGACCAGTTATCTCCTAAAATAAAACTCATTACTGGTTGCACAGCCGGGATTCGTAACCCTCGCCCGTTGTCCCCCCAGCACGTTTGGAAAGTTTTCTGCCCACACCTCATAAAGACATGATGGTTAGCGGCTCTGAATTCTCCCAGTTTCAGCGACTGTGGAGAACTGGTGTCCCGTCCTGGCTCGGTTTCCGCTTTGCGCCCGATACTTCGGTTTACGAGCTGATTATCTGTATGGCGACTGCTTCTTCACGCACTCCAATTACTTATTACACGTTAGCAAGACTGAATATTAATAATTCTTTGCATTTGTATAGCGCTTTTCTCACTACTAGATTAAGGGCCCAACAGAGCAGAGTCCCTTTTGGCATTTACGGGATTCGAACCGGCAACCTTCCGTTTGCCAGCCTCAGAGCCACCACTCCGCCGAACATTCAACAACTGGCGTATTCATTTGCGTTATTAATCTTGATCCAATGTTTGAAAAATAAGCGTTCCACTTTTTGGGCCATCAGAGATGAAAAACGAGTAACATCATGTCGGCCCACTTTCATTTTCAGAATCTTTGTTAAAATTGCAGTTGAGTTATGCCAGGCCCAACACGGGTTCCTGGGTCAAATTGACTGGCAAAGCTCTGTGGCACATTCCCATGTCTCATTAATGGGATGTTTACTGGCCCAGTAAAATCACGTTGGCCCAGACCAGACTGAACTGGTTAATAAAGGAATCCGTCTCGTCACAAAACGGGGGGACACGCGAAATCATGTGTTTAAATAACCTAAGAAGTGTTAGGGGGCGCAATAGCAGACCTTCGCATTGTGACGCCTTGCTCAACGCCAGCTATTTATCTGTTATCCGGAACCAGGATTGGGGCCAATAACAACCCAGTCATCCATTTTTATGATAACGGGTTCTCCGTTTACAGATCCACTGGCACTAGTGCTTTCTCTCGTAGTTTAAAGTCTTAACTGCTTGGAATTTCCGTTTGCAGCCAAATCTCCGCGGTAATTAATGGAATCTTTTGGGACGCGCTGCATTTCCACGTTTGGCCACAAGATGTCACTGTTAGCCTGTGCGGCAGTTGCCTTCAGTCGCAGTGTGGGAGAAGAAGTCGCCAGTGCCGCGTGCAGCTGTCTGATCGGACCCATCAAGCAATTAAAATCCTGACTGCATGGGTTTCGTTTTTCAACAATATCGGAAGATTTACTTTTATTCTATATGTATTTTTTAATCTTCTTTTTCATTAAATTATGTTGTAGCATAAGACAATTTGGTTTTTTTTTTTTGTTCTGTAATATGACTGACGCCATCTGAAGATGCAGCTGTCGCTTGACCAGCACAGGAGCCAAACCCTCCGCAGGGTCACACCAGTCTGCTGTCAGGGCCACCCGTGGCCCACCGCACCAACGCTCCATGATGATTCTGAGTTTTCTCTTTTGGAAATCATAACATCATTTCCCCGTCTCTAATGGTCTGATTACTCGCATTAATATCTGCGTGACTTCTGTAAGGGGGTCATCACACTGAGGTTGCGTCACCTGGCAGTTTTATGCTTTTGTTTGCACATTAGCTATGCTTACCTGTCAGAGACGAGCAATAGAAGACATTTAAAAATGATGTTTGTCCTACGCCTCTCCTTGGCACCTTCATGTGTCTCAACCTCTGTTGCCTACGTGTCCCCTCGGACATCTCTTCTCAGTATCTTTGTGCCTCTCAACCTTTGTTCACTGCCTGTCCCCTCAGTGGTCCTCCTGCACCTCTCCGTGTTACCCTCACAGGGCAATGTGTCTCTTGTGTGTCTCATCGTCTCTTGCCCTGTGTGTCTCCTCTCTTTGGTCTCCTCATGCGTCTGGACCTCTCCTTGTTACCCTTGTGTATCTCAATGTCTCTTTCACTGTGTGTCCCCTCAATGTTCCTCCTCTTCTTGTTACCCTTGTGTGTTTTAACCTGTGTTGTCTACGAGTACCCCCAGTGGTCCTCCTACTCCCTCTCCTTAATTTCTTAATGCGTCTCAACCTCTCTTGTCCTGTGTGTCCCCTCAAAGTGCCTCCTACTCTTCTCCTCGGTCTTCTCGTGTGTCTCAACATCTCTTACTCTGTTTTTCCCCCCAGAGGTCCTCCTACTCCTCTCCTTGGTCTAATCGTGCTTCTGCACCTCTCCTTATTTACCCTCGTGTGTCTCAAGGTCTCTTTCATTGCATGTCCCCTCATTGTTCCTCCTCTCCTTAGTTTCCTCATGCGTCTCAACCTCTCTTGTCCTGTGTGTCCCCTCGGCAGTCCACCTACTCCTCTCCTTGGTCTCCTCATGGATCTGCACTTCTCCTTATTACCCTCATGTGTCTGAACCTCTCTTGCCCTGTTTTTCCCCCCAGAGGTCCTCCTACTGCTCTCCTTGGTCCCCTCGTGCGTCTGAACCTTTCTCACCCAGCTCTTCCTCTCTCGATTGGGTTCCCCCAAATCTTCCCTCTCAGATTCTGTCATTTTGAGGCTCGCCTGCTGGCCGCCTTGTGATTACCACCAGAGGTAGATGGGCCCCCTTTCCCCTGATGTGAAAACATCATTCGTGTTTTTGTGAATAATTCTCGTCTTTGATGGCGACTCGGGTTGAGCCTCGTTAGTATTTAGCGACCTACCGTCGCATTCACTCTGCTGTCGTTGAAATTCTCCATTTTAACTCCAAAAAATGAAAATAAAAACAAAATGTACAATCGGGAGCTGAACTCCACACCCCTAACATATCACGTCATCATCCCTACCACCGAGCCAACCTGACCAATCAGATTGCTTGTAGGGCCCGGACACACCCACTCACACACACACTCAGTGGTGTTTTATTATGTAGCCGATATAGAAAAGCTGAAAACCTCAGCGATGGCCGACACGTGTGGCAGACATTTCTGTGGGAGAAGCTGGCATATTGCTGCCCCCTGCTGGTGCACTGACCCTCTTATCAGGAGAATTTCCTCTCTGCTATAATTTCAATTGAAATAATTGCTGGCAGATATAACAGAGTTTAGAAAAAACCGCTTGAGCCATTTCGGGGTCACTGGGCGTACAAAACTATCTAAGGACCACCAGACGTATGGAGGGACCCCGGCGTGTATGAAGCGTAAGAACATCACCCGGTCCGCTCACACGCACAGAGTCACTCGGAGTCAAACAGGACAAACCCACACAGACTGTGGGGGCCGCTGAAGACCCCCCACGGCCAGACAGACAGGGCATGAGATTCAAACACAGGGCACAAAGTCCCAGTGCCCCCCCCCATAAGAATGCTGATTATGAAAGAAAGGAGGTTGTCCGCGTAGAACTTCCGTTAGGTGTGAGCAGGCGAAAAGGCAAACGATGGAGCAAAGTCACTCGTCACCTTCAATCGTGATCTCCACTTTGGCTCTGCTAATATAATATTGCTCTTATGTCAATAATTACACTTAAGCTCAGGGAAAGAACAAAAGACCCCCACGGATGAGGTAAGAGCAGGTATCCGCTCTCTTTACTGGACCACAGCGTCCACACAAGTGCTGCCCACCTCAGGCAGATCCGAGCGCTCGCTTCAGGGAGTGTGACACACTTTCAACAAAGCCAGGGAGGAGACGCCTTGAATTATTAACAAAATGGCTTGCAGCTCCCTCTTTGGTGAATTTGCCCACCCCTGCGGGGGCAGGCGAAATCTTTGTGTAGGTCTGTCTGAATAATCGCCGTCCTCGTTGTTTAAGGAAGGCCATTGTTTGTAGCGTTATGTCTATTTATAGTGTGCCCAGCTCTCGACATTGTCCCCAACTCTCCTGGAGGGCCTGCCGTTTACGTGAACCTTTTGTTTGCCAGAAGCTTTTTATATGCAGGGTTGGATACGATAAAGAGAAACAATCTGCCTTCAGGCTAAAGCTTTTTAGTGATATCAAACATAAATATTTAATTTTGCATCTTTGAAGTGTTCTTACTATTTCTGCATCTGTCTGCGCCTTTGCCTCTGGATGGACTGTCAATGTTTAGTTTATTTAAGCTGTGCTATTCATCTAAGATGGGTTAAAATCTAAATAATCAATGAAGATCTCGACGTTAATATATATATATATATATATATATATATATATATATATATATATATATATATATATATATATGTTAATAACTGTATATGTCTCTGTTACATGCCATTTAGTATGGGATTCATAAAAGCAGTGCTAATGTTTGTGGTGCGCCATCTGTTGGAATGACAAATGCAGTGTACATGTCTCTGTTATATGATGTTTGGTATGGGATTCATAAAAGCTGTGCTAATGCTTGTGGCGCTCCATCCATTGGAATGACAAATGCAATGCATACTGTATATTTCTGTTACATGCCATTTGGTATGGGATTCATAAAAGCTGTGCTAATGCTTGTGGTGCACCATCTGTTGAAACAACAACTGCAATGCAAATGTCCCTGTTCTATGACATTTAGTATGGGATTCGTAAAGGCTGTCCTAATGTTTGTGGAATGACAACCGCAGTGCACATGTTCTGTTATATGCCTTTTAGTATGGGATTCATAAAAGCAGTGCTAATGCTTGTGGTGCACCGTTTGTTGGAATGACAACTGCAATGCAAATGTTTCAGTTCTATGACATTTAATATGGGATTCATAAAAGCAGTGCTAATGCTTGTGGCGCTCCATCCGTTGGAATGACAAATGCAATGCATATATCTATGCTACCTGCGGTGGGTTGGCACCCTGCCCGGGATTGGTTCCTGCCTTGTGCCCTGTGTTCGCTGGGATTGGCTCCAGCAGACCCCCGTGGCCCTGTGTTCGGATTCAGCGGGTTGGAAAATGGATGGATGGATATCTCTGTTACATGCCATTTGGTATGGGATTCACAAAAGCAGTGCTAATTTTTGTGATACGTCATCTGTGGGAATGACATTTTTAATGCACTTTATTACTAAAAATGTTTTTGATACACCATCTGTTGGAATGTATTTTGTAATGCATGTAGTAATAAAATGCACTGCATTTGTCATTCCAACAGATGGTACATCACAAACATTTATAGTAATAAAATGCATTACTACAAATATTTGTGATATTCCATCTTTTGGGAAAACAAATGCAGTGCATATATCTCTGTTATGTGCCATTCGGTATGGTATTTATAATAGCAGTGTTAATGTTTGTGATGTGCCATCTGTTGGAATGAGAAAGGCAATGCATTTTATTACTAGAATTATTTGTAGTGCACCATCTTTTAAATTGGCAAATGCAACGCGTTTTATTACTTAAAAATGTTTGGGACACACTATCTGTTGAAATAACAGAGACACGGCAACTGGCTGGAGATACAGACTGATGCCCAGGCATTTATCCTTTTATGATGGTGGATATCTGCTGTCTCTCAAAAATGGAAAAGCTAGACAGTGATATTCAGTAAATACTTGTTTTGTCAAAACTGATTAGATTATGTGGCGTTGTAGTTAGTTTGGGTGCATCACAGCTCTAGAATCTCGATTTCCTCCTCTTAAATATGCTGGTTGATCAGCCCGGTCTGCAATTGGGGTCCAAAAACCTCCAGAGTTGGTCAGTAATACGGGAGTAAGGTGTGCTTCTGAAATATGCCTGTAGGTGTTGTGTGCCTTCAGTGAACTGAGTGGCATTGTGCGGAGCTGCTCGAGTTTGGATTTCTGCTGTTTATTCTTCAATTGTGAGGGGACTCGGGCGATTTTTTTTTTTTTCCTCCAAGCCGTCACTTCAGATTTTTTCAATAGACATGTGTGATCGTACTTTTTGATGCTGGTGCGTTTGTTCAAGAAGGGTTTGTACCCTGTGGTCAGACTGTTAGTCAATTACATTGAACTGCTGAGGCGTCTACAGGAAGGCATCAGGAAAGAAACTTCACACCAAAAGATTTCTTCACAGCGTTAATAGGGGCCAAATAACAAAAAAAGGGGCACCTTCACCAGATGTGACAGTGATTCAGTTCTCTCTGCGATGCCATATGGTGGTTAAAGGGAAGTGTCCGATGATGAATAGGAGGAAGTGTGTCCCTTGCGTTGACTTTTTTTTGTTAAACAGTAATAAACCTCAGACCCCCAGACATTTCTATCCTTGGTGTATTTTTCTCCCTCTTTCTAATGTCCCTTATAGTGACTGTACCCAGATGTATGCAATAAGGTCCCCAGGAGTCTCCAACATGGTTTTCCTCCAACAGCTTTGCATGTTAGCCTCATGTCCATCCACTGATCCATCAGCTGAACTTACAATAGTCTGACTGAAGGTCACTGGGACTGGGAACAGTTGTGGATGGGGTGCCAGTCCAGCACAGCTCACATTTACACACAAGTGCCAGGTAAGTGTCACCAGCTCACCTAACAGGCACGGGGCTGAGTGGCAGGAGGAAAAGAGGAGAATTGGGAGAAAATGATGCCATATCTAGGAAGGAACAGCACTAAGCTTGGTGCTACTGTGGATAGACTTGAAAGGCACTATATGATAGATAGATAGATAGATAGGTAGATATGAAAGGCACTATATAACAGATAGATAAATAGATATGAAATGCACTATATGATTGGAAGATATGAAGGGCACTATATGATGGAGAGATAGGTAGATATGAAAGGCACTATATAATAGATAGATAGGTAGATATGAAAGGCACTATATAATAGATAGATATGAAGGGCACTATATAATAGGTAGGTAGATAGATATGAAAGACATTATAAGATAGATAGATAGATAGATATGAAAGGCACTATATAATAGGTAGGTAGATAGATATGAAAGGCACTATATAATAGATAGATAGATAGATAGATATGAAAGGCACTATAAGATAGATAGACAGATATGAATGGTGCAATATGATAGATAGATAGATATTAAAGACACTATATAAAAGGTAGAGAAACAGAGAGAGAGAGAGCTTTATTTGTGCCAAGGGAGAAATCCATCTCTTCATAATGGCCATAAGTTTCATCTTCATTCTCTCTTCCACTACTACCTTCAACAGGTCCAGAGGGCTCCCCATAACTAATCCTGCCTTCTTTTGATGATCTCATGGGCCTCTCTTGAAGTGAATTTACAACATTTATTTCTATAGCACATTTTCATACAAATAATGTAGCTCAAAGTGCTTTACATGATGAACTTTTTTTCATATAGTGTCTTTCACATATCTATCTATCTATCTATCTATCTATCTATCTATCTATCTATCTATCTATCTATCTATCTATCTATCTATCTATCTATCTATCTATCTATCTATCTATCTATTTTGCAGGCCACATCTCTGTTTAAGACTTGCAAGGCAACACTTGCTGTTTTTCTTTAGCCCTCAGTTGGTCCAATTTTGGGGGTGATGCCTCTTTAAGTTACCAGCCCAGCACAACCAACTGGCCATCACAGAGTGGTAGAACATGTGAAGGATCTCGCTGCTAGTCTCCAAAGAAAATAAAAAGCAGTCTGCTGTGGCCCTGCTTCTCTGAATCGTCTGCGTTACTTGACCAGTCCAGTCGGTCATTTATGTGGACGCCCAAGTACTTGTAACAGTGCACCACCTCCAGTTCCACTCCATGAATAGTGACAGGGCATAGAAGCTCTTTCGTGGAGCAAAAGTCAATTGCCATACCACCTATGTTAAATGATGTTTTATTTAATTATACTCCATTATATTCTATCAGGCCATGTCGTGATATTCTGTCTAGGTGTGTATCTTTGCAGCCTGATGATGCTGTGATAGGCTCCAGGAACCCCGCGATCCAATTGTATTATTATTACAAGCTGTGCTACACAGCTAAAATTGGTTGAAATCTAAGGTATCACCAGACCCCAGTGGTAACAATTGCTGTGCACCAGCTGTTGAAATGTATTTTGCAGTGCATGTAGTAATAAAATGCTTTGCATTTGTCATTCCAACAGATGGTGCACCACAAACATTTGTAGTAATAAAATGCCATACTGCAAATGTTTGTGATATGCCATCTGTTGGAATGCCGCATGCAGTTCATGGGTCTCTGTTATATGCCATTTGAAATGGGATTTGTAAAAGTAGTGTTAATGTCTGTGATGTGCCATTTGTTGGATTGTAGTAATAAAATGCAGTGTATTTGTCATTCCTACAGATGGCACATCCCAAACATTTGTAATAATAAAATGCATTGCATTTGTCAAATGATTGTGAAGTGCCATCTGTTGAAATGAAAAATGAAATGCATTTTATTAGTGCAGACATTACCTTTGATTAGAATGTATTTTGTAATGAATATAACAAAATGCTTTGCATCTTTTATTAAAGCAGATGGCAACAACACAAACGTTTCTAGTAATAGAATGCCTTGTTACAAATGTTTTGTGATATCCCTTCTGTTGGAATGACAAACGCAGTGCATGATTCTCTGTTCTATGCAATTTGGAATGGGATTTATAAAAGCATTGTTAATGTCTGTGATGTGCCAACTGCTGGAATGTAGTAATAAAATGCATTGCATTCGGCAAATGTTTGTGAAGAGCCATCTGTTGGAATGAAAGATGAAACTCATTACTTCATGCATTAACATCTATTAGAATGCATTTTGTAATGCATGCAGTAATAAAGTGCATCACATTTTTCAATCCAACAGATGGTGCATGAAAAACATTTGTTGTAATAAGATAAATTACTGCAGATGTTTGTGATGCGCCATCATTTGGAATGACAGATGTAGCAACTGGGCGACACAAAGACCCACAGACACACAGAAGGCTTTAGGGATAAGGAACCAGAAGAACTGAAACAGGCAAACATTCATCACCTAAGAAATGAAATGTCGTGGCTAAAAGAGGAATGATTCGTAGTCAAGGTTCAAATGCAAAAGGTCAAAAGCCCCCCAGTTACCCACCCACCTAACAAGACTAGCTTGTGCCACATTGTGCCTGGGTACTCAGGGGGCCTTGCTTTTATTAAGGAGTATCATCCACCCATCCATCTGTTATCCAACCTGCTATATCCTAACTACAGGGTCACAGGGGTCTGCTGGAGCCAATCCCAGCCAACACAGGGCGCAAGGCAGGAAACAAACCCCGGGCAGGGTGCAAGCCCACCGCAGTAAGGAGTATCAGGGTTGGATTAAATTTTTAGACCAACGTGCATTTTCATTTTAGTCATATTTTAGTCATGCCATCTGCGTCGATTGAATGACTAAAATCTTATTTATTTTAGTCCACAAAAACTGCTTGCTCACTTAGTCACATTTTACTCATAACATCCTTCCATCCTTCTGTCCAACAGTTTCCTAAGCCCTCTTTGTCTATTTCTAAGTTGTGTGGAGTCAGGCAGACCCTCCCAAACAGAACAGGTGAAAAACTGGGCACAACATGGGGCATCAGTGCCCGGTTGGGGCACACCCACACACCCGGGGGGCAATTTGGACTCTCCAGTTAGCCACACATACTGAGTGTGCAGAGTGTGCTGCTGGGATAGACTTTGGCCCTCGTCACCCTGTGACAATATCTGCTACAGTGACTCCCTGTATTGAGTTCAAATCCTACCGAGTGGAGAGGACAAGGGAGACACTTATGGATTCCTGAGTTCCTTCTCGACCACTCAGGGGTCTGCTGATGAACAATGCCCGGTGATGCCACCTCATATCTCAGTTCAGACTCTTTTCATGTGTAGCCGCTAACTGGTGGAACGAGCTGCTTGCCTCTATTCAAACTTCTCACTCCCTCAATGTGTTTAAGAAGCGTTTGAAGACCCTTCGGTGAGTTTCTGTTTAATTGACACCCCTCTTCTGTGGGTTTTAAGTCTGGGCTTTGGCTGGGCCACTCAAGGACTTGTGCCCAAGCCACCCCAGCATTGTCTTGGCTGTATGCTTTGAGTCACTGTCATGTCCCCCCAGCCTGAGGTCATTTGCCCGCTGGAGCAGGTTGCCTTCAAGGACCTCTCTGTATTTGGCTACATTCATCTTTTACCTCAGTTCTGACCATTCTGTCTGTTCCTGCAGCCCACCAACATGCTTCAACATAGGGGTGGCATGAAGGAAAGTGGTAAGTAGTGCCCGGTCTTCACCAGACAACACGCTTGGAGTTCTGCCCAAAGAGTTCAATTTTTGATCCATCCAACCTGAGAATCTCTCTTTTGTCACACTCCCAGAGTCCTTTAAGTGCCATTTGGCAAACTCTGCCACAAACACGTGATTGATGGAAATGGAATCCATCTCGGCAGAGGACTCCTGAAGCTCTGTTAGACTGACTATTGAGATACCACCCTGACCAAGGCCCTTCTCATCCAGATACTCATTTTCACCCGAGTCTTGCTGGTTCCAAACTTCATCTATTGAGGCCAATGTGCTCCTGGGAAAACTCAAAGCTTCAGAAATGGTTTGATTCCCCCTTGGCCCTGATCTGTGTCTCACCACAATTTGATTTTCAGTGGTCCACAGAGAGTTCCTTGGTCTTCTTGGGTTGCTTTTTGTCCTGACATGAGTTGTGAATTGTGGGACCTTCTATACCTTTTTCTAAACAATGTCCCATGAATTTAATGTGCCACAGGTGGACCCCAGTCAAGTTCTAGAAACAATTCAAGGAGAATGAGTGCAAACAGGAGGCCCCTCATCTTCTCGGAGTCCTTCACATACTGTTTGCCAGTCTCCAACAGGACTGGACACCCTACCATAAACACCCGATTGATAGCGTGCTGCTGAGATGGTCGTCCTTTCAAAAGGTTTTCCTGTCCCACCAGAAGAGTTCTCAAGCTCTGTGAGGTAGGTGATGACCAATGTCTGATCTTCTCCGGATACAGTGTTTAGCATTTGGTCCAAAGAGTTACATTTTTTATCCATCAGACCAAAGTTTTTGAAATGCCGTCTGGAAAACTCCAAGCAGACTATCCCATACTATTTCCGTCTGACCACTCCACCATTAACACATAATTGATGAAGTTTTCCATCTCACAGATTTTCCCATCTCAGCAGAGGACTTCCAAAGCTCTGTTAGAGAAACCAGGAGGTTCTTCATCACCTCCCTGACCAAGGCCCTTTTTGTCCGGTTTCTCACTTTGGCTGGATTGCCAACTCTAGGTAGCGTCTTGGTGATTCCAAGCGTCTTCCATTTCACAATGATTGAAGCCACTGTGTTTCTTGGAACAATCAAAACTTTACAAATGGTTTGACGTCGTCTCCCTGATCTACACCTCACCACAATCTGATTACGGAGATCTACAGAGAGCTCCTTGAACTTAATGGATTGGTTGTCGTCTTGACATGAAGTGTGAATTGTGGGACTTTCTGTACGCAGGTCCACGTGTGCTTTTCTCAGTGATGTCCAATTAATTCAGAGGTCCAGAGGTGAACTCCAATCGAGTTCTAGAAACATCTCAAGGAGAATTATAGCAAACAGGAAGCAACTGACGACAGTTTGGTGTGCTGCAGCAAAGGCTCCGAATACGCCTATGAAGGAGAGTTTTCAGTTTTTGGTTTTTAACAAATCTGAGCACCGTTCTGAAAACATATTCTCACTTTCTGATTATGGGTTATCGAGTGAAGGCAGATGGGCAAAAATAGCTAACTGATCATTTAAATTTAGAAATACAATACAAGAACGTGAACAAAGTGAAAGGCCTGAAGACGTTCTGAATCCTCTGTGTGCGCTGCTTAGGGCTCAGGGGCTGGTAGAGGAAGCTCCGGCTTGAGGTCTCTGTAGCCTGAAAGGAGCCATCCCTGACCACTGGTGGCTGGTGGGGAGTCTCCAGTTCAGAACATGAGGAGGGACTGCTTTAACCTCCTTAGTCTTAGACGCGAGTGTCACTCGGGCAACTGTATAGGCGAGTCTCGCGTGAGCGTTAGAGCCGAGGATTGCTTGGGCTATAAAAATGCTAACAGCTTTAGTTCCGAGTATTACTTGGGCAACGGTATAGGGGTGTCCCAAGCGTAATCTGAGCAATGGTGTACATGCGACTTCTTCTAGCCTCATAATGGTGTCTTATAAGAAACGGTTTTCAGCAGTCCAGGTGTTGCATGTTCTAGACATTGAAATGGCCCGAATGTAACATGAGCAACGGTGTAGACACGTCTTATTCTAGCCTCGTAATGGCGTCTTGTAAGAAATGTTTTTCAGCAGTCCAGGTGTTGCATGTTCTAGACATTGAAACGGCCCGAATGTAACTTGAGTAACAGTGTAGACACGTCTTCTCTTAGCCTCGTAATGGCGTCTCGTAAGAAACATTGTTTTTCAGCAGTCCAGGTGTTACACATTCTAGACAGTGACACGAACAGTGAATCTGAAACTGATGCTCAATCGCATTTGGGTCTCTGTTGACCCTGCTTTGAGTAAACCAGCACCACGTCATTTTGATTTTGGGGGGCAGCGAGGAATAAAAATGAAAATTGACGGCCAAGATCCACTTACTTACTTGAAGTTATCAATTGATGATGATGATGATGACAATGTGATTGAAAGGATTGTTGGTGAGACGAACCGTTATGCTGAACAATGTCTTGTAAATGGCCGTACACCTAAGCACGTGGGAACCGGTATCTGCAGATAATATCTAATATTAGCATCATCATCAATATTATTTTTCATTTCATGTTGTTATTATTTTATCATTATTATACTTTTTTCAGTTCTGACTTTCTAGTTTTAATGTTTTGTATGTTTTACAGTAAAATGATAAGATTTAATAGAACCATCATAATTTTTTTGAGGCAAAAAATGCAGTGCTTTTTACATGTATTGTTAAGGAGGTTAATAAGACCTGCGAGGTGGGCAAGTGAGGGAGCCACACTGAAGAGGAGTAACACTCAAGGAGTAAGGGGGACGTTCTTGTCCGGCCGTTCTTTTGCACTTTGACGTCTTTCTTTGTGTTCCCCTCCCCAAAAGTAAATAACGTCTCTTTTTAGAATAGACACGGGTCTTTTTATATTCCTTGCGCCGTGGCTTTATGGTGAGTGGAGAGGCCAGAAGGTACCCTTTAATCAGCAGATGAAAGCCGCAAATACGATCAGGACATTTTTAAGAAGGAGCAAACTTCCCATTTAGAGTAAGGTGTCATTTTATAACCACAATTTTAAAATAAAGCATTGACATGATTGACTCATTTTCCATGCTATTTGGAAAAAAAAAAAAATGAGAACAAATGTGGAGCAAAGAATAAAAGTGCAGTGATTGAAGAGACCCCTTTTTTTTTTTTTTTACTTGTATTTGTAACTTGAAGTTACGGAGCCTCTTTGGTCCTCCTTGTATTGCTATTAACGGGATTCTTTCAGATGTCAGCCTAAAGAAGTGCTCTCCACAAGTCTTGTCATGGGTCTGTCTGTTCGAAATAAGCTTCATCAGTGTCAATGTTTAACTGGTGACAACTAAACCCGATGTCACATTAGGAGCCTAGTCCAGCGATTTTCAGTCGTATCCTTCATTTACGAAATCTTAGCGAGTCGAAGGCATAATGCGACGTACCCGACGACAGCCTAACTAGTGAGTCGCTCCAAATACATCAAATAGGTTTGATTTTGTCTTTAATTGTGTGAGCACAAGATCTGACAACCCATATATATTCAAGCTGAAGTAGAATGCGTATAATGAATAAGGAAACAGAAGAGAGGCTCGTTGTAATGATGTCTGGGGTTTTACATATTAAAACAGAATGGAAAAAAGGAATAAAGGGCAGAGACTGCAGCTGATCTCACCGCAGCGTTTAAGGTGTTAACCTTTCGTACGGACCCAGCTCTGTCAGGCAGCACACTATTGGCTGTCATGAAAAAGGAGCAAGTGCGACTGCTCTGGAAGATCAGCACTCGGTCTGTAAAGTAGACATGGGTGGCAATTTTCAGTCGTGTAAATTGACATGGTCAAGATCAAGATCAAGTGAATCTGATGTAACCCACAACCAAAAGCTGCTTGCGCCATACATGTTTTAATTGTTCTATCTGTACCAGTTCAATCTGTTTCTTTTTATTTTGGAGGCTTTCACCGGTGGTTTATCATTTTCTACACTTTGATGTGCTGTTCCAGTAGCATCACTTCAGGAGAGGCCCACAGATATGGACAAGCAGATTAAGAAGGCAAATGCAGTTATGGGACGCCTTTTGGACCCGCTGGAGGTAGTAGTGGAAGAGACAAAACTGATGGCCATTATGAACAAAATTGCATGTCAGAATCAGAATCAGAAAACTTTATTAATCCCGAAGGAAATTATTTAAGTCTTGTCATGGGTCTGTTCGAAATAAGCTTCATCAGTGTCAATGTTTAACTAGTGACAACTAAACCCGATGTCACGTCAGGAGCCTAGTCCAGCGATTTTCAGTCATATCCTTCATTTTTGTAATCTTAGTAATATCCTCTCTCTGGCACACTAGTATAGAGGAGATTCAGCCAAATTATTCTCTTTGCTTAATTTCTTTTTTGTATTGATTATTACTTGGGGTTTTCCGACTTCGATTTTTGGTTCTCGTTGGCTTTGACTCTGTGTGGTAGATCTTACAGCTTTTAATCATTTTTTTCTCCCTGACTATCCCTCCCCACCGAGTTTTTCTACTAAGAAAATCCCCTCACTGCTACCTTGCTATCTGTAAAAAAGACAACACAGTAGCAACTGTAAATGATGAGCCAGCATCCAAAAAACAAACAAGATACGGAAGTTAGATGCGACAAATGTTCTGATACCTTCAAAACAATACCAGAGGTGAAAATAATTATTAAAATCAAATTCTGATAAAAAAAAAACCCGGAATTGAAAGCAAAACACAAGATAAAGATCTGAGGAATACCTCCACCCAAAAATGATACTTTTTTGAATATGTTACTTTAGTGGTTCTCAACCTGTGGTAGGCGCAAAGTAACAAATAGGGGGGCGCGAAGATGTGAAAAAAAGAAAACAAGAATCAAAAATATGAAAAAAAATCTGTTGAAACCAAAACAAATGAACTTAAACTACATTCTGATACTAGAAAAAAAAAATAGAGAGTTAGATAAATGTCGATAAAAGTTAAGTAGGTATAATAAAATATGCATCTAAATTTCAAAAAAATGTTAAGGGAGGCGCGATTAAAACTGTTATGAAAATTTGGGTCGCAAATACTTAAAGTTTGAGAAACGCTGTGTTACTTACCCCACGTAGCTTGTAGCAATGGTTGAGAAAAAAATTTAATCTCACGTTTTCATGAAGAATGAAAAAATCTCGTTGCTGGTGTCACAAAATCCACATGTCAAGCTGTCCAGTCGTATGCTCACAACGTTCTAAAGAGTCGGGAACCCGTTGGTCCGAGTCACTGAGTATGCAACTGGCATTCGTGGGAGTATGACACCAACTGTCCTGACTCGATAGGTTTATATAAATAATGGCTATAACAACAAAATGCTGGAAAAGTTGTCTGATTTGACATGACCTTTGCAAATCACAAACTGGACCATCAAGAAAGGCATTCTAGGACCCGTAAACTTGAATAGGGAAGTGATCTCTTAAACAAATCGCGGCATTAACATGACCTCTGAGGACACACCCCTAACAACACAGGAGCTGCCCTAACGACGAGAAGGCAAAATAACAGAAATTGCAAACAACCAATATGGTGGCGAAAACAATACAAAATACGAAAACGAAGGTACATCTTAAATCAAAAAATCGAAATGAAGATTCAGAATTTAGTGCTCAAGATCACTCAAAGTGAGCGCTCAGTCTCATAAATTGATGCAGAAACAAACACAAAAAGTGAATAACGATCCCAATTTATAACATTCGACACTTATGTCACAGTCACATTGGCATAAAGAGAGGCGGATTTTGTTATGGGTGACAAGGGCAGCCATCCAGGGTGGCATGGGGTGTCCGAACCCAAAACAAATTAGGTAAGTTATAGGGCATGTGCACCGTAACACGCATGGTATGTACACAGAGGGGTGCCGTTTATGTAACTGAAGGGGCTCCAGACACTGAGGGGGGCCTTTTCCTGATAGTAATGTCTGCCTGCTGTTTACAAAAGCAAAGGGGCATGCGATCTGTAAATCCCGTGCAATGTTCACAGAGGGGGGTACCATTCATGTTGGTGAAGGGACACATACTACAAGGTCTAATATTACAAACTCCCGAGGGGCTATGGATACTGAGGGGGGGGCCATCTAGCAAGGGGCCTTGACCAGCACGGGCTATAACAGTCATCGTCATGTGCTTCTTGGAGGCTGAAGATTGGAGATTGAAACAGAAACTTCTTGTGTGTGCTTTGGCGATTCATTTTCTGGTTTCCAATCTACCTGATTTGTCTTCATTCTACGATTTATACATTGGTTTTGGTTTTTTCAGTATTTCAGATTTTATTGGCCTGGTTTTTGACTACATATTTTTTCCTCGTCCCTTATTCTAAAACTGTGTCACGTTGTCCAGCCTTGACAACCCTGTTATGAAGATATAAGGTCAGATAGGCTGGCAGTGTTTTATCGGTGTTGAGCATTCCCTATGATGGACTGGCATCATTTCGTCAGTGTTGAGCATGCTCCATGATGGACTGGCATTGTTTAGTCAGTGCTGAACATGCCCAGTCATGGTCTAGCATGCTCTACCAAAGCAGGTGGGAAACTGAAATGAATCTACAAAAGAGACACCCTGAGCTGCAGTGTATAGCAAGGTCCACCAAGGAGAACTTTGGTCTAAAACCCATCTGAGGTACTGCTCATCAATCACCACAGAGGACGAGGGACTTGAGCCAGGGAGCTCCTCTTTACTCAAACACTTGTGAGATATCTACAGCAAACTACTGAGATATGGAGTTGAATCTGAGACCTTGAGGACCTGTCAGAAGGATCTGGAGGACACGTTGGCACAGCTCAGCTGTCAGCAAAACAAACAAGCCTGATGGGCCTAATGGTCTTCTCTCATCCATCAGATTTCTTATGTTCTAACAAATCTTCACCGTGTGTCATTTATTATTTTCAGTTTCTACTTTCAACAAAGCACATAACCTAAAATGAATTACTTCTGTTTCTGATGCATTCTTCTCAATATTGGAAGCAGAAAATTTAAGAGCCATGAAAAGCAAGAAGCCACAATGGCAGCCAGCCAAGGCATATGTAAAAAGCAGCCCAGCGCTCCTTGACTTACAAGGCCGCCGTTTTGGATTTCCCCTCCTTCTTGAACGTTGTCTTTCTATATTCTGCTGTTCTCCTAATAGCCTTTGTCTCGACTCATCTTACTCAGCCGCACTATGTGTCATACATGTGGTCTGTGGGCTCCGCTGAGGCTAGAGGAGGTTCTCCAAATCGGCAGCACCACCGCAGGTCTCCTCACGTGTTACCCTTCAAGGCTCCCGTCAACCCGCTAGAGAAGGACGTGTGCGTGGCTTGAAGTGGTGAACGTGAAAGCAGAGTGGGCAAGGAACTCGGAGCGAGAGAAACGCTGGGACTTCTCCATGTGGTTTGGCTGCATCATAAAATCCATGTGTGTAAGACGCAGGTGACTCAGGCCTTCCAGCGCAGAGAATCAGACTTGTCAGTGACTAAGCCGGGATGCTAAAAAGCTCCACTTTTCAGACTTTTTTTTATTAAAATGATTGCCATTTTACACTTTGGTGTTCCAGTTTACTTAGTGCCATTCTAACAATGCACTCCAATGAAATGAAAATGCCAGCGAGAATTTAATTTGTTAATTGTCATAATGAAGTAACAAAATGTCATACTGGATTCACTTTTGGCAGACCTTTTCACTTCTCGAAAAAGAATCTCAATTTGGCCTCAATGGACAGCGTATTTTACCGACGCAGCCAAAAGTGTTGGTACCCTTCCACTATTAAAACAAAACTCCAAGATTTCCATGAAAGAAGATGAAAATGACAAAAGTAATTGGCATCCATCATGAATTATTCCGTGTTGTGTAGCACCAGAAAAGCCGAAAGTGGAGAGGAAGCTGGAAGAACAGAGGAGAGCTTTGGAAGATGGAGGATTGAAGATATATAGGAGGAAGAAGATGACAGAATCTATGAGGTGTAATGAGGATCAGGATTCAGAAATTAGCCTGCAGGGAGGTTCTATTAAAAAGAGTGGAGAAGTTTAAACTTTGAGGATAAGTGGAGGCCCAAGATGGAGATTTAGATGCAGAGATAGCCCACAGAGTGCAGCGTGGATGGGACAATTGGGTGAAAGTATCAGGAGTGTTGTATGATCGAAGAATTTAGGAGAAGGTTAAAGGTGAGGTTTGGAAGACAGTCGTAAGACCAGCAATGATATGTGGACCTGAGACATGGACGGAAAAGGGAGTGCAGGAAAAAGTGCCAGTTCCTCTCATTATTTAAACCCTGGAGCTAACAAAGTGATTATGAGGCTGGTGTTACAACAAGGAAGAGTCGTCACCAGTTCCATGGGTTTCAGACCATTCCTTTACAGAATTCATTTGAGTCAGGTCTCATGGGTGTAGGCCTGTTGCTGATGATGTTGTGTTGTGTAGCATCAGAACTGATGAAGTGGAGAGGAAGATGGAAAGATGGAAGACCGGAGAAGGGCTTTGGAAGATAGAGGATTGAAGATAAATAGGAAGAAGACAGAAGATATAAGGTTTCATGATGATCAGAATTCATAAGTTAGCCTGTAAGGAGAGCTGTAGAAAAGAGTGGAGAAGTTTAAACATTGAGAATCAGTGGGGAGCCAAGATGGAGAATTAGATGCAGAGATAACCCTCAGAGTGCAGTGCGGATGGGACAACTGGAAGAAGGCATCAGGAGTGTCATGTGTTATCGAAAAATTAAGGTGAAGGTTAAAGGTCAGGTTTTTAAGACAGTTTTAAGACCTGCAATGACGTATGGAGTTGAGGCGTGGACAGTAAAAAGAGCACAGCAGGAGAAGAAGTTGGACATGGCAGAAATGAGAATGTGGAGGAGGACGTGTAGAGTGATTAAAAGGACAGAATTAGAAATGAGACAATCAGAGGTACAAGCAAAGAAAATACAGCAAAGGAGGTTGAAGTGGTGATTGACAATGAAGATGTGTGATGGACATGGAAGTCTGGGGGAAAAGAAAGTGAGAGAGGCCAAAGCAGAGGTGGGTGGGCAAAGTAAAAGAAGATCTGCCTGAGGGACAAGGGTGTGACTGGTGAGGAGGTGCAGGACGGAGCTCTATGGAGAAAGCTGATCAAGCACATGGACCTCCACAAAGAAGTGAGAAAAGAAGAAGAAGAAGAAGAAGAAGATTCTTTCTTCCATATTTCTCACTGCAGAGCCTTTGCTTTTGATTTAAGAATTAACATATTATATAAAAAACAAAACAAAAACAAAAAAAAAAAGAAAATTGCATGGACTAACTTATTGGAATCCCCTAACGTAATATTTTGTAGCACACCCACAATTAACAACTGCAGGTTAAGTGAGTGAGATGTCTACACTAGAGCTGGCTCTCATTTTGAGCAAACCCTTCCGGCTCTCTTAGGTGTTTGATGGTTGATATCCATCCATCCATCCATCCATCCATCCATCCATTATTCAACCCGCTATATCCCAACTACAGGGTCACGGGGGTCTGCTGGAGCCAATCCCAGCCAACACAGGGCGCAAGGCAAGAAACAAACTCTGGGCAGGGCGCCAGCCCACTGCAGATGGTTGATATCCTCAATGCTTATTAGGGGCTTTGAACTGAGAAGTCAGAATTTCCAAGTTTCTAGTTGGAATTTTCACCTGAAATGCTCCCACAAGTTGGATTTCCTACTCAGAAGGTCGGTTTGCCTCATTGGTTTTGACCCGGTCGGTTACTCCATTTTATTCTCATTTCATCTTCTGATCCCGAAATTATAATCGTTCAGCTTCAGCAGAACCGTAACTGCCAGACGGACAGAAATCGACTTATCACCGTTAATAAAGGGACAAGTGTCTGTCTAGCGGCTAGGGTTAGGAGGAAAAATTTTGAAAACAGGCAACACATATAGAAGAAGATTTTAAAAAATCAAAAATGATAATTAAAATGCTAGTAAACAAACAAAATTCAGCTACCCTAATTCCAAATTTCCCTCTGGGGACAAATAAAGTTCTATATATCTAAAAAAAATACTAAATAATGGTCTAAAAATAAGAAAACTGGCCTTCCTGATTGGTCTACCCTAATTGGCCTGTGCCAACAACAGCAGGGTGGTAGCGACTTTCTTGCACCTGGGCTGTGCGTCTCCTTCCATTCTTAATTATGTGAAACTGGCTCTCTAGCACTAGTGCAGTGTGTGCAGCCCTCCTCAAATTGGATTTCCAGAGAGGAAGCGATACATTCAGTGGAAAACGCTTCCATTCAGTAAAATGAGAGCACCAGTGGGGAGCACCACATGCAGCCCTTGTACAGGAGCGAGCAGTAGGTTTAGTTACTCATTTGCTTTTTGGCAACAAGTCGCCTTCTCCTCCTCCTCCTGTTTTGTTTGCTCCAGCTGAATTTGATCCCTGCAAATCTGTTGAGGAATTGGAGGAAGACAATAAGAGAAATGCTTTCACATCTGACTTTTTTTTTTTTTTTAAATGCTGAAAATTGTTAGGCCTACCATGTCAGAAATAATTTGAACCAACCTTGGAAACCTTCACGCGTTTTTTTGTCCCATCTGAAAATTCTGCTGGCTATTCAGTTTCTATAAAGCTTAATTAAGGTTAACATTTGTGAAGATAAATTAAAGATTTTGAGTATTCTACAATGTGCAAAGTTTACATGAAACATGTAAGAATTCACTTCTTCATTTTCTGTTTATTCATTTAAATAATATATGTAACTCATTTCACACGCAAAAACAGTGAAAGTAGCCCAAGAATCTATCTATGTAATCTGTTATATAGTGCCTTTCATATCTATCTATCTATCTATCTATCTATCTATCTATCTATCTATCTATCTATCTATCTATCTATCTATCTATCTATCTATCTATCTATCTATCTATCTATCTATCTATCTATCTATCTATCTATCTATCTATCTATCTATCTATCTATCTATCTATCTACTTCCGCCGTAAGGACCTACCACTTCCGCCTTCCCTTTGTTGACCTCTGATGACATCATCAATCCCAGCATTCATCTCGGTTCCTTCCCAGCATTCCTCTCTGTTTATTTCTGGTCCCTCACCATAAATACTCCCTCACTCCGCCATTTTCGCATTCTCTGTTAGATGCAACAATCTTGTACAAATCTGCTTGGACTCATTTTCTACAGTATACAGGGCCTGAAAACCCCAAACCTTGCTGAGTTGTTTGTCTTTTTCCTACTCTATCTATCTATCTATCTATCTATCTATCTATCTATCTATCTATCTATCTATCTATCTATCTATCTACAGTTATGCGGAAAAGTAAGTACACCCCATGGAAATTATTGATCTTTCAAAATATTTGAACAGGCAAACATGAGATCTTCATGCAAACAGTGCCTACAGATAAAGGTGATATACACAACACAATGACACCTAAAGCTGTGTCCCACCTGTCTATAAGACACACTTATTTCACTGGTGCCCAAGTCCAGCATGGTCTTTCTTACTCTTTTTCAGAGGGTCAGGCGTGTGTTGTTTTTCAGATCTGTCCCAGTTTAGCTGGCCACAGGTCGTTCGTTATTAGTGCAGTGCAAATGTCCAAACTGGGGCTGATTGTGTTGTGATTCCACGACAAAGCCGTCTTCATGAAAGGTAATAAGATAGCAGGTACAATTAGAACAATCTAGAGGAAAACAAACCAATAAAGCTCGCCAGTCCTATCCACTGAGTTCTTCAAAAGTAATATCAAGTTGAGTTTTGAAGGTCCCTAAAATCTTCCTGTCTTCCACACTCCTTGGTCACTTATTCCATTTGTCTATGGATCTCTGCGTAAAGAAATGTACTCTTAACAAGTCTCTAGCTGTGTCCCTGTGTTCTTGTTGAAGCCATAGTCTCGATCCACTGGACTAATTCCCTTCATAATTTTAAACACTTCAATCATGTCACTTCTTAATTTTCTTCTGATTAAACTGTAAAGGCTCAGCTCTTTTAATCTTTCCTCATAATTCATCCCCAGTAGCCCCGGAGTCACCCTAGTCGCTCTTCTCTGGACTTTCTCTACTGCTGTTATGTCCTTTTTGAAGCCTGGAGACCAAAGCTGCCTCCAGTGCTCCAGATGAGACCTCACCAGTGTGTTATAAAGCTGGAGCAGAACCTCGTTGGACTCCACACATCAAGGCGCTATATAACCCGACATTCTGTTAGCCTTCTTAATGGAGAGTGAACACTGTCTGGTAGTTTATAGTGACCTCCCATTGTGTATTGAAACCTCACATTTTTAATTCCTGTATGTAACACTTTACATTTACTGACATTAAACTTCATCGTCCACAAATCTGCCCAAGCCTGTCTGCTGTCCAAGTCTCTCTGTGATGATTCCACAGATTCTCGATTATCTGCAGATCCACCTCACTTGGCATCATCTACAACCTTAACCAGCTTGTTACTTATATTCCTATCTAAATCATTTATATATATTAAAAATAGCAGCGGCCCCAGCACTGCCCCCTGCTGGTCACCTCTCTTAACATCGGCCAATTCTGATGAGGCTCCTCGCACCATCACCCTCCGATTCCTGTGTCTGAGCCAATTCTGCCCCCGTTTACACCCCATACTCTGATCTCCCACTGCTTTTAGTTTGATGCCCACCCTCTCATGTGGCACCTTATTCCTAAAAGTCAAGATAAATAATTTCATCCGCTCCACTTTGATCGTATCCCTCTGTTGCTTCCTCACAGAATTCCAGCAAGTTAATTAAACACGACCTCCCTCTTCTGAACCCATTGACGGTTGTTCAGTCAAACTCCTCTTCTTACCATGTGTTGCTCGGTCTTTTCCTTAGTAAGTCCTTCCATTAACCCTGTTATGCTCTTTGCCCAGTTGGGTGTTTTAGAAGGCAGCCATTACTTTCCTGCTAGTTACAGTATTTATAGAAGAAACCATTCCCAGTGGTGTGGTAGACTGCCTTCTGGTGGCCTAACAATGAACCGTCTGTCTTCCACTATAAGTTTCACTTTCTCAGGCCAGTGAAGGGCCCACCCTCATCTTATGCCAACTAAAGGGCCAGGTCTTCCTCTTAGAATGGTGTAGGCACCATTAGATTGGCTTTCTTGCTTCATGATACAATTGGAGCTCTGCACAAACGCGGCTGAATTGAATTCAGTGAAAAAAATCAAGATTTGTGAATCGACGTCACAAGTGAGGACATTAGAGACATGAATGAGAAAAGACTTACCACACACCGGCACGGAAAATAATCAAAGAAAGACCCCTGTGGTGAAAAAGAATGAAAAGAGAGACACCTGTTTGCCAGACTGTGGTGATAAAATGTTGCCCAGCTGGAAAGCATAGCTGCCCTGTTCCTTTATCTGCAAACAGCTTAGACGGAGCTCACGTGAACTCGGTGACGGATGCTCGAGTGTGGAGGTTAAGTGGAGCCGCGTCCTGATTATGATTTCCTTTTAGTTACAGCGCCCCAAAACTGGGGGGTGGTCTGCCTGCTACTACTAATAATAATAATACATCTCATTTATATAGCGCCTTTCCCATGCTCAAGGTACCTCACAGAATTTAAGAATGAACGGCAGGGTATAACAGTATATAGCATCGTACAACCCAGATAAATAAATAAAGAAGATTAAGACAGAAATATCAGAGAAAAAGTCTAACAGACAACATAATTGATGGTCCAGCACACACACACACTGAGGTTACATGAGCACCTTGACATGGAGGTAAACTGAGAGAAGGGTAATAAAGTCAAGTAGAGCTAAAAGCCTTCCTGACCAGATGAGTTTTGAGTTGTTTTTTAAAATTATTATCATTATTATTATATTGTTGTTATCATCAGAGGAGACTGTGCAGAGGTGACTGACCTATAAATACCTGGGAGTGCAGCTGGATGATCAGCTGGACTGGACTGCCAATACTGATGATCTGTGCAAGAGAGGAGAGAGCTGACTATACTTCATTAGATGGCTGGCGTCCTTCAACATCTGCAATAAGATGCTGCAGATGTTCTATCAGACGGTTGTGGCGAGCGCCCTCTTCTACGTGGTGATGTGCTGAGGAAGCAGCATAAAGACGAAGGACGCCTCATGTCTGGACAAACTGGTGAGAAAGGCAGGCTCTGCTGTAGGCATGGAGCTGGACAGTCTGACATCTGTGGCAGAGCGACGGGCGCTGAGCAGACTTCTGTCAATCATGGAGAATCCACTGCATCCACTGAACAGGATCATCTCCAGACAGAGGAGCAGCTTCAGCGACAGACAGACTGCTGTCACCATCCTGCTCCACTGACAGACTGAGGAGACCCCACACCATGCGACTCTTCAATTTCACCGGGGGGGTAAACGTTAACATTATACAAAGTTATTGTCTGTTATACCTGCATTGTTATCACTCTTTAATTTAATATTGTTTATTTTTATCAGTATGCTGCTGCTGGAGTATGTGAATTTCCCCTTGGGATTAATAAAGCATCTATCTATCTATCTATCTATCTATCTATCTATTGAATGACACATGCAGTTCATGGGTCTCTGTTATATGCCATTAGAACGGGATTTGTAAAAGTATTGTTAATGTCTGTGATGTGCCATTTGTTGGAATTCATTTTATTAGTGCATACATTACCTTTGATATCTATCTATCTATCTATCTATCTATCTATCTATCTATCTATCTATCTATCTATCTATCTATCTATCTATCTATCTATCTATCTATCTATCTATCTATCTATCTATCTATCTATCTATCTATCTATCTATCTAACTAAAAGAATTCATGGAGTCAGCTGACCTGATTAATTTCAGGAGGTCATTCCAGAGTCTGGGCACTCGCTATACAGCTGAAGGCCCTGCTGTCACCCATGGAGTGTAGATTAGTGTGGGGCACAACAAGATTGCCAGAATCAGAGGACCTTAGTGGGTGGACAGGCACATCGTGATGGAGAAGGTCACTGATGTAGTTTGGCACGAGGTTATTTAAGGCTTTGTAGGTTATTAGTAGGATTTTATATTTGATTCTGTAAGACACGGGGAGCCAGTGAAGGTGGAGCAGGATGTGTGTGATGTGCTCGCTGCTGCTGGTCCGTGTAAGGACTCTTGCAGCCGAGTTTTGAATAAGCTGGAGCTTTGATATACGATTAGAAGGGGCACCTGCCAGCAGCGAGTTACCATAATTGATGAGCAATGTGATAAAAGCACGGACGGACCCGTTTTTCAGCATTAGAAAAGGAGAGGAAGCAGCGAACACATGATATGTTATGGAGGTGAAAGTAGGAAAGTTTCTTAATGTGATTTATGTGGGTGGAATAAGAAATCCAAAAATGACACCAAAATTCTTTGCAGTAGAGGCACATCACCGCCAGGATGGACTGGGAAGGAACTTGTTTTATTAAGTTGCACTTTAGTCCTTTAGTTTTGTTGCAATTTAATTTTAAAGAGTTCTGCTCCATCCAGGTATTAATTTCACTAAAGCAGGTTCTGAGCTCTGATGAAGTTCCACTTTTCACATTGACATAAAGTTGAGTATCATCTGCATAAAAACGATAACCCAGTCTGAAGCAACTATAAGAGATGCCCCTTCAGTCTCAGCTTTCAAATGCCGGCTGAAGACTCCCTACTTCAGTTTAGCACACCCTGACTAGAGCTGCTGATTAGCTGTACAGATCGCACCTCTGTTGTTAGTCATTAGCACTAAAACATAAGTAATATGATCGTTATAATTTGTTACTCGCCCTCACCTATTTTGTTTCTCTTCTCTGTACTCAAATATGGCACTCGGTGCCACGGCCCACCTGCCAAGTTGTTTTGCCTGCCTGAGGTAAAGTCGTCTATGATGGAGGATCGCAGGAATCAGTGGGTAGAGGGGTCCTTTCATCGGATTGGCTGGCCTAGCTGTGGAATGGCCAATAGGGGGAGGCAGCTTGATTGCTGTGGTCTCCATGACTCTAAAGAAATCCAAATCGTATTATTGGATATCATCTACTGTTGAATTCTGCTCTGCACTTGTAATATTTTTATTTTACAGTTATACTGTACTGAGGATTACTTCTTTTCTGGTCTGTGTATTGTATTGTATTGATCCCCTTCTTTTTGACACCCACTGCACGCCCAACTTACCTGGAAAGGGGTCTCTCTTTGAAATGCCTTTACCGAGGTTTCTTTTATTTTTTTGGAGTTTTTCTTTGTCTTCTTAGAGAGTCAAGACTGGGGGGGATGTCAAAAGGCAGGGCCTGTTAAAGCCCATTGCGGCACTTCTTGTGTGATTTTGGGCTAAACAGAAATAAATTGTATTGTATTATATTGTATAAGTATATGATTCACAATCAGAATAGCAAGTGAAGTTAACCTGCACGTCTTTAGAGATTTAGGAGGAAAAACCCACCCAGATGTGTGGAGAGTAAGCAAACTTCATAAAGTGACCCGGAGCAGATTCTGGATCTGTGGGTCAGCAGCACCGATGATGGCACCGCCACGCGGCCCAACTGTAGGGTCTCTGTTGTATAATCGGGGGGCCAAGGTACTAGGATGAGACTCAAAGTACACTTCATAAGCTCAAGCTTGAAAGCAAGTTGGGGTCAGTTCTGGCACCTTAAGATTTCTTGACTCTGTGATTTATAAGAATTTAAAAAGTAAGAAAATGTATGTACGGTGTATTCAGGGAATTGGTTACCTGCATTCTTAATTTATCTCATGAAAAGCAATGAGATCATAATTTTGGTTATAAAATGATTTTTGCAACAAATATTAATTGACAACGCGAAGTCAAATAGAACTGAGAAATAGACGGGAGTCGAGATCAAAGCAAATGGTCATAATCGTGAAGACTGTTAAACCAAATGTTAATGCGAAAAACGAATCCTAACTCGAAGATGAAATTCTGAACCTCGTGTTTAGTCAAGAACATTTTTCTTTAAAATCACATTTAAGTTCCTTTAGGTTTCCACAAATTCAGATAATCCAGAAGTCACAGGAGCCTAAGACCCGTGATGTCACACAGGGCGCGACCCCAAACGTTATTCTTTAGTAAACGCACAGAAACTGCTGTGCTAAAGCTGTCAATAATGGCGGCACCCATAACAAAACAAAATGGTGTTAAGAGAAAACAAAATACATTCTACTAGATTAAAATGTAGTAACGAAAGAACGTTGAAAATGCATTCAGCAACCCAAAAACTGTATAATGAGAAGTCTCTCTATTATAATAAAAAAATCCTGGGATGAGACGAGACTTTTTAGCCAGGGCCGAGACATGATTTTCTCAGAGAGATACTTTCATGTCCCGCGAGTAGATGACAAAGTAGAATGTCATAAAGAAGTTCCTAAACGTTGGCGCGGTACACATGCAGAGCAGGTTAGAGATAATGAAAGTACTAAAATTTGAAAGTCTCAAAATCATGATACTAAAGATCGCATTAGCGGAAACAAACGGAAATTATTACTCTGTGATATAACGGAATAACGAAAAGAGATCCAATATATTGTTTGGCTTTAAACTTTAAGTTGGAGACTTGTAGTTTGTCTAATTTGTGTTGCCATCAGGGAAAAGTAGTGTTTCTTCTCAATAAAGAGGCGTATCCGCGAGAATTAAAAGATTTGTTGTTTGGTGAAAGTGAAATCCACGTACGCGAGCGTCAGAGACGCAAATTTGGCTGGTGTGTAGCACATGCCGAGGGGTTGGTGAGCAAAGTGAGCAGGGGGCAAAGCCCCCTAGTATAACATAAAAAAACCAATGCTTCCTAAAGTACAATAAATTCAATTGCAGTCATATTCAAAACTAACTGAAAACGTAATATTATCCCATTTCCAAAATGTGTGGCCAAAACTAATAACAGCAAAAAGGAGGGCTTTGTACTGTGGATGACCAAGAAGGAGAACAGGCATCTCGGCCCGCAAGGAGGAGAGTTTCTTACCCAGAAGAGGGGCTAAAGTGGAAGGACAGATGGGTTGGCCAGCATAATAAAGAAATAACTCTGTGCCCGCCCAGAATACTATGATGGGTGGTCCAGGAGAAGCCAGAATTTGGGAGCAGCTCCATTTGCCATACGGCAGGTGGCAGTGGTCCCCTTGTGGTGGCCCAGTTAGGATACCCGCAGGGGTGCTTGGGAGTTGGAGTCCAGAAGTGCAACCCTGTTGGAGTCCCTGGGTGCCAGTAGAGGATGCTGTCAGAGAAAGACCTCTGTACTTTCCATACGGCCTAGAAATGTTTCCAAGTGGATACGCTATGGCACTGGAAGTATTCCAGGGTCCGGCTTGAAATGGAGCCCACCGCTTCACTTTGGGGAGTCCGGAGGCAGCAGGTGTCACTCAAAGGAGTAGCAGAGAGTTAGAGAAAAGAGAGAGATACTAGTTTTGATGGTGATTGTGGTTGGTCATACTGCACATTGGGTGAATTATTTGCAATAAAACAGTTTAGTTGAACATGGGAGTGTGTGGAGTACTATTGCGTCTGAGGTCTGGGAGCTCGCGGGCACCCCCTTGTGGTCACAGTACATTGACTTTGACTTGTATTCAAACTTTTATATTTCAGTGACGGTTCCTCCCCTGACTGGGGTTAATTTCCTTGTGTGAAGTCCTAAGTGCGTACAGCTGCCCTAACCCCGACACAGACAGGCAGGACACAGATTTTAGTCCACACAGCTCACGGTTTATTTACAAGTGCACTTTACAGCACCAAGATGAAACATCAGTCCCTTTGCCACCATCTCCAGTCCTCCAGACAGGCTTTGTCCTCTTCCTCCCGACTATGACCATTGGATGCTGGCAGCTGGCCCCTTTTTATAGGTACCCGGAAGGAGTGCCCAACAAGCTTCTTCTGGCAGTACTTCCGGGTGTGGCAGAAGTGCTGACAAATAGGGCCCCGCAAATGTCCACGCACCCCCTGGTGGTGGCCACGGGCCCCAACAGGGCTGAGCTTCTATGCTCATGACCAGTGGCCCTGACGGAAACCAAGGGGGCTGCCCTCTGTCAATCCATGGGAGAAACTGTCCTGGAAGTACTCTCTCCCCCAGTCCCCCAGTCCTTCCATAGTCAAGGCCCCCGACCGCCCACCGCACTTGTTTTATGTATTTTTTCTTTTTGTTCACTTTTGGGTAATGGTTTATGTTAATGTTACCTTCACTTATTATATGCTTTTTTTCTTTATGCCCATGTTATGTTCCATGTATTTTGTGGTTGGTCCCCCAGGGGGTGGGGCCACCAGGAATTTCCCTTCCACCCTGTAAACACGGAGGATCTTCCACCATTCCTGGTGGTTCATTTTGGTTGTGCTCGGCGGTTTCGGTGAGTTACTGAGATTTTCTGTGCTTATTGTAATTAATGGATTTTGACTTCATGTTGGATTTCCTGTTTTGGGACTTTGTTGGCTTGGGATTGCCTTGTTGCTTTTCATTTTCATTTCAAGAATTTATTTTTTGATCCTTGAAATAGTTAAAGAGTTACAGAATTATTTTTTTGGTCCATTTTGGCCATCATTTAAGATTCCTGTGATAACTGCTGTCATTTCTATCCCATTTCTTAGTCCGCATTCCATGTTATCAAGATTCGTTGGTGATCGGCGCAATCTGTTCAGAGCGAGCTGTAGGTATGCACTTCCTTATCTGATCTAGGAATTCAAAACCTTTCGCTAAACTCTTTCTTGTTGTTTTTGTTTTCTTTTTGTTTTCTTTTTTATTCGTACTGACCTCTTGCTTCATCTCCCGACATCGATTTTGCCTTGAGTTCTGGCTGACTTATTCTTTAGATCTCCCCATTCTGTTTCATATCACGCATCTCCCCGAGCTTCGGACCACAGTTTCTCGTGTCAATGCGCTGACAGTACACCATGGCTGCTCTGGGGTGAGACGAGCCCCTTGTGGTTGGATATGTCTGGAATCCTCTTTGGGTGATGTACGGGGGCAATCCAATGGGAAGTGTTCGAGGGCAGGAGGCAGGGCTTGATAAAGGAAATGGAGGAGTGCGGACCTTAAGGTCCAGTCGGCTCTGCTCAGCTGTTTACCACCATTAAATGTAAATTTAAAATGTTAATTATTATAGAGTAAGTGGGAATAGCACATTAGGCACATGACAAACACCTTAAAATAAGAAGTTATTGCATTATTTTGTTTTTCCAATCTAAATTGCTGTCACCCCTTTAAAGTGCCAAATTTAATGCTAAGACTTTAATTTACGATCTCTTCCAGCCAATAAACACTTTTCTAGGTACATTACACATTTTCGTTTTGCACGGTACTGTCAGCTCACCGACTGACGGCGTTTATAGCAGGTTACGCTTGTGAAAACCACAAAGTTGGAATGCAAAGATTTTAACTGACATGTGTGGTTGCTTTTCAAAGATTTTTTACTTTTTTTTTGTTCATTCAGACTTTAGGAAAAAAAGTAAGAAGTTGAACTGGCTTGGGTAACCTCGGAGCGGAAATCCTACCCTAATTCCTCCATGTATGCGCTGCTCTGGGCACGACTTACCAACCAACAAAGCAGAAATCGGATGCCTTTTTACAAATATGGCAGCAGTACAGGCTGATGGGTGACAGACATCCACACCCTTAGCAAAGGGTTCATAAAGGAAAGCGCTCGGGATTTGGACCTTTTCACGTCTGCACATTGGTCAATACAGGGTGGGCCATAAGTTTCCATACATAGGAAAAACAAACATTTTTTAATGAAAAAACATTTTTATTTATATTATATGCTCCACATGACTGCCATTGTTTCAATATGTGTCCGCCACTGCTGATGAACATGTATTAGCACAGCTGGAGGTGTGCTTGTAATGGCGTTGGTGATATGTTCCCTAAGATGATTTATGTTTCGTATCTTTTCCTGATACACCATGGCCTTCAACTGCCCCCATCATCTCCAGGCAGAGGAGTAGCTTCAGTGACAGACTTTTGTCACCGTCCTGCTCCACTGACAGACTGAGGAGATCGTTCCTCCCCCACACTATGCGACTCTTCAGTTCCACCCGGGGGAGTAAATGCTAACATTAATTTTATTTTAATTTTTTTCATTTTTATTACTATTTAATTTAATATTGTTTCTTTGTATCAGTATACTGCTGCTGGATTATGTGAATTTCCCCTTGGGATTAATAAAGTATCTATCTATCTATCTATCTATCTATCTATCTATCTATCTATCTATCTATCTATCTATCTATCTATCAAAGATAAAAATTAAGTGGGGTGAGATCTGGGGATCTGGGAGGCCACTCCACAGGACCACGGCGACCAATCCAAGAATCCGGAAATTGCTGATCTAACCATTGACGCACGTGAATACCATAATGGGATGGAGCTCCATTGTGAATAAAGTATCTATCTATCTATCTATCTATCTATCTATCTATCTATCTATCTATCTATCTATCTATCTATCTATCTATCTATCTATCTATCTTGTTTATAAGTAAACTGGGAAGTTACCAACCTCATTTAGCAGGGATGGAAAAATCTTTTCTTGCAACATATTAAGATACTTTTCGGCATTAAGATTTCCATCAACAAAAATTGGTCCAATAATTCTGTCACCCCATATCCCGGCCTAAACCATCAATTTACCGGCACCTTGCATCTTCGTCGGACTCATCCAGTGAGGTTTAGCATTACTCCAATCACGTACGTTTTACAGATTAAATTGATGTAAAAATTTGCTTCATCAGTAAACAAGATCTTGGTTGAAATGTTTGCATCCTCGTTCAATTTGCTTAATGCCCATTCACAGAATTCCATCCATCTATCCGGGTCGTCTTCACTTATATGCTGTGCCATATGCAATTTGTATAGATGCCATTTATTTGCTTTCAAAATGAGCCTGATACTCGATCTGCCGACACCGCTTTCTGCAGATAACCTCTTAGATCTGAGTGCCGCATTCGATACCATTGATCACAATATTCTTAGAAATCGCTTTAGTCAGTGGGTGGGCCTCTCTTGCAGGGTCTTAAATGGGTTTGAATCCTACCTGGCAGGTAGAAAATTCTTTGTAAGTTGTGGTAATTATACTTCAAAGACACATGATATTCTATATGGTGTTCCACAAGGCTCTATCCTGGGTCCGCTGCTCTTTTCGATTTACATGCTTCCGTTAGGTCAGATTATCTCGGGGCATAACGTGAGCTACCATAGCTATGCTGATGACACACAACTGTATTTATCAATAGCGCCTGATGACCCTGACTCTCTTGATTCACTGACACAAGATCTTACTTGTGTTTCTGAATGGATGAGTAGTAATTTTCTCAAACTAAATAAAAAGAAAACAGAAATTTTAGTGATTGGAAATAATGGATATAATAATAAGGTTATTAGAAATAAACTTGATGCATTAGGATTAAAAGTTAAAATGGAGGTAAGGAATTTAGGGGTAACTGTTGACTGTGACCTGAATTTTAAATCACATATTAATCAGATTACAAGGATAGTATTATTTAAGAAATATAGCAAAAGTTAGACCCCTTATAACACTGCAAGATGCTGAGAAATTTGTTTTCCGTTGACGAGATTAATGTAACGCTCCTCTCTCAGGACTACCCAAAAAAGACATAAATCGATTGCAACGAGTGCAGAATGGAGCTGCCAGAATTTTAGCTAGGAAAAGAAAATCCGAGCGTATCTCTCCAGTTTTGATGTCACTACACTGGTTACCTGTGTCATTCAGAATTGACTTTAAAATCCTGCTTATAGTTTACAAACCCTTAAATAATCTGCTCCATCTTATATTTCAGAGTGTCTGACACCTTACACTCCAAATCGTAACCTTAGATCCTCAAGTGAGTGTCTGCTTAGAATTCCAAGAACTAAACTTAAAAGAAGTGGTGAGGCGGGTGGCCTTCTGCTGTTATGCACCTAAAATCAGGAATAGCCTGCCAATAGGAATTCGCCGGGCTGATACGGTGGAGCACTTTAAAACACTGCTGAAAACACATTACGTTAACATGGCCTTCTCATAGCTTCATCTTAGTTTAACCCTGATGCTCTGTATATTCAATTAAGTATCATGATTAATGATTCATGGTGGCCCCAAAATCTGTACTAACCCCTACTTTCTGTTCTGTTCTTTTTCCAGTTTTCTGTGGTGGTGATCTGCGCCATCATAACCTGATCAAAGCACCGTGATGTCCCTACATTGATGGATTAAAGGCCAGAAGTCCACATGACCATCATCATCAAGTTCTTCCATGAGAACCCTGAATACCATGAGGACTGATTGAGGTCATTGATGTTAGGTAGAATTCCTAGAGAGGGCTGGTCAGGTGGTCTCGTGGCCTGGTACCCCTGCAGATTTTATTTTTATATATATTTTTTTTTTCTGTCCTCCCTGGCCATCAGACCTTATTTTTACTCTATGTTAATTAGTGTTCCCTAATTCTAATTTTTATTTATTTTGTCTATTTTCTCTTTTCTTCATCATGTAAAGCACTTTGAGCAGCATAATTTGTATGAAAATGTGCTATAGAAATAAGTGTTGTTGTTGTTGTTGTGTACTTTTTTGTGGGACTCCATGTAAGCACTGAGAGTATCGTACCTCTTGTACCTTCATCGGTGGCAGTACGTCTTCGACCACATCTCAGTTAATCTGTAACACTTCCCGTGTTTTGAAACTTTCTAATAAGTTTTTCCACATTGTCATGTGTGATGTTCGTTCCATGTTTTCTGTTAAATTGGATTGCAACCATGCGAGTGCTTCCTGACCCGGCCATCAGTATAGTTTCAATTCCTTGCTCTTTATTTAAGCAAAATGTTTAGGGTATCTGAAATATAAAAAATAAAATGTTAAAAAACATATGTATGGAAACTTATGGCCCAGTATATCTGCATCATTTGTGCACCTGTACCTAACGTTTCATTAAAAACATTTCTTTAACACAAGTAAGAAGCTTTTAGTGTTGGATCAAGGCTTTTGAAGTGGAGATTCTGACCGCCGATAAACCGGGCAGACCACCTTGATGATGGTCGGGTCATTAACTGGGTAACAATCCTTTTAATATTGAAAAATAGAATAATGGGTGCACGGCTGAAAAGATGGCTGATGTAGCCCAAGAACAATGGAACGGTATTGACTGGTGTGGAACGTGACCCGGACACAGACAGACGGACATCGTTATGTCACCCAACACGTTTTCTTTATAATATTTACAGTTCAAGTTAGTGCACAACCCAGTGCCTCCAGCACCGATCCCCCAAAGTCCAGGCCTCACTCTCCAGTGCCTTCCTTCTGGCCGCCTCCACTCCTCTCTCTCAGGACTCCAGTCCTCTTCCACCCGACTCTTGACCCCGAATGAAGGGAGGCGGCCCCTTTTATACCAACCCGGATGGGCTCCAGCTGCTCTCCAACACTCCTCCGCGGACACTCCCCTGTGTGGCGGAAGTGTCGGCTGCGCTCCCGGAAGCCCTCCGGGTGTCCCCAATCTTCTTCCCCCCAGAACTTCCTCGTGTGGTGGAAGTGCTGAGGTCCAGGGCTCTTCAGGCACCGGGGCACCCCCTGCCGGTGACAGGGTTGAGCTTCCAATCTCTGCACCCGTGGCTCCCAGTGCAACCAGGGTGGTCGCCCCCTTGTGGTCTGGAGGAGGCATAAGCCGTCCTCCGGTCCTCCTGGGCGTCCCGGCTCAGCCGTCCACCACAGTGGCTTCCTCTGGATGTGATGCTGAGAACTGATGCCAAACAGCTCAATGTTTGTTTCATCAGACCAGAGACTCTTGTTTCTCACACTCTGAAAGTTCTCTTCTATTGGGAATTGAAGGGGCTGGTGGTTCCAAACTTCTTCTAATTTCACATTTATTGAGGGTGCCGTTCTCCTGGGAACACTCAAACTGTTGTATCTCCTTACCCTTGATCTGTAGTGTGTCTCACCTCAATTTGATCATGGAGAGTTCCTTGGACTTCATGGTTTGGTTTTTGTCCTGTCATGCAGTGTGAATTGTCGGACCTCCTACACACAGGTCCACGTACAGCTTTCTTAAGGATGGCCAGTCAGTTCAGTTTACCACAGGCGGACTCCAATCATGTTCAGAAAACATCTCAAGGAGAACTCAAAATAAACAGGAGGCACCTGAGCTCAATGGGCCTGAAGGCTTCTGGTTATGACAGATTTCAGTTTTTGATTTTTATTTAATTTGGAAAACCTTTTTGAAAGCAAGTCTTCACTTTGTCATTGTAGAATATTGAGTGTAGATTGATGGGCAAAATGGCAAATTTATCTGTTTGAAGTTGAATCTACGACACACATCGCACATCGCACATTTCCATACACAGGACGGAGCTCAAAGGGCTTTGCAACTGTCAAAGAAATAGTTACAAGAAGAGGAAAAAACAGAACTAAATTAGGTAAGAAGTTAAATTGTATCATTTTTTTAAGCTGCTTAATCTAGACCAGGGTTGCCAGAGCCTATCCCAGCAGGCATAGCGTACAAGGCTGGAGCAAACGCTGGATAGGATGCCAGGCCATCGCAGAGTCAACACACAAACACCCAACAGCTAATTTAGTGTCACTCGTTCACCTAACCTGCATGTCTTTGAATGGTGGGAGGAAACTGGAGCACCCAGCGGAGACCCATGGAGATAGGAGGAGAACACTTGGGGTTACGGGCGGCATAGTGGCACGGTGGTAGCACTGCTGCCTCGCAATAAGAAGACCCGGGTTCGCTTTCCTGCATGGAGTTTGCATGTTCTCCCCATGTCTGCGTGGGTTTCCTCCCACAGTCCTAAGACATGCTGGTTAGGTGCATTGGTGATCCTAAATTGTCCCTTGTGTGTGCTTGGTGTGTGTGTGTGTGCCCTGCGGTGGGTTGGCACCCTGCCCGGGGTTTGTTTCCTGCTTTGCGCCCTGTGCTGGCTGCTGCAGACCCCCGTGACGCTGTGTTAGGATATAGCAGGTTGAAAAATGACTGACTGACACTTGGGGTTCCCATATCAGTGACAGGTTGGACTGGTTCTGGAACAAAGAGGAACTACTGAAGATAGAGCAGAACAGGCTCATCATCTTTAGAAGACGGCATTCATATAATGTGGGAAAGTGACATCCTTCACCTCTTCTATAACTCTGTGATGGCCAGTGTGGTGTGCTGGGCTGGTAAACATCATTACAAGAGAGGACCACCGAATCAACAAGCTAATTTAAAGGGCAGCCTCAGGTATGGGGCACACTCTGGACCCCCTGACCCCCCCACCCCGAGGAAGTGGTGGAGGAGAACATTAAAACAAAACTGAGTGCCATTATGAACAATGCGGCCCATCCTCTCACTGCCACACCAACACTGAGGATGTTCAGCCAATGAATCATTCAGCAGAAGTGGGTCAAGAAACTACGGGGCCTTTATACCAAAAGGTAATATCTTTGCATTAAGCCTTGTTGGGACTGTGACTGCCATGTCAGGTGTCTTCATCCATTTTAGTCATTCCAGAGTGTGTTCAGACCAGACTGTGTTTTTGTGTATAAAAATATGAATATAAATATATATATATTGTCACGCTTGGGTGACAGAGTTGCACAGAAACACACAGGAGATTATAGAGACAGAAGCGTTATTCTAACACTTCCAACAAACATAAGTCTCTTTCTGGAGTGACTGGAGCTCCATGTGTAGTCGTAAGGGGACAGTTCCATCTCTCAATTAAAAGAATAGAAAAATCTTCTTCTTCATAGGGGCGCGCCTCGGGAGCAAGACCCCCAACAGGAGCAGAGGATGTCTAGGAGAGAAGAGAGACAAGGCAGTGAGACAAAAGGACAGCTGCTGTACAGGCTTTTAAACATTCAAAGTGCCACGCGAGATCATCATCATCATCATCATCATCATCATCATCATCATCATCATCATCATCAGCAGCAGCAGCAGCAGCAGCAGCAGCAGCAGCAGCAGCAGCAAGACAGCAGCTGGTCGAGCAAAGAGGAGGTAAAAAACTGTATCTGTTTCCCATTGTATCTCCGTTTAAAAGGGGGTTTTGGAGGAGCAACCGCATCTTCTAGGGGTGCGTTCAGCCCCCTCTTCTTCACAACCCTTCCTCAGCTTTATTCACATCTTCATGAATTAAGCGACTCTCCCGACCAGTTTCAGACAGGTGCGACAGGACATCTGCATGAACGTGCGCAGAGCCGGGTCGATGTCTGACAGTAAAACTACTTTGTATATGGTTGCAAGCTCAAGAAGCATCTCATGAGACGAGAGTTTGTATCTTTCTGACGGTATAGCCATTGAAGAGTAGCGTGATCAGTCGGCAATGTAAAATTACGACCCCCAGAAATAATAATGGAGCGCATCCACAGCCCAGTTTTGTCTGTCCCAGCGCATCAAAGTTGCCGCCGCGTATTCAAAAGCTTAAAGGAGCATCTCTGGGTCGTCTATAGGACCCATCTTCATCAGCAGATCCTTAGGAGGAACAGAAGGAATAGGTGGCGGATCATCTGGTTCGGGAGGAAACGGAACATTTTGGGCGAATAGAAACAGTTCCGGGTGGCATGGTGGCGCAGTGGTAGTGCTGCTGCCTCACAGTTAGGAGACCCAGGTTCGCTTCCCGGGTCCTCATTGTGTGGAGTTTGCATGTTCTCCCCGTGTCTGCGTGGGTGCACTCCGGTTTCCTCCCACAGACCATTTATTATTACTCACATGACCTGTCACAGAGCATTAATAGAAAAAAATTCAAAAATATTTGCTATCTACCTTCACTACGGTGCTCTGGTTTCCTCCCACAGTCCAAAGACATGCAGGTTAGGTGCATTGGTGATTCTAAATTGTGCTTGGTGTGTGTGTGTGTGCCCTGCAGTGGGCTGGCGCACCGCCCAGGGTTTGTTTCCTGCCTTGTGCCCTGTGCTGGCTGGGATTGGCTCCAGCAGACCCCCGTGACCCTTTAGTTAGGATAATGGATGGATGGATGGATGAAACAGTTCTTCAGTATCCACCTGTGCAACCACTTCGGGTACCACTTATCGCGCTTGGGTCACAGAGTTGCACAGAAACACACAGGAGATCACAGAGACAGAAACGTTATTGAAACACTTCATACAAACACAAGTCACTTTCAGGAGTGAATCGAGCTCCGTGTGCAGACTTTATACAAAGCCACTCCTGATGATGTGAATGAGTCACGAGGATCGTACGGCTTTGTCAGGTTAGCAGAGCAGGTGACAGACATCAGACGGCGCGAATCAGTTGAGAGTGCAGCTCAAGGGACGGCAAGGACCACACAGAGGGGGGGAGACAAGACTGAGGGGGGTGGGAAAGGAGGATCACTGAGGGACCGCACAAGAAAACAAACAATCCGCCTCGGCATCCCTGAGCCACCTGGAGAGGCGAGCCACGCCGCAGGTTTAGGTATCCCTGGGAATGTGTCCTAGAGGGAGGGAGAAGAAGGAAGAAAGAAAAAGAAAGAAAGAAAGAAAGAGAACAGAATGCGAAGTGCAAGTTCGCAGTCAACCCGACGACAAACGGACCTTTTATTCATTCCTTATTTCTAGCCAAAAAAAAAAAAAATTCAGACAATGTACAAAGGACATCCAAATATAGAGCGTGATTCAAAGGCTGTGTATTTTAAGTTACAAAAAAGTCTGGCAAGTACAAAATTCAGTAGTTTCCTTAGATTTGGGTGTATCACATTTTTTCATTTTAAAAAACAGCCTAAGTACGGGTTATTTTAACTGTAAAACCTGAGTGTTTTTTTTTCTTTTATTATTCTTCCACCCAAAGCCCTAATCAGGACGGGAGAGGCGTGATTGCTGCGCTGACACATTCGCTAAAATAACAAAAAATAACAACAACAGAAAAAAAAAAAAAGATAAAAAATGTAAAAATAAAAAAGAAGGTTAATTGGTGTGTCAGAATCTATTGGCCCGAATAACAACAACATCTGGAGCTGCGCTGGCGAGAGGCAGAGAGGAGGCCAGCGCCGTGTGACTTTGGGGAATTGCTGCATTAGAAAACTCCCTCGGAGCTGGAGAGCAGCCACGGTGGTCCAGGCAACGGCATTAAACACCAGGAAACAGACTGGGGATTCCGTCATTTCACAGGAGAAAAAAGGAAAGCATTGAAGAGACAGGAAAGGAAAGTAAAATGAGAAAAAGCCCTCCCAGTCCTCCTCCCGGATCCCCCAATTATGCGATAAAAACTCCTGCTGAAAAATGGACGTGAGCGGCAGCATTTTCACTTGTGTTTGCGGTGATTTTAGGCCAAGTTTGTGAGAATGTTGATTTAGCTGGATTTATAGGATTAAAAAAAATATTTTTTTTTTTTTTACTTAGATAGATGTAAGCTAACAAAAACTATTTGTCTGTCTGTCTATTATATAGCGCCCAACAAAGCTCACCAGTCCTGTCCACTGGATTCTTCTAAAATAACATCAAATCGAGTCCTGAAGGTCCCTAAAGTCCTCCTGTCCACCACACTCCTTGGTCACTTATTCCACATGTCTGAGGTTGTTCCTAATGTTTGTGTGAAATTTTCTCTTAACAAGTTTCTAACTGTGTCCCCATGTTCCTGATGAACTGATTTTAAAGTCACCATCTCGATGCACTGGACTAGTTCACTTCTTCATTTTAAACACTTCAGTCAGGTCTTCTCTTAATTTTCTTCTGCTTAAACTGTAATGGCTCAGCTCTATTAATCTTTCCTCATAACTCATCCCCAGTAGCCCTGGAATCAGCCTAGTCGCTCTTCTCTGGACTTTTTCCAGTGCTGCTATGTTGTTTTTTTGTAGCTTGGAGACCAAAACTGCACACAGGACTGCAGATGAGGCCTCACCAGTGTGTTATAAAGCTGGAGCAGAACCTCCTGTGACCTGTACTCCACACATCAAGGCGCTATATAACTTGACATTCTGTTAGCCTTCTTAATGGCTTCTGAACACTGTCTGGTAGTTGATAGAGTTGAGTCCACTAAGACTCCTAAATCCTGCTCATAAGGCGTACTTTTGATTTTCAGACCTCCCATTGTGTATCTAAACCTAAACCTGGGGGTCTAAGCCGCCCATAGTACTCCAGCTCAGGCTTCACCAGTGCATTATAAAGCTTGAGCAGAACCTCCTTGGACTTGTACTCCACACATCAGGGCGCTATATAACTGACATTCTGTTTAACCTTCTTAATGGCTTCTGAACACTGTCTGACAGTTGATTGTGTCAAGTCCACTACGACTCCTAAATCCTTCTCATAAGGTAGAATTTCAATTTTCCGACCGCCCATTGTGTATTCAGACCTCACATTTTTACTTCCTATGTGTAATACTTTATACTTACTGACATTAATTTCATCTGCCACAATACTGCCCAAGCCTGTCTGCTGTCCAAGTCCCCCTGTGATGATTCAGTGGATTCCCAATTATCTGCTAATCCATCTGTCTTGGTATCATCTGCAAACTTAACTAGCTTGTTACTTCTATTCCTATCCAAATCATTAATATTTATTAAAAATAGCTGCACCCCCTGCTGGACACCACTCTTAACATCAGCCAATTTTACATCTATCTATCTATCTATCTATCTATCTATCTATCTATCTATCTATCTATCTATCTATCTATCTATCATCATAGAATAAAGGGGATGGCTGGTATCCCAGACAGGATAGATTTTTCTTTACCTAGCCGGCAAGACTTGATAATTGAAGGATGGAAGGAGACCACCTCCCAGGAGCCATGATATCCCCCAATATGACAGTTGACAGCAGTAGCAGCTCTCTGGTGGGTCCTCCATACGTACACCTGCAGTCCTGCATGGGAATTGTAGTTCCATTGGTCAGCTCCACTGTATTTCAGAGGAGCCACCAGAGAGAGCGATGAGGGGAAGGTCTCCTTATTTTACAGAGGTTCCGTCTGACCTCTAAGTGCTTCCTGGATGCAGTGTGGTAGCAGCAGAAGTACTCGCAGGTCTGGTATTAAGAAAGTCACCTGGTGAGTCTGGGTCAGGTGGAAAAGGACAGAGCTCAAACAGGAGGAGTGGAGGCAAGAATAGAAAGGGGAAAGAGAAGATAAACAATTATTGTGCAGTGTATTCAATAGAGAAGTCTGCTTTGAAAGGTACAATACTTGTGCAATAAATCATTTACATGCATCCAGGACTTGAGTCTGTGTAGTTGTGTCTGTGGTTTGGGATGCTGCTACGCCCCCTACAGGTCTATCTATCTATCTATCTATCTATCTATCTATCTATCTATCTATCTATCTATCTAGCCTACTATTCTAAAATTAGGATCTATCTATCTATCTATCTATCTATCTATCTATCTATCCTGCCTACTATACTGAAATTAGGATCTATCTATCTATCTATCTATCTATCTATCTATCTATCTATCTATCTATCTATCTATCTATCTATCTATCTATCTATCTATCTATCTATCTATCTATCTATCTATCTATCTATCTATCTATCTATCTATCTATCTATCTATCACTGTGATCAAAAATCTGATTGTTAGATTGGGTATTGTTTATAACGAGGTGGGCTTCTTGTTTGGGTGGCAGGCAACAAAACGAACAGGAAATAATGTGAACCTGGTGAACTTCATCATAGGGCAAGCAAAACTGACAATATGGAAAACCCACAAAAATAAGATCATTTGGACTGGGCTTCAGGATACCATTGGGTTCTTCAAAAAGTTATGCAAGAGTAGAATCTTAGTGGATTTAAATTTTTATAAATGTACAAAGAATTTGGTTTAGGGACATTCGGTGTGTAAATATTGTGCTCTGTGAATGTGAAGGTGATGAGTTACACTTGATGTCATAATATTTCCCCACATACGCTTAATTAGAGTGTGTTAGGACAGCTTTTTTTGGAATTTTTTTCTTCATTTGTTATTTTGAATAAGATTCTTTTTATTTTTCTGTATATGTGTTTTTTTTGTCTGTTGGGTGATATTATATACTGTTTTTTAGCAATTATATCAATAAACGTTTTTAAAAAATAAAAAATCTATCTATCTATCTATCTATCTTTCATATAGTGCCTTTCATATCTATCTGTCTGTTTATCTGACATTTCCATTAAAGATGCAGGAGCTCAGTAAGCCAACAACTGATAAATTGGAGTGACAGAGCGGGTGAGGACATCGTCAGATGACAACAGTTTAAGTGTAGAACACGACAGAAGAAAGTGACAAGATCAAGCTAAACAAGACTGGTGGTCTGATGAAGGCAAAACCAAGAACTGTGATCAACGTAAACATTATAATTAAATGAGCAACTAAGAGCCTGGGCGTGAAATGTGGAAGAAAAGAACAATTAGAGGCTTGAGTTGGTGCCAGGGTGATAAGTGTGTGTGATTACAATTGTCCCTAATTAATAGGCAAAGTGGTCCTCACCATTGCAGCTTGACATTTGTGACAAATGGTAAGTGAGAGGTGACCTAAAGGGCATAGACGTTCAGTAAGCACCTCAAGTATTATTGGACTTTAAGACGGGGTATCCAATGACAGCTGTGTGCAGGACACGTCATCGTGGGTCACTTTTTGTATTCTCTCTGTCTTCATGGTGTTGAGGTCTCCATTAGTTTTTATGTTCCTGAAATGGCTGTCATCTTAAAACTTTTTTTTCTTTTTGGTCCAGCCTTGGGTTATTATGAATTCTGAAGAATATCAGATGATGGGCATAGAAACTGGAGAAAGGCCACAGCACACAACACCAGGTACTGTAAGAGGGTCAACGTCCCAAATGGTTTTCAGAGACCTGGCGAGCTGTCATCGGCCGTCTCTTAATGCTGGAGTTCCTGTGGGTGGAGAGATGGGCGGAGTCAGGGGTGGGGTGGGTCGTCTTCACCCACCCAGCACATTTCAGAGCCGTGGAGGAAGCAGACAGACTCCTGTGACCTCCTGGGTTCTTCTGTATCCCCCTCCTCTGAACCCTGGTGTCTGCAGAACAAAAGCCACCTGCCCTTGAAGCTAATCTTAGGGGGGCAGTGGGTTAGCAACATTGTTTCATAGGACCTCTACTGGAAGACCACCAATTTAACAGTTCGTGGGAGGTGATGGGAGGCCCATTTAGAATTTTCAAATCTTGTACTTATTTCTTAGCCTTCATTGTTCTCCCGCCATATAAAAAACAGTCAGACCTTCACTATTTGCTCCTGTTGTTACTCCTAGTGGATCGCAGCCAAAGGCTGGAGGCAAAACATCAAACGTTTGTATTTGTCATAAATTCTATTTTCACTACCTGAATAGAAAGAAAATTGGGGGTGTGCAGGGGTGCAATTAGTTGTTGGTTTGTGTGGCTTCTGGGGCCTTTATGAAATATCAGTTATCAAACAAATGCCATGTTTTTCATAGAGTCTGCTACACGCCTTGTGTCAAACACATGAATCATAATGACTATTTTTGACAAAAAGGATGTAAGCGTTTTTATTGCTCAATCATAAATCTTCCAGGTATGTGTGGCATGTAATTTCAAGAAAGGCACTGGATTGAAACCTGCAGGGGAGAAGCCCTTTTGTTTTTAATATTTTGAAAGTTTTCACTTTCTTATCAGGCAGACGGACTGCAAAAAGTCAGTCGGGACTTTGTGACCAGTAAAGCAGCAGAGGCGCTGCAGGGGAGCCTCAAATTTAGGACCCGGTCAGGGAGAGCTGGGCCTACACCTTATACACTAGCGGTGTCCAACTCCAGCCCTGGTGGGCTACAGTGGCTGCTGGTTTTCATTCTAACCATCTTCTTCATTAGTGGCCACTTTTGGCTGCCAATTAACTTTTTTTGTCTTTGTTTTAATTGACGTGACTCAGACCCCTTAGTTGTTTCTTTTTCCTTAATTAGCAGCCAAACAATAATGAGGCACGAAACGAGCCGCCACATAACCAGCTCACCTGTGTCCATCACACAATATTTGGAAATGAAGACAGGTGAACGTCTCACTAAGGTTGATCTCGCAGGTCACCAAAACATTTTGAAGATGTTTTTAGAAAAAACAGAAAATCAACAGGTTTGAAAATGTCTGCTGTGGCAGAATGAGAGCAGCAACAGGCCATGGAATTAAATAACGGGTTTAATTAACAGCGAGAATCGGCTTCTCGTTAAGAGACTGGTTGGAGTGAAACTGGCTGGAGTCTGAAGCCTCAGTTTAGCTGGTCATCTGTCGGCTCGTGTCACATCTCATTTCTGTTTGGGTGCCATTAAATGATGAAAAGAGTCAACTCCGAGGACTGAATCCTTAAAAACTAGAGCTATTAAAATGAAGGGCAAAGGAGTTAATTAGCAGTGAAAACTGGTCACGGATTAGGAAAAGGGTTAGAATAAAAACCTGCAGCCACTGCAGCTCTCCAGGCCTGGGGCACCATGCATAACACCGTGCGTAGAACTCACACTATAACATGGCGTACGGACAAAAGTGGAAATGTGCGTGCGCACAAAAAAATCTAGATACATAAATCTGTGCGGACGCCAACTTCCATGTTCTTCTGCTACATAAATCCCGGTCAGCGTGAAAAGTAACGCACATGCACATGCCTACTGTCCTACCCCAAGTCCTCCCAGAATCACGCCTCTTTGAATATGCAAAGCAATATAAATAGCCCTCAAGCTCAGCATTCTGTGAAAAGACAATGGCAAAAGCACGGGTTGGAATTCCAAGTGGAGGCAAAGAAAAATGTATTATTTGTTGGTTTAAAAAGTGATATAAACAACAAAAGGAAGTTGATTGAGTGACAGAGAGTGTCGGAGAAACTCGAAAGCTCAAGTTCACAAAGTCGCACAGTGCCCGAAATAGAAAAGAAGTTGTCAGATATCAAAGTCACCGTGAAAAGGCGAGTCGTAGCCCACCGTCGGAGTGTCATATGAAAGCTTATTAGGGTACAGAGAAAAAATAAATAAAATAGGCACACAGTGGGGAAAAAGCACAAAATGTCAACTTTAATCTCGAAATTTCCACTTTAATCATGTAGTTTATTTTGTCACTAAAGCAGACCATCGTAAAGTTCATCTTAAAATCATTTAATTTACTAGTTTCTCAAATCCCATCGTAACTAAAGTAGCACATTAAATGCTTTGTACTGCATTTGATCTTCTACAGTATGTGTGTGAATCACTACGACAGGACACCGAATCCATTACATTCTTGATATTACAGCTCTCTGAATAATTAAAATACTGAGATGTATACGTGATATCATTTTCATGATGATAGGAGTTAAATCATGTTATTAAACATGGGAACACGGTGGCGCAGTGATTGTTCATGTCTCACTCAAGATGCTTGCTGCGCCGAGTTTGACCTTTGATGAAATAATTTATTGTAGCAGTCCTGTCTCTTTTAAATGTACTAACCTCCAATTCCTGTCCTTACTTTTCTTTCTCCAAATACCAATCACCACACAATCAGCTCTGTAATAGACGTTAAGCCATCTGTAAGCTTAGAACAACGATTCTTCAAAATGTTTAAGGAACACTGAAATATGTTCGTAGTACGTGTTTAATTATTTCCCTGCATGAGGTAGGAACAATCCGTGAACGGAGCAGTAACACCGTGTCCTCACATGTTTAATTATTAACAATATAGATTATTTAAATGAAGTTAAAGTTTTATCTGTATAATATAATAAACATATTTTGCTGCATTTCATCTTAAAAATGATATCGACATCATATGTAAATGCACACTTTATAAAGTGGCTCAGGTTGTGCAATATTATAACTGTAGTGCAAGTTTACAGTGAGGTGATTGTACCTATAAGTACAAACAGTTCTACAAGGAGCACTTGATGGCCTGATTGAGTGCGTTTAGTTTTTGTGATGAAACTGTTTCTGAACTGCGAGGTCCGTACAGGAAAGGCTCTGAAGCGCTGGCCGTATGGGAGCAGTTCAAATAGACAGTATGGCTGAGGCAGCATGTGCTTGATGCTGTATACCGATAATTCTCTTTCCGATCAGCTGCTGTAGATTTGTGATCCACACTCAGATACATTGATATAAATACTCTGAGTGGTGCAGTGAGAGTAATATGGAAAAAGATGATCTGATGTGGCAACCCCTAACGGGAGCAGCTGAAAGAAGAAAAAGAAGGTGCAGTGAAAGTAACAATGCTAAAGCAGTTATGGTATTTAGAATAGTTTGACCATTCCCTGGACCATTATATTGTTACAGGTTAATTACAATAAAATGCATTAAACTAATAAACAATATGCGGTTAATTTCAGTGTATTTATAAAGCAGGGATGTGGATCTAATTAAAGAAAGGGTAACCACACAGGAACAGTAGCACTGCTTTGATGCTGGGTGCAGCCAGTCTGCAAAACCGAGCCGAGAACTTGCGTACGCCAGGGTATGAGCTACTGTGGAAATGTGCGTGGCTTTATGCCAAGTTTAGGTTTTATACATCGCGATTTGAGCGTGGAAACGTTTGTACGCAACATTTTTGTGCGTACGCACCTTTTATGAATGAGGACCCTGGAGTATGACGTCTGTGCCTTATTTGTTTCCTTTTCCTTAATGAGCAGCCAAACCATAATGAGACACAAAACAACTAACAGTTAACCTGAAAATAAAGAAAGGTGAAGAGTCTTGATCATGTTGGTCTGCTGAGGTCACCAAAACATCTTGACGGTGGTCTTAGAAAAAAACAGAAAAATCAACATACTGCTGTGGTAGAACGAGAGCAGCCACAAGTCCTGATATCCAATAACTAGCAGCAAGAAGTGGCATCTCATTAAGAAACTGGTTGGAGTTTGGGTCCTCAATCACAGTCCTGGAGGGCCGCAGTGGCAGCAGGTTTTTGTTCTCACCCGGCTACTTAATTAGAAAGCAATTCTTTCCAATGATTTAATTTCATGGCTTGCTAGTGCTTTAACTCTGCTATGTCAGGTCATTCTCATATCCTAGATGTTCTTCCCCTTTCTAAGGATTTTAAGGCTAAAATGGAGGAGTTATTCTCAGTCCTTCACTTTTTTCTCTTCACTTTCCTTTCAAGTATTTAATTAAACCCAATAGTGCACAATAAATACACACAGAGGTGTAAATGGTAACAGGCTAAATGGATAAAAGCTGCTTTCTTTTGTCATTTGCATGTTATTGCTAGTTAGGAGCAATTAAAAACCAAGAGTACAGCTGTTTAAGACTAAAATAAGCAATACGGGTTCAAAATCTTAACGAGCGAGACAACTAAACTAAGGCAGAAGTGTTACTTGAGCAATAAGTGCTTCTTATTGAGCCATTGGGTTGGAGCAAAAACCTGCAGCCACTGTGGCCGCCCAGGACCGTGATTGAGAACCCCTGGGTTGGAGTGAAACTGGCTGGAGTTTGACGTTCCAGTTTAGCTGGTCATCTGTTGGCTCGTTTCACGTCTCGTTTCTGCTTGGCTGCCATTTAATGAAGAAACAATTCATTTCAGAGGACTGAATCCTTCAAGACAGGGCCACCAAAATGAAGGGAAAAGGAGTTAATTAGCAGCAAAAACTGGTCACTGATCAGGAAAAGGGTTGGAATGAAAACCTGCAGCCACTGTTGCCCACCAGGACCAGAGTTAGACACCCACAACGAAATGTAGTTATCACATACCACCTTGGGGGTCAGAACAAAGGGCAAGCAATCCTGGAGCAATTGGAGGTTAATTGACTCACTCAAGGGCTCAACAGAGTAGAATCCCCCCGGCAGTAACGGGATTTAAACCGGCAGCCTTCTGGATACCCAAGCAGGTCCTTAGCCTCACAGCCACCACTCAGCAAGTCAATTACAAATACGGCAATAGAAGTTAATTAGCAGCAGAAATTGGTCACTAATTAAGAAAAAAGGGTAGAAGGAAAACCTGCAGCCACCAGGCCCACCAGGCCCACCAGGTCTGGAGTTGGACCAGGGCCACCTTAACAGCATTAAAAACAGTGCACTGGGGTCCCTACCTACACAACCACTCAGCAAGTCACGACATACATCGATTAGCATGGGGCCCCCATGCTTGTGGGACCCCTTGGCAACTGCCCAGCATACCCATGCGTTAAGACAGCCCTGAGTTGGACACCCCTGTTATATACCAACATGCAGAGCAGAAGGGTGGTGCTGCTTCATTTTCCTTTTAATTTATCTCAATTTTAAAAGATCATATTAAAAAAAAAAAAGGCAACAACAGCAATAAATGCGCACATGTGTCTTACCGTATGTCAGCGGTTCTCAAACTGTGGGGTGCGCTCCCCCCTGGAGGGGCACTGAAGCTGTACAAGGGGGGAGTCGAATAAATGAACAAGACATCCAAATTAATTTTTTATATTTTTATTTCAAATTTAAATTTGCAAGCATATAATCACAACGAATGCATTATAACTAAAATGAAAATAAAACATTTCTAAGGCATAAATCTAATGACTAATTTGTGCCTGCTTTAAAGTACGCAGCCTGCCCAGGTTTGGTTTGATATTCGAGATATCGAGACCCTCTGAGCTCCTTTTCTATTTGAAGTTTGTTTCTATGACGAGCGGCGGTGCGGCTGCTGATTTTATAGTCGCGTATTTTCAATCCAGAAAGTCCGAGACGTATCGGTATCTGTCGCGAACATTCGGGTAACAATAGATCAGGTGATAATGTGGCGCGACTGCACCACATTGGCAGCATAACCGATATTCCAAATTGAGTTAAATAATTTACTGCGTATTGGGTTATTTTCTTGATACAACTAACAGCGGTATAATATTTGTCAGTCGAAAATACGTTCATCTCACGCAGATTGACTTTATCGGTGTCCTCGTTTACGAGATTTTTAAAAATTCAAACATATTTAATCGTTTCTTTACATAAAAAAATAATGAAATAAGAATAAATAATTTATTCTTTGTTTTTAGGATTAGAATTACTACCAAAAACCACACAAGGCATTTTAACAGTTAAAAGTAAGGTCTTAGTATTAGTATTGCCTAATCTGATTTTTATTTTTTATAAACTTTTCATTCTTCATCATGTAAAACACTTGGAGCTACTTCAGTTGTATGAAAGCGTACTACAGAAATAAATGCTATTGTTGTTATTGTCTAGTGGTCCAAAAATGGTGGTTTGTCTTATAAAGCTTGACGTCTCGCACAAGGGGACATCAAGACGAGTCGCACGGTGCATCAAATACGGGGGCGTTCTTATACTGGTGAGTCAGACCCAAAAACATAAAAATAAATAGAAAACAGAAGTGATTTCAAAGCATTCAGAAGTAATTCTTAGGAACACAAGACCCCCACGGACACCCCCCATCTCACCATACCAACCCCCGGACACACACACACATATATATATATATATATATATACTAATGAATTATGATCATCGCACGTGTTACTAATAAATCACGTACAGGTATTGAAGTTGAAAAATAACAAAACTCCAGAACTTTCTATCGGGTCGACTTTGCCGTTTTTTTTTGTGTATCCCAATGGAGGTGATGATCTGATTGATGAGCACAACATCACATCTGTGGGAAATCATCCATTAACTCTTTGAGGGCTGGATATTATTTCTAAAAACTCAGTTCTCTGAAAGGCACCCAATGCACTGGTTTCACACAAAATCAACATAAAACGTCTGTTGCTGCACGCGGTGGTTGCTGTTGGCACCTGTTTGGCATCTCTGGCAGCAGTGGCTGTGCAGGGGGAGCTCGATAGCCAGAAGGAATGCACGGCGGGCCAGCTACCTCTTTGTCTTCACACAGCAGGTGGGCGAAGGTGGCGGTTGCAGTGTGACCCAATATGTTTTGTACCTTTTGTCGTCATAAGTGGTGGTCCTCCTAGGCGAATGCTACACGAACATGTTTAGAACCACAATCAGCTGGGGACCGATAGGCTGATGCTGGTACCTTACTTTCTTTTTTGATATACCTGCATCAAACTCAGAGTTCGAAAAGTCAGAGTCCGATTTAGTGATAATACGTAAAACGTCCATGGAGCGTTTTGCTTTGCACATTTGTTTTAGTCTCGCCATCGTGTCGATGCCATTTTAGAGGCTGTTTGCTCTTTACTACTCATGTACGTGCAGGTGATTGAGGTCAAATCAACAAAGCTACGTAACTTTCCTTCAACTAAACAGAGTCGAACTAAAACATAAGGGTGAGTTTTGTCACAGTTTACAGCCCATTACCGTCCTCTACCTCTGAATTTTGACAACATCAGCCCTGAAAGAGTTTTTGGAATGTCTATACCACTTTATGGAAAAATGATGGCACGTCTTGAATTTGAACGCTTGCCGCGGTCTTGTTGTCAACCACGCTGTCTGCGTTATCAGACCGCATGTTGCTGCTGAAGCTACTAGGAGCAGCCATTTTCGCCATTTTCTGCCTATCGGTAAGGTTGGTCTCATTAGCCTGAACAGCGGTATGCACTGCTTGTCCAAATCATCATTTATTGCTTTTACGCTTTTTTGGTTAAAGCCACAGATGTGAAAGTTGAATTTTTGGCAGAACAACATCTTTTTGTTTCATTTTTCCTCCCACTGCACCGGTGGGCTCAGGCTTTGAATAAACCACCCGTTCTGTCTTGTTCTCTTCTGCGACACAGTAACACGTATGTGACGTGAAGGTGACACTCCAGACACCTGCCTCGTCCAGTCTGCCCTCTTCTCTCAAGACGGTCACCAACTTCTTTCCATGAAATGTTCAGTTTTTTGACAGTCCGTCACGTGGAATAACCTTCTCTCTGCATCAAAACAACAGACTGACATGCTTCATGAAGCGGCTGTTTTTTATTTTGGACATTTTAGAAACCCAGAATGACCAACATGGGTGCCCCCCAGGGATGTGTGCTCTGCCCACTGCTCTTCTCCCTCTATACTAATGACGCCACCTCCAAGGACCCCTCTGTCAAACTTACCAAACATGCGGATGACACAACCAGCACCGAGCTCATCAGGAGTGGTGACGAGTCTGCATACAGATGGGAAGTTGAGCAGCTGGCCCTTTGGTGACGTCAGAACATTCTGGAGCTAAACACTCTAAAAACTGTGATGATGACAGTGGATATTTTCCCCCCTCTCCATAATTAACGCTACTGTGAAAGTTGTGGAAACCTTTGTGTTTCTGGGATCCATAATCTCCCAGGACTTGAATTGCGAGAGCAATGTAGGATCCATCATAAAAAGGGCACAACAGCAAACAGACCTCCTGTGACAGCTGATTAAAGTCCACCTTCCACCGGAGCTGCTGATTCAGTTTTACACAGCAGTCATCGAGTCTGCTCTCATCTTATCCATTACAGTGTGGTTCGCGGATCAGTGACTAAATATGACTAAAAAAAAGGATACAGTCTGCCGAAAATATCATTGGTGTTAAAGTAAGGTCTGATGGCCAGGAGGACAGAAAAAAAAAACAAAGAAAAAAACAACTCCTGATGGCTGGAGAAAAAAAAACAACAAAATCTGCAGGGGGTTCCAAGGCCACGAGACCACCCAGCCCCCCTAACATAAATGATCCCAATCAGTCCTCATGGTTTTCAGGCTTCACATGGAAGAATTAGATGATGCTGGTCACATGAACATGAAATGGAGGGACTGCACGGTGCCCTGATCAGGTGATGGTGGCACAGATGGGCACCACAGAAAACTGGAACAGAAGAACAGCAGAGAAAGTAGGGGTTAGTAGTGGCAGTGCTGAGCCATTTGCAGAATATCAGGGTTATACTAAGATGAAGCGATGAGAAAGGCATGTTACAATAATGAGCTTCTCGCAGTTTTTAAAGAGCTCCACTGTATTAGCCTGGCGGATTTCTATTGGTAAGCGATTCCAGATTTTAGGTGCATAACAGCAACAGGCCACCTCACCACTTCTTTTAAGTTTATCTCTTGGAATTCTAAGCGGACCCTCATTTGAAGATCCAAGGTTACTATTTGGAGTGTAAGGTGACCTGAAACTTCCTCATTGTTAGGCCATTTGCGGACCCCATTTTGATAAGGAGTAAACCAGTAGGTGTCTCCAGCTTGAAGTTGTGCATATCGCACCAGTCGAGCCCAGGGGTTCACCCCCTGATGGGGTACGAGGGGTCAAAGTTATTCTTCTTCACAAAACTTCAAAAAATGGGGATTGGTAATATCGGCATTTGGAGTGTCGTTGTATGCTATTGATGAGGTCGCTCTTCACAAATATGCTTTAACATTTTCTAAGCCCATGCAATTCTGAGCAGTGCACTATGAATATGATAATACATTTGATGTTTGATTCTTTACCGGTGGTCTTAGCCCCCCTAAGAGCCACTCCTGGAAGGTTACAAATGATAAGTTTCAAAGATAAGCATGTGGAGTATCATTTTAGACAACTTCAAGGTCCATGATTATGATTATTTTGTTATTTTTGATCCTTTGATTGGGGTCTAGCCCTTGTAAGGCACACATGGGCTGGCATCCTGGCCACGACTGAACAGATGACCCTTACCTGGAAGGACTGGGGCCTGATGATGACTGGTGAATATTTTCTCCCCCAATATGCTACTTGTCAGTGTTCCTGAGCTTTGGCATCCACTTCCCAGTGTACAGGTTCCAGGGAGGAGGAGATGGGACTTCTGATTGCATATATTTGGCTGTGTTCACTTTGTTAAAAAGTGTTGGTGATCAATAAAGATCCCTTATTTGAACCCAGGACTGTGTTGTGTGGAACAGCGTCTGAGGTTTGGGGCTCAGTGGAGCCGCCCTTGTGGCTAACCCCTCTATGATCTTCAATCAGAGAGTGAAAACAAATTACACATTTCTATCGAGAATGTTTAGACTTTCGACACTTTAATATTTCAAACATCTGATGCAGCTATTCTTATGCTTTATGTATTTTTTACTTCATGAAGTAACTCATTACATTTCCTATGATGACCCTTTCTATTAAATGTGTTCAAAATTTTAGAATCCTGTTTTCGATTTGTCATTCCGAAGAATTGAGTGCTATTTGACGAGAGGGAAAAGTTGAATTTTCAATGATTTTTAGCACAAGATTGCCAAATGTGAAAAGGTAAAGGGGTCTGAATACTTTCTCATCACTAACAGGACAACAAAAATCACTCCGGGTGTGGTCTTATTTCTTATTCTTGCACTTGGGGGTCCATTCTGGTTACCAGAATGAGTGACGCTGCACCCGCGCCTGTCCTGCCTCCCGACTAGTCTGTTAAATTTGGCAATTCCTTTCTAGCTGGGCTGCCGTTCACAGCATTTCACACACACACACACACACATCCTTATATTATTTCGCTTGTGTCTGCCCGTGCTCGATATAAACAATGGTTGCCACAACTACTATATCCTCTCCACAACAATAGCGAGGATTCCGTGCTCCTGTCAGAGTTTTGGTCTTCAGCTTATCTTCAAGTCTTCAATTCTTCAATGTGCCCGATTATCGATTGTGGTATTTGTTTAGGGCGGCACGGTGGCGCAGTGGTAGCGCTGCTGCCTCGCAGTTAGGAGACCTGGGTTCGCTTCCCGGGTCCTCCCTGCGTGGAGTTTGCATGTTCTCCCGTGTCTGCGTGGGTTTCCTCCGGGCGCTCCGGTTTCCTCCCACAATCCAAAGACATGCAGGTTAGGTGGACTGGCGATTCTAAATTGGCCTGGGTGTGTTTGTGTGTGTCCTGCGGTGGGTTGGCACCCTGCCCAGGATTGGTTCCTGCCTTGTGCCCTGTGTTGGCTGGGATTGGCTCCAGCAGACCCCCGTGACCCTGTATTCGGATTCAGTGGGTTAGAAAATGGATGGATGGTATTTGTTTATTCACTGCATACTTCGTTACTGAGCAAAACTGTATTATCACACTACCATTTTATACCTCCTTTTTCCTTCACTTCAACGTAAGCCTCCCGATTAAATGAAAAGGCACATACAGCGTAGTGGCGACCGACAGAAACAGTCTTTCCGGCCTACATAATCAGACCAACGCACAGAAGTGAAAACATCGACATCATGGCAGACCAACCAGCACAGGCCTTAGAACAACAAAGACCACATACAACGAACCAGAGAGCGACATTTTCCGAAGATCAGCAGCAGCACGTTTTGCACCTGGACAGTGAACAAAAAACGAATTACACACACAACTTTTCTGAACTGCCAGACAAGAAGAAACGTTACGACAGGAAAACCTACAGGGATTCCCTAACACTGACAACTCAAAACCCTTTATATTACGGCGTAATTTCTCAACCTGTACGTATTTGCGACCCAAGTTTTTATAACAGTTTTAATCGCACCCCCCTAACGTTTTTTTGAAAGGAGCCCGCTAATATCAATTTGTTCTTTTTTAATTCATGATATATCAGAGATGCATATTTTATGATACCTACTTAACGTTTATCGACATTTACCTAACTCAATATTTATTTTTCCAATATCAGAATGGAGTTTAAGTTCATTTGTTTCGGTTTCAATAGATGTGTTTTTCATATTTTCGATTCTTGTTCTCTTTTTTTCACATCTTTGCGCCCCCCTAGGAAGGCCCACCCCACAGTTTGAGAACCACTGGTGTAGGTAATTCCCTATTTGTTTAGCATATTGTATGACTATCACCAAGTCACAACGACAAACGTTTAATCACGTCAGAGTTTATTTTCCAGAGTTTCCAGAGTTACATCGAAACCCGGGTTAAACCTACAGCTACTTACAGGTTAAACACAAGGGAATATTTTCGCTGACAATAACGTTTATGCAACAAATTGCGTTTTGCGACAATTATTATAGACGTTGTTATACTACATTACCTGACGGCCGCACTTCACAAATACTGACTTAGATATGCCCTGCATTTCCCTTCTTATCCAGTCTGTTGTGTTGACCTGTTCACGTTACACTTTCTATTGTAAATATGCCTGCTGTTGTAAGTGACTACGATAACATCCCACGCTAATCATATGACTGTCGTAATATTGAGTCCTCTCACAAGTCATTACTTATTAAAATAATCTGCTTTTTTACTCTGACGTGTGATGTTCTTCTGTCCCTTATCATCATTTCATGAACGCTTTTATCCTTTGCAAACTTTTCACAGGCATGATTTGCTAGTACAGTATGAGGGCCCAGAGATGCATGGTGAGTCAGTAATTCTCCTTTTAATTATCAATGTTGCTAGGCGCACACAGTAGCCTCCTCTTGAGGCTTCCCTCCCTCCTCGAAGTTCGCCTGCAGGGCCCCTAAGTAAACAATCATTGTCTGCGGTATCCTGGCTGACACACACACTCCTCTCCAGAAGGAGTCCTGCATCGGCACACCCTCTCTGGCATCTCCATGACTGCCACTTTCTCTCCCATTCACGTTTCTTCCAGGATTCTCTCTCTATCCTTGCGTTCCTTCCAGTTAAGGCTGACGTTTGTTTCCGATACCCTTGTAGAAAAATGTAGCTTTGGCTGCTGCATTTGAATGTATCAAGTATTTCTGCAGAACCCACAGTAGACGAGACAGGGAGAAAAGACGTGGTCAGAAAGCGGGCGGAGGTAATTACCATGGAGGACTGTCGACTGAGCGTAACCCCCAAAAAATCAAATTCTAAGGACAGAAAAAAATAAGCAGTCAGAGGAAACGGTTACGTGAAATCAAATAGCGGACGCTAATATCAGACGTTTAGGATACCTATGAGCCGAGCTTTATGCCGGTGCACTGAATGACGTCACACACCACGCACTCCTGAGGGCTGTTGGGATGGATAACCGTGGCAACCACTGACACTTATTTAGTATACAAAACGCTGACGCTCAATACATAAATAAAAAAGCCTTAACAAAAAATCTGACGAAATCGGTGTTAAAATCACCGTCCTTCTTTCCAATATGATCCCAGCTAGGCAGCGAAGGTCTCTCTAAAGTGTAATGAATATTCCTTGTGATTAACTTTGACAATTTTCATGCTCATCTTTCTCTTTATTTATTTTTCACATCATCTCACCGCTTTGCTGCCATTTTAGAACATAAAACAAATTGACAAATAAGAGGAGATCTATCTAGATGCACTTCAAGGCCTATCACTATGGAATGATTCCTAGGGATCACCAGGGTACCATGATGTAGGCTTTCTTTCATTTCAAAATTTCATTCCAAAGTTTGACAAATGAGAGAAGACCATTCAGTCCTTCTGGCTGTCCCAATAATTCATCCCAGTACCATAAAAATAACTTTGTTTTTGTCATTACAGCCAGGGGTTTTAAGTCTTCCCCTCACTTTGTTGAGTTTGGAAGGCTTATGGCCTTTACGGCCTGTGCCTATTCTTGCATTTGCGGCAGGGTTTATTGTGTTTCTAGGCGTCATTTGGATCATTAAGTGAAGCCTTTTTTTGAGGTTTATGAGATTTTTTGATTTTGACTTATTTAGTGTAATCCCTTTAACTTCATGATTAATCTTTTCTCTAATCGTGTTTTTCTCTTGGCTACAACTGATCATCGCTTAAATTTCAGCCACTCAGATTAAATTAAAGGTTTAGGCAACCTGATTTTGCATCTTTGTGCTCTACGTAACGTCGTTGTTATTGATAGCTTTTTCATTAAGAATAAATAAAAAATTTATGAAGCCCTTTTTCGTGTATAGCCTGGGTTTTTCACAGGACTTCTCCCTCTAGTGAGCATTTTCAGAAGTGCTTTTGGGACTTTCATGCTTTGGGACCCCTAGTTCATGACAATGTTCAGGATTACTTCTTGCTTGTCCATGTTGATCTCCATCAATCGTGTCTTCCTAGAGCAATCAAGGGAGATTGTTTTTGGTAAGGGGGGGTGGCCAAGAACCCAATGGTCACTCTGGCTAAGTCTCCAGAGGAGATGGAAGAAACTTTCAGAAGGACAACCATCTCCGCAACACTTCAACACCCAGGGCTTTATGACAAGGTGGCCACACAGAAGCCTCTCCTCACTTAATCACGTTTGGCAATTTTCTCGGCAGATGTCACTGCTCCCACTTGTTTTTTTTTGTTATCACTTTTCTTTAAACACCTAACCACTGGTCACTTTGTAATCTTTTATGACCGTCAGGTTGCTGCTTGTAAAGATTTTTTGAATTTACAGAACCTATTGGGTCATATGCTTTCCATTAAGACCAAGACATTTGTGATTAATCGCGTAACAGATTGACTTACCTTTGATATATATATATATATATATATAGACTAGTTGTGCTGCCCATCAAAGATGGGTTGAAATCTAAATGATCAACGTAGACCTCAGTGGTAACGTCTGCAGTGCACCATGCAATGTGTATGTTTTTTAAACAGATAATCCAATTTGACACTTGTTTTTCCATTTGTAGCTGTTACTTAATAGCTGTTGTGACAGATAGGGGGTGCTGCTGTCCCCTTGAACCCTCAGACCAGACGCCAGACACCAGATAAATGTCCATATAATGACTTTATTAATACAAATAAGTGCTCAAAGCACCTTCACCTCCACTTAATAATAAACACAATAATATACAATCAATAATTCCTCCACACCTCCCAGTAGCTCAGTCACCCTTCCTCCCAACTCGGCCCACTGCTGGGATCTCCCACAGTCCTTTTAAAGTCTTTGATCTGGAAGTGTTTCTGTCCCTTAGTTCATGTGACTTTATAACACACTCGGGTGAAAACTCTTTTTCTTCAGCCCGGAAGTACGTCATTCTTTCCATCCTCTCGACTTGGAAGTACTTCTGGGCTATTGGGAAAACAGAAGTCCCTGGGCCTCCCTGCAGTGTCCCCTAGCTGTCCCCACGTTATCCAGCACGGCTGTGAAGAATGGCTCCAATGTCCATGATGCCCTGCTGGAATTCGGGGCCCCTCCATGTTGCAGGGATGGCTCCATCTGGCGGCTTGGGTGTATTGGTCAGGATAAGCTGCCAGCCATATTCCTCACTGTTCTTTTGAGTGTGATCTTGCTTTGGTAACAAGTGTCAACCATTGCCTCAGTAATGCACCCATCATGTACCTGGTTTATGTATTGGCGACGTTATTCTGCATAACGGTATAAAGGCTGCTCACATGAGACTCAAAGTATCCTGCCGACTACGCCAGACAAAACAGGTTTGAGTTTGTCGTCAGTCATAGGATGGACTCTGTATGCTTGAGAGCTGACAACCACTGAATGCTCATCTGGTAGTGTAAGGCACCGAATGCAGTAATGAAGAATGAGGAATGCAGGTGTTTTGGACCCCACGAACAGAAGAGAAGCTCATCGGTTTGATGTCTCATGTTTTACACACAGCGAAACAATGAAAAACCACAAAAAAAAAAAGAAAGGGACGAGATAATGATTGAATTCACTGTACCTGTTCACCCTTCTTATAGCGCCAGCCTCAGGCAGCACCTCAGAATAAGGGGCAAGCTAGAAAGTCGGCCAGCTATCCTTAGATTTCACATGCCAGGAGATATTCATTCAGCAAGTCTGACATACCCAACAACTAAAAGTCACATAATGTGACATCGGCTTAAGTGGCAGTGGGCCACGGTCTGTTCCAACGGCATCAGGCACAAGGCAGAATACAACGTAGCCTGTCACAGAGTCACCCACAGAATCTCCCATTAAGCCTCACACATTTATATTGTGCTGACATTAAGCAATCCAGAGGCCCTCTTAAGACGTGGAATACTGTGGATAGTTGTCACCCTAAACTTTAATTACAAGACGTCACAATATCAAGACACATTTTTGACCTTCCGCTCAGCTCAGCTCAGCTCAGCTCAGCCAGTCAAGTCGTTTGAAATTCTGCTCCACCACTTGGCATGAAATCTCGGGGTCATACTTGGGTTCGAGAGCAGGAGGGTAAAAACCTGCCACATTATATTAGTTGGACTTGCAGGAGTAAAACTGATGTTGTACATTTTCTGGTGTGAGGCGAACCTGTTGAAGTGTAATAAGTGATTCTTGGTTAGTTTTCAAAGCTGCCATTCTTTTTTTCGGTTGTTTTCCTGTTTCGGCTGCCGTGTGTGCGCAGCGTTTCCATAATCTGGAGAATTATTTTCAAACACAGAGCCTCATTTTCAGTCACTTCAGCTAATTTGGAATCCGACCGATCAAACGCATCGGGTGAAAAGGTTTTCAAACATTTTCAAGTCAGCAGAGACAGGTGCAAAAAGACAATGACGCCGTCATTTGCATTAAAGTGTGTCATTTGCATCTTTGCGCAAACCACAAAATTAGCCAACAAAAGGTCAATTTCAAGCTGTGAACCGTGAAGAAGACTCTGAACATTAATTTTATTACAGCTTTGGGAGAATTTTGTCAGGTGTGCAGGTGGAGTAAGAGCAAAAATAGAAAGCAAACACGGCCCTGGAGAAGCGAGCTGGCTGAATACGCTGTGAACCTTCAGGAAGAATTCAGACCACCTTCATTTTGTACACATTACGTTATGTTGCAGCCTTGTGCTAAAATCTTTACATTTCTTTTTTTTTTCCCCTCATCAAGAAACAATCAATACCCCAGAATGACAAAGCAAAAATTGGATTTTCTACATTTTTGCCAATTTATTGAAAATAAAAAAAACTGCTACGACCCTTTGACGTCAGAAATTTGGCTCTGGTGGATCCCATTCTATTGATCACCGTTGAGATGCTGCCATGCCTTGTTTGGAGTTCACCTGTGGTCAATTCAATTGATTAGGAATGGCACACACCTGTCTGCAGGTCCCACAGTTGAGTGAAAACCAAGCCGTACACACAGAGCCCAAAGACAAACTCCAACCTGTTTTGCCAGGCGTAGTCGGCAGGATACTTTGAGTCTCGTGTCAGCTGCCTTTATGCTGTCATGCAGAATAACGTCATCGATACATAGACCAGGTACATGATGGGTGCATTACTGAGGCAATGGGTGACGCATGTTACCAAATCAAGATGACACTGAAAATAACATTAATGCATTAACAGCTATTAAGAAATAGCTAAAAAAGCAAAAAACAAATGTCAAATTGGATCCTCTGGTTACAAATCATACGCATTGCAAGGTGCACTGCAGAAGTTACCGCTGTGGTCTACGTTGATTGCTTAGATTTCAACCCATCTTTGATGGGTAGCACAACTAGTCTCTATATAAAAATATCAAAGGTAAGTCAATCTGTTACGTGATTAATCACAAAATGATGGAGCTAGAACCATCATCTTCATCCATCTCCATCAATCGGGTCTTCCTAGAGCAATCAAGGGAGATGGGTCTCGGTAAGAGGGGTGGCCAAGAACCCAATGGTTACTCTGGCTAAGCTCCAGAGGAGAGATGGAAGAAACGTCCAGAAGGACAACCATCTCCGCAACACTTCAAAACCCGGGGCTTTATGACAAGGTGGCCAGACAGAAGCATCTCTTCAGTAAAAGACCGCCCTGCAACCACATTTGGAGTTTTCATAAAGGCACCTGAAGGAATCTCGGACTGTGAGAAACAAGATTATTGAACATCATGTCTGGAGGAGGCCAGGCATCTGTGCAATACCATTCCAATGGCTGGGCAAAGATGAAGGCGAAAGATGAACAGAGCAGCATACAGAGATATCCTTCATGGAAACCTGAGCCAGAACACTCTGTGCTTCAGACTGAGCCTTCCAAAAGGACAAAGCCATTACAGTATAGAAGTGGCTTGGGGACAACTATGTGAATGTCCTCGAGTGGCCCAGCCAGACCACGAAGTTGAACTCAGTCAAACATCTGTGAAGAGACTTGAGAATAGCTGGCAGCCGATGGTCTCCATCCACCCTGACAAAACTTGAAAAGCTCTACAGAAAACAACTCAACTCAAGGTCAGGCCTCACATAATTTTTTAACTGGGAAATGTTTCTGCTATTGATTTTTATTCACTCTATTATTTTATCATTATTAATACAACTACTATATGTCTGTCCCTTTAGCTATCATGACTTGTGTGTTTCTTTTTTATATGGCAGTTTTATTCATTTAGAAAATACACTTTAATTTTTTAGTAGAGAGCGCCAACATTGGTCAAAGCTTTCCTCTTCAGGGATAAAAGCCATTTTACCCTTTTGAGCCATACATGTTAATCCAAGAGCTCCTGATTCCACATCTGGTGAAGCCTTTTTATTTTACACATCCGGTTTTCTCTTGGTGACACTAATTGCCCTCAAGTACGCATAGAAGGGGCCTTCTTTGAAATTAATTCCATTTACTGTAGTTGCCATGGAGGAAGCATTCATAGCCTGGTTTATATTGAATTGAACCTTGTTCTGTAATTATAAAAAATGAAATTGTATTCCAAGGATGGGGACTTTGGAATTTTTTGTCTGTACACATAAACATTCAAGAAAAAAACAAAACAGCAGCTTGGAAGAAAAATACAGCAAGTACATGTAGGCCGACAGAGGGACAGCTTGATAGACAGATAAATATGAATGACACTGTAGAACATATATAAGATAGATAGATAGATATGAAAGACACTATATAATAGATAGATAGATAGATATGAAAGGCACTATATAATAGATAGATACAGTAGATGTTAAAGGCTCTATATAAAAAGGATAGATGAACAAATGAATAAATATCTATCTATTTTTTACTGCTTATCGGGAATCGGGAACAGTCTTAGCAGTGAGGCCCATACATCCCTATTGATCCATGAAAGCTAGATATGAAAGGCACTATATAAAATGGATAGACAGACAAATATGACATGCACTATTTAAAATGGATATATATTCATTTTTCACCACTTATCTCAGCTGTAAGGCCCATACATCCTTATATATCCACAATAGATAGATATGAAAGACACTATCTAAAATAGATAAATAAATAGATATGAAATGCACTAAATAAGTATATAGGTAATAAAGGCAATATATATATATATATTGTCAGAGGTGGCTGGGGTGGCAACCCGGCCGGGACGCCCAGGAGGACCGGAGGAGGGCTTGCACCTTCCCCAGAGCATCTGGGGGTGACCGCCCTGGTTCCTTTGGAGCCCTGGACCTCAGCACTTCCGCCACACCAGGAAGTGCTGGGGAAGAGGAGCAGGGACACCCGGCGTGCTTCCGGTGATGCAGCCGGCACTTCCACCACACAGGGGTGTGGCCATGGAAGATTGCCGGAACCCACCGGGAGCACATCCGGGTGATAATAAAAGGGGCCGCCTCCCTTCATTCAGGGCGAGAGTCGGGAGTGGAGAGGAGAGAAGGAGGCGGTCTGAAGAAGGCATTGTGTGGCCAGGACTTTGGGGACTTTGGGGGTTTCTGTGGTGCACTTTGTGACTTGGTAGTGTAAATAAACGTGTTAGTGGGTGAAATGAACGTGTCCGCCTGTCTGTGTCTGGGCCAGCCTCCACGATATATATATATATATATATATATATATATATATATATATATATATTTTTTTTTTTTTCTTTTCAGGTGCTACCACATTGCCCCTAAGAAGCAGCGCCAGGTCCGATGGTAGTCCCTCCTAAGAACAGGGAAGCCTCACCTCTGGCAGATCCCCTTGGCACAGTCCTTTGGGTGTCATAATGGGAGCACCATGAGAGGAATGCTGCAATATACATATATAATAATAATAATAATAATAATAATTCTTTACATTTATATAGTGCTTTTCTCACTACTCAAAGCACTTTGCAGACTCCGTTCAGGGAGGTCCTGGGACACAAACCCATGTTGTCCTTACTGCGAGACAGCAGCACTACTTCTGCACCACCTACATGGGTGTATGTCCCCAGGAAGCAGTCTTCCCCTGATGATCCAGGCAGAGAAGCAGCATCCAGCATGAATGGAATGTCAATCCATCCAAGTCTTTCACAATTCCTACATAGGTATTATTAATACGCAGAGCAATAAATATAAAAAGTCTAATACATATACACTTTCACATTTTTTTCTTTGTTTCGTTGTTTGTTTGTTTCTTTCTTTTTATAATATGTCCTGTGTTGCCTGTCAGTCCACACCTCTGCCATGCTGCCTGCCTCCTGGGCACTCACTTATTTCTGGCCAGGCCCTTTTGTCTTACACTACCCTTTGGCAGCCCTCTACTCACACTTTAGCCCTGATTTCCCTTAATCTCTACTAAATGGCATGGCTCCAAATTCTGGCTGCCATGTCCTATTTTTTTTTATTTCATACTTTATTGTTTCATGCTCCATAACCCCGTATTTCCTATCTCTAAGGGGTCATTATCCTTTTGCCAAATGCCCCTTGCCCTCAGAGCCAGGCTACTGCACAAGATAACAGAACAGCAAGCCGTCATTCATTCTTCACATTTTTTGCAGGTAAAGTCACACTCAGACAATGTTGGGTCAGCCTCGCTCTTCCGTGCTGGGCCTTGTTTTGAGTCACCTTGAGTAACCTTCAAATTCATGGGATTTTGTGGGGAATAAAAACAGGATTAAAACCCCAAGATTAGGAATGCATCACTCCACACAGACAACCCCAGACAAAAATCTGAAAAGAAGACTGGCCCTGTGAGGTAGCGACTCAATTGACTGCGCCGATTGTTTTGCACAATTAGAGGGAGAAATTTTTGAGGAACCTGAAAAGATTTCAGCTGAGGTGACCGCCGAGTTTGCTGTTAGGGTAGACATGAACTTGTTGAGGCCCCTTGAAGAGCCCAGAGAATGGAGAAAGACTGGGATTAACGTTGAGCGTTTTTTGATTTAGAGTGTCTATGGTTCCCTTTCAGGCAGCCTGAGGAAGGGTGCAGAGAACAGAAGGATAGTTTTTGCGCTTTTGTCTGTTTTCTTTATTTCGTCATTTTTACCTTCTCGTATACAAAGTTTAAGGTAAGTATTGTATTCGTCCAAAGATTTGATGTTGAGATTGTGATGAATCTCGATGTTTCAGACGTCCCTGACTTTCTCGTATATGAAGTACAGGGAAAGTATTGTAATCGTCCAAAAATTCAACAATCTCGATGTTTTAGACCTCCATGACTTTCTCGTATACGAAGTATAGGGAAAGTATTGTAATCGTCCAAAGATTCGATGTCGAGATTGTGATGAATCTCAATGTTTTAGACCTCCCTGACTTTCTCATATATGAAGTATAGGGAAAGTATTGTAATCGTCCAAAAATTCAATGTCGAGATTGTGATGAATCTCGACGCGTTTTAGACCTCCTAACTTTCTCATATACGAAGTATAGGGAAATTATTGTACCATAATTGTCCAAAGATTTGATGTCGAGATTGTGATGAATCTCGACGTTTTAGACCTCCCTGACTTTCTCATATACGAAGTATAGGGAAATTATTGTAATTGTCCAAAGATTCGATGTCGGGATTGTGATGAATCTTGACGTTTTAGACCTCCCTGACTTTCTCGTATATGAAGTACAGGGAAAGTATTGCAATTGTCCAAAGATTCGATGTTGAGATTGTGATGAATCTCAGCATTTTAGACCTCCCTGAGTCAGAAAATACCATTTTTGGAATTTGTCTGTGTGTGTTTGTGTGTGTATGTAAACACGGTAACTTGAGTTCGCTTTCACTTCAGCCAACCAAATTTTGCATTAGGTACAAAACGTAGATTTCTATCAACTTTTGGGCTATTTCTGCTAACTGGAAGTGATACTTTACCTTTTATTCATGTAGCTGCAGAGTCCGATTTATTCAACTTTACTTTTATAATAATTGCTCAATATATTATTAATTTGATTTGATCTGTTGTCGATGGTTCTTTATTATTCATGGAAACAGTGAATTCCGAAGGACTTGCTAATGTGTGTTTTTCTTTTCTTCACAGAACTCGCTTCAGTTTTTGAAACTTTTGCTATTCATCACCTCTTTATTTTTGAACCAACTTGTCTGTTTCTCACTCGCTCACCCGGGTTTACTTTCGGTACAACTACTAGATGCCCCATGGTCAGACCATTGCCAGGCCTGTGGAGGGTATTGGGGGCATCACACAATTGAGTTAAGCTTTTGCACCCCCCTACCCCCGTAAGCCTACATGTTGTGTTATGCCGTTTTTAGGAGTGAATGAGCAGACCCTACCACAGACTGGCACCCCCAGTCCAGCGTTACATTCTGCTTTGTGCCCACTGCAGTTGGGTTTGGCTCTGACCCCTGGTGCCTTAAAGTGAGTTGGGCAAGTTTGAGAATAAAAGTTTGTGTTATGTATTGATGGGAGTCACTGTATGGACTGAGGTTGGAATGCTGTTGGGGTCCTCAGGTTGCACACAACCACAAAACTTAAATGGGTGAGTTTAAGAATTTTGCATCATTGTTGTTTTAGGAGTGAGTGGGAAAGCATCAGACCCTGCTGTGAAATGGACCCCCATCCACTGTAAAATCCTGCCTTCTACGCTCTGCTTCTGGATTAGGCTCTGGCCTTGCATGGCCCTTAATTAAGTTAAGAAACTTTGAAGATGTAAAGCTTGGGTTGAATGGGCCCTTCTATGGTCTGTCAGGTTCTTCACGTCTGTTAAGCGGCCTTGCCATGTCTGTTACGTGATCACGCCATTGCTGTGGGGAGCTGAACGCTGATATCTTAAACTGTCTTTGTCTGAACACTGAGAGACGAGGCAGCAGTTTTCTTCTTGAATTGAAACCTGACAAATACAAAAGTCAACATATTTTTTTGCCAGGCAGTGATTAATGTATATTCAGAAAGGTAAGCAATAATAATATTGTGTTAAAGCATTTACTACGATTAAACCACTAATAAATCATTACAGCCGACACACTGTGTTTGTAATGTTATAAACAGACATTTTGTGGCTGTTTTCCAGTGATGCCATTTCAAGCATCTGAGGTACTATAAATTATGCCTCTTAGGGACTGTGTCATTATGTAAAATTACAATAATTAATTCTGGAATCCTTTATGTATATAATAATTTTCATTTGCTTGTATTTTGCAGAACGTGCGGCACGGCAGACAAAAGTAAACCTCTGTGCCCTCCTCTGCCCTGTGTGCCTTAGCGTACTTCTGGAAGTTGTGAGGAGTGACGTCTGCATTGCTGCCGCGGCCGCACTTCCTTTCTAATCCACGTTAGAAACAGAGCTGACATTGTTTATTACGGGCTGTTGCAGAGCTGAGCAGTGTCACTTTGTTTTAAAAAAAGTGCAGGCCTGACATAACTGGGTGACATGTCAGGTCCAGACAGGAACCTGAAAACTAATAGGGCTTATTTCGAGTTAGGGCTCATTTTATACTGCGGAGACCTGGAGAAGCCCCCTGATGAAGGTCTGCGTGTTTGACTATTTTGGGACACGAATTACTGACACTGCTTTCTATTTGTGGTTGTAGCATGTGGATATCAGACAGCATTTTACAGACGTGCTTGTCTCCTGACTGGGTCTGAGGCCGTCTTGCTATAAAGTTCTATCTATCCTGCCTACTATACTAAAATTGGTATCTATCTATCTATCTATCTATCTATCTATCTATCTATCTATCTATCTATCTATTATATAGCGCCTTTCATATCTATCTATCTATCTATCTATCTATCTTTCTATCTATCTATCTATCTATCTATCTATCTATCTATCTATCTATCTATCTATCTATCTATCTATCTATCTATCTATCTATCTATCTATCTATCTATCTAAGAAGTGTGTGATGATACAACAATAACAAAACAAGCAGGCCCTCAGCCCCATCTCTCTCTTAGCTACTTTAACTCTTTGAGGGCTGAATATTTTTTCCAAAAACTCAGTTTTCTGAAAGGCACCCAATGCACTGGTTTCACACATAAATCAACATAAAACGTCTGTTGCTGCATTGCTGTGGTTGCGTTTGGCAGCTGTTTGGCATCTCTGGCAGCAGTGGCTGTGCAGGGGGGTTCAAAGGGGCTTCCTATTTGTCTTCGCACAACAGGTGGGTGGCGGTTGCAGTGTGACCCAATATGTTTTGTTACCTTTTGTGATCATAAGTGGCGAATGCTGCTGTAGGTGTATCAGCTACACGAACGTGTTCAGCACCACAATCAGCTGGGGACCGATAGGCTGATGCTGGTACCTCACTTTCATTTTCGATATCCATCTCCAGAACACTTGCATCAAACTCAGAGTTCGAAAAGCCAGAGTCCGATTCAACAATAATACATAAAATGTCCATGTAGTGTTTTGCTTTGCACATTTGTTTTAGTCTCACCAGATGCCGATGTCATTTTAGAGGCTGTTTGCTCTTCACTACTCCTACACGCGCAGGCAATTCAGGTCAAATCAAAAAAGCTACGTAACTTCAACCAAACAGAGTCGAATTAAAACATAAGGGTGAGTTTTGTCACAATTTACAGCCCATTACCGTCCTCTACTCCTGAATTTTGACCAAAGTCTACACCAGCCCTGAAAGAGTTAAGGGTTTCTGAGTGAGTCTGGTTCGGAGCTCCATCCTATAGCAGACTCGGTTCGGGCAACATCTCCTTCCTTATAAGGCTCTGATCAGAAGAGGCGGGGCCTTGTCTGGGTACCGTAGGCGGGTCATACGCCCTTATTGGGCGTCTTCTCGGAGCTGTTCAGTGAAGAGATGTATCAGTTACCAACCGCACTCCCTGCTGTCATCGAGTAGTATGACATACCTTAGCCGAGCCATGAAGGTGATCCTCAGGTATCTTTTTTTCTTCAGATAACTTCAGTCTTTAACACCCATCTGTAAGACACTTAGATAGATAGATAACTTAATCAGCATAAATTGTATTGATTTACAGTGGAGTGAGCAAGTTTGCAATGAATGAAATGTACAACACAATCAAGTGTGCAGAAAGTACAGTTGTTGTGAATCCTTTCATGAATCCACCTTCTGTAGCAAAATGAGCTGGTAGAAATGAAACATGTGACTTCCTAGCAGCTGCTCATTGGTGGATATTCATAGCAATTCCAGATAAAAACACCATCCGTCATAAATCAGTTAACGTATCCACATCAGAACACGGCAACTGGCTGTCCCTTAAGATTTTTAAGCTTTCATGGGAAGCAATCCTCATCTAAATCTGACCTTGGCCCTTTGATGTACTGCTCTGATTGCTTTACTGCACGGAGTGTACTGTCATTTCTTATTTCTTCCTACAGAACATCTGACTTTTGAAATAAAAAGTGCAACCTCTCGCCCTCCAAGTGCGCTCTTTCCCATCAGCGTCTTACATTTTGTATAACTGATCTGACTAACTTCCAAAAATCTTTAATATTCTCAAATCTGCCTAACCCCCTTCCAGATCATGGGGTCCTACAGGGGGCCACTTCACAGCAGAGCCCACTCACACACCCACCTTCACACTCAGACAAATTTCTACCTTCAGCTTAGCAGGCTGGACTGGAAAATGTTAGGGTCACTGGTTCAAAATCAGGAGGGTGATATTAGTTGATTAACCAGGGGTGATTGGTGGAGCCAATCTCAGCTACCATAGGGTGCAAGGCAGGAACAAATAAATCCTGGACAGAGTGACAGTCCATCACAGGGCAAACACACATACCACGGACCAATTTAGCATCGCCAGTTCACCTAACCTTCATGTCATTGGAATGTGTGAGGAAACCCATGTGGACACGGGGAGAACGTGCAAACTCCACACAGAGGGGACCTGGGGTGGGAACCAGAGTCTCCTTAATGTGAGGCAGCAGTGCTACCACTGTGCCACCATGCTGCTCCAGTTAATTAACTGTTTAATTAATTACATTTATATAGTGCTTTACAGAGACAGTGGGAAGCTGCTTTAACCACCAACAACATGCAGCACCCCCCGTATGATGCTGCAGCCATCATTCTTGTACTAATATTATGCTCACCACACATTGGCTAATAGGTGGTGAAGGGGTGGGAGACAGTTAGCCAATTAGAGAGAGAGAGAGAGAGGGGATGATTGGGGGGGCAAAATGGAAAGTCGTGGTGGACAATTTAGCTAGGACTTTGGGGTACCCCCTACTCTTTTCAAAAGTTGCTCAGGGATCTTTCATGACCACAGAGAGTCAAGGCTTCAGTTTTACATCTCATCTTAAAGCTGGTGCCTTTTTTACAGTCCAGTGTCCCCATCACTGCACTGGGGCATTGGGATCCACAGGGTAAGCACCCCCGGCTCGTCTCACCACCATCTCTTCTGTCAACAACCCAAGCTTCTCTGAGAAGGTGTCCCATCCAACTACTGGCTGACTTTCAGGTGGGTGACCTGCTCTGAAGTGCCGCTGGTAGGACTGCTGCTGCTGCTGCTGCTGCTTAGTTTGACTTACTGGGAATAAATGAAAAAACAATCCTGCTTGTCAGATGTGGTGCCAGTCCACTGTAGGGCTGAGTCACAATGGGCCACCTGAAAATCGGTGTGTGGCACTGGACTGTAACCCCCAAACCTCCTGGCACACTTTATGATCCTGAGCAAGTCACTTGACCGGCCTTTCTTTCGAGACCAGTAAACTGTCATAATGTCACTTTCTAGGGTCCTTCTTCTCACGTATGAAGAGTACAGTGAAGTTCATACTCGCCTGTGCTAATCAACATGAAACACGTCGCCACTCTCCGTAATCTTGGATAGACACAGCAGCCAAAAATCTAAAACAACCCAGGAGATAAACCCACACAAACATGAGGAGAACATGCAAACTCCACACCGACGTCGACAAGGTGCAGGACTGGGACATGGTAGTAGTGAGGTGGCAGTACTCCAGTCTTTCACAAATGGCCCATGACTGGTAAAACTTCCTTACCTCCAAGTTTCTGTCTTTAGTTACCTGAAACATCTCAGAACACATTTGTCATTAATAAGGAACAGTGTGAAAAAGGAACAGTCTTGACACACAAAGAATGGTTGTGGTGAGCGCCCTCTTCTACGCGATGGTGTGCTGGGGAGGCAACATAAAGAAGAGGGACGCCTCACACCTGGACAAACTGATGAGGAAGGCAGGCTCTATTGTAGGCACGGAGCTGGACAGTTTGACATCCATGGCAGAGTGACAGGCGCTGAGCAGACTCCTGTCAATCATGGAGAACCCACTGCATCCACTGAACAGGATCATCTCCAGACAGAGGAGCAGCTTCAGTGACAGACTGCTGTCACCGTCCTGGTCACTGACAGACTGAGGAGACTCCACACTATGCGACTCTTCAGCTACACCCGGGGAGGTAAACGTTAACATTATAGAAAGTTATTGTCTGTTATACCTGCATTGTTATCACTCTTTAATATTGTTTTTATCAGTATGTTGCTGGTGGAGTATGTGAATTTATAAAGTATAGGATTAATAAAGTATCTATCTATCTATCTATCTATCTATCTATCTATCTATCTATCTATCTATCTATCTATCTATCTATCTAGTCATCAAAGAGTTGGTGTGCCAATGTGGTACCCCCGTTTAATGGGAAGATATTTTCCAAAAGTTAGCAATTGTCACGCATGCCCAACCCTGGACCTTTTACAAAAGGTTCAGCTAAACGGATTACTACCACCACCGGGCAGAAGGGGGCACTGTTGCTAACTGTGTCTCTGGTTTCCTTCATGGCGTGGAACCATCATCCAGAGTTGAATCCTAGTTCTACCCTCAGAGGGCATCGGGTGTGGGCCAATATAAATGCAGCCCCATAAGAATATATAATACATGAATGAGAAGATACGAGCTCATAACACCAGTACTAGAGTCCTTACACTGGCTTCCAGGTAAGGTAGCAGGGCTGATTTCAAAATTCTCCTTTTAAACTTATAAAGCCTTAAATGGTTGAGACCCTGCTTACTTACCTAAACTTATCATTACCTACAAACCATAGGGATGAAATAAAAAAAACAGAAAACATTCGTCCACACAGTGAACTTTCAGGGAAAAAATCTGGTGAACAAGATCACCGGTGAATCCAGCAAATTCTCTGAAGGAAAAACCCTCAGGTGAATTCAGCCTGTGATGGCCTGGTGTCCTGTCCAGGAACTGTTCCTGCCTTGTACCCGATGACTGCCAGGATAAGCTCCAGCCGCCCTGCCGCCCTGCCCTGGATAAGCAGATTAGGAAAAGGGATGGATGGAATGGAACGCATGGACAATGTACTGGAATACAAGAATACTAGAACAACTACACAGATACTCACACAGAACACAGTAAAGTCGACAATTAAAGAACTGCGGTTAAGATAAGCAAAAATCTGAGTGCCACAGATTAAGGGATAAGGAAAAAATGTTTTTTTTAATTGTAGACAAGAGATAAGGGGTGAGTCTTCAATCTGGAGGAGGGGAGAAAGGAATTTGTTAGTGTTCACTGATACAGAAGGATAAACATCCCTCCTGATAAACTTTGCCTTTGTTTGAATCCTGGTGAGGCTGCCTGCTGCATGAGGTCTCCATGTGCTGCCCACTGCTGCAGGCAGATCCCCCGAGGAATCCCCCAGACCAAAGACATGCTAAGAGGTAGACAACTGGGGTGTGGAGGCGTACGATGAGTGGATTGGATGGACCCCGGGGTGCTGACCACAACACGCTTTTCCAGTTTTCTTCTGTTCAGTGTCTGTGTTTCTTTTGCCCATTTTAAGCTTTTTTTTGTATTTGCCAGTTCCAATTATGGCATTATCTTTGAAACTCTGCCTCTGAGGCCAGCATCCTGGAGTTGTCCGTCTGACAACAATGAAACTGAAGAAGCGTAAGCTTCAGGGCTCCTAATTCCAGAGGGTCACCCACATTACCTAAAAATCTTGGGTGACTTCTGTATGCCAGGAGGTTGTTTAAAAATATAATAATTTAGTGTAATTCAATACGGCAAAATGTAATCAAAATCTGAAATACAGTGGTTAAATAGTTCAAATAAATTGTAGTGATCTGCCGAGGAACAACCCCACTGAAGAAAATTACAGTGGGTACACAGACCTCATTGCTGGTCGCAAAGGGCCCCCCCATAACAGTTCAGGTTGGTTGAACCGGTCTTTTCTGGTATTTGGAGTGCATGTGAAGAACAAGCCAACTGAGTTCTTCTTCTTCTTCTTCTTCTTCTTCTTCTTCTTCTTCCTCTTCTTCTTCCTCTTCCTCTTCCTCTTCCTCTTCCTCTTCTTCTTCTTCCCTGACTTGCTCTCTCAACATAGTAATTGCCACCCTTTGAATCAAATCTTCAGGTTCTGGCCAAACCCTCACATAGAATAACTTTCACTCTGTAAAAAACCAATAATTTATAATTCTTTTGCATTTATATAGCGCTTTTCTCACTACTCACAGTGCTCAGCAATTGCAGGTCAAGGGCCCAACAGAGCAGAGTCCCTATTGGCATTTATTTATCTTCCGATTGCCAGTGCAGATCCCTAGCCTCAGAGCCACCACTCTGCCAATAGATAGTGTGAAGGAAACCAGGGGGCGTCAGCAAGCCCCAAACCCCAACACGAACACACACAGAGTCCTGGGTTCAAATAACGAATGGTTTACTCATCCAAAATACACAACACCTCCACAAGTTAGCACAGGTTTCTCTCTCCGCAGTCCAATTCTTCTCATCACCCCACTGCCCCCCTCCAGTTGAGTGTTGCTCCACGTCCTCCCCACTCCGTCTCACCTGGACAGGGGAGTGCGGCCCTTTTTTTTTTTTTTTAACTCTTTCAAGGCTAATTATTCTTTATTCCTATTGTCCCAAGGCTGAATATGTTTCCAAAAATATTCACACAAAGCAATGGTTTCACTCCTAAATCAACATAAAATATTTATTTATGACAAATGTCACTCTGTTTTATGCTCCAGGCGCCCCTATAGTATGTAAATTCACATTCTTATTCCATACCTGCTTGTCTCATCACTCATAAGCTGAACGACACCAACATCTTGAAGTAGTCGAGTGGCCTGTAGTGTCCACTCACAGGCCGCGTCATTTGGTGAAGTCCAGTTGCCAGCTTGTCTCCCACTGATCGATGTTTGTGTAGTCCTCCCAGGGTGAACGTTTCCGTAGGCACGTCAGCTACACGAGTGTGTCCAGCGCTATGATCAGCGGGGATACAATCAGCTGATGCAGGCAACTGTCTTTCGTATTCGATCTACAGATCTCTTGTATCAAAATCGGAGTTCGATAAGTCATGGTCAGATTCAACAATCATACACAAAACATAAAATAATGCGAACTGAGTATTTTGTTTTGTGTCTTTGCTTGGTCGCGCCCGCCCGACATCGATGCCATTCTAGACGTTGCTTACTCTACGCTACTCACGCACACGCTGAGTTTTTGACGTCAAGTCAATGAGTCTAACGGTCCTCCGAGGAGCTAAGAGGGGTCTACCTGTGATGTGACAGTGAGTTTTATCAACATTTACAGCTTTCTTTCGCCATCTGCGCTGATATCCACCCTCAACCCCTCGTGTCGACAAAAGTCGACATTCGCCCTAAAAGAGCTAAGGACCCTGGAGTGCTGCCAGGGCCACTGCCCTGTGGAAGTACTTCGGGGTCATATGGAAGTCCCATTAAAGGGAGCACATCTCCCGACAGTGCCCCCTTGTGGCACACATGGTCCCCAGCAGGGCTGTATTGCTGGACTACATCTGCCAGCATTCTTTACTGGTTCCCAAATGGGTGCTGATGTGGAGGGCTGCTGCCATCTCCTGTTCTGGGGGAATAAAAGGTCCCCAGCAATATCTCTTCCACTTCTGGTGGGCTATCTGTCCATCTCCTGTGGCTGTCACTTCCAGGCTTGGCTCCTTCTTTCCTCTTGGTTGGGATGCCTAAGGAACAAATCCCCTCCTCTGGGCCAGGATGCCCGTCCAGCTCGTGTGGCTGTTTATTGTAAAAGCTGTTTCATTTTGGTCATTTTTGAAGCCAGAGTGTAACTTCAGGAATGTCAGAACCTTACAACCCAAAGGTTTCTCTAATAACCAATTATAATTTGAAATATTAAGGATGAGCCAAGGGACTTTACCGTTTGGGCACTGAAGGAATGGCTGCTAGAAATGGGGCTTTGCAGTCCTACGTGAAGAAGAAGATAAAAATCAGTCATTCTAAGAAGTGATAGCCATTAGCAACATCGGTAATGTCTTTGCTATATTTTTAAACAGTTTTATAGTCTCTTGATAAAACAAAGCTATCCAGTTGTATCCCAAACCTGACCATTTCTGTGTGATTCTAAACCTCTGAACACTAGCATATCCTTATGAATCCTCTAATTCTCAACAACAGGGAACTCGCCCAAATAATGGATCTCGAAAAAATTGCTTCTATAGGTTCATGAAGATGAAGTCAAGACAAAGCAGTTCTGAGTTTCAGCGATTTGTATTTTAGTTCAACAGTACTGTGTTGTGTGGGGCGCCGTTGCAGCTTCGCCTACACTCTTAAAAATAAAGGCGCCCGAGGGGTTCTTCAGAGCGATGCCATAAGGGAACTTTGGCTCCCAAAAGATCCACCCACATGAAGGTTCCAGGAAGAACCTTTTTATTTACTTAGATCTGTAACGGGCTCCGCAGCCATGAATAGATGATAACAGATTTGTGAAATCCCAATGCGAATCTTGCTATTTTCGTACAATAACACAGACCAAGCCCTGATTCGTAATCACTTAGTGCCCTGCTCGGTATTCTATACAATACAAGATTTTGTTTTTTTTTTCAACAAATTAAAAAGTTTTCTTAAAGTGCAAAGAACCAACATTATATGCAAAGAATCCTTCCCAGAATAAAAAGTGCTTTGTGAACTGCACTACCCAGTAAAGAACCATAAAGTGCCATTGAAGAACCAGGATTTTTAAGAGCGTAGGGCAGCAAAACTGCTAGATTCAGTGCAGCTAAGATTAGTTTATAATGGGAAAGGTGAAATATTAATGAATATATTAAAGTTTGGGTGACACAGTGGTAATGTGGTGCAGTGGTAGCGCTGCTGCCTCACAGTAAGGAGACTTGGGATCGCATCCAGGGTCCTCATGGCATAGAGTTAACATGTTCTCCCGGGGTCTTTGTGGGGCTCCTCTCACAGACATGCAAGTCAGGTGAACTGGTGACACTAAACTGTCACTTGATGTGTGTGTGTTCGCCCTGCGATGGAATGGCGCCCCCTCCCTAAGTTTGTTCCTGCCTTGCGTCCTGTGCTAACTGGGATAGGCTCCAGCACTCCCTGCGACTGTGCTCTGGATTAAGCGAGTCAGAAAATGACATGAAAAATGAAGGTTGACGCAACAAAGATGACATATGTACTCAGTTTTGGGATTCGACCTGCCAGAAAAAAAAACAAAAAAAAAAAACACGCACCGTTCTCTCATACGACACGGCGGCAGCAACCGCGACGGTACAACTGCTCAAATGTTACAGTATGTCGGGCGGCGTTAACTTTTCACTAGTCGGATCACTCCGAGTTCCGACGGCTAGATTGAGATGCACATTGTAAAGTTTTACATCACCCTCCATAAAAGATCAGTCTTGAGGATCAAAGTGAGTGAAAAGTCAAAAGGGGTGAAAACTTCGGCTGTTCCGTAGTGCCCGTCAACGACAAATCCTCCCTCGGGCTTTAAATGAAAGCATGCAGGCGATTCCCGAGAATCTCCTTCGAATATGCAGACTTAAAAAAAATGACACGAGTTTACCACTAGATAGCAAATGAGACGCTCCAGAAAGTCAGCGAGTGAGGGCATTTCTTTACTGTACGATTGCCAGCCGGCATCTTCCACGTAGCAGAAAAAAATGAGAGAAAGAGAGAGAGAGAGAGAAAACCCGCAATCCCAACAGCATGCCAAGCCAGCCGGCCGTCCGACCCACCCGCCGTTTCCTGCCCTCTAGCCAGCCCGTCTAGCGGGCGGCGGCCCGTGCGGCTCACTAGCTGGCAGCGGCCGGTGACGTCACCACGAGGGGGGCGGGCTCGGAGGTGTTTTCCAGCTTTAAAAAGACAAGAGGCGCAAAGCTGCCGTGCGTCAGAGAGATCCAGTGTGTTACTGCGAGACTCTCGGCAGGCGAGGCAGGCAGAGGCTGCAAAAACATACACAGCAAAAGCCAGCCAGTCAGTGTCTCAGAGGAAAGGCAGCCCTCAGCTAAAAAAACTCGAGCCTCTCTCACTCCCAGGCGCACACGCACACAGTCCCCGCTGCGCAATCCCAGCGTGCCCACTGGAGCGCTCCTTCAGACGGAAGGGCTCGCGAGTTGGCATCACAATAAACCGCTGCTGCTGCTGCCGCTGCTACAGACGCTTCTATTCTACTGCCTCCAAAAAACGGTTCGCTTCTTCAACACTTTGCCCCCATCATCCATCTGCACCCCCGGTCCGTCCTTTTGCACGTTGACTTTCTTTTTTTTTTTCTTTTTTTTTTCCACTGTACTATACTTCAGAGTTTCAGAGGGGAAGGCGAACCAATCGGGTTGAATGCAGGACAATAATAATAATAACGTGAGCGTCTCTTCAAACTTTGCACTCGGACCTCTGGTTTCTTCCACTCTGGCAAAAGAAACTTTAGGATTGCATTTATTCTCCTCCTTCAGCAACATGAAATCGGCGGAAGAAGGTAATGTTGTATACTTTTTTTTACTCCGTCAACATTGTGCATGCTTCTGATGATCATTCTGTATGACGTTCATATCGAATTCATGTGGGGAAAGATTCAGTATTGCAGATCATGACAGCCAGTGCTGCAACGTGCAAGTTCACTTTAGTGGAAATGCACTATTACCTGTATAACAGTGATCATAAAAATAAAAGTATTACTTTAAATAGCGCGCAGCTGGCTTTATATCGTTAGTAAATGATTAGAAATAATAACAAAAGGTGGGTTAGTCTAATTGAAGTTTGCCTTAGGTGCCCATCCTGGCAGCGCTTGGCACGAGGACGGGAACCAACCCAGGGCGGGTCGCAAGTCCACTCACAAGCATTTTACATGTAGTCCTATTTAGAATCTCCAGACCCGCAGGTAATTGAACCAAATCAGGAAGAAAATCCAAATAGAGCAGCAATGCAGACAACGGCGACCGGGAGCGGCATTGGAACCGAAAATTGTTTTACGCGAACTACTGCGGCACCGTGCCAGGAATGTTATCAGCTGCTGTATTACGTGTACAGTAAGCTTGTATATACTGTATGTATATATATTTATATGTATACATAAAAGCATATCATAAAAGCTGTCAATATTGGACCACCGTACTGTGCATGAATCTAATTTTGCATGTGTGGTGTCAAGGTAAGCAGAAATACTATAAAGCAATTATAAAAACATACACACACACACAAATAATAAGTTGCGTAAGACATGAATTTAATAATTTCATGTAGTAATTATAGCCAATGATACTGCTTTTAATAAGAAGCGTGCAAAAATTACACCTCGAGCAACGATACTGCGCCCAATTTTGCACATACTATTTAACTGGAATTGTACATAATTTATTATGTACAGTCATATATGTAACGTTAATGTTTTATGATTGTATTTAAAAATGTTAAGCCAAATATAAAATTGTGCAACAGCAGAAACAGGTGGTAACTGGAGGTGGCATTGGAACACCAAACATTAAATGCTAACTACTGCGGCACCTTGCCACCAATTGTATGAAACAGAATGTTGCGTTTAAAATAGAATATATATATATATATATGTGTGTGTGTGTATGTGTGAGTGTATATAGAATGTATATGTAAAGGTATAATTATTTTTCATCTTATTAATATGCCATAAAAATGGCATTAATGGAACTCAGTAATATGCATACATTTAATTTTTCATACTATATTCATACTACACATAGACACAGACAGAACCTCATACAGCAGTTTAAAAGAAACAGACAGAAGCACTAAATAGTTGCATAAGACATCAATTTAACATTTCATGTAACTATTATAGCCTATGATAGTGTTTTTAATAAGAAGGGTGCAAAAGTTGCATCTCTAGCCCCAATATTGTGCCCAGCTTTGCACACATTAGTGAACAAGAAGTGTACATCAGTTATTACCCACTGTCACATATGTATTGCTAACTGTTTATCAATTAATATACAAAGTTTCAACAAAAATCTGACCATAATTGTGGCACAGTAGTAAGAGTTGGGGACTGGAGGTGGCACGGGAACACCCAAAGTTAAATGCCAACTACTGCGGCACCATGCCACCAATGGAATGAGATGGTGTATTATGTGTAAAGTAAGCTTTTGTAAATACAGAGAATACATAAACATACAATTATTTCATAACATGTTTTAAAAGATTGTCAATAGCGGACCACCATAATGTGTGTATTAACCTTCATTCATGCCAGGCAGAAATACTATACAGCACTTAAAAAAAGCAAGCAGAAACAATAAGAAGTTACTTAAGACATGAACTTAACAGGTCATGCGACAATAACAGTCTGTGATAGTGCTTTTATTAATAAGGATGCAAGTATCTCTAATAAAGATGCTGCGCCCAGCTTGTCACATATTAGTGACATAGAATTCTATGCATTTTATTACTCAGAGTCATATGTGTGATGTTAAGTTTTTAAGATTGCATTTAAAAATGTGACAATAATCGTGGAACGGTAGTAAGAGTTGGTGACCTCAGGTGGCATTGGAACACCAAGTGTCAAATGCTAACTGCTGTGGCACCTTGTCACTAATGGCCTGAGATGCTGTATTGTGTGTAAAATAAGCTTTTTTATATATATATAAAATGCATATGTTAAAGGTGTAATTATTTTTAACTAATTAATATGTCATAAAAAATGGCAATAATGGACCACAATTAACATGCATAAATCTAACACTGCTTACTACTGAATGTGCTGTCATACTAGGCACAAATACCACACAGAATTAAAAAAAAAATAAAAATAATAAAAAGTTGCACAAGACATGAATTTAACATTTCATGTAACAAGTATAGTCAATGATAGTATTTTTAATAAGAAGGTTGCAACTGTGACACCTGTAATAAAGGAACTGTGCACAACTTTGCACGTAATTTTGACTTACAATTCTATGTCGTGTGGTTTATCATTGAATTTAAAAGTTTTCAACACAGAGTTGACCGTAATTGTGGCACAGTAGTAAGAGTTGCTGTCTCGCGGCTCCAGGGTCCTTCTCGTAATCATGCATTTGATTTATTTAGCACCTTGCTCTGCTCAAAGTGCTGCAGCCACATCTCCAGTATGGAGTCTGCGTGCTCTCCTTGACTCCCTCCACATGGACTTTTTTGTGGGTTATCCTGATTTCTGCCACCCAAAGACATTCATGCCAGTCCCACGACGAACAGACAGATATGTGTGTCTGTGTGAGTAAACGGCTCCCTGTCTAAATTTGCTTCCCGCTTTGTACCTGATGTTCCAAATTTGCAGTAGAGACAGCTGGCTTAAAAGGACACTTTTCAAATGTAATTATAATTGTGTTTACTGATTCCTTTGAATGCCATGCCCTCATTCAGGGCACAGTGCTTAGCGCACCCGCCTCATTGCTCCAAGGACCCGGTTGTGATTACAAGTCCAGTCGCCACCCATGTGTGGAGATTGCACGTTCTCTGCGTGTTCATGTGGGTTTTCGTTGAGCGGCTCTCATTTCTTCCCTCATCCTGAAGACTTGGCACGGATCCCAGTATGCCAAACCAGAATAAATATTTTCGGAAATTCAATGGATTATCTTACACACAATATTAAAATATATTGACTAGTAATTTATTAATGACTCAGATATAATGCATAGAATTAAGGCACCCAGAAAAAGTTAACAATACAAATAAGGAATGTATGGCATTGGCATCCATTAAATTCTAACAATACCCCTAAAGTAGATTCCCGATACTTTATGTATGATATCTAGAACTTTATATAGTATATATTTAGACTTCATTGCAATTAAAGGCCTTACTTGCCTCCATGGGCAGCAAGCAGAGCGTCTGGCACGTGTCACTGAGTTTCATGGGTGTTTTGTCACCTGTCACCTCTTGCCACCCTCACTGACTCTTTTGAAAGTCCTTGAATCAGCAGGAGCTCCCCGTACCGAATATTTGAACCCTGCTTGTTACATTGAGAGCGTTTTACTATTGCTGATTTTAAAGTATCGCCATCAGAGGGACAGAGTGGTCCATTGGCAGCACTCATTTGGGTCTTGGCATATTTTCATGAAGTAAATTCATGTGAGGGTGACAGCACGGTGGCACAGTGGTTAGCACCAATGTCACTTTTTTTTTTTTCCGCTGGAATCTCATGGTCAGATATTGTCTCGGTGTGTGATGTCTTGTGTTTTATGTACCACGACAGAATTGGGGGGGAAAAATTAGCTGAACTTGCCAGCCCCGTTGACCTTTCGTACAACACCGGCTCCATCTTGTGGCACGTCATGGAAAGGCGCGAGCGTGGCAGTGCTGGCAGGGAGAACGGAGTTGCTAAATTTGCCATGCTTAACGATGTGTGTAAACTAATATGGTCTGCAGATGAGATCAGCAAGTCTGACGTACCCAATGAGTAGAAGTAATGTGACGTTGGCTTTAGTGAACAGTCAAGATGGGTTCCAAAGGGTGGGATTGTGTTTTTTTAGTTTGCTAGAATTCTATGAGGAAGCAACAAAAACTACAATCTGAGTGGGGCGCAAAATCTCGTGGCCTGACTTTGTCTGTGTGGCGTTCACAAGTTCTTTTCGTGTGTGCATTAAATGGCCTCCACATCTCTCGAAAACATGCATTAGGCTGAGTGACAACTCTAAATGAGCCCCATATGACATTTATTTGCTTATCAGATGCTTTTATCCAATCTTAAAAAAACTTACAAAAAACAAAAGGTCAGCTTTATCAAATAGACATCATAGCAGTAGAGTGTTGTACCGTTTTAGCCATAGATTGATACAGGAGAAAGTAGGGTGGAATGAAAGGTGTCGTTTCATCCTGTTTTCTCCTGTATCAAATAAACATCAGTCTGGGGGACGGTTTGGGAACAAGTGTTACAGGACAGGGTGACAAAATTGGTCACCACAAGCGAAGATCTCAAAACAAATTGCATGGTTAATAAAAACAGCTAGAATCAGTTAGACAGAAATTCACCAAACAAGAGGGTCTTGAAACGCTTCTTTAACACACCGAGGGAGCAAGAATTTCGAATGGAGGTGGGCCGCTCGTTCAACCAACTAGGAACTACGCATGAAAAGAGTCTGGGCTGAAATTTGATCCCATGCAAAGTTGGCATCAACAGACACCATTCATCTGCAGACTTGAGTGTTCCTGATGCAGCATAGGACCCCCATATACAGCACATACTGACCTGCGCACAGTTCTAATAGGCACACATCAAGGATTTGAACTTAATAAGTGCTGCTATAGGGGGCTAATAGAGGAGCAAGTGACTGAGTGAGTGGTCTCTGCAATCAGCTGCCATCCCATCCAGGGTTGGTTTCTGCCTCTTATCCAGTGCCAGTGTAGCTGGCTTAGCCTCTGACCCCCACATCCCTGAATTAAAGCCATCAAGTAAAAAAATTCTACTGCTTCAAACTCCCGCTTTTAGTCTTTTCGACCCCCCCCCCAGGGTCATTGCTGAAAATAAAAAATCATTTCTTAGCTGCAGAAGTCGTAAAGGCAACCACATGTGGCATGTGCTTCATTTGAAATCTGTAAAAATACTCAGAATTTGAAACGGATATTTGCAGGAGGCTGCTGTTTTTACCAAAAAATATGGCTTTTGAAAGATTATTTTTTTCATAGTGGCTTTCTGGGGTAGGAGTCTCCATTGAATGACAATGAAGAGAGAAACAGGGGCAAGTGTACACATCTTGTTTGTGCCCCCTTTTACTGTGCATGTGGCTTCTGCCAGGAATGGGCACAACAAATGAGCTGCTTAACACATGTTCTGAATCTGCGTATTGTAAATTAGGAGTGCAGGGAGATGAAGACGTAACTGGCAATGTTATATTATATAGTGCCTTTCATATCTATCTATCTATCTATCTATCTATCTATCTATCTATCTATCTATCTATCTATCTATCTATCTATCTATCTATCCTGCCTACTATACCAAAATTAGTATCTATCTATCTATCTATCTATCTATCTATCTATCTATCTATCTATCTATCTATCTATCCTGCCTACTACACCAAAATTAGTATCTATCTATCTATCTATCTATCTATCTATCTATCTATCTATCTATCTATCTATCTATCTATCTATCTATCTATCCTGCCTACTACACTAAAATTAGGATCCAGCTTTTTGTCTGTCTGTTTGTTATATAGCGCCTTTCATATCTATCTGTCTATTGTAAAGGACAGCACACAAGTGCAGGCATACTGGCCTATAACCAGCTGGGAGGCCAATATAATAGAGAGATTGGGCGAGGCTCTGTTTCAAGGCTGCATGCTCCCCCAACACGCTAGACGACAACATCACTGGGCTTTGGCACCCAGTCAGATACGCGCAAGGAATGTTTAGAACTGTAGTTCTCTCAGGCAGCCATGCTGCAGTCTACAGGTGGCACCAGGGGATGCTGCAGAGTGTTATGCTCCCTACTTTATGGGACTTTCGTTTGACCGAGAAGTGCTTCCAATGAGTTCTGTCCTAGCACTAGAAGTACTTTTGGGTCCAAGATGAGCAAAGCCACTCAAACTCATTCATGTGAGTTGGAATCGGGTGTCGAGGAGAAAAAATAGAGAGGAAGAGAGATAGAAGAATAATATTTGTGTTTATTCCACTTTTGGAACCTTTGTGCAAGGTATTAGTGCAAATATTTTACTGAGATTTGTGTCTGGGGTGCTGTAATGCCCCCTAGTGGTCACTCTGTCTATCTATCTATCTATACTCAACCATAGGAAGATGCTATATAAATAAAATGTATTATGATCATTGTTATTAACATTATTCAGTATAGTATCTATCTATCTATCTATCTATCTATCTATCTATCTATCTATCTATCTATCTATCTATCTATCTATCTATCTATCTATCATGTAGTGCCTTTCTTAAGTCTCTTAGAGCCATGAGGCAGCCATGTGTGTCAGAAGTGACAAGTCATATTTTTAAAGAAAAACCCAGAAACTACTACATAGTGACAGAAGATGCCTGAATTCAAAACCACACAGGAACCAAGTAAGGTGCCCTTAATGCCCTGTTGAGCACAGTTAATGGCATACACTTTAGTTAGGATGCTGGAACCCAAAGCCAGAATGAGCCCTAGACAGTTTAGCACTTGACGACAGCGCTCTCTCACACATACGTACGTCGACATTAACACCAGGCCAATTAATGTAAAAGCAGACTGTGAGAGGAAACCAACGACCCCAGGGGGAAACCCACACAACAAGCGATTGAAATATAGAAGGAGCCAATGCTGCTGGCTGTGCCTCAGCTCTCTCCAGTACCTACATACAGTAAAGCACATATGTTTATTATCATTTCTCTCACTGCTTTTCCAAACAGTTTTAGAAGTAAAGTAGGAAACGTGCTCTGTTTGTCAAACTACGACCCTGTGAAAAGCTCCAGTTGGTGCAGGTTTTTATTCCATTTTGTTTGCTTTTAAAAACGGACCCGATTCTTTTTCTTAATTTAAATGGACTTATTTTTTAGATACAGATGCAAAACAAAGTAATCAATGTCCTGCTATCTCAGGGGTCTCAGATTCAGTCCCTGGAGGGCCACCAGTTTTGTTCCAACCAGTTTCTCAATTATTTGGTACACTGTGTTATTCCCTGAGGGGGAAATTATCTTTATACATGACCTTTGTGGGGGGTTTCAGCACTCAGGGTCAGCCATTGTACGGCACCCCTGGAGCAGTTTTCAGGTTCATGGCCTTGCTCAAGTGGTCCAACAGAGTAAGATCCCTTCCGGTTGTAATGGAATTAGAAGCCCGTTCCTGCTGCTGCTTAATTTATGGCGTGTTAGTGCTCTCACTGTGCCACACCAGACATTTCCAGATTTCCATCCAAAAGTCTTCTCCAACTTACACTGTTGTCTTTTTAGGTGTTAAATGTGAAATCGATACTGTGTGTTGGACGCACAGGTGAACATGGGATCAAGTCAGCTGCTCATTTGTTGGCTCGCTTTGCATCTCAGTATTTTTTTCGTTAATGGAAGGAATTATTAAGGAAAAGATTGAGCATCACGTGGCAAGAGAGACAGAGGGAGGTTGGGAGCATGTGCTGATAGCGTGTTGGCACACCCAGCATGGGACCCGAGTGCAGAGGGTGACACCTTAGCACTTCACTGGAACAGTGTGAAGTTTTTTTTATGGTGGCTGGAGTGCCAGTCCTGCCAACAACCCCAAAGTTTTCCCTCTAAGTTGGAGGACCTGCTCACAGGTTAACATCATACCCAGGACGGAGCAATTGCAGGTTAAGGGCCTTGCTTAACGGAGTAGAGTCACTTTTGGCGTTTATGGGATTCAAAGTGGCAACCCACCGATTGCCAGCACAGATCCCTAGCCTCAGAGCCAGAACAGCAGACTAATGGCCATTTCGCATTAGACGACTTTTTACAGAATTTCCAGACAGGTTTGATTTTCTCTTTAGTCGTACGGGCGGCTCGGTGTGCACGACAGTGGATGCTCATCCGGAAGTACAATGCATAGAATGCTGGGACGTGGAATAAGAAACTCGGGTGTGCAGGACCTCACAATTAGAAAAGAAGGTTATCTGTGTGATGTCTTGTGTTTTATGTAGCACAACAGAATCAGAAAAAAGGAGCCGAGATTGCAGCTGAACTTGCCAAACCTGTTGACCCTTCGTACAACACCGGCTCCATCAGGTAGCTTGTCACAATAATTGACAATTATGGCTGTGCTCGTAGATCGGCATGCAGCTACTAATTTTGTGATTTGCTTAGTGATTTTCATTTAAGTAAACTAATACGGTTTAGAGGTGACTAGAAGAAATGTGACGTTGGCTTTAGTGAACAGTCAAGATGGGTTCCAACGGGGGGAGTTGTGTTTTACTAATATGCTGGAATTATATGAGGAAGCAACAAAAGAACACGATCTGAGTGGGCTGCATCATGATGTTTGTTTCAATTTTCAGAAGGGATTTTAATAAGGTGCCATGTGAGAAGTTGGGCACCAAACTGCAACAAGTGTGAGTTCAGGGCGTAGCGTGTACATGGGTGCAAAACTGTCTCAAGAAGCAGAAGGTTGTGATGTGAAGAACCTTTACCAGAATTAGGTGATGTTAAAAGAGGTGCCCCTGAGGGCTCAGTACTGGGACCGCTGCTGTTTTTAATATTCCATATGTACTGCAGAGGAGCTGGATAGGAATATTAGCAGCAAGCTGGTTAATTTTGCAGATGATACCAAGACAGATGGGATGGCAGATAATCTCTAGATACAGCTGAAGCATTACGGAATAATAGAAGGCAGGCTTGGGCAGATTTGTGGACGGTGAAATTTAGTTTTAGTAAATGTGAAGTGTTACATGTAAGAAGTAGAAATGTTAGGTTTGAATATACAATGGCTGGGGGGTTGTGTGGTCTGACACCTTAGAAAGTACACCTGATGTGAAGGAGCTAGGAGTCATAGAGGACTTGTTACTGTCTACATCAAGTCAGGGGACAGAAGAAGGCTAACACAATGTCAGGTTATATAGGGCCATGATGTGTGGAGTACAAGTCACAGGAGGTTCTGCTCCAGCTTTATAACACACTGGTGGGGCCTCATCTGGAGTTCTGTGTGCAGTTTAGGCCTCCAAGTTTAGGTTTGAATACACCATGGGAGGTCTGAAAATCAAAAGTCACCCTTATGAGAACGATTTGGGAGTCATAGTGGACTCGTTACTATTAATAACCTGACAGTATTTAGAAGTCATTAATAACGCTAATAGAATGCCAGGTTATATAGCGCCTTGAGGTGTACAGAAGTCTAAGAAGGTTCTGCTCCAGCTTTATAACACACTGGTGAAGCCTCATCTGGAGTTCTGTGTGCAGTTTAGGCCTCCAGGTTTAGGTTTGAATACACAATGGCAGGTCTAAAAATCGAAAGTCCACCTTATGAGAAGGATTTAGGAGTCGTAGTGGACTCCAAGCTATCAATGTCCTGACAATGCTCAGAAGTCATTAATAACGCTAATAGAATGCCAGGTTATATAGCGCCTTGAGGTGTACAGAAGTCTAAGAAGGTTATGCTGAAGCTTTATAACACACTGGTGAAGCCTCAACTGGAGTCCTATGTGCTTTTTAGGCCTCCAGGTTTAGGTTTGAATACACAATGGGAGGTCTGAAAATCGAAAGTCCACCTTATGAGAAGGATTTAGGAGTCGTAGTGGACTTGATACTATCAACGTCCAGACAGTGTTCAGAAGCCATCAAGAAGGCTAAAAGAATATCAAGTGATGTAGCGCTTTGACATGTGGAGTACAAGTCCAAGGAGGTTCTGCTCAAGCTTTATAACACACTGGTGAGGCCTCATCTGGTGTAGTGTGTGTAGTTTTGGACTTCGCAGACGTAGCGGTGATAGAAAAAGTCCAAAGAAGAGAAACTTGGCTGATTCCAGGACTGCAGGGTGGTAGGTACGTAGAAAGATTAAAGGAGCTGAGCCTTTTCAGTTTACACAAACAGAGATCAAGAGGGGACATGAATGAAGTATTTAAAATTACAAAGGGAATTAGGGGAGTCGGTCAAGACGGTGACTTGAAAATGACTTCATCATGGACACAGGGACACAGTTGGCAACTTGTAATACTGGGTACATTCTGCACAAATGTTATAAGGTGTGTCTTCACACAGAGAACCACAGACACATGGAATAAGTGACTAAGTAGTGTGGTGGACAGCAGGACTTGACTTGATGTTATTAAGGAGAAATTAGGTGGGACTGGTGAGCCTTGTTGGGCTGAATGGCCCGTACACGTCAAAATCGTTTGTAATGTACTAAAGTTTGGCTGCTGGTTAAGGAAAAGAAAAAAAAAGAAATGGTTAAGAGTATTGAATCTCGATAAGCAAGTCAATTAAAATGTAGGCCGAGAAAGTTGGTTTGATTAATGCCATCTTCTTCAGTAATATCCAAATTACTCAAAAAAAGTGCGTCGGGAACCACAACTCCTTTAGACGTATGGCTGTGCCTCTTTATGGTGGCTCACTTTTTATCTTTAGCCAAGTCAAAAGTTTTTTTTATAATAGTAATAATAGTAGTAGCCAGTTATGTACACTACACTATGTGCAAGAATCTAGGGTTACAAGTGCCAGACAAGTATTACGAACACCAGCCAGAAAAGGTCGTGAACCTCAACGCTATCGCCATCATGTTGGATGATCCAATCACAACAGATAGAACAATCCTAGCGAATCGTCCTCATATTGTGCTGCATAATAAGAAAGAGAGAACCTGCCTGTTGATCGATATAGCCGTCCCAGACGACTTGAACATCATCTTAAAAGAAACTGGGGAGATGAGTAAATACAAGGATTTGGAAATCGAGATTAGCAGGATGTCAGTCAGTCATCGTCCAACCCGGTATATCCTAACACAGGGTCACAGGGGTCTACTGGAGCCAATCCCAGGGCGCAAGGCAGGAATAAATCCCGGACAGGGTGCCAGCCCACCGCAGGGCACACACATACCAAGGATAGTTTAGGATCGCCAATGCACCTAACCTGCATGTCTTTGGACTGTGGGAGGAAACCGAGCACCCGGAGGAAACCCACGCAGACACGGGGAGAACATGCAAACTCCACGTTGGGAGGACCTGGAGAGCGAACCCAGCGCTACCGCTGTGCCACCCTTAGCAGGATGTAGAACTGTAAAACTAGAACCGTGCCAGTTATAGTTGGAGCATTACATATGTTAAAGAAAGATCTTAATGAAAACTTGAAGATGCTCCCAGGCCATCCATCAGCTAGTGAAGTGCAAAAGATCTCACTTACGGGCACTGAACGCATCCTTAGAAAGGTGTTCGGGTAATTCACTTTGGCTTCTTGTTGTAGCCTGGATTTACCAGCTAAAACCACAAAGACGTCATGTGAGAGGAAACGGACACTGAATAATTATAATCCCTCTATTATAATAAAAAAATCTTGGGAAAAGACGAGACTTTTTGAAGAGACTTTATGAAAAGAAGTCCTGCAAGACGGAGACTTTTGCCACGAGATTCTTTCAAGTCACGCCCTACTTACAACTATTTTCAAACAAGACCACGGTCATCAGGTGCAGTCCAGGACTTAACCTGGACAGACACCAATCCATTAAAGGGCTTACTTTTCAACACACACACACTTACGAAGGTCCAGTTTAGAATCACCCATTCATCTAAATATGGCAGTGAGAAACGATCAAGTCAAACGAATTAACACAAAAATTGTCGATCGGTTACACAGCAAATTGATTAAATGCATATCAATAGACTATCCTGAAGCAGTTGGTGGTGATCATGTGGAAGTTGAAAACGTCAATTTACAATATCCCGTAGAATATCTACAAGCGTTAACACCGTGTGGTCTTAAATTGGCCGAATTACTGTTGAAAGAAGGATGTATCGTGATGTTATTGCGTAATTTACATCTGAGTGATGGGCTATGCAATAGGACAAGATTAGTTGTATTAAAAATTGGTCGAACAATTCTAACATGTAAAATTTTAACAAGCGACAAGAAAGGTAGTGTGGTACATATTCCGTGAATAACATTAGATACAAGAGGAGATCTTGATAAGCCATTTGTATTAAAACATGTACAGTTTCCCGTTAGAATAATTTGTTCTATGACAATTAACAAATCACAGGGACAAACATTCGAAAAAGTCGGTTTACATTTTAGAGAAATAGAAACGATTTCACTCACGGGCAGTTATACGTTGCGTTGTCACGATGTAAGTCCAAACACAGAATCAAAATTAAATGCGATATTGACTTAAAAGTAAATTCCAAATATTTTTTCTACTGAAGTTTTAAAGTAAAAGTGAAAATAATGCATATGTAAGAATTCCCATGAAAATAACAATCTCTTTAAATTTTATATCCAGTGTAACAAATAAGACTCCCGACAGTCACAAAGGTTTGGGGCAGCCACCCGTATAATATGATCTTGGCTGCAAAAAGGATTGAAAAAGTTGAGTTGTGTCCAAAACAGAACTGATTAAGTAGAGGTAAGATGGCGTTTTTAAGCATAGACATAGAATTACTAGACGCCGCATGACCAGCATCATCGTGCGTCAACGTCGCCGCCATATTGCGAGTGGCACTCCTGTGGAGTGAAGTAGTTAATAATGTGCTGCTTGGGATTTTACAAACCGCTGTACGCTCCAAACCAGATTTCATAGGTAAGGCTGAACATTTGTTTTGATTATATTTGGCCATTAGAAAATCCAGTTTTATAATCTTAGCACTCAAGGTCACCTTACAATAAAATTAAACAACATTAGTGAAATTAAAACAAGAGAATGAAATCAAAAAGCAATAATTAGCAAACAAACAAAGAGAACTGGCAGTAACAGTGCAAAATTCACAATTGGTATGCCAGTTTCGAGGGCAGTTTTAAAATATGTTAGTGAATCGAGCTGACGAATACGAGAGGGAAGAGAATTCCCGAGTTGAGGAGCACAATGAGAGACGCTCGAGCGCCCAGAGTACGGAGTCTGACGTGTGGTACAGAAAGTCGAGCTGCAGATGAGGATCTGAGTGAGCGAGAGGAGTGTCAGTCTGGAGGAGATCAGGGAGGTTGTGGAGAGTTTTAAATGTTAAGAGCGGTATTGTGTATTGCATTCTGTAGTGAACAGGGAGCCAGTGAAGTTGAGAGAGAATTGGTGTGATATGTTCAGTGGGTTTAGAACAGCAGGTTATTATCCTGGCAGCAGAATTTTGAAGAAGTTGTAAGCGATGGATACGTTTTTGTGGGATGCCAGATAGAATAGCATTACAGTAATCTATACGACTCGGGCATTAACCGATACTTCAGTACTGTGTTGTGTAAGAACAGGACGAAGTCTAGAAATGTTTGATGGAAGAAGGCAGTCTGAGAAATGTTACTTATATGGGAGAAATTATTTAATAATAATATTATTATTTAATAATTGCCATTATTAGTGTATAAATGGATATAAATAATTGCATTTAAACGATTCGCCAAAATCTGTTGAATGTAAACGATACTGTTTTAAACGTTATTGATTTTTCATCAGAAAACCCGGTTTCCACATCTGCATGTATTAGTTTAAATGACACTTTTGCCACTCGCAATAGGACGTATCGTGTCGCTGGGCAACACAGTGAATGCGCCGTCTACTTATATATGTCTATGGTTTTAAGGGCTGGAATAGGAAATTAGGTCATCCATGCCGGAACTGGAAGTGACATCTACAGGGACCGGAAGTGACGTCGTCAGCGGCTCTGTAACCGGAAGTGGCGTCTTCGAGGGACCGGAAGTGACGTCATCACTGGCGTCCGAAACCGGATGGGATTTCCCAGGAATGGTCTGCAAGAGACTGAGAGAGACAGTCAGCACACTCTGCCACCCCCTGGTTACTTAAGCCCTTTAGCTGCCTCCTAATCACACATGTGTGACACCTCCGTCTTTGTGGATATGGTTAGAAAAACTGAAGACACAGAGAGAACATGACAATTCCACATGAACACACCTAGAACACTGGGCCTGGGAGATGGCAGCGCCAACCACCGGTGCTAACGACAGATCACAAAGATCTATGCAGTTCAGTTGGATGTGACAAGAGACGTCGTTAAGAACTGCTCGACAGTTAAGAGAGGAGGAGAGTCACGCTTTACATGTTTGCCTGAGTATCCTTCGTGCAGACTCACATCCTTTTCAAATTGTGCATTCGGTGTTTTATAGAAGGTTGATGTCATGTGTGGCTGGTGGGGGGGGGTCTTTGATTACTCGAGATTTCTTTGAAAGTGGCTTATAAATCTTCTAATTGATACCAGCCCTGGGCACTGGCAGCTTCCTTACCCTCGGCTGGCTGGCTGGCTGGTTGGCTGGTGGTAAAGCGTTACATTTTTACATTACCATCCTGCTGACTATTGCAAGATGCTTATCCCCCGATTACTTCTGTGGTGACCTCAGATGGAGGGAGAGCCAGCTTTTGGTGGTTAAATTACACAGCCGATGCTCTTGTAGCTGGAGTGTTTGAGTACACAATTAAAAATGAAACGGTAAGGTCAGTAAATCGGGGGCCATCTATCATTCACTCACTAGTCTGGTCCACTTCTATACTTATTATCACTGTTGTTTAAGAGCAGACAGATTGGTTTTTAAAAGGCCAGTAGGTATCTGTAGTCACAGCTCCCCACCCCTCAGCCCCAACCCCAAACCCACCGCCACAAAATCATTCAGGTTTTAGATTTCTGATGAGTTGAGTAAAGAAGAATTTGTTGGAAACCAAAATTACAACGTGCCCTTTTTCTCCTACCTAGCTTGAGAAATATTAGGAACAATTTGGGGTTTTTTAGATTTAGTGCACACAAATTATTGCATGTGCTGCTCATTCACTTTGCATTCCAACTCGTAGAAGAAATGAGATTACCGCACCGAAATAGACATGTAAATTAGTATTTGTTGTAAGAGACGCTGGCCGTATCGGAGCGCTTCGCTTAGACTCACTAACAAGCGCACAGAGGCCAACAGGAAACCATCCTGGCTTCATGTTTACTTAGGAAAATGAGCCAAGACAAATTGTCCCGTCAGGAACGAGGTGCGCAGCATTCCACTCCGGCAGAAGAGCCGGACATTTTCTCTTCAGATTGCTAAGGTTAAGCAGTGCAACAGAAGAATTCCAGGTGATTGCTCATGGGAAACTGTGCTTAGAATTATTTTACAAGCAGTGCCAACCATGACTATATACAATCAAGTATTGCATCACAAGCATGAATACGCTGATTTTCATGAAATCCAGTGCAATAAAGTGTGAATAAAGACATAGCTGACAGACCCACGGTGGAGAGAAACAACAGATACGGACTTGAAGAAATCACAAAAAGAAATGAGTCATACAAAAAAATAATTCAGAAGCCAAAACACTTCATGACTACCCCATTACTGGTTATTTAGACTCACAGTGGAGCAATGGGCCAGTGATACTGGATAGAGCCATATCCTCACACCTCGAGAGTGCCGGGTTCAAATCACAGTCTGTGTCTAACTGGGCTTCCTTCATGGTAACCCAGTTTCCCTTCCACATTCTGCGTGTTTTAGGCCAATGGGCCCAAATGGGCTTCTTTGAGTGAGTCCTGCACTAGCCTGGCATTTTATCTGTCCTGTGCCCTTGTGATTGGCAAATGCACCAGCACCCCATGAGCCTGGGATGGGATGGACAAGTCAGTTAGTAGAAGGACGGATGGATGGATCAAGAGTTGAAATGTATTCATGTACTGTATATCTTATTGAGCCGACCTCGGCTCATGACGAAAACAAACAAGAAGCTTGTTGGACATCTGGAGTCCTTATGGGAGTCCTATAAAAGGAGCCAGCCGCCACTACTCAGGGAGCCAGAGTCGGGATGAGGTGGGCAAAGCTTGCTGGAGGAGGAGTGGAGGCGAGAGAAACAAAAGAGAAAGAAGAGTGTTTTATCTTTGGTGCTTTATACTGAGTGGCTGCTGGGGAACAAGGCAAAGGGATTCCTCAGCTCCGAATAAACCCTGAGGGTCCACACTATCTGAATATCTGTCCTACCTACTATATTAAAATTAGGATCTATCTATCTATCTATCTATCTATCTATCTATCTATCTATCTATCTATCTATCTATCTATCTATCTATCTATCTATCTACCATACAATTTCTTTCATGCCTCTATATTAATGTGTTCTATTATACCTTTAATATCCATCAATATATTTTTATAAAGTCAGTCAGTCATATTTTATATTAAATTGAATCCTAGTGAGTTTATTTTTTTTTGTCACTTATCAACAGAAAAATACTCTTTAATCTCAAAGTGACAACAGATGTCTCACTTTGACATTAAAGAGTCTATTTGTTGACAGGCCACAATGCACTGAGATTCAATGTTGTGAAACAATAAAATGTGAAACCTCCAGGGAGTGAATGACTAAGAGGGCAGACTCAGTTATGGGGCGCCTTCTGGTCCCGCTGGATGTAGTAGTGGAGTAGAGGATGAAGACAAAACCTACGGCCATTATGAACAGAACTGCACAGCCTCTATCTTTGACACGGCAGCATGGAGGACTTCAGCAGAAGTGTGTCCAGAAACACTACGGGGGCTTCTTCATACCTATGGCAATACGCCTTTATAGTGCCTCACTGTGACTGCTTTTTTATGTTTATGCAAGTCATAAGTTTTATTTTTCAGTGTTCTAGCCATGCTGGCTTGTATTTGAGAGAGGTTGTTATTAGCTATACTATAATAATATATATTTATTTATTTATCAAGCATCTGTCAAAAGCCAAATTCTTCTCAAATAAAGGGCTATCTTTGTATCATATAGTGCCTTCTATCTATCTATCTATCTATCTATTGGTTCACCGACAAAAGCGCGATAGACATATGCGCCCCGACAAAACCACGACAGACAAATGAGCGGCGACAAAGCCGCTAACTGGTTTTCGACAAATGCGCGCCGACAAAATCGCGAGAGAGGCCAAGGGAGTGGGACGCCCTTGCTGCAATTCTTCTTACATATGCAGGGCGTGATCTTAAGGACTATCTGCGTGCCGTGCTGATGGAAAGCTCTCATAATATTGACTTCTAAAATAAACATTATTATATATGCTTTAAACTAGTAATTCATATTTAATGAAACTTTCGCGATTTTGTCGGCGCGCATATGTCTATCGCGCAAATGTAGGGTAACACTATCTATCTGTCATGGCCTTCCTGTCTATATATTGGCATGCCCTATTATTTTCTAGAATTTGTTTAATATCTATTTATATATGTAACAAAATGCTTTCCATATCTATGCATTATATAGTGACTTTCACGTCTCTGTTTTGCCATGCGGGCGGCACGGTGGCGCAGTGGGTAGCACTGCTGCCTCGCAGTTAGGAGATCCGGGTTCGCTTCCCAGGTCCTCCCTGCGTGGAGTTTGCATGTTCTCCCCGTGTCTGCGTGGGTTTCCTCCCACAATCCAAAGACATGCAGGTTAGGTGGATTGGCGATTCTAAATTGGCCCTAGTGTGTGTTTGTGTGTGTCCTGTGGTGGGTTGGCACCCTGCCCAGGATTGGTTCCTGCCTTGTGCCCTGTGTTGGCTGGGATTGGCTCCAGTAGACCCCCGTGACCCTGTATTCGGATTCAGCGGGTTAGAAAATGGATGGATGGATGGATGTTTTGCCATGCCTGTCATGTCTATCTACTGTATACAGAATATTTTTTATAATGCTTTTTCTATCTATCTATCTATCTATCAATCTATCTATCTATCTATCTATCTATCACTTTTTGTAACATGTCCTCAGTCTGTCATTTGTATTGTGCCTTTCATGTTCATCTCTCCATAATTACAAACTGGATGGAGACGTGGAACAGATGCTGGTTCGGCGAGTACGACTGGCTTCGCCTTCTCTGTATTTTACTTTACTTTAAGGGGAGAGTAACGTACTCCCCACCATACTGTATGTACCACACAATTTTCCCGTCTAAAACTGTTATTTCCGATCCCATCCCAGCCCACCTGAATTTCCCTGTTGTCTCTGTAAATCTCATCCAACATAAAATAATGCAGTCTGGATGTCAAAGAGAGTTGACCACAAACACTAAACCTGCTGTGTTAAAACTCAATTCCTCATAATACGTTGTTGGTTCAGTCAATTAAAACATTAATCTTCCAGTAATGGGTTTACGGTTTTGGTGGTTAGTCAGCGTTCATTATGACTTACTGCGTTGTTTTATTCAGGGACTTTTTATCTCATTCTCTCTGCAGTCTTTGGTCTTCTGCAATTGCCGTTTCAAGGACTCTTCCATTTAACGTTTTCAATTATCCTCAGCCGCAGTACCGCACAGGTTAAAAGACATTCCTTCTAAGATTCACTTTATGATCAGACCGCGGCCTGGCAGGTTTCCCCCTTTATGCGGTGGACAGGAAGAGCCTTTGTGCAGCTAATGTGAGGTTACAAGGGTTAAAAAGAAGAAGCGATATTGATTTAAACGTACAGTGCATTTAAATATTACTTGAATTGAATTTCACAATAGATTGCAGGAAATGTCACTGAGATTTTATATTCTTTAAGGCAACAATTATGGAGGCAGAATACCGTAGCCAAAAGAGAAGAGCCAATGGTTTACTAACTGTATTTAGTAATTTACCAGACTGGTAGGAATGAGAATGTAATGACTTGCGGGTATTCAGTAATTAAGCCATTCTTCTTCTATATTGTATTTCCTTAAAAAAAATAAGAAACAGATCTCCTTTTGAAAAGAAGACAAGTACATGTTAGTTTATTAACAGACCATGCCAGTGGGAATCAAATGGCATATTAGAACAAACCTGCTTAATCCGGTTCAGGTGCCAGGAGCCGATCCCTAACGCTTCAGACACAAGGCAGGAACACATGATGGATGTGGCAGAAGTTCATTGCAGGCTTCACTCATGCAAAGCGCCACATGGGACTGACTTGGGGATGGGAGCCATCCTGACACACACACACACACACACACACGTGTTTGGAATGTGGAAGGAAAAGCGGACAGACATGGGGGTACAGATGGCAACCAGCATAGGGCGCTGGAGCCACGAGGCGCCTGTTGTAACTGCTGCACCACCGTGCTCCCCTCAGTAAGTGGGTGAATAGACATGTGTGTTACCTTCTGGTAACTGCACACTTTGTGTCCTTTTTGCCGTCTAAATGGCAGATGGGAGCATCTTCAAGAGGTCGTAGCTTAGAGGGCCCCTCTTAGTGGACCTGTGTGCACGTTCAAAAAATATTTCGTTTCTGTAGTCCCTTTCAGATTACTGTCTTTAAATATTTGACACCTAGGTGTGGTGCCACCCTTAGTTGAGCTATTCAAAGGCACTTGGCATACTTCACTAAATAAACACTTTACTGAATATTATTTATTAAAAATACAGTACTTTCATATGGATTCAGAGTGTAGCTGACTTAGGAATTGTGACTTAAATATACAGGTGTATGTATGTATGTATGTATGTATGTATGTATATTTCTACCAGCCACCCTACCTGGCACAGACAGGCAGACACAAGTTGTCACACAGCACTCGCGTTTATTTACAGTTATTTACATAAAGTACAGTCCTTTCTTTTTCTTTCTGTTTCCCTCCTCCTCTCTTCTCTTCTCTTCTCTTCTCTTCTCTTCTCTTCCACCTCCTGAAGAGCTTTGTCTTCTCCCACCCGACTCTGGCTCCCAGAGTAATGGCTGCTGCCTCCTTTTACAAAGTGCTCCAGGTGCTCGTTGACGCATTTCAGGCAGCACTTCTGGATGTGGCGGAAGTGTTGCAATTAATGGCTCAGGAGCTCTCCAGGCACCCCCTGGTGGTGGTCACGGGTCCTAACAGGATTGAGCTTCAAACACATGGTACCACCTGCTCTCCGGGGGTTGCCCTTTGGCACTTCGGGGGGGATGTTGGTGGGGGGGTCAATGCTCCAGAAACGCTCTTTCCCCCGGTCCTTTCGACCTAGTGGGGTCCCGGCTGGACACCACAATAGTTAGCACTTTATTTGTCCCAGGGGAAACTTAGCTTTTACAGATTGTCAAGAAATATAGAAATGTTTTAACAAACAACAACAAAAAAAAAAAACCCTCAAACACACATAAGCATTACAAAAAAAGAAGAAGAAAATGTCTGACTTTGCTAATGATAAGAGAGCAGCTCTGGTGTTTCTTCACCCATGCTTGCTGAATGCACAAGGAATGAATTTCAAATTAAGTAAATGAGCAGGTCGAGAGCAGGACTGTGGGGACTTCATATTTCAGCTTGATGGCATTTTGGACCATCGAGGTGAACTTTGGCCGTCTAAGTGAATTGTGACTTTTTAGCTCCACTTCAGTCTTAGTGGGCGATTTTTTGTAGTGCAGGTGTGTAAAATGTCTGCAGTGTAAAAGTCCTGAGGACCTGCAAAAGGCTTGCACCCTATCAGGGGCATACATGTCATGATTTGTTGCTTATCGATGTAACGTCAAACTTCTATAAAACACTAAGGTCTGTTTGTGTATGTCCATTCCTTGCGAGCAATCTGATTGGTCAGTTTGGCTTTGGTGTGATTGGTCAGTTTAGCTTCGGTATGATTGGTCAGTTTGGCTTCGGTGTGACAGGTCATTTCAGCTTTGGTGTGATTGGTCAGTTTGGCTTTGGTGACGTGATCAAAACAGGAAGTGGGAGTGGGAGACGCACACAGAGGAGTGAAGGCGCAGGGGACACGTGTTGCTACCGGGTAGCTCAGATCTGGTCATGATGGGCCCACCGAGAGTCGCCTTCAAAGACGAGCAGTGGAAAAGGGGACAGGAATGAGAAGAGTCTGAGATGAAGGCATTATGGGAACACTCGTCATGGGAAGTTCAGACACACGTGGGTGCCTACAAAAGGTGGCGAAATTCATTCAGTCAGTCATTCTCCAACCCGTCATATCCTAACACAGGGTCACGGGGGTCTGCTGGAGCCAATCCCGGCCAGCACGGGGTGCAAGGCAGGAACAAATCCTGGGCAGGGCGCCAGCCCACCGCAGGGCACTCCCACACACCCATACACACTAGGGACAATTTAGGATCATCAATGCACCCAACCTACATGTCTTTGGACTGTGGGAGGAAACTGGAGCACCGTTGTGAAGGTAGATAACAAATATTTTTGAATTTGTTTCTGTTAATGCTCTGTGACAGGTCATGTGACTAATAATAAATGGTTAATGCAAGTAAAAAGATGGAAGGTATAAACCTACCATGCACATTATAAAATGTGTATTGTTTAGATTGAATTAAATAGGAAAATCAGTTTCTTTCCTTTAAAGTGTTATACTTATTAATGAACAGTGGTTTGCTGGCGCCCTGCCCGGGATTTGCTCCTGTCTTGCGCCCTGTGTTGGCTGGGATGGGCTCTAGCAGACCCCCGTGACCCCATGTATGTATATAGCGGGTTGGAGAATGACTGACTGACTGACTTATTAATGAATGTGCTCCGCATCATGTGACGTCCTGTTAAAATAAGGACAACGGACCAAAGTTTCCCTGATGTCATTTTGCATACGTATGTATTGCCTACTTTTGGCTTCCTCCCTGTGGTCACACTATCAGAATCGGAAAATATTTATCAAGTAGAGACAACAAGGAATGACATTCAGAATTTGGTGATGTAGCCCACTCATTAGTCCCTGGAAGTCCGACCTCTTAAGCTTTTCTTTGACTGAGTGCTTAGAATAAACTGAAGCAAATAGTGGCTTAAATCTGTAAAAGTCCAAGCCCAGATTAAGCAAAAAAAAAAAAATAAAGAATGAATCGTCTTAAAAGCTTAGGTATTGAAACTGAATACCAACCCGTGTCTGGTTATTTCATATACAGCGTCCTCCATAATGTTTGGGACAAGGACACATTTTTGCATGGAAGACCTCCTCTGCCCCACAATTTAAAACTGCAAATCAAACAATTCAGACATTGTGATTAAAGTGCACATCGCAGACTATCATTTTGAGGGGATTTGCAGACATTTTGGTCAAACAATACATTTTCTACAAAGCCGCAACATTTCAGGGCAACATAATGGTTGGCACAGAGCAGTTAAAGTCATCGTCATATTTAGGACTTTATCGCAAATCCCTGGCATGCAATGACTGCTTGAAGTCTGCGATTCAGAGACATCACCAGGCACTGAGGGTCTTCTCTGGTGATGCACTGCCAAGCCTCTAATGCAACCATCTTCAGCTCCTGCTTGTTTCGGGGGGGCTTGTCCCCTCCAATTCTTTCCTTAGCACATGGCAGGCCTCCTCAATTGGATTGAAATCAGGTGATTGACTTTGCCATTCAAGGATTTTCCACCTTTGTTGCCTCAGCAGTATGTTTGGCTCATTGTCTTGTGGTAGGATGAGTTTGGAGGCCTTTACTGGAACTTGGGCAGATCAGATGTTTCTACACACATCAGAATGTATTGTGCCGTCAGCAGTTCCATCGTCAATGAAGAGAAGTGTGCCAGGACCTGAGGCAGCCATACATGCCCAATCCATAACACTCCCAACACCATGTCTAACAATTGAGGTGGCCTGCTTTGGATCTCAGGCAGTTCCTTTTGGTCGCCACACTTTGCTCTCACCATCAGTCTGATCAGGTTCATCTTTGTCTCGTCTGTCCACAAGACCTTTTCCCAGAATTCTGCAGGCTTTTTAAAGTCCTTTTTCACAAACTGTAATCTGGCCGTCCTGTTTTTTGTTGCTAACATCTTGCAGTGCAGCCTCTGTTTCTGTTCATGAACTCTTCTGCTGATAGTCGTCTCTGACACACACACATTGGCTCCCCTGAAGCATGTGTCTGGTCTGTCGTACAGGCGTTGGGGGCTTTTTCTTCTGTCATCAGTAGTGGAGGTCTTCCTTGGCCCACCAGTCCCTTTGTGATTACTGAGCCCACCAGTGTGTTCTTTCTTCTTCATGATATTCCAGACAGTTGATTTTGGTCATCCTAAGGTTTTCCTGATGTCTCCAATGGTTTGATTCTTGTTTTGGCTTCTTTGGCTTTCATTGGCACAGCTCTTCCTCATGTTCAACAATGGTGGCTACAGACTCCAAAAGGAAGAAGCAGGCCGAGGTATCTTTTGAAGCCGTGGAACCCACTTGAGGAATCACACGCCAATTTTCCTAAACATTATGATGTTTGGGTCTGAGTCAATAATTACCTCTAAATTCTTTTCCTCTGTCTTGACTTATAAGCCTAATGGATCCAGTTTATTTCTAATACCCTCATTATATCCATTTTTGCCAATCACTAAGATTTCTGTTTTGTCATTTAGTTTGAACAAAACAAAGCTTAGCTGTTGGCATTGAAATGATTGGCTCTGGAGAGCGGGTCAGTCACAGGGTCGGAGCTCCGTAATGTGGGTAACTCATCCCACCTTTCTGGAGCGCCCCGTCTTTATAGCACCTGGACCTGAAGGGGCGGGGTCAATTGCCCTCAGTGGGTGTCTTCTCGGAGCCGTGTGGGAATTGGCGATCGCACCCCCTGGTGCCCCGGGGTGGTAGTGCTTACCTCTGATAAACCCAGAAGGTGACCCTCTGATGTGCATGCTTGGCACCATCTTGAGTAAAATTCAGAGAGATAACAGAAAGTGCCATCCGGTGTCATTCACTTTCACATAAGATTTACTAATTATATGTTTTAGCATTTGCTTGATGCCTTGAAGTTGCTTTTATATCATTTTTGATTGAACCATACAGTCGTTAGGCCAGAGCATTAAATTCAGCGTGTAATTCTGATGATAGGATTTCAGTGGGCATCACTGATGCCATCTGATTGCTTCTCGCCTCAGTTCATCTTCTCCACTGACACACCAAAGACGAAAGATAATCTGCTTACATCTGCTCACATTATTTATTCCTAGCATTCTGATTTGCTACAGCTGGCAGACACAGTAGCCTTTAACAACCTCTCTCAACTGTAATTTGCAAAAATCCTTAAATATGCAGAATGTGATTTCAAGTGTATTCATTTTTATAAATATTACGCTTTTTAAAATGAACTTTTTTCTCTGTTATGGCATTTCACCTGAAGGTTTCATTGGTGATTTAATATTTCTGCCCCTGCTACCCGGAAAGGGTATGAGATGTGGCCAGTTAACAGTTAATGTCTGGAAATGTAAGATTTAAAACAGTCAAAATGAAAATAATGGTTACTTTTATATACAAAAACGTGTAATTACATTCAGTAGGTACAAGTGCCACCTCAATAAAGTTTTTTTTATTATAATACCAAGCAATGCGTGCCCCTTAGGTTTTCAATTTGAAGTGCCACTCTCGGCACAGGACCCTCAAAATTGCATTTTACAGCCGTTATGATCTCTTGGTTTCTTTCAGTTTTTATAATTGTTGTCTTGAAGGTATCCATCATACTTGTTACCGTTTTGTTTCGTTCTGAATTTTTTGTATCCTTTCTGCTCTTAAATTGTCCCTTATGAGGCTTTGGACTGTGAGGATTCCCCATTGTTCGCCGTTCTTTGCATGAAAATTTTATTTAACGTTGTTCCAACACTACTTTGTTGACTTATATGGGTGCTTCAGATTTTGTGAGATTGTCGTCACTGGGTATTTTATTTTCTCTTTGAAGCTTTTTGTTTTTGAATTGTCCCATAGGAAGTTTTCGACTATGAGGATTCCATATATTTGGTCACAAGTTTTGTGACCTATCATTAATTACGGAAAGGTTTTAAGGCCGACACAATGCCCACAATTTCCACTTCCAATTCCTCATAACTGCTCACACATTCTTGGACGTGGCGGGATGGTCTTCATTTCCATTGTAGTTCTGCAGCTGGTGAGAAAGACCAGCTCTTTCCTGAGCATTTCATCATCAGTTGGCACAGTGGGGATGTTGAATGCCGATCTGGCATGCCATGCAGCAGTTGTGTTTAACGTTGTACCTCTGTGTGGCGATTGGCCCGTCGTATAGTGTGGAGCTGCAGATGTACCAGTCTGCTGGCTGTTTGCCTTTATTGATGTTCCTGGTCCATATCTCAGCTTTGAGACTCTCCCCATATGACTGCTCTGTAAAAACTTGCAAGATTTGCCCCGTCCTTTTGCTACGCAGCCTTATTGCCACCCTTGCACTTACCGTCACCTGAGGCAAGTGGCAACTCAATCTGCCCCACTTTTCCCCAATGCCATGTGCCCTAATTTTCGCTGGTGATCACACACCCAAGCCAATGAGAGAAACAATGGTGGAACTGCAGAGGTAGCAGTCTCTTAGCCTCTTAGTCCTCTTTTCCATACTGATGCTGATCCCGGATCTCAGCCTTGGCACCATCTCACAACTCATCAGAAGAGCCCAGCAAGTCTATTTTAGATGTCTGGGGCAGACTCTAGGTGTTCCCCTAATCCCACTGCTGACACCAATGTTGGGTCATACCTCTGCAGTGCTTGCTAACACCAAGCCAATGGATTGTTGCTCCTTACACCATTATTTTAGGTAGCTTGCTGTCCTTCCTGTTGCTGCACTAGTTGGAATTTATTTGCGACTTAAGGCTCTTGCCGAGTTTTGTTTGCGAAAGACTCCTACTGCCGATCTCAAGAACTCCCACTTCATTGGGAGGGCCTTACATTATACATCAGTGATACTGAGTGATATTGAGCACGTAAGCCACCATTTTAAACCATGTGCCCTCCATGCCTTACACACGGCAATGCAGGCCACTTACTGAGGCTAATCTATAGTCAGAGAAGCTAGAAATAATTCAAATATAGCAATTCAATTCAACTTTTGGGGGTTGTAAGAACCTCCCATAGACTATGCAGTAATATATTAGGCAAAGATTTAATACAACTTAATTAACTAACAAATGGCTCTTACAGCCTGGTTACACCATAATTAGGGTTAGGCTTGGTGGAGGGCTATCTGACTCAAGGCGAGTAAGCCAGAGTGACCAGCAATACAATCCCCAGAGAGAGGGTTTGAGAATCGTCACAGATAGTCGAAACGCCCCTGCTATGTCGATCGGCAGCGATTCTTGAAGGGGGACAACCAGGGAGATTCGTCACAGACATTCGAAATGCCCCTGCTATGTCTCCAGGGGGAATCGTCACAGATACTCGAAACGCCCCTGCTATGTCGATTTGCTCGTCGGATTGCCCCGACTTTATGGATGAGCAGCAATTCCCAAAGGTGAAGGAATGGCTCGCTGTCGCTTAAGGCTCTGTTTTTACGTGCTACGTTTCGTTTGCGAAAGACTCCAGCTGCCAATCTCCAGAGCTCCACTCCATTGAGGAGGGTGTCGCCTTACATTATACGTCAGTGGTACGCCTGGTTACACCATCATTAGGATCAAGCTTGGTGGAGGGTTATCTGACTCAAGGCAAGTAAACCAGTTGACCTGCAATCCAATCCTTAAGACGAGGGTTCGAGAATCGTCACAGATAGTCGAAACACCCCTGCTATGTCGAATTGGCAGCGATTTTTGAAGGGGGACAACCAGGGAGATTTGTCACAGATAGTTGAAACACCTCTGCTATGTCCCCAGGGTGAATCGTCACAGATAGTCGAAACGTCCCTTCTATGTTGATCGGCAGTGACTTTTGAAGGGGGACAATCATAGTTGGGGGGGCTCGAGAAACACCTCTACTCATCGGATTGCTCCCACTTTGTGGATGAGCAGCAATTCCCAAAGGTGAAGGAATGGCTCGCTGTCGCTTAAGGCTCTGTTTTTACTTGCTACTTTTCATTTGCGAAAGACTCCAACCGCCAGTCTCCAGAGCTCCACTCCATTGAGGAAGGCGTCGTCTTACATTATACATCAGTGATACTGAGCGATATTGAGCACGTAAGACATGGTTTAAAACTCTGTGCCCTCCATGCCTTACACATGGTAAGATAGGTCACTTACTGAGGCTAATCTATAGTCAGAGAAGCTAGAAACAGTTTGAATATAGCAATTCAATTCAACTTTTGGGGGTTGTAAGAACCTCCCATAGACTATGCAGTAATATATTAGGCAAAGATTTAATATAACTTAAATAACTAACAAATGGCTCTTACAGCCTGGTTACACCATTATTAGGATTAGGCTTGGCGGAGGGCTATCTGACTCAAGGCGAGTAAACCAGGTGACCAGCAATACAATCCCCAGAGAGAGGGTTCGAGATTCATCACAGATAGGCAAAACGCCCCTGCTATGTCGATCGGTAGAGATTCTTGAAGGGGAACAACTATGAGATTAAGAAACACCTCTGCTCATTGGATTGCCTGCACTTTGTCGATAAGCAGCCAATCTGTTTTTACTTGCTACGTTTCGTTTGCGAAAGACTCCAGCTGCCGATCTCCAGAGCTCCACTCCATTGAGGACATTATACGTCAGTGGTACGCCTGGTTACACCATCATTAGGATCAAGCTTGGCGGAGGGTTAGCTGACTCAAGGCGAGTAAACCAGATGACCTGCAATCCAATCCCCAGAGAGAGGGTTCGAGATTCATCACAGATAGGCGAAACGCCCCTGCTATGTCGATCGGTAGAGATTCTTGAAGGGGAACAACTATGAGTTTGAGAAACACCCCTGCTCATCGGATTGCCTCCACATTGTCGATGACAAATGTGAAGGAATGGATCTCTAAAACACTAAGAAGGGCAAGATTAGGTCACGAGAAATGCACTCAATTATTAAACAAATATGTGTTTTTTGTGTGTGTAATTGAATTAATAAATAGAAAAGTGTTAGCACATTAAGTTAGCAAACATTACTATTTGTGTGTGTGTGTATATATGCTGCAATATCTTCATGTTTATATATACTATATGTACCTACTGTTTATATTGCAGCTGCTAGTATTTGTGTTAACAGCACAGGAAAGGGAAGCATCTTACTCTACCCTTACTATTTTAAAGATGTACCCAGTAACCGGTTGTGTGTTTCTGTGGTGTTGTTTTCCTGTTAGGTTTTGTTGCCTGTTTTCTCAGCACTGGCCTTTTGTTAGTTGTAGGCAGAAATACAGCCAAAAGAACAGAAAGGTAAACTCATGATTCAGAACGTGACAGAGGATTTTATTTTTGGTGGAGAACAATCATGAGATTTGAAGCAGCAGTTTGATTAAAAGGAAATGAGCACACATTGCCTAAATGAGTATTTATATATAGAAGGTAAAGCTTTCACTTCCATTTTTCTTGCAGCACTTGGTGTCAAAATGAGGGAGGCTACCGTGCGACCAATTTAAGTAACATCTATTTTTTTTTTCCCCTTCCTTTGTGCTTTTATTAGCACACCTGGAAATGTTAACTTTTCGAGTTTCAATCGTGGCAGATACTGAAATGAGTGAGAGTCTTGAGAGAGAGAGAGCGAGAGAGCAAGCGAGCGAGCAAGTGGGCTGTTCCGCCCGCCCACATAAAATTACATCGCAAGCCATTCTTGAAGCACGTTCTAAGCCACCAAATTTCATCCAGTTGCACGCTGAACTCGCGTCACATCGCTCAGCCCGCGTCGTCTCGGCTTGCATGTGGAGGAACTCCATGCTACAACAAGAGTGACGGTGAACCAGACTTTGGGTATTTACTCATAACGGCACCAGACATCATCCGCTCAAAGAGAAAGATGAGCTCTCTTACTGAAGACCAGGAGTTTGATTTTGATTTTCTCTTTGAATACAATCAGGATCCCGACTCTTCCAGTAACAAAGGTTGGTACATTAAATGCAGCAGAGACGGGAAGGTCTTGCTTACTGCCTTACGCAGTAGTATATGTCCTCTTAAGGCTAAGTGTTTGCAAGGGGAAACAAGAGGATCTGTTGTGTAAATACGTCTCATCTTGTATCTGTTTCTCCTCATGTGCTCCATACCAGATTATTTTTAGCCGTTTACCTGATGATCATGACTTCATAGACGGTGAAATTCTAGCTGGTAGGGTGGGCTGTTCTGACCTCTTTCAAACTCCCCCGTCTGGAAGGGTCTCCACCAAATATGGGCTTATTTTGCTACCACGTTAAAACAAAGAAAGAAATTACAACCTAAAGAGATGTTCCAATGCGTCGTGACTTCTATTCATCGCAAAACCACTTGAAAGGACCACAGCCTGCTCAAATGATTTGATCAAAGGAAGTTTGCTTTGACTTGTGTTTTTTTTTTACGAGTTTCTCGGGTACATCATGTGCTGCCACGATGGCATTTTTTTGGAGGCATATTATTATTTAGAGGTGTACAACTTTGAAATTTCTTTTAATTAAATTGGAAAAGACCTAACCCTAAACCCTAATCCTAACCCTAACCCTATCTACCACAATTAGGCCTTTCAGTACAAATGACCTGCCATAAATAGGGTCCTCAGTAGAAAATGAAGTAGACTGGCATCCTTTCCAGGGATTGTTCTTGTGCCCAGTGCTTACTGGGATTGGCTCCAGCTTTGACACAATCCCGCTGAGGATAAAGTGTGTTTAGAAAATCGATGGATATATGGAACTGTCCCCTGGCAGCAACCTGCCTCACACATTGTGGAGAACTCAAAATCGTATTAGAATGGGTGTACAAAGATGCAAGGCCCACCTGACAAAAACAGGGTCTTCTGCCAAATGAGTGAGTGTGGTGCCTTCCAGGATCCTAATCACTTGTGGCGCTTTTCCACTGCCTAGTACGGCATGACACGGTTCAGTTCAGCTCACTTTTGGGGGGTTTTCCACTGGGAACAGTACCTGGTACCTGGTCCTTTTTTTAGTACCACCTCAGCCGAGGTTCCAAGCGCGCCGAACCGTTACCAAAACGTGACATGTAAACTCTGCTGGTCACTGATTGGCTGGAGAAAATCGTCATTACTGCGTCACTGAACTTGCGACATGAGACACAACAGACCCGCTAGATTTTTAGCACAGCCAGCGAAGGTTCGGACGTATCATTTTGTTTTAACCAAAAATGGCTGTTTCGTGGTCTATTGAGGAAGTACAGACGTTCCTCTCATTGGTAGCCGAGGAGCGGATCCAGCGAGAGCTGGATGGGGCGACGCGGAATGAAAAAGTTTTTCAGGAGGTCGCTTGTGGCGCGTTTACGATGATGTCACGGCAGTAGAGGCGGCGCAACTATAACGACACGTGAATAATCCCGCCCACTCTAAAGCGGTACTAAACTGCAGTTGAAACGCAAACCGAGCCGAACTGAACCGTGCTGTGCCGTACTATGCAGTGGAAAAGCGCCATTGCTGATCTGCCCCAGATTAGGCCATCCATGCATGATGGAAGACATCCAAGAAGCCAACAACAAAGCCGTGGAAGTCTTGTGTTTGACTGGAACACAGAAAGATAGATAGATAGATAGATTTGATTGGCACTATATAGTAGACAGACAGACAAACAGACAGATAGATAGATAGATAGATAGATAGATAGATAGATAGATAGATAGATAGATAGATAGATAGATAGATAGATAGATAGAACTGGTGATTTTCTAACGTGTGTTTGAGTGGCAGTGCGATGAACTGGCGCCCCGTGTCCAAGGCCCCTACAACCATTATCTGGAATAAGTGAGCTATATTTTATAACCATTAAATATAGTCAATTCTTGTTATCCATGAAGGTTAACTTCCTGAAAAACCTGAATGTGTGGATACCGAAGAATCCAGAGGGCAGAGGGAGACAGGGTTAGGTGGACACGCAGTACCTCAGCTCTCGCCCCTCGAAGCTCAGTGATGATCCTTCTTCAGGTTCACCTACAGAAATCGTGTTACAACTTTTACTTCCTCTAGATAGACACATTCAGTCATCTTCTAGGTGCTCCACCAGTGGCTGTGAGCAACCACAGTAGGGCTGATCTGAGGATCCCACTGTATGATGGACAGTGGGAACTTAAGAGTAGTGGTCCACATCTGAAGCTTCTCGTTTCAGGGCCCAACAATAGTTGGCTTACATTAATGGATTCCACTTGCCCTGATACCACTTTCCCATCATTTCAACTTTATACCATGTTCGTCATTGATTGAACCAAGGCCAGCAGGAAAGTGTGAATGCAGAAAATTAATCTTTAGCGACATATCACACTTGAAGTGGTTGTCAACCATCTGGTTGTAGTTTGGTGCTCTGTAGTTGCCAACAACATCTTTGAATGCCTTCCATGTGATTTCCTCCAATGCCACTAGCAGATCTTTGCTTGTCATTGATGATGTATCTGATTTGTGGACCAACAACAATGCCTTCCTTAAACTTGGCATTGGTTATTCGTGGAAACATCCACTTCAAATATCGACCCAATTCCGTGTTCTTCAGCTTCACAAACCTTTTCATCAGTCCAAGTTGTATATGAAGAGGAAATAAAAAATAACTTTGTTGTGGCAACAAGCGGTTCACATGCCACGCTGTTCTGTGATGCTTACCAAGTGATGGGTTCTTTATAATGTGATGAGACTCTTTAGCACGGTGGTCCCATTTGCAGTACCTTGCGTATCCTAGCTGCAGGGCTAATTTTAAACCAGCAAAGGTGTTCCACATTTGATTTGTATATTTATAATAATGAAAATATGCAATCGTATTAAAACAATACATACAAATTTTAAGGTATTTTTTTTTGATCAGCAGACCAAAATCCATAAGATACCCTCAAAAGTTTTCAGGTAGCAGTGTAATGGATACTTAAAGTGTTACCATTGATTCTTTACTGACATTATAAGCAATTAACGAATCATTCGTAAAATACTTCCAATGAAATTGTGTTCATGCATTTTGTTACTAATATAGCTGGGTCCATTTATTAAATAGATTTAAATAGATTAAATCTATTTAAATCTATTATTAAATAGATATTAACAAAAACGTGCAAAGGATTGGCATCCTGTCCAGGGCTTTTTCCAGGCTTGCACCCAGTCCAACAGGAATTGGATTCTGCAGAATGAATGCAATGACGGAAATTTACTGTAGTATTTCACACTAAAAAAGACAAATTGGATTTATGCTTATGAGGTTTTACGTATTCTAACTTTTCCTTTTATTAGGTAATATTACATAATAGTCCAAAAATGTGTAAGTACAGCACTGTTGGTTTCAGGATGTTGATTAACTCTCCTTGTTTTCTTTCAGAAGCCTTCGGCTATACAAGTTCCAACATCAGCATCTCCTTACCTCTGGGGAATCCCTGTCTGGTCACACCCTACAACAACATACAGTCCAGTCCTGTAATTTCTGTATCTTCCGGTCATCAGGCGACGTATGGCGGCCATGTGGATAGCCTAACCTCGAGCTACTGTCTCCCACCTATTCGGCCGAATGGAGCTCCAGCTTTGGAAAGCCCCAGGATTGAAATTACCCCTTACCCAATCGGGCTACACAGTCAATACAATCAAGAGGATGAGGCCGAAGAAAGCATCCCAAGTGCTAAGAGAGCAAACTCGATTGTCACTCTGTCGTTACCGAATGCCGACAACTACAGGGATCCCAGCTGCCTCAGTCCAGCAAGCAGTTTATCTTCTAGAAGCTGCAATTCCGAAGCTTCTTCTTATGAGTCGGGCTACTCCTATAATTATGACAACTCCCCCCAGAATTCACCTTGGCAGTCTCCTTGTGTTTCACCTAAGGGCACTGCACAAGATGGACTGCCAGCATGCACGCTTATCAACTCTCCAAGACACTCTCCATCTACGTCTCCCAGAACCAGCGTCACGGATGAGACCTGGTTCACCACACGCAATTCACGTCCTTCTTCGCCTTGTGGGGGGAAGAGAAAGTACAGTTTCAACGGCGTCTCCTACAGGCACCAGTCATATTCTCCTCAGCACTCTCCGACACCCTCGCCACAGACCTCTCCCAGGGTCAGTGTGACAGATGAGACTTGGTCTGTCACCACCAATCAGTACACCAATTCTGCCATTGTGGCAGCCATCAATGCCCTCTCCACCGACAGCAGCGTTGATTTGAACGATGGCATCCCAATGAAGTCTAGAAAGACCCACAATGACCATAGCCCCACTATGAGCTTAAAAGTGGAACCAGGTGGAGATGATGGCAGCACGATTCCTTCCCCCTTGGACTTGGGAGTTGAAGAATTCCAAAATTCTCGAATGCCCTTCAAGAAAGAGCATTTCTGTGGGGAGTTTTTGTCGGTGCCACAGAATCCCTATACGTGGTCAAAGCCAAAGCCATATATCAGGTAACTTGCAATTACTGTACTTCTTCAAGTTGATTACCTATGGCATGATTTTTATGTTTAAACTTTAATACAATCTAACATAAACATTATATTTTAATGACTGACATAGAGTGCTAAATGTCGACTGAATAGCTGGACATACAGCTGTATTAACTGTGCTGCAAAACTGGTGCCGTCCTTCGGATGAGGTATAAAACCGAGGTCCTGACTCTCTGTGGTCACTAAAGATCCCTGGGCATCCTTCGTAAAGAGTAGGGTGTATCCCGATGTCCCGGTTAAATTTACCACCACAGTCTGGTCATTCTGGCCCCCTAATCATCCCCTGTCTCTAATTGGCTGCCTGTCTCATTCCTTCACTACATAACAGCTAACAGCCTACTGGCGCAAAAATGGCTGCCATCTCATCATCCAGGTGGTTGAAGTGGCTCTTCACTTACTATATAAAACACTTTGAGTAGTTAGAAAATTACTATATAAATGTAAAGAATTTTTATTATTATTATTTTTGAGAGTTTGTTGTGAATTTGGATGTTTTATACTAGCCAGAACGGTCAAGAAGCTGGTCTTAACCCTAACAGGACACATTTTTCCATGTTGAATTTCTACTGGGTTATAACTCACAGTGGAATAGGGTTTGAAAACATTGATTTGGCTTTCCTTCCACATCCCCACGACATGTGTGCCAGGTTAATTAGCAATTAAATTGTTCTCGTATGATTGTGTATGTGGATGTATGAGTGGCCTCATTTGTTTCGATGCCACCAGCATAGGCCCACCAACAACCTTTCAACTCTGCTTTGTGCTGAGCAAGTCTGAGAAAGTTTCTTACCTTCTGTGACCTGCTTTCATGATATGTGGATTCTCAGCAAGGTTAAGCAGAGCACATTGGCACACCCAGCCAAAAACAGCAGCCACCCCCATATTGCTGCAACATGCCAAAGAACTCGTCTGAGAGGATGGATGGGTTATGAACAAAATACCTGCAACAGATCTCTCTCTGTGTCGAGGGGAAGTGTGAATATTATCGATGCTTTAAGACAGTGCTTGTTAAACTATTATTTCCTTGTGACATATCAGAGAAATTTCGATTGCTTAAATTCAACCCATTGTGAGACAATTCACAAACCGCATACAACCTTTTCCCATTGAACGGTGGCAACCCAGAGTTTAGGGAACTATGCTTTAGGATATTAAAAATTGTGTGAATGTCGAGTTCCACAAAACTTACCCGTCGATCACTTAAGAGTGAAGAAAGAAGGGTGCTTGCATGCACTCTACCGTTACAGGGTGAGGGAGGAAGCTTTTTCTTCTGGATCATCTCACAAAAAAAGACAGCAAATGCTTTTCCTTCATAGAAACTGGTGAGGGTTGTTTTTTTACCTGGTGAATTCAGTGGCAGAAGGTATTATACTCTTTGAGAGTTTGTCACAATTAACTTTATATTCAAGCTTTTTAAAACTTGTAAAAGCTTTTAGATGATGTTCACCTCACAAAAACGTTACTGAAACCCGCATGCCCATACATGAAAACCCAAAACAATAGTGTCCTGAAATGTTTCTCCTCATCCACATTTCACTCCACTACCTCTTATTTCCACCTCTTTGGAGCCCTCAAAGATGCAACCTATGGGATTAATGACAAGGTTATTGAAGAAGTGAAGAAACGGTTGAAGGTTTCGGATTCAGACTGCTATGAGAAACGGATACAATGATTGGTTGTCACAGGTGTAGGGTTTTCGAGGTGATCGAGATTATCGAGTAGCAAATACATTCAGTTTTCCTGTGAGGATGACATTTTAAGAATAAACAAATGGCTTTACAGATTATGTTACAAACATTAGTGGACATTTCTCATAATTCTGTGGTTTCCGTGCAATTTTTCCTATTGTATACGTCAGTCTTCCTTATCTTCTCTACAACACACTTTTTAGAGCAACTTGGTACTGTCCTGTAAAAGGGGCTATATAACTGATGATTCAATGCTCCAGCTCAAAACAACCTGATATCTGCAGAAGTTGTCTTTATTTACCCCATGATGCAGTGCTTGAAGTGGGCTGGTACTCACTAGTATTCTGCACTGGTATTTCCCCATTCTGCCATTAGGGGTCTTGCAGTTAGTCTATGCGTACCAGCACTTCTCACAATGTACGCCCCACTACCAGCTCTGCAGTGGATGTACGTGTTTTGCTTGACTTGAGAATCCTGTGGCTTGTGCTCATTCTTAGAGTTGCGACTGTGCACGTTGACTACGAGTGCAAGAAAAAGTCACCCTGAATTCCTGTGCAAAGTGGTGACTTTAATTCTATAAACTCTGAATTTGTTATTATCTGACATGTCTGCTCTAAACGAGGCATTGGATGACTGAAGGTTTATGTCCGATGTACTGACGATTCACCAATTAAAACACCCCTCTCAGCCGCACTCTCAGCCCTGAATTGAAAGTTTTAAATTCAAGCCATATCTTGAAAATTAAATACTGAACATAAACAACAAAAAAATATATATTTCCTGATGCATTCATTTATTTACACTCACATTTCATGGTCTTTTTCTTTATTCATTGTCACATTTCAAAGTGCTTTCATTTATTTACGTATTTATTTTTTTATTTCATTTTGTCCAAAATATTCCTCCATAGCTAAGCCATCCTTCCCCTGACCTTAAAATGGACCGAGTCATTTTGAGAATGTATGTAGGAATTGACTTCACATCTGATAATGTTTGAGCCAACTTGCATGTCTATGTGAACTGTAGATGGGTAAAATTAGCTGGAATTACAAGGGCAAACTTACACTGATGAGCCAAAACATTCTGAACACCCCGATAGCAAGTGAATGACGTCAACTATCTCAGAACAATGGCGCATGCCAAGGTCAGGGATATATTTGACGATAAGCTGACATTTGGTACTCGTAGTCAATGTGTTCAATGCAGAAGATCTGGGCAGGTGTGAAGATCTGAATAACTTTGATAAGGGCCAGATCGTTATGGGCAGACCACTGAACCGCAGCATTTCCAAAACAGCAAAACTTGTGTGTTGCTCACAGTCAGCCATGGTGAATACCTACTGACGATCTTCCGAGGATGAATAAACCACAAATGACTGACGGGGTGTTGGGAAGCCAAGAGTCATTGATGTGAGTGGTTAACAAAAGACTGGCACGAACCAACAGTTCAACTACTGTAAATCTCAGATCATATTAATTTTTGTTATGGGAGTAACTACTGTAGATCGTGGATAATTTAAATTTTTGTTACGGGAATAACTACAGTAGATCGTGGATAATTTTTACGATTGTTATGGTAATAACTACTGTAGATTGCTGATAATTTTAATGATTATTACGGGAGTAACTACTGTAGATCACAGATAATTTTAATGTTTGTTACGGGAATAACTACTGTAGATTGCAGATAAGACTGTTATGGTCGTAATTACTGTAGATCACGGAGAATTTTAGGGATTGTTACGAAAGTAACTACTATACATCATGGATAATTTTAACGTTTGTTACGGGAACATCTACAGTACATTGTGGATAATTTTTATGATTGCTGTGGGAGTACCTACTGTTGATTGCAAGTAACTTATGATTGTTACAGGAGTAACTACAGTAGATTTCAAATAATTTTAATGATTGTTATGGCACTAAATACCGTAGATCACGAATCATTTTAATGTTTGTTACGGGAATAACTACCGTATACTGTGGATAATTTTAATGTTTGTTACGGGAATAACTACGGTAGATTGTGGATAATTTTTATGATTGTTATGGGAGTAACTACTGTTGATTGCAAGTAACTTATGATTGTTACAGGAGTAACTACTGTAGATTTCAAATAATTTTATTGATTGTTACGGCACTAAATACCGTAGATTACAAATCATTTTAATGTTTCTTATGGGAATAAGTACCATATACTGTGGATAATGTTAATGTTTGTTACGGGAATAACCACAGTAGATTGTGTATAATTTTTATGATTATTGCAGGAGTAAGTACTGTAGATTGCAGATGATTTTATGATTATTATGAGAGTAACTACTGTAGATTGCAGATAATTTTAACGATTATTATGGAAAAAGACTACTGTATATTGCAGATCATTTTGATGTTATTGGAGTAATTAATGTAGATTGCAGATAATTTTAATGATTGTTACGGGAGTAATGTGCTATAAGCATATCAGATTGTGTAGCCGCAGGTCAGTCAGAGACTCATTGCCTACAATGGGCACCTGAGCATTGGAACTGGACCTTGGATTAATAGGAGAAGGTCACCTGGTCCAAAGAATCCCATTTTCCGTTGCATCATCAGAACAGCTGGGTACATGTGTGAAATTAACCTGAGGAAGAAGGTCGCCTGGTCCGAAGAATCCTTTTTTGTGTTGCATCATGTGGAAAACTGGGTACATGTGTGCTGTTAACCTGAGGCTGAAGTGGCATCAGGATGTACTGTGGGAAGAAGAAAAGACAGTGAAGAGAGTTTGATGCTTTGAGCAATGTTCTGCTGGGAAACCTCGGGGCCTGGCATTCATGTGGATGTTACATGGAAATGTACCGGTTAGCTAAAGGTTGTTGCAGACCACGTGCTTCCCTTATTGGCAGTGGTATTACCTGAGGGAAGTGGCATCTTTCAGCAGGATGATGGGCCCTGCCACACTGAGCAAGCTGTTGGGAATTGTTTGAGGAACATGAGGGAGAGGTCAATGTGTTGGATTGGACTCCAAATTCTCCAGATCACAATTTAGTCAACCAGATGTCCAATCCACGGTGACTCAACCTCACAATTTATAGGAGTTAGAGGATCTGCTGCTAATGTGCCAGCACCAGACACCTTCACAGGTCTTGATGGAGTCCCTGCTTTGGCTGGTTGCTGTTTTGGTGGCTCACTTGAAAGAGCAACAGCATATTATCCTAGTGGTCACAATGTCTTGGCTCATCAGTGTAGGCCCCCCAACATTCATGGAAGCTGTAGTGCGGACAGAGAGAACACCATACCCTGTTCCTTATTCTTTATGGAGGAGTCTTTGTTTTCCCCATTAGGTCATAAAATCAGAAGTAGATACTGAGCCCCTGTACTACTGAACAACGCCAAGGTGTTTATTAGTTAATGATTAAGGTTTTCATAAAAAAAGATTTAAAACACCTTCATTCTACCATTTGATCTCCTTTGCTTTTAGGTTTTTATTTATTTCATTTTGCCAAGTTAGAGGAGACCTTACAAGTACAGAAGGCAGCTGAAAGACTACCTCTTTGGGTTAAAGGAAATTTGGAAAAGCTACTGACGTCTATTTTAGCGTTTTTTTGGTTTCTTTTTTCCAAATGATAACAATCTCCCTCCTGCACAACTTTTGGGATGACTCATGTGGCAGCTACAGTGCTATGCTGTGCAAACTAAGCCTTCTTTGTACAATGTCTCATTCCTGCAAAGTGTGTGGTGGGATGGATTTTTACAGCTGTAATTTTAACAATAAAGTAACTGTGTGGTCGTGATGCCCTCAAAGTACGTTCTGTATGTACTGTCCAGTAAGTGATCTGTGTAAATTAGACAGATCATAAATCTCTTATGCCCACATACTGTATATGCATTCCATATCTTACAGCCATAATCCAGAATCACACGGTATATTGTAGATTTGAAATTTCTAAATTAGTTCAGTGGGAAGCATGGTAGCCAGGGTTCTCATCCTGGGTCCTCCCTGGGTGGAGTTTGCATGTTCTCTCCATATATGTGCATTGATTTCGTCCGGGGGGGCTCCAGTTTCCTCCCACTGTCCAAAGACATGCAAGTTAGGTGAACTGGCGATGCTAAATTGGCTGTGGTGTGTGTGTGTGTGTTCATCCTGTGAAGCACCGGCACCCTGTCCAGGGTTTGTTCCAGGCCTTGCGCCCTCTGCTGGTTAGGAAGAGTTCTGATGGCAGATGGCTTTGGTTCATGGTGAGTCTGAACTGGTTAATCTTCTTAATAGTTGGGTTGATTGCGATTTTCAGGTTTACAGTTGTAGAAAATAAATAACAGAAAACTGCTAACTACTTTGTTGGCCAAGCATTTTTGTTAAATACAAGGAAAAACAGAAACAATTGTTCAAATCTCCATCTGTTCAGCTTGTACCATTTGGATTCTTTTCATCCTCCGTGATCTCCTGCATTTCTTTCTATTCTCACTTCCCTGCTCTGTCTACACTTCCTAGTTGGCCTTTAGTTCTGCAACAAGATAAACAACAGAAATGAACACTAAATTTAGTGGCAGACTGGTTTATTTAGTGCTGCTTGTCGTGACTCTTTATCTCATTAGTGGTGTCCTTTAATTACTGTTTACAGATCCCTGCTAGTTTAATTTCAGAGTCCAGTACGAGCGACGTTACGTTTATTGCAGATCTTAAGGGTTGTTTTTTTTTTAGAATATGCGCCCAGTAGCCTTTGTCAAAACTCGAGTTAACAAATGACCTGGCACAGCGCAGGGCACCGGTGATTAAAGTGTGTGGCGCTGGTGGCAGTGGCACTTCGGCTCCGGCTAACGACCAGCTAATTGTAGGGCCAGCACCTTATAACTTTCATCTCTCTTTACTGTGTTTTCTGTAATCAAAAGGAGCAGACAAACATTTTAGTACGTAATTATGTGACACACAGCTAAAGTAAATCTTTCATATTTCCACCAGGTATTTTTTTTTACAAGTTTACATGAATTGTTTACTGTTCCAGGAAAGTAAAGGAAAAATGATATATACAACTCCATAGCACAAGAACTATTAAATAACATAAGAGGGGAACATTCTGACGACAGAATTTTGTTCCTCCTGATTATGACGTTAGCTTTGTTTTCTCAACGTTTTTTCTTCTGGTTCTGTTTAAAAACTTTAGGTTCTGAACCTTCAGCAGAAGATCGGCTAATATCTACAACATCACATTGGCATATCCGCAGAGATGGAGCCCTTACCCCGACTCCACCACCCACTTTCAGGCTGGACAGACACACACACTTCCACGCGTAGACGTTTATATATAAAATATATATACATATCATTTATATATATAAATGTATATGTATATATATGTATATGTGTATATATGTATTGTATAACAACAACAACATTTATTTATATAGCACATTTTCATACAAGAAAAAATGTAGCTCAAAGTGCTTTACAAAATGAGGAATAGAAAAATAGAAGACACAATAAAAAATAAAAATAAGTCAACATTAATTAACATAGAATAAGTAAGGTCTGATGGCCAGGGTGGACAGAAAAAACAAAAAAAAACTCCAGACGGCTGGAGAAAAAAAATAAAATCTGCAGGGATTCCAGACCAAGAGACCTATATGTATAGGCATATTGCCATCAGTCAAGGAAAGGAAGGGACTCAAAAGAAATGCTGAGGTTCCATTTACACAGAAAGTAAAATAACTGAAAGTGACAGGCACCCAATAGCATGAGGTAGTAACAAAATAAATCTTAGGTCCGGTCACAGGGTCAGCGCTCCGTAACACGGGCCACTCATTTCCTGAAGGAGACAATACCTTCTGGGAGTGCCTCGCTTTTATAGGTCCAGGATTGGAAGGAGCGGGGTTAGTTACCTCCTATGAGTATGAGTGGCTCCTCTGAGCTGTGGGTGATAGAAGAGATAACAGATTGGTGTCCAGGGGTGGTAGTGCTTTCCTCAGACCAGCACATCTCGTTTTGTAGTGGGAAAACGAAAGACACAGAAAGAATATTTGGGGTACCACAAGGGTATGCCCCTTATAATGATGGAAAGAAATAAACAAGAAAATTAATCAACAATTGGCAGTCATTGTCTTTATAGGTTGCCATGATCACAAATCAAATAAATAAGCATATATATATATCCATCCATTATCCAACCTGGTATATCCTAACTACAGGGTCATGGGGGTCTGCTGGAGCCAATCCCAGTCAACACAGGGTGCAAGGCAGGAAACAAACCCCGGGCAGGTCACCAGCCCACCGCAGTATATATATGTTTATATTTTTTCATTTAAACCAGTGGACACATACTTTGCAAATTACAGCACATTGAATGATTTCTCTTGTGGTGTTTTCGCCATTTTACTATAAACGAGAAACAGCGCTTTGTGACATTCATTGGTACTTTTAGGCAGGCTTTTTAACTTTGAACTTTCCTCTTCCAGTGATGTGTGGAATGTGTTTCTGTCTTATACAGTTTGTTTGAAATAGATTTTTGAAATCTGCTCTTTTGAATAGCCCTATCTATCTATCTATCTATCTATCTATCTATCTATCTATCTATCTATCTATCTATCTATCTATCTATCTATCTATCTATCTATCTATCTATCCATTTGCCAGAACTTATACATTCCACATAAATCATAAAATCAGGATAATTTTCAAAAAAATCTTTTGTTTCCCTCATATTTGAGACATGACTATTGAAATGTATTTTGTAATGCATGTAGTAATAAACTGCATTGCATTTTCCATTTCAACAGATGCTGCATCACAAATGTTAACTCTGCTTTTACGAATCCCACACCAAATGGCATTTAACAGACACATGTGCATTGCATTTGTCATTCCAACAGATGGTGCATCACAAGCATTAACACTACTTTTACAAATCCTATGCCAAATGTCATATAACAGAGACATAAGTATTGCATTTGTCGTTCCAACCGATTACATATGAGAAACATTTGTAGTAATGCATTTTATTACTGCAGATGTTTGAGATATGCCATTAGTTGGAATGACATGTGCAGTAGAGTTTATTAGTACAAATGCTTGTGATGCACCATCTGTTGGAATGATAGAAACATTAGCAACTGGACAGACACACAGATTCACAGACACTTGCCATTTTATTATATATATATGTAGTATATAATTCAAAAAGTATTCTGATCAAACCTTTCCCAAAATGTGCTTTCACTTTGTCATTATAGAAAATTGAGTGGAGCTTGATGGGCAAAAATGTTTAAAATGAAATCTACAACACAATAAACTGTGCAGAACACAAAAGACTCTGAAGACTTTCTGAATCCACTGTATATCTGCTTAACCTTCTCTACTGTAAATCACAGAAACATAATGGGTTTTGATTTTATTTGCTGCACGCTACACACATTTTGCTTTTGGTTCTTTTTTTTTTTTTCCTTGAGAGTTGATCTAAATTTCACAAAGCACGCGACCTCACTTCCTTTTGACGTGATTGCTTTTATTCTTTTCTATAGCTTCTTTTATCCTACTATTTCATATTTACACAGCAACTTTCTTTCCACTGGCACATTTTCCTGCAGGAAATAAAGTGTGTAATAAAGATAATCTAGCCAAGGAAATGAACTTGACATCGAAATGGAGAAAAACAGTCTGGTGAAAAATGGCAATGGCCTTCTTTATTGCACGCCACTGGAGTTTATGCTCACTGTGCGGTGCTTTGGTTTTGCTAGGACACACATCACTTTGGTAAAGATTTGATTATTTATTAGTGAGTATCTTGAGTCACTTGTCTACTTGTGATATTTACTCCATGTCCCAACTTTACACTAGTGTGTTATTGTCAGTCTGGTGTCATGTAGCAGAGCAGCCATCTCTTCATCTAATTGTATGAGATAATGTTCTCAACACACATACATGTTCACATTTATGAAACAACACGCTGCATTTCCCTTGTTTTGATATTTTAAGCAAAGTTGTGCTGTGGCATTTAAATATCACCGACCTCAGTTACATGTGGTACCTTAGAATTATCATTGATTGGTGGAAAGCTTAGGAATATTATTTTTTTTTTGCATGGTATTATTTCATTTACTAGACAACAGTAGAATATTGTCCCACGACTTAACATTATAAAGCATATCTATCTATCTATCTATCTATCTATCTATCTATCTATCATATTGTGCCTTTCACATCTATCTATCTATCTATCTATCTATCTATCTATCATATAGAACCTACCTATATATCTATATAGTGCCTTTCATTATCTATCTATCTATATCTATCTATCTATCTATCTATCTATCTATCTATCTATCTTATTCTACTTACTATACTAAAATATAGGGCTATTCAAAATGAAAGAACAACTTTCAAAAATTTAATTCAAACAAACTGTATAAGACAGAAGCACATTCCGCACATCACTGGACCAAGGAAAGTTCAAAGTTTGGTCCAATGGTTCTTGAGGTTGCATGCACTCAACATGGGCACCAAGTGTAGCGAGACAAACATCAAAACGGTAGACTATTTCTTGCTACACACGAGTCAACTAATCCCTAGTTACTGAATTCACAGCTTCCTCAATTTGATGTCGCAAATCTTGAAAATTATCAGGCATAGGTGGAACAAACACTCTTTCTTTAATGTACCCACATAGATTAAAATCAAAGCGCATACGATCTAGAGACCTGGGAGGCCATAGACGATGAGCAAGATCTTGTTTTCCACCTCTCACAATCCAATGGACTCACACCTCGGAAAATTACAGCACGCAAAATGATTTCTCTTGTGGTGTTGTCGCTGTTTTACTATAAATGAGAAACAGCGCTTGGTGGCATTCATTGGTACTTTTAGGCAGGCTTTTTAACTTTGAACTTTGAATGTGTTTCTGTCTTATACAGTTTGTTTGAAATACATTTTTTAAATCTGCTCCTTCATTTTGAAAAGCCCTGTATATCTATCTATCTATCTATCTATCTATCTATCTATCTATCTATCTATCTATCTATCTATCTAATCCTGCCAACTACGCTACAGTATCTATCTATCTATCTATCTATCTATCTATCTATCTATCTATCTATCTATCCTAATAGAGTACAGATCTGATCACATCTTACTACCACCTACACGCCTGTTATCAACTGGGACCAGTTCTTCCGTTTGCCAACGCAAGTTCTTGCATGTGTTTGGTGGGGTGGTTGTGATTTTTTTGTAATATTTATATTTTTCTTCCCCTTAAGGATAAATAAACTAGTGCCTATCTGCCTGTCAGTCTGTCTGAGACACTGGAGTTTAACCCACAGTGTTGCTGGTCCAGTTGTCACCCCTGCCTCACTGTGTGACCCTAAACAGTCCCTTGACCTGCCCTCTTCTCCATCTGACAAGGACATCTTTAAACAGCTCTGACATATCCATAATAGATAAAGGTGTCAACCAAATACACAATAGTAATATTTTTGCCTCTCAATCTGTCCATCTTTTATATATCTCCGTTCATATCTATCTATTTTTTCATTTTCTTTTACAAGATACACTCTTAAGATGTCAAGTGTTTTATTTCCTTGTCTTTATCCATGATGGTGAGTGGAGACAGCTGTCCACGAATGTACTGATTGAAAGTGGGATGCAGTGCAAGGCTTTCTTGTCTTCGGTTTTGGCAGTTGTTTTTGCAAGCGCAGCTCAAATTATGAAAGACTATAGATAAACATGTCAAGCAAAGGAAGCTGTTTAATCCCCACTGTACACCTTACCTTATCCATTAATCTTCATAACCTAGCCAGAGCCCATATCAAGGGCTTTTAAATTACTTATGTCACAGTATGATCATTATTGATGATATCGCAAATGTTAGATGGTGAAGGATGAACTGCTACTTCTGGTCCCAAAAGTAATGTCGGCGTGCCGCTTGTGGTGTGCGTAAATCTATTGCTCATGATTTTTTAATGGACACTCCCTTCCATTACAGCCCCTCTTTGCCTGCACTTGACTGGCAGCTGCCATCTTGCTCAGGACCTTATGAACTGCAAATTGAAGTGCAGCCCAAATCTCATCACCGGGCTCATTATGAGACGGAAGGAAGCAGAGGAGCGGTAAAGGCGTCTGCTGGAGGACATCCTGTTGTGCAGGTAGGTTTTTGTTTGCTTAATTTATTATGATTTTTGTTCTCCTATGCAGCCGTATTCCCAGATTTCCACAGAATTCATTTCCAGACCTGATCGCTAATTAGAGGAGTGTGCTGATTTGCAGTGTTTTTTTTTTTATCATTATTATTATTTTATAGTCATTAAATGATAACAATTTATCACCCATGTTTTTTCAGGTACTTTTTCCATCCCGCGTCACTCGTACTTTTCAACTAATAGCAAATTTTAGACACATAAATCATTAAGTCGATGACAAGTTTCTGCTTGTAAACCATTGTCACGAATAAACACCGGCGTGAAACACCTTTGACATACTTCCAGTTCAGTTGGAGCAGAACGAGAATTAAAATAATTAGGCCTGTAAGAAGGTCTGCAGCAGTTATAGAAATTCAAACCAATTAATTTATCTTCTCTACTGAGGATAAAGTCTCCCTCTGGATCTCCAATGAATCGCACCACCTTACCTTGAGTCCTTATTCCTCGGTGGCTGTCTGAAGTCTGATCAACCTTTAAGCAATTCCTGGGCTCCAGAGAATCTTGTGAGCAATAAATAAATGTGCGTCTAAAATATGAATCATCTGTCTGTCTGTCCATTTATCAAACCCACTGATTGCATTACAGCGATCTTCAGTTTATAAACCACAATGTACACCGTCATGGGTTACAAACAAGACTACAGTGGAATACATTGCAGGCGTGGGTATTAACTTTGATTTTTTTAATGTTTAATTAGGTGAGTTTGAGTGTGGTATGCTATGTTATATTATGATGATGTTATATTAGATGAAAAATGACTTCTGCATTAATTAGGATTTTTTAAAAATTATTTCTTATGTAAACAGCCCCAAAGACTGATATTTTCGATAATTGTTTTAGATCGCTTTACCGTCTGCTAAGCAAATAAATATAAATGTAATTGTAGTGCATTATTTGTCCCTGGTGTGTGTATGAAATAGAATTTATTTACAGATATTCAACCTGGTACTGTATATAATAAAACACTAAGGCGTGTGTGTGTGTGTGTCCAGTCCCACACACAGGATTTACAGGAATGCACTCGACAGAGGGAGGGCCAAGCAAGAGAGTTTCAGATACATGAGAATAATGAGTTAAGGCGATGAAGGTAGAGATATGAAATATTTTTTAAACTTTTCCTATTAGCTATCTTAATCTTGTATAGAAACGTCTACGCATGGAAATGTGTGTGTCTGTCCGGCCCAGAAGTGAGAGGTGGAGTCGGGGTAAGGGCTGCATCTCCATGGATATACAAGCGAGGCGAGCATGTCAGCAAAACAAAACCTCCAAAGAAAGTCACTCGCTTAGCCGCTAATACAAAAACGGGGCAAGAACATTGGCAAAATGAAACCTTCGAAGAAAGACAAAGTCGCTTAGCCACTAACACACAAGCAATGTGAGCACGTCGGCAAAACGAAACCTCAGAAGAAAGAGTCACTTGTGTAGCCACTAATACAGAAACGAGGGGAGCATGTCGCAAAACGAAACCTCCAAAGAAAGTCACTCGCTTAGCCGCTAATACAAAAACGGGGCAAGAACATTGGCAAAATGAAACCTTCGAAGAAAGACAAAGTCGCTTAGCCACTAACACACAAGCAATGTGAGCACGTCGGCAAAACGAAACCTCAGAAGAAAGAGTCACTTGTGTAGCCACTAATACAGAAACGAGGGGAGCATGTCGGCAAAACGAAACCTCCAAAGAAAGTCACTCGCTTAGCCGCTAATACAAAAACGGGGCAAGAACATTGGCAAAATGAAACCTTCGAAGAAAGACAAAGTCGCTTAGCCACTAACGCACAAGCAACGTGAGCACGTCGGCAAAACAAAACCTCCAAAGAAAGTCACTTGCTTAGCCGCTAATTCAGAAATGGGGCGAGCACATCGACAAAACGAAACCTCTGAAGAAAGAGTCAATCGCTTAAATTACGCTTAAAAAAGTAAATGTAAAGGAGTAAATGTAACTCTAATACAGAAGTGTGGCGAGCACATCGACAAAACAAACCTCTGAAGAAAGACAAAGTTGCTTAGCCACTAATGCACAAGCGATGTGTGCATGTCGAAAAAACGAAACCCCCTAGCAGAGAGACACCCAGAGTAGTTTCTTTCTATTACCTGACATCTGTACATTTCAATTTTTTTCTGACTGTTTCAATAGTTTCTTGGCCATCGTGCTTTTTACAGAACGGGCTTACAGAACTAGTAAATAAATAATTAAGTATTATAACGAAAAACAAGAAGCCCCTCCAGATACACACCAGAATTACTAACAGTAAAGAGAACTAGCTTCATTAATGATACGTCAAGTCAAGTGACGTTGGCCTTATTGTTGTACTATCTTTACACTTAACTGGGTACAGTATACAGTGGTATGAAATTAGACTCCCAGGTCTCAGTATGAAAGCTCATTTATCTCCTTTACTTCCTCAGATGTGTGAGGGAAGTCTGTTCACATATGAGCCACTTTTTTGGTAACATCCTTGTAGAGCACCGGCTCAGCCCAGGGATGCAGGGCATTACAGAGGGTCGTGGAGTCGGCTCACAGTGTTACAGGCACACAGCTCCCTACTGTCCAGGATAAACTTAATGGATGCAGACTTTGGAAGGTGAGCAGTGCTATTCACGACCACCACATAGTCATTTCTCTCCTTCTCCACTGATTACTAAAACAAACATGGTGCCACAATATGATGGAGTCTGTGAAGCAGACGCTCGAGTGAGGGAGTGTTTAACAAGAGAGGTTCAGATACACAAGGATCCTGTGGAACGGAGATGATGGTACATGTCAGGCAACAGATACCAAATATTTTTAAATCTATTCTATTACCTGTGCTAGCAAATAAATAGATAATAATAATAATAATACATTTTATTTCCAGACGCCTTTCTAAACACTCAAGGATACCGAGCAATATTTAACAAAATAAGAAGACCATCCCCAATACACATCAGAATTGCTATCAGTAAAGAAAAGTTCTAAATTCATTAATGATTAGTCAAGTCCAGTGAAGTAGGTTTTATTGTCACATCATCTATGCACTTATCTTGGTATATTATACAGTGGTATGAAATTACACCCCCAGGTCTCATTATGAAAAGTCATCATCTGCTTTCTTTCTTCAGATGTGTGAGGAAAACCAACCTCTGTATGTCCACATATATTTCAGTTGTCACTTTTTTCGATAACATACTTGTAGAGCACCTGCTCAGCCCAGGGACACAGGTCATTACAGAGAGGCTCACAGTATTATGGGCATGCAGCTATAAACTGTCCAGATCAAACTGAATGAACTGTGACTGTGAAAGACGTACAGTACTATACAAGACCACTGCTATCCTGTACAGTCCTTTTTCTCCTTCCTCCAATCATTATTAAAGCAAGCATGGTGCCACGAAGTAACAGAGTCCGAGAAGCAGGCTTAATGTTAATGCGCTCAACAGAGGGAGTGTGGGGCAAGAGAGGTTCAGATGCATGCATAAAGGTAGATGTCAGGCAACAAACATCAAATATTTTGAAATGTATTCTATTACCTGCCTTGGTAAATAAATAAATATTATAACAAACAACAAGCCCCCTCAAATGCATACCAGAATTACTAACAGTAAAGAAAACTAACTTCATTAATGATAAGTCAAGTGAAGTGAAGTGGGCTTTATTGTCATACCATCTATACACTTACCTTGGTACATTATATATTAGTATGGAATTACATTTTCCAGGGCCAGAATGCAATGTTTAGACCAGGGGTGCCCAATACGTCAATCGTGATCGACCGGTAGAATGGAAAGGTAGTGCAGGTAGATCGTGTGGCATTCAAAAAAAATTTCTTTTAAACGTTAGTCTATTATATATCCTCCCTATGGCATTTGCCACTTGATTGACATACAGGGCGGCCAGTCTGAGATCTGTTTTGTTCTAACACACTGGTCATCCTGCACGCACGATCAAATGTGCAAGCTACTGCAAAACTCCAGCTATCTAAGTGATCTAGTTAGCCTTCCAATCTATATTGACTAAAGAAGGGATTTAAAAAAAGGAATTGTTGTTTATGGGCTGGATGTGGAATTGGAAGAGGATTTTTTTTCTCACAATGTCACAATCGAAGTGCGTTTGTCTGATCTATCAATCTATCATTGCTGTTCCAAAGAAGGAAAATGTGGAAAGGCACTTTCGTACTGTTCATAAAAACTATGAAACTGACGTCCTTCTGAAAAGCGATCTGAGAAAGAGAAAGGAGAGGGAACTAAAATCGCAGTTAATCGGACAGCCGTCATTTTTCACTCTGCTGAATTCAAAAGCAAAGGCAGACACACCGAAGCATCGTTCTGAGTGAGTCATTCGATCATTACGCATAAGAAGTTCTTCCAAGATGGAGAGACGATAAAAGATGCCTTTGTTGAGGCAGATGGCTAGGGAGAAATTCCTGCTGAGATTTCAAGACCCCTGGCCGTAAAAAATTGAGTTTCTCCTTGTCATTAAACATGCAGAATAGAAGCAACTTAATAGCGATCAATGGCCGCTAGACTTGGCATTTTTTTTCCGATCTGACCAACATGTTGAATGAGCTTAATTTACAGCTGCAAGGAAAAGAGAAAACCAACGGTCAATACGATTAGCTCAGTTAATGCTTTCAAACGAAAAGTGCAACATCTGTCCTCAAAGCTGCAGCGCCTTGATTTGGGGAACACCTAAAACCTCGCGTCAGAGCTGGAGACGCAATGGAAGGCGTGTGCGCAACTCGACAGCATTCAATACACAGAGCAGATTGAAAATTGTCTGTCAGACTTTATCTAATGGAAAAAAAGGAACGATTCGAGTGTTGCCCAATCTAACGGAGTAAGAGTAGCGTTTCTTCTTCACAAATGTACTCAAGTAAAAGTAAAAAGTATGGTGCAGTAAACTAACTCTTAGAAGTACAATTTTTAAAAAAAGTAAATGTAAAGGAGTAAATGTAACTCGTTACTATGCACCTCTGATACTCAGTATATATATATATATATATATATATATATATATATATATATATATATATATATATATGTGGAGCCGACCGGACACAGACAGGCGGACATGTTGTTAAAATACCACCACACGTTTATTTTACAATTATTATTTACAATAATGGTCACTCAGACCCAGTCAAATGTGCACAATACCCCAACAATCTCAGTCCTGGCCACAATGCCTTCTTCTCGGGCGCCTCCACTCTCCTCTCTTGCTTCGTCCTTCTGCCTCCCGACTCCAGCCTCGAATGAAGGGAGACGGCCCCTTTTATACATGACCCGGATGAGCTGTAGGTGCTTCCGACACTCCCCCGTTGGCCACGCCCCAGCGTGGCGGAAGTGCCGGCTGTTCTCCCGGCAGCTCTCCGGGTATCCTCCAAAGTCTTCCCCCCCAGCTCTTCCTGGTGTGGCGGAAGTGCTGGGGTAACAGGTCCCCAAGGCATTGGGGCGCCTCCTGGCGGTGACCACGGGCCCCTACAGAGTGGAGCTTCCATGCCCTGTACCCGTGGCCCCCAGAGCAGCCAGGAAGGCGACCCCCACGTGATCCAGGGTGGGCGCAGACCCACATCCGGTCCCTCATGATGTCCCGGCCGGGTCATGGCACCTGGCATCCCTGACATATATATATATATATATATGCAGTATATATATATATATATATATATATATATATATATATATATAATTTTTAATGTAGGTAGATCATTTTGACCTGGTCATTTTAAAAGTAGCTCGCAAGCTGAAAAAGTGTGGGCACCCCTGGTTTAGACAATAAATGTAACAATTTAACATTACAGGTACTAGATTGTTTTACATAAGGGAATGTAGATCAAGGAATGGCTATCTGTACCAATCAACGACATATTGACAAATGGTAACAAGTAATGACAGAAGATGTACAATGGAAAGAGAATGATGTTACAACTCAGTTACGATTTTTTCAAAACCCTTTATTAATGTACAGTATTTCGATTCCTGCAGCCTCATAGATTATGATTGCATCATTATTAGATGTACCGGTGACGTCACAAAACAATTTCCTTTGTTTCTTTTTATTTTTAACTGTTAGTGTGATGACCACCACCAGTTACTTAGACACAGCTCACCAATGTATTTGTTGGTGTAGTTGTGAAAGTCGCAATGCTTTTGATACTTGCATGACGTTTAGTTTTCTAACCATGATTATGGATAACCAAAAACCTTTTATGTGTACAATTATAGGGATACTTGTCTTTGAATCTTTAGCGATCCTCTTTTGACTTTGGTTTTTGGTAACAGATTTCCTTAACTGGTTGATTTTTGACGTATTTTTCCTGACTCTAGACTTTATTGTATTTCCGGTCCCTTTTCTGCTTATGCAGTAAAGCTGCAACTCTAAATTGACGTCAAGGAATACTCAACCCCAAAATATTATTTTAAATGTTACTTACTCTATGTACTTTGTAGTGGTGGCTGATAAAAATGTACTGACCAGTAAACTAAAGCCTCATGGGAATGGATTTTTGAAATGAAGACCTGCCTCTCCTCCTCATTCAGTAGTCCAGAGGGCAAAATATGACACCCATTCGAGTTTATTTTACTGTTTAGGATGCGTGCACTGAGTATTCCGGAAGTATTTAAAACATTTTCTGGTTTCCTCCCACTGCGCCACCGTGCCACCCGCCCCCAGTACAAAAAGACAAAAAACAGAGTAACACGAATAGAGACTCCCATCTAAAATACTTCTTTATATACGATAAAACAGCAAGTAGAGTAGGAAAGTTAAGCACCAGCACAACAGGCCTATTTTAGGATTCTTTGGATGAGTTCTTGCCACATCTTGCAACATTTTTCTCTCCTTTCTGCATGAAAACATGAGAATAAACATTTTTCTCGGCCATCATTATAAACGTCCACAGGGTGAGTATTTTTGCTTGAAGTGTCCCTTTAAGCAGGTTTGAAAATGTTACGTTGTTATGCTATATAATAAGTCATTTGAAATTATTCATTCAATCTTTGATTTAGTGAACCCTCTTTATTCAATTTCATTATATTTTACATTCTGGTATCATGGTAGTGTGTTTCTGCCTCTAAACCCGAGTTAGTTAACGCCAACCTGGGAAGCTTAGCTTTCTTCATTTGGGTGGCACACCGAAAATATAAAATCAGAAGCCCAAAATGTCAGTCCTGTTTCTTTTCACAGCTGGTGATGTCCGTGGTCTTCAAACTGCTTATAAATAGAAAGGCATTGCAAACATTCATGGCCAAGGTCAAGATTAATGCTATTATCCCAAAATGGGAAATTCAGTTGCTTATGTGCATCACAGCTTAATAACAAAAAAAAAGGAGACAAGAGAAAAAGAGAATTCAGTGAGCAAATAGAAGTATACTGAAAAATCAAACACGCTAATACTTGTCTACATTTTTTGTTTTTGCGTATTGTATATTGGCAGTGTATGGAATGTAAAAGAATATAAAATTCTTGCTTGCACGTCCAACTAAAACCTGAAGTTTTACTCATTTAAGTCTCCTTTCTAGCTGTACATACTGTAAGTTAAAGCAAAATATAATTATTCCAAAACAGAAAGCCCAAGGGGTAATACAGATAGGTGGATATGGGCCAGAGATGCCCCTTGTGTCATATATAATGAGATCGGAATTGTGGGGGTATCCCACGAGAGAATATTCACCTCTGGGAATCTCCCATTCCACGATGTCTCCCCAAGTGCCTGTTTGCTACCTGTTTGTTCTCGGTTCAGAACGATATTTCATTTTTTGCTCTTTAAGGAGTGCATCATGTTTAAGTAGTGGCACAGTGGTTTATGTATCCTGTTTGAATTCTGCGACCGCATGGAGTTTGCACGTTTGCCCCACTTCCACGTTGAGTTTTCCCTTTGGTTTTCTTACCACATCTTCAAAGACACGCGTCAGGTGACTCTGTGATTCCAAGTTTGGCGTTGTGTGGCTCTGCGTTTCCCCCTGATGAACAGCCACAATTCTGAACTCACCCTCGCTGATGGCTTCAAACGTCTCATGATCAGAGCTGAATTTCAGGGTCCTATGGCATTTTGTGTATTAAACACCATTTTGCATAGCCGGCGTTAGGGACGCAGCCCATTTTTGTAGGGGCGTGGTCTCCAGGGTCATGACCTCGGGCTCATTGGCATGATGGGATTAAAGGTCCATGTTTGTGCCAAGCGTAATCCAATCCTTTCAATACAAAAAAGAAAACTCTCTTGTTGCTAATTGATTTTCATGTCATGCCCAGTTTTGACTTCTTTCCTGGTTTTCGACTTTGCTGGGTTTCTGTCGCTTTGTTTATAATTTATTTGTTTTGTTTTCCCTTTTGCATGCAACTCCTGGTTTGTCTCAAAAAATTAGTTACCTGTTTCGTGCTGAGCCTCGACAAAGGTGGGCACAAGACCTCATGTCTTGTTATGAAATCTCACCATCACTGTTACTTAGATTAGATTAGATTAGATCAAACTGTATTAATCCCAAAGGGGAAATTCAAACGCATAAAGCAGTAGAAACATACAAAAAAAACAAGAATACAGACTCACAGGATAAATAATACAGCCAGTCAATCAACTGACAAATCTACTTTAAATTTATATACTGCATACAAAATCCTAAGCCTAAACGTGGAACGATTTTATGTCACGTTTTTTGTCACGCTTTAAATCGGGCTAATTTTAAAACCTACACATATATATATGTTTGGTATCATTCTTCTCAGAATTTATCGAACTTTAATGTGATGTTGTTAGATTTTCAGATTCTTATTCTGTTTTATTCAGTAGAAGTGCAACGATTCTGCGCAACGATTTTATGTCACGCTTTAAATCGGGCTTATTTTAAAACCTACTTACTGTATATATGTTTGGTATCATCCTTCTCAGAATTTATCGAACTTTAATGTGATGTTGTTAGATTTTCAGATTCTTTAGATTTTCAGATTCTTATTCCGTCTTATTCTGTAAAAGTGCAACGATTTTATGTCACGTTTTTTGTCACGCTTTAAATCGGGCTAATTTTAAAACCTACATATATATATTTGATATCATTCTTCTCAGAATTTATCGAACTTTAATGTGATGTTGTTAGATTTTCAGATTCTTATTCTGTTTTATTCAGTAGAAGTGCAACGATTTTGCACAACGATTTTATGTCACGTTTTTTGTCACGCTTTATATCGGGCTTATTTTAAAACTTACTTACTGTATATATGTTTGGTATCATTCTTCTCAGAATTTATCGAACTTTAATGTGATGTTAGATTTTCAGATTCTTTAGATTTTCAGATTCTTATTCTGTTTTATTCAGTAAAAGTGTAACGATTTTGCGCAACGATTTTATGTCACTTTTATTGTCACGCTTTAAATCGGGCCTATTTTAAAACCTACTTACTGTATATATGTTTGGTATCATTCTTCTCAGAATATATTGAACTATAATGTGATGTTGTTAGATTTTCAGATTCTTATTCCGTTTTTAAAATATAAACTAAAAGACATCATCAACTCTTGTCCCTCGAGACGAGTCTTTGAGCCAACAGATTTAACCACGCCCGGGGCCTGAAATAAAAGACAAAGAGTAGATGACAAAGACAGCTGCTGTACAGGCTTTTAAATGTTCGAATCGCCAAACAAGATGCAGATCATGTGGTACGGCAGCAGCAGCAAGCCAGCAGTTGATCGAGTAAAGGAGGTAAAAAATAAACCTATTTGTTCAGCTCCCCTCTTCACAACACGAGCAGCAGAGACGCAAAGTGGCAGACGCATAGCGCAGGCAATGGGAGTTGCCGAACGAAGAGAGCAGGGGGTAAGCACCCTAGTAAATAAATAAACAACTCAAATGTCGGAGGAAAGCCATCTTCTGTGTGCTCACATATGAGTCAGTTGTCAGTTTTTGAATAGCATTCTGGTAGAGCACCTGCTCAGCCCAGGGATGCAGGACCTTACAGAGAGTGGAGGAGTCGGCTCACAATATTACGGGCCCACAGGACATACTTAATGGATGCTGACGGTGAAAGGTGAACAGACCAATTCAAGACCACAGCTATCCTGCACAGTCGTTGTTCTCCTTCATCCATTCATTATTGAAGGAAGTATGATGCCTCGACATAACAGAGTCTGAGAAGCAGACTTTATGGTAACGCGTTCAAGGTTAGGTCATGAGGTTGTACAACAGTTGCTCATAATGGTAGTTGTATAAGATTTGTTGTAGTATATGATGTTTTATTGATTGTCTTGTTTATATTGTGCTACTGTCTGTAGTCTGCAAAGGCATACTTATAAGAATCTCCTGGCATTTAATTTAATTACAGATTTGTAGATGCTCAGACCGTAGATCTCTGGCTTGGTTTGCTAGCAGCCATACCACATGCACTTCAGAACAGGTTAATCCAACTGAAGCTAAGCATGTTCTTGGATGGAAGACTATCTGGGAAAACTCAAGTTGGTGCTGGCAGAGGTGTTGGTGAGGCCCTGTGGCCAGTGTATAGATCAACATACCCCAGTGCAGCGATGGGGGACAACGTGATGCAAAAATGGTGCCGGATGAGATGTAAAACCGACATCCTGACTCACTGTGATCATACTTGAGGATTACTTGTGTTCTTTTCTGTGTATTGTATTGTAACAACCCCCCTTTTTATTGACACCCACTGCACGCCCAACATACCTGGAAAGGGGGACTCTCTTTGAACTGCCTTTCCCAAGGTTTCTTCCATTTTTCTTTTTCCCTACAAGGGTTTTTTGGGAAGTTTTTCCTTTTCTTTTTAGAGAGTCAATGCTGGGGGGCTGTCAAAAGGCAGGACCTGTTAAAGCCCATTGCGCCACTTCTTGTGTGATTTTGGGCTATACAAAAATAAATTGTATCGTGTTGTATTGTATAAAAGATCCATAGGTGTCTTTCGTAAAGAGTAGGGTGTTTCCCAATGTCCTGGCTGAATTGCCCATCACGGCCTGATCTGTCTGGTTTGCCTCCTAATCATCCCCTATCAACCTTTCTCACCCCTTCACCACCTAACAGCTAACATGCAGTGAACATACTGGTGCAAGATGGCTGCCATCGCATAATCCCAATGGATGCTGCACATTGGCAGTGGTTGAAGTGGTTCTACACTCACTATGCAAAGCGCTATGAGTTTTCAGTAAAACATTAAATAAATGCAACATCGTCATGTTCTTCTTCTTCTGGTGTAAATAAAGGATTCTTGAATTAGCTATGATGACATAGTTACAGAGGTAAAATAATGGATATCATGGCAGTAACTCGAAACGAGAATGACACTGGTCAAGATGAACCTCTAGAGTCAAAGTAAAACAGTGAATTCTGCCATAACTGTGAAATGGGCATTGCTTTTCTTCATCAGGAGGGTCATCACTGCAAAATGACTTGATTATGGGAAAGTCTCTATATAAAAAAAAATGTACTATTATTATTATTATTATTATTATTATTATTAAAATAAAATATTCTGTCCAGTGCAGAAAACAAAAAAAAAAAAAAACTCTAAGAACATCAAATAGAGAAAATCAAAACAGGAAATCCAAAGGTGGTGTGACATCTTAAACAGTGGAAAAGCAGCGGTTGAATTTTGCACCCTGACTTTAGCCTTATTTTTTCATTTACTTCTTTTGGAAAAAAAAGATGATCTTGTTTATGTGGTTGAGAGGCTCAGTTACTAACCCGTCGGTGGGTTCTTTGCTAATTGGTGGAGAGAGCAGATGAAGTTCTGGATTAGTGGGTAATAAGTGAAGATACAGAGAGGCAGTGGGTGGATTTCCTCTGAGAGACACTTTTCTGCGTGTTCATGACTTTTTACTGCAGATAAGATGGGAAACTAGTTTGTGGGTGGCCAATCTGGTTTATTAAGTGTTCATTTTCCTCTGAGTTTTAAATGAGAATGCCAAAGTTCTGTTGCTTTTGCGCACAGTAGAGAGGCAATTGAGACAAGAGCACAGGCTGTAATTCACTGAAATATCTCCAGATATCTAACAATGGACATGTATTGTGATGTAACCAGAGCCCAATGAATACCTTGGCGTGCAATTTTTGCACAATATGACATTAAAGCACAGCTGCCAAGGCTCTGCGATTAACAGAATTAAGACTGCAGAAAGGTAAAGGTCTGCCTTACAGCCTTTAAACGCAGCAAACAATGCTGAATACGCTGCTCTGCTCACATTCATTCTTACAATTATTATCCAAATATAACAGTCTTGAACTCGCTTAAATCTGGGGTTACTGGGAGCCAGAAACTATTCATAGATATCAACTGAACACACTTTAATATTTATCCATGTTTAACAGAAAAATAGCCGGTGTTAAATGAACACTTTGAAATATTTATGTGAATTCCCCATAAAGAGGTGGACAGTATACACACTTAAAAGTGTTCATTTGACACTTGGTATCTATCTATCTATGATATAGTGCCTATCTATCGATCCTGCCTACTATACCAAAATTAGGATCTATCTATCTATCTATCTATCTATCTATCTATCTATCTATCTATCTATCTATCTATCTATCTATCTATCTATGATATAGTGCCTATCTATCGATCCTGCCTACTATACCAAAATTAGGATCTATCTATCTATCTATCTATCTATCTATCTATCTATCTATCTATCTATCTATCTATCTATCTATTGTGACAGATAAGGGGGTGCTATCGCTCCCTTGAACCCGTGTCCAAGACTCCAGACACCAGGAAAAAGTCCAATAGTTGACTTTATTTATATGCCACAGTGCACAAAGCACCCTCTCCTCCACTATACTCATATGCCAACCAACAATCAATCACAAATACAATCCTCCACTCCCAGATGCGTTGCCACCCTTCCACCCACACTCCTTTTATACTCCCTGACCCGGAAGTGTTCCTAATCCCCAGTCCATGTGATTCTTCAGGTACAAGTTTTTTTTCTTTACCCCGGAAGTACGTCACTTCTGTCGTCGCTCTTCCTATGACGCATTTCCGGGTTATAGGGCACATATGACTCTTTGCTCCCCCCTGCAGCTCCCTCTTGGTATGCAGCAGGGCTGTGGATGAAAACTACATTGTCCATGATGCCCTGCTGGTCCTCGGGGCCCCTCCATACTGCAGGGAGGGCTCCTTCTAGCGGCCTGGGAGTATTGGCCGGGATGACAATCCAGCCAAAGACCACACTATCTATCTATCTATCTATCTATCTATCTATCTATCTATCTATCTATCTATCTATCTATCTATCTATCTATTATATAGTGCCTTTCATATCTATCTATTGTAACAAAATAAACAGAGCACCAATAAAATATAATTCATAATGAACCTAAGTTCCATGTTCCGTGGGACCATAACATAAAATTGCTTATTCATCTTAGTTAAAAATGGCTTTGGAAGGAGAGGTTCATTCCTCTGGTCTGTTAATGAATGCTGACCACCAGTTGAGATATTTTTATGTCCAACCCCGTTACTATTTTTGTTTTTTTTTCTATCTTCCCACCCTTATGACCAGACTTATCTTTAGAGGCTCTCATTGTGATATTTCTATGTTTTATAAGATTGCATAGATGTGTTTGTGTTTTCTTTGTTATGCATTCATTAGTATTCTTCCTTAATCTTGTTTGTTTTTGTTTTCTTGTAGCTTTCTCTCTGACGTTTTATAAAGCACTTTGAGTGACATTGTTTGTATGAAAATGTGTTATAGAAGTAAAAAATATTGTTGTTATTGCACTGGCTTGACCAGGAGAGAAGGGTCTTCTGCAGACTGCAGGGGAAATGACGTCAGGGTGAATTGGTGATGTCGTCCTTCACTCTCGGGGCAACAAATTCTTGAATTTTCCACTTTATCTACAATTTATTCAGCAGCACACACCTCTGAACAATTTAGGGCTGTTAGCCTTGGTCACTTGATACATGATACTGTCATTTTACTTAATGCGTCAGTGAGCTAATTTAAATTTGTGCATTTTTTTTTATTTTAGTGATGACCCAGTTGTCAAAATGTAGTAAATGGTTTAAACAAAAGGTAGACTGACCTAATTTGAGCGCAGTTTCTGTATTCAACCTAAAAATCTGTGGTTAACTGAAAACAGGATGTGATTGTTTAGGGCAAAGTGCTGTGTGTTTACTAGAAACAGCAAAAAATAAAATATAAAACTCAACCTCTTTGTTATGCCCAGGGATGAGTGAAACTTATGCACTATGAACTTGATTCATAATTAACTGAAAAAGTATTTGTAGTATGGGGCGGCATGGTGGAACAGTGGGTAGTGCTGCTGCCTCGCAGTTAGGAGACCCGGGTTCGCTTCCCTGCATGGAGTTTGCATGTTCTCCTCGTGTCTGCGTGGGTGTCCTCCCACAGTCCAAAGACATGCAGGTGAAGCGCATTGGTGATCCTACATTGTCTCTAGTGTGTGCTTGGTGTGTGGGTGTGTGTGCCCTGAGGTGGGCTCGTATCCTGCCCGGGATTTGTTCCTGCCTTGCAACCTGTGTTGGCTGGGATTGGCTCCAGCAGACCCCTGTGGTAGGATATCGTGGGTTGGAAAATGACTGACTGACTGAGTATTTGTAGTATGCGTGTGTTGATCTGTGAATCGTCTAGTATGTAGCATGTTTCTTGTCTATTATATCGCACCTATCTATCTATCTATCTGTCTAGCTATCTATCCTGCCTACTATATCAAAATTCGTATCTATCTATCTATCTATCTATTATATAGTGCCTTTCTTATCTATCTATCTATCTATCTATCTATCTATCTATCTATCTATCTATCTATCTATCTATCTATCTATCTATCTATCCTGACTGTTATACTAAAATTAGGATCCATCTATCTATCTACCTGTATTCTGGATCAAGTGGAAGCCTGAAATTAATTACATCAATAACTCTTTCATAACAAGCAGTGCCTTTAAAAAGTATTCACTCCCTTGGAAGTTTTCATATTTTATTGTTATGTCGTTGAATCACAGTGCGTTTCATTTAACCCCTTGAGAATTTTAAATACCTGGACTAAATCACCATGCAGTCTCCTCTGCGCGAGACTCTTCTTCTTCTTCTTTCAGCTGCTCCCATTAGCGGTTGCCACAGCGGATCATCAACTTCCATATCTTTCTGTCCTCTCCATCTTGTTCTGTGACACCCACCATCTGCATGTCCTCTCTCACCACATCCATAAACCTTCTCTTATGCCTTAATCTTGCTCGAGACTAAACCTGTTTAATTCTCTAAGTCACACTGACTAGGACCTGTCCTTATGTCCCATGATGCACTTGGTTGCTCTCCTCTGCACAGCTTCAAGTGCTGCTATGTCCTTCTTGTTACTGTGGTTACCAGAACTGCACACAGTAGTCCAGATGTGGTCTCACTTGCGTGTTAAATAGCCTGAGCATATCGTCCCTGGATTTGTATTCAATGGTCTTTGTGACATCTCGTATAACCTTAAATTTGATTTGCCTTTTAAGTCACATCCCTTCATTGCTTAGATAATGAGATGATTAGCACCTCACTGCAACATTTGATTGCAACAAACTGTACAAGATCTAATTTGTTAGACCCAGCTGAGTTTTCACGCTGGCAGTACGTGAAGAATGTTTCTGTCCCATTCACCATCAAAAAACGAACTCCAATAGAGTTTTTTAATGGCGTCTTTCTCAATAAAAAGATGCATTTAATTAGTGTATTAAAATAGTTTCCTGGTTTCGTACTGGTGAGAGACACAAATTTACCTTTTTTCACTGTGGGAGGTGAGTGGTTGGGTACCGGCACATGCCACTTTCACCACCAAGTGGAACGCCTCTCCCACTCTCCAATCTAATGTATGAGTACATACAAATCATGTTCCAAATCCTAGGGGGACCCCACTCGATTGAGACATTGGAGTCCATATCCAATGCATCTGGAGGAGAACCAAGAGAACAGACCAGCACTTAGTGGTGCCCCCATCATGCAGGGTACCAAAGTGAAGCCTGCCATGATGTTTTTTTGCCGATCCTATCACCTTGAACTTGAGCCATCCCATTCCATTGACTAGGTTTTGGTCTCCAGATCAAAGTGGTGGGCCTGAGATTCCTCTCTAGTGATTAGGGTTGCGTGGTATACTGGTACTGAAGAATTATCAACAAACCCAATTTTTAGAATGGTGCAATACCAGCAGGTTGTTACTTTTGGTACTGGAAGTAAATGGTAGGTTCAGGAGGCCTTGTGCTCAGCACTTCATTCTTCTGACCTTTGATGCTCTGAAGCTCTCACTTTGACAAACTGAGGATGTGCAGGGGGACACAAAAATTCAAACTGGGGAATCAAGAAACTATGTGTCCAACCAGGCAGGTTTGAGTGAGATGGAGGGTAGGGGATTATCCATTATTTCTGATACTGTTTCAGTACTGGGTTTGAGGTCTGAAAACTGGATTCAGTACCCCAGTTAAAATTGCAATTGCAATCCAACACTTCTAGTGAACCTCCATGAACACACCTCTTTCCAGTTTTGGTATTGATATTGACGGTTAGGCTTTGTGGACCCAGACGTGCACACGTTAGTGGGATATTTCAAATGAAACTGTTAATGTTTGGTCCCCAGTTGAAAGTGGTGGGTGAATAATTCATCTGCAGTGATACTCCATGACAAAAAATTCAAATCCAAACACACATCGTTCCAGTTTTGGGATTGACAGTTAGCCTTGTGGACCCAGACGTGCACACGCTAGTGGAATATTTCAAATAAACTCCAAAATAAGACAACATTTCACAATAATGTTCTGGTCTCTGGTTTAAACTAGTGGGTGAATGATTCATCTCCAATGAAACTCCGTGACAAAAAAATTTAAAATCCAAACACACATCATTCTAGTTTTTGGGATTGACGGTGTGGCATTAGGGGGCGCTAGTGCTCCCTGGAACCCTCAGGTACCACGCTAGACACCAGGTAAAAGTCCCAGACTCTTTATTAATTAACAATACTGTGCACAAAGCACACTCCGCACTATTCATAAATTAAACACCACTACAATAATATTCTCTCCTCCTCGCCCAGACACTTCGCCCCTCTACCTCCCAGCTCAGCTCAGTGTCTGGACTGGCCCATAGTCCTTTTATAGCCCTTGACCCGGAGGTGTTCCTGCCCAATCAGACCACAGTCCCTTATTCCATCTGGGTCAGGGTAAACCGTCCTTTTCTTCAACCCAGGAGCACGTCGTTTCTTCCTGTCACGTGACCGTGACGCACTCCAGGGTCTCAGGGCACATAAGAGCCCACAAGCCCCTCTACAGCGACTCCCTGTGGCCCCCAAGGCATCCAGCAGGGCTGTGTATAAACACTACATAGTCCATGAGGCCCTGCTGGACCTCGGGGCACGATCATGCTGTCGGGAGAGCTCCTCCTGATGGCCTGGGGATGAGGGCTGGCAGTCCTCCACAACGGTTAGCCTTGTGGACCTAGACGTGCACACGCTAGTGGAATATTTCAAATAAACTCCAAAATAAGACAACATTTCACATTAATGTTCTGGTCTCTGGTTTAAACTGGTGGGTGAATGATTCATCTCCAATGAAACTCCGTGACAAAAAAATTCAAATCCAAACACACATCATTCTAGTTTTTGAGATTGACGGTTAGCCTTGTGGACCCAGACGTGCACATGCTAGTTGGATATTTCAAATAAACTCCAGAGTAAGACAACACTTCAAATTAATGTTTTGGTCTCTGGTTCAAAGCAATGGGTAAATGAATCATCTCCAGTGATACTCCATGACCTAAAAATTCATCACTGGACCACAAATCTGAACACATCTCTTTCCAGCTTCGGTATTGACGGTTAGGCTTTGTGGACCCAGACGTGTACACGCTAGTGGATTATTTCAAATGAAACTGTTAATGTTTGGTCCCCAGTTGAAAGTGGTGGGTGAATAATTCATCTGCAGTGATACTCCATGACAAAACAATTCAAATCCAAACACACATCGTTCCAGTTTTGGGATTGACAGTTAGCCTTGTGGACCCAGACGTGCACACGCTAGTGGAATATTTCAAATAAACTCCAAAATAAGACAACATTTCACATTAATGTTCTGGTCTCTGGTTTAAACTGCTGGGTGAAAGATTCATCTCCAATGAAACTCCGTGACAAAAAAATTCAAATCCAAACACACATCATTCTAGTTTTTGGGATTGACGGTTAGCCTTGTGGACCCAGACGTGCACCCGCTAGTTGGATATTTCAAATAAACTCCAGAATTAGACAACACTTCAAATGAATGTTTTGGTCTCTGGTTCAAAGCAATGGGTAAATGAATCATCTCCAGTGATACTCCATGACCTAAAAATTCATCACTGGACCGCAAATCTGAACACATCTCTTTCCAGCTTCGGTATTGACGGTTAGGCTTTGTGGACCCAGACGTGCACACGCTAGTGGATTATTTCAAATGAAACTATTAATATTTGGTCCCCAGTTGAAAGAGGCGGTGAATGATTCATCTCCTGTGATACTCCATGGCAAAAAATATTCAAATCCATACACACCTCATTCCAGTTTTGGGATTGACGGTTAGGCCTTGTGTAACCCGACGTGCACATGCTAGTAGGATATTTCATAAAAACTCCAGAATAAGTCGACATTTCCCAACATTTACTGTTAATGTTTTGGTCTCCGGTTCAAAGTGATGGGTGATTGATCCGTCTCTAATGAAATTCCATACACAAGTCTTTCCAGTTTTGGGATTGATGGTTAGGCTTAATTAAACAGAGAATAAGCCAAATTTTACAGTTAATGCTTTTGACCCTGGTGTTCAAAGTGGCAGGTGAATGATTCATTTCCAGTGGCAAAAAAATTCATCACTGGACAGCAAATCCAAACACATACATGTTTCCAGTTTTGGGATTGACGGCTAGGCTTTGTGTACCCCGATGTTCACGCACTAGTAGGATATTTCAAATTAAATCGTGAATCAGCTGACATGTCCTGTTAATGCTTTGGTCTCTGGTTCAATAAATGTCCAGTGAAACTTTGTGACAAAAAAATTCATCACTGGAGACCGAACCCGAACAGAACTCTTTCCAGTTTTGTGATTGATGGTAACGTTTTGTGGAAGCCGATGTGCACACGTTGATAGGATACTTCGAATTAAATGGAGAATCAGGCAACTTTTCCTGTAAATTTTTTTTTTTCTACAGCTATAAAGCATGGCTAGTATACCGCACTCTGTATCTTGGTATGTTAGATAAAGTAAATGGGTAAAACCAATTTGTCTTTTTACTACTAAAGATCGTGCCCCTTTCTTCAACACACAAAAAAAAATAACAAAAGTCAACATTCTGATAATAAACGAGAAGCTAAAACCTGCAGACGGAACAACCAGAAATTAATTGTAGCAACAAATGTGAACAGTTAACGGCTTATCTTGAGCCCTTTTAAATGAGGCCCTCGCCTGCCAAGTCCCTGTGAAGTGCACTTTAATGCATCTTAACTGTGCCAGCATGCTTGACAATGCCACGTGGAGAAGCGCTTTTGAAATTTCTCCATATGTTAATTGAATGTTACAAGGGAGGAGGAGGAGGAGGAGGGCTGTGTAGTCTGATATTTTATCAAACAAACTCGCAGAGCTGGAAAAATAAACACGAGTTCCGAGCAGCAGCTCATTTTCTTAAACAAATTCATACTTTGCAAGTGCATTAGGCTTTCCAATCTAGCTGAACCACAAAATCCTGCCATCTGAAAAGGAGCTGGATTTATTTGCAACTGAACGTTCAGGCGTACTTCATCATTTGGGTGATATTTTGGTTGGTATCTATAAGTAATGGTATGTAGCCTAATTTGTGGATATAAAGCCAAATTGGCACTGATTAGCTTCATTCTTAGATGTAATGTGAGCATTTTGGGTGGCAGTGCTGCTGTCTCATGGATCCGGGCCTCCCATGCCTTGTTGATCTTTGTGGTGTTTGCATGTTTGCCCAAAATAATTAGGTTTTCCTCGACACCTTGAAATGATTGGTGATTCTACTTGTGGATGGGTGAGAGGACCAGCATTGGACTGATGCTCTTTCTAGGGCTGTTTTATTCCTGGAGGCAACTGTCCAGGGCTTAGACCCCTGTGTCCTCACCACAAGTCCAAATGTGATTAAGTAGTTCTGGTGTGAAGTAAACTGGTGAATTCAAACTGGCTTTGTGTGTGAGTGGGCCTGGCGATGGCCTGGTGGCCTGCTGCCTTGTGCTGGGCTGCTCAGGTAAGACCAGCCATGTGGCCAGGGCTTCCAAGATAGACCCCATTCCTTCATTGCCGTGAACTGAATTAAGTGGCTTGGAGAATTGTATTTTATGTTATGTTAAAGGAACACCCAAAAATAAGATTCTTTTTTATATTATTTACTCCAAGTGCCCCTGCAATGGAGTGACGCCATTGTCCACAGTTTGTTCCTGCCTTGTACCCTATCATAACTGGGAAAGACAACAGCAGACCCCTGTGATCCTTTTCAGGACTAAGTGGGTTTGAAAATGGCTGGCCTACTCCATGTATTTTGTAGTGATGGCAGAGAAATCATTTTAGTCTCATCTTCAAGTTAATAAAATAAAAGAACTCAATGGTCACCAATGCTGTACAATGGCAAACATTGTGACAAACATCAACGGCAAAAGGAAAATGTGTCACATAATCCACATGTCAGTTATCCAGTTGTATGCTCAAAAAGTGCAAAATGCATTTTTTTGATAAAATATTACTGACTAGCCATGCTACCTGTTTGAAGACAAGAAATCGAATCATATAAAAATATTTCCTAGCCCTTTGTGTACATTCAGCACCTTTCTTTGTTGTCTGTGTGTATCTGAATTTCCTTCTCAAGCACGTTGCTGTAAAGCCTGCTTCTCAGACTCCTATATTACAAGGCGCCGTGCTCATCTCCTGTCTGTGTTTATACCTCCCGTCTTTGACGGTGACTTTCAGTGTGCCTCCTATGCCTTTTCTCCTCCTTGGGTGTCTCGCACACAAAGTTCCTTTCTTGATTGCATCACCAAAGCCAAGCAGGCTAATTACACCAAATAGTATCTATCTATCTATCTATCTATCTATCTATCTATCTATCTATCTATCTATCTATCTATCTATCTATCTATCTATCTATCTATCTATCTATCTATCTATCTATCTATCCTGCCTACTATACCAAAATTAGAATCTATCTATCTATCTATCTATCTATCTATCTATCTATCTATCTATCTATCTATCTATCTATCTATCTATACCAAAATTAGGATCTATCTATCTATCTATCTATACCAAAATATCTAGATCTATCTATCTATCTATCTATCTATCTATCTATCTATCTATCTATCTATCTATACCAAAATTAGGATCTATCTATCTATCTATCTATACCAAAATTAGGATCTATCTATCTATCTATCTATCTATACCAAAATTCTATCTATCTATCTATCTATCTATCTATCTATCTATCTATCTATACCAAAATTAGGATCTATCTATCTATCTATCTATACCAAAATTAGGATCTATCTATCTATCTATCTATCTATCTATCTATCTATCTATCTATCCTGCCTACTATACCAAAATTAGAATCTATCTATCTATCTATCTATCTATCTATCTATCTATCTATCTATCTATCTATCTATCTATCCTGCCTACTATACCAAAATTAGAATCTATCTATCTATCTATCTATCTATCTATCTATCTATCTATCCTGCCTACTATACCAATATTAGGATCTATCTATCTATCTATCTATCTATCTATCTATCTATCTATCTATCTATCTATCTATCTATCTATCCTGACTGTTATACTAAAACTAGGATCCATCTATCTATCTATTCTGGATCAAGTGGAAGCCTGAAATGAATTACATCAATAACTCTTTCCTAACATGCAGTGCCTATAAAAAGTATTCTGGTGGTGAGCATACTGCTGCAAGATGGCTGCCATTGCATAATTCCGATGGATGGTACACATTGCCAGTTATTGAAGTGGTTCTACACTCACTATGTAAAGCACTATGAGTTTTCAGAAAAACATAATAGAAATGCAATGTCATCGTGTTCTTCTTCTGGTGTAAATAAAGGATTCTTGAATAAGCTATGATGACATAGATACAGAGGTAAAATAGTGGATATCATGGCAGTCACTCAAAATGAGAATGACACTGGTCAAGATGAACCTCTAAATTCTAAGCAAAATAATGAATTGTGCCATAACAGTGAAACAGACATTCCTTTTCATCATCAGGAGGGTCATCAATGCAAAATTACTGATTTAAGAAGTGCCTTGAGCATGGGAAAGTCACTATATAAATAAAATGCATTATTATCTATCTATCTATCTATCTATCTATCTATCTATCTATCTATCTATCTATCTATCTATCTATCTATCTATCTATCTATCTAAGCCAAACTGGCCAATCAGATTGCTCCAAATGGGACTGAACACGCCCACACAGACACGCACGCATATGGAAAAATCGACATGCATCATGCAAATACAAGGCATTCCCATAATGCTTTGCTTTTGAATTGAAGATGTGTTTCTTCCTTTCATTCATTTGTCAACAGTCCATGCTGTTGAAATGTGTGCCATTTCGTCCACAAGATCATTTGCGAGGTCAGGTGCTGACGTTGGATGAGAAGAACTGACTTCAATTCATCCCAGAGGTGTTCAGTAGACTTGAGGTCAGGTATCTGCGCAGGCCACTCAAATTCCTCCATTTCTTTATGGACCTGGTTTTGTGCTCAGGGGCATCATCATGCTTGAACAGAAAAGGGCCTTCAACAAACTGGAAATGCACCACAGTGTAAAATGTCTTAATGAGCTGTAGAATTAACAGTACCCATAATTGGAACCCACGGGCCTCACCTGAACTCTTTATTAAGTCAAGTCAGTCATCGTCTAACCTGCTTAGTCCTGAACAGGGTCACAGGGGGTGCTGGAGTCTGGAGTCCCAGCTAGCATAGGACACACGGTAGGAACAAACCCTGGACAGGGTGCCAGTCCATCACAGGACACACACACACACACACACACTGTCACTACACCACTGTGCTGTCCATGTGGAATAACATGATGTTGCCAGACCTGCCTAATTATATCCAGGGTGCCCAGGGTCTCTCCTGGCAGCAGTGGACTAAAGTCAAGAGTCAACACTGGATGGCACGCCACTTCATCTCACAGCCCCTCCATATTATTTTTTTTTACTGAAGGGAGGTATGTGTGTGTTTTTCTTCTCCTTCTGTTAATAATTTTGCACATTCTTGACAATAATCAAAATTCTACAAATTGCAAGGTGATAAACTGCAGATTCTACTTTGAGTGCAACTGACAGCATTTTAAATTAATAAATGCACTTTGACAAGTGCTAGGAATAAAAACAGCAAGAATCTCTCCAGAAGAAATAGGAGGTGGCAGCAAAAGCTGGAAATCAAGCAGCTAATGACAAAAGCAGCCGCCCTGGCACTCGGACAAGTGTTGTATATTGGCAACGTCAGAGCGCCTTCATGCACTTAGACGTGAAGCACATTTCTTTGGACCGAACAACTTCATCTGCATTTGCTAACCTCTAATGCACGATAAACCAAAAAATAAACTAAGCAAAATATGATCTATTAGTTGCTTGAGTGGTTAATTGAAAAAACTGCTTTCCATCTGTAACAAAAATTTGCTTCAATAGATGCGTTTAATTATTAAACAGCGAGCAGCTAAATCACAGTCGTCAAATTAAATTTTGCCACCCACAGTTGCCAAACTTATTGTAACAGTAACCCTCTGCCCTGGGGGGATAGAAGAGCAGAATTTAAGTCTGATAATGTCATTATTTATTTAAACTATAGGCTTTAATAAGATAAATGAAAAACACTTGTAACCCTCATTCAATACTGTAGGAGCTGAACACAAGCCAGCGGGGGTGCCTGTGGGCAGAGGTAGAGTCAAGTGTGGAATATCAGCAAGGACAGCAACTGGTCAGCATCGGAAGAAAACAAGACCACTGGACCACTTAAGAAGGATGTGTGAAGTAGAGTGTGCTTCAGGTCACTCGGCGATGGAGTCTGTGTGTTCATGTGGCACATGAGATAGAGAATTAAAGGGACCGCAGAAGAGAGATAGATAGATAGATAGATAGATAGATAGATAGATAGATAGATAGATAGATAGATAGATAGATAGATAGATAGATAGATAGTGTGGACGCTGGCCCGGACACAGACAGGCACACATGTTGCTCATCACCCAACACACTGTTTATTTACAAATATTTACAAACTGTGCACTCACACCCCAGTGCCTCTTGCACCGATTCCCCCAAGTCCAGGCCTCACAGTCTCTGTGCCTTTCTCTCCTGGCCGCCTCCAGTCCTCACTCCAGCTCCATCCTCTTCCACCCGACTTCTGCCAATGACTGGAGGGAGGTGGCCCCTTATATACAGCACCCGGATGAGCACCAGGTGTTCCCGGCATTCCTCCCTTGGCCACGCCCCAGCGTGGCGGAAGTGCCGCTGTCCTCCGGCAGCTCTCCAGGTGTCCCCCAAAGTCTTCCCCCCAGCACTTCCTGGTGTGGCGGAAGTGCTGGGCTCTCGGGATATTTAGGCACTGGGGCGCCGCCTGGCCGGTGGCCACGGGTCCCTACAGGGCTGGGCTTCCAAGCCCTGTACCCAAGGCCCCCAGCATAACCAGGACGGATGTCCCCTCTCCGGCTGGAGGAGGCACAAGCCCTCCTCCGGTCCTCCTGGGCGTCCCGGCCGGGGGACCACAATAGATAGATAGATAGATAGATAGATAGATCCTGATTTTAGTATACTGTAGATAGATAGATAGGTAGATATATATGGCACTATATAATAGATAGATAGATAGATAATATAGATAGATAAGGCACTATATAATAGATAGATAGATAGATATATAGATAGATAAGGCACTATATAATAGATAGATAGATAGATAGATAGATAGATAGATAGATAGATAGATAGATTATAACTTTAGTATAGTAGGCAGGATAAATAGATATTTTAGTATAGATAGATAGATGGCACGGTGGCGCAGTGGTAGTGCTGCTGCCTCGCAGTTAGGAGACCCGAGTTCACTTCTCAGGTCCTCCCTGCGTGGAGTTTGCATGTTCTCCCCGTGTCTGTGTGGGTTTCCTCCCACAGTCACAAGACATGCAGGTTAGGTGCATTGCTGTTTCTAAATTGTGCTTGGTATGTGTGTTGCCCTGTGGTGGGTTGGTGCCCTGCCCAGGGTTTGTTTCCTGCCTTGCCCCCTGGGATTGGCTCCAGCAGACCCCTGTGACCCTGTAGTAAGGATATAGCAAGTTGGATAATGGATAGATAGATTATAATTTTAGTATAGTAGGCAGGATAGATAGATAGATAGACTGTAAATAATAGAGAGATAGATATAAAGAGAACTGATGTGTATAATAGACAGATTTGAAAGACACTATATAATATATAGACAGACAGGCATTATATTATTAAGATGAAAAAAATAAATATGAAATGAGCTAAATTAAAGATGGACAGATTGAAAAGCAAAAATATTACTATTGCATATTTGGTTGACACCTTTATCTAAGCTGACTACCAAGTTCAGGATATGTCAAAGCTGTTTAAAGATGTCCCTGTCAGCTGGAGAAGAAGGCAGGTCAAGGCACTGTTTAGGGACACACAGTGAGGCAGGATTGACAAGTGGACCAGCAACACTGTGGGTTAAAGTAGAGTGCCGTAAAGAGATAGATTTGAAGAGCACTATATAACCGATACATAGATAGGAAGTGTAGAGTATGTAATAGAAAGGAAAGGTACAATATGATAGACCAATAACAGAGGTATATAGGAAAAGCTCTATTAGATAGATAGACAGATAGATAGATAGATAGATAGATAGATAGATAGATAGATAGATAGATAGATAGATAGATAGATAGATAGATAGATAGATAGATAGATATGAAAGGCAGTATATAATAGATAGATTCTACTTTTAGTATAGTAGGCAGGATAGATAGATAGATAGATAGATAGATAGATAGATAGATAAGCAGACAAATATAAAGGGCACTATATAGAAAATAAACAGTCCTTTAAAGTTCTTTTGTCCTGCAGAAGATTCATTCAATGTCAGCTTTCTTGCTTCAGTTAAATATTTTTTTTGCTATCGTCCGGTTTTCCTGTGCACACAGCAGACCCATCATCAGGCCCACCACAGAGGGTCTCAGGGCCGCCAGGCATGGCCTTTCAGATGTTATTTGTTTCTTCATTTTGCTTGAATGAGGGCTCTTAATGCATTCCAGACCCAGAGAGGTATGACAAGAGGATTTTGGTCAGTTGTGTTTTTGGCATTTTCTGACCCAGCCATCACAGCACACGGTGGTGGGGAGCCAGAGCTCGCCCTAACAGAATTGGGCACAGGGCAGGAGTTCAGCTTGGCATACTCGAGCAGACATCCACAGTCAGTCGCTAAGATGCATTTCCCAAGTGATACCCCTATACAGCACAGCACCACCACATGGTCACTTTTGCCATCTTGATGGAGTTCTCGGAGGGCAGAGAATTGAACTCTCGAGTACGTCACGTGTAGTGATACCCCCTTGGACATTTTGACGGCTGTATTAGGCTCAGGCAGTCCTTAGCTCAAATGCTTTGAAGTGTCCTTCCTCAGTCCCTGGCCTATCACACTGGTATACGTGACTTATGCTTCTCTTTCTGTAATTTTTGAATGTTTATGCGCCTTCTTAAACTAATAAATAAAAGCTTTGTTATATGAGCCCTAGTAGTAAATACAGTCAAGCTACTGAAGGTAAAAGCTTTTGAAAGGCGGCCTGTGCTGGCCCCCTTCCAAGCTACACTTTAAGTAATGGGTGTTACCCGGTGAAGCCTCTTTTGTTAGAAACCAAAAAGCAGGCTGGCATTAGCTCTTCAGTCAAGTCAAGCTGTTCTCGATAAGCTCGGATCTGAGAGCCCCTGAGATGTTTGTGTAGCGATTAAAGGGAGAGCTTACCTCGTGTTTGATATTGGACGTCAAACAGGAAGATTTGTTTATAGGTAATTTAAATTGACGCCCTTTATGCCACAAAATATCTCGCTTTGTAAACACCCCGTATACACACATCCTCGATTTTTGTCATCACCATCTATAGTGAGGAGGACATCCCACTTGTGTTACTCCGGTTTGAAGGCAGGTAACTCCCTTGCCCTCAGTTTGGACATTTTACTAGCATTTGCTTACCAGATAGCTCTTCATTTACAATTTCTTTATTCTGCAACAAGCCTGGGAAACACTGGAGGACCATCATATCAGCTGGACTGGTGCGGCTCCCAAACTTTCATAAAAATGATTGATACCTTACATTTAAATAACTTTTGATTAGGTTCTGTTTTCTGTAATTTAAACCCTTAGCCCACTGAGTCATGAAAGGAGCAACGTGGAAGGTCTTTGGAAGAATTTGTGTTGGGAAAGTACGAACAGGATGGGGTTAGAGTTTTGGGGACACATTGTATAATTCTGAGCGGTAAGCGTTACAATGCCGAATCAAGTCGTCATTCAGAGAAGTGTAGGTCAAGGCCAGAGTTTTCAGCTGGGTCTTTGCAGCAGCAGGAATCCATCTATCTATCTATCTATCTATCTATCTATCTATCTATCTATCTATCTATCTATCTATCTATCTATCTATCTATCTATCTATCTATCTTGCCTACTATACTAAAATTCTTATCTATCTATCTATCTATCTATCTATCTATCTATCTATCTATCTATCTATCTATCTATCTATCTATCATCAACACTAATTAAGAGGTCAGCTGGACAAAACCCCAAAGACATGGTATCACCTCAGGCTCAGACGGCCCTGGCTGTGATCTTTTGACCCCCTGAACTGATGCCCTTCTAAATATTCAGTCGTTTTTGACACTTAAGGAACCAAAAATATCATCAGGCTTTCTCCTGTAAAGTACACATCATAAACGTACACACTGTTTAGCCGTTCAAGTGTTTTTTTGTTTCATGTGAACCCAGATGGGTTCTAACCAGACAGTTGGCCATGCTATTTTGTGACTGTATATACTGTCAGTATGCAGTAGGTATCTTATTATTGTCTCAGATACCCAAATTCACACAGTATCTGCACAATAATCTGCAGCAGTGACCCAATTAACAAAATGCATTGAACCGAGGTGTCAAAGGACAGCATTCTCATATTGTGCAAATGAGGTCCAAGGTGTGATGTTTTATAGATGACAGGGTGTTGAAATCGGGCAGATCCGTTGTCCATCAAGCAGCATTTCATTCAGAGCTGAGAACAGGAGGCCCTGGGCAATTTGCATACTTGGAAGTCAAGCATTCAGTGGTGTTGAGTTCAATGTTGAACAGCCTGTACCTCATTTGTTCATTATTTTCATTGCTTTATTGTGTTTTGTATTTTGAAATGTTAGATGCACATGTGTGTGAATCACTTCCAATCAACTTTGCTTAGTCAAATCTATGTTGCATAACATTCTCAAGCCCACTTAATGTAGAGTTATGGGTTTACAGAGCATAAGCTTGCAGCATTGGGCTTATAAGACAGGAAGCAGACGGGGACGGGGACAGAGCGCCAGCTCATGCCCACACTTCAAGTCCAGAGTTCTGTTTGGGAATTGCTAGTCAACCTAACAGGCACCCGTCATACCGTAAAGGTTCTGCCACGTTATTGGCTGTGAGAAGTAAGGGTGTGCTTTGGGAATGTGATAACTGTGTGGGAAAGTTTTCACAAAATTGTCTAATTTGACACACTATGTGATTTACAGTTGCGTACTCTGACGTGTTGAGATGACAACGGTCGTTAAGTTTGAAATCTCTCGGCCCTTTTCCGTTTTTCCATTCTATCGTGGTACATAAAACGTGTAACATCAGATAGATGTTTGTCAGGACCAAAGCACATGTCCCTCATTTTATGAATGGTACTTCCATCTGAATGCTCATTGGTTGTCAGTTCTGAAAAGCGCACAGAGCCCGCCCCTTACAACTTAAGAGAGAAGGGAGAGTCGGAGACTGCCTGGACTGAGCTGCTGGGTATGTCAGAGAACACGACTTGAAGACACAGTAGCACACCACTACTGCCACCAACACGCCTAAATGAAGCCTGCAATTGAAAAGTCATATGAGGTGACAAGACCGTAAGATATTTCAGTTGACAGATGTAAATTATGGTGGACGTTAGGCACCTAATATATGTGGCTGTGACCCCCAATAATGTGAATATGAAGAGTTTTGGATGATCAGAGGATTATCTTGCTGACCTCGAAAGCACGGAAACCTTCCTCATTTTTTGTAATTCAGAGAATTTCACTAGCGCACCTTTCACGTTCACTCATTCGTCCAAATATTTTCCACTAATTTTGCTTTTCATAGTTTGAAAATTTTCATTACAGTTATAAAACGTTAAAGCAACCAGTGCACCAACTCTAAAACTTCATCTACCAGCTATTCAAAAAGCCACTCGTCTTTAACGCTTTACCCGCTTATTCAGTGGAGGGCCGCAGGGAGCAGCCGATTCTTATCCCAACGGCGTTCAAAGACGTGGACACAGTGTCGTATTTTTGTATCTTTAATTATTTTATTATGGTGTGAGGCAGCAGAAAGAGTGACAAGCAGTACAAACCATGGAACTGTCGCTTTTTTATCAAATCAACACTTTTCGAGAAAGACAAGCCAGTGGTTTTGAAGAGCACACGCTATTGCTGGTGTGTAATTACTGAAAGGAAATCTTGACAGGATGGCAATTGTGGTGTGGCCGGCAGCCTTACCGCTTCTCGTCTCCTCACTTCTGGGTCTCAGTCTGGGCTGGGATGCCTTCTATTTCCCAACTCGAAATGTTTTCCCCCCAGTTCAGTGGCGTTTTTTCTTCCCTCTTAAAAATCCCAAAACATTCTGTCGGGTTAACCAGTAATAGCAGATTTCCCTTTTGGCACTTCTTATGGGGCCATCCTACATTTCTGCTCGATGCTGCTTGCATGGCTCAGGTCCATGTCGAGCCCAAAGAAAACACGAGGAACGCAAGAAAAGAATGAATACATTCAGTTGGGATATAACGTAAAAAACAAAATTATGGTTTTAACGTTTCACCTTCTCAGACCTGCTCAATCCAGTTCACATTTAAGCGGGAAGCAGATCCTATTCTGTCAAAATCAGAAGTAAGCAATGTGCCGGACCATCACAGGGTCCTCTCAGGTCCGGGGAGGGTTGCACTCTAACCTTCTCAATTCAAAATTCAGCTCAGGACTTGTGGGCAGAGTCTAAGTGAGCAGCATTGGGTGCGATGCCAGAACAAACCTGCATGGCGTCATTACTTGTCTACATTGGCAAATCTCTGAACGCTTCTTCAAGGCTTTATCGTTATTAATCCTTAATTCCCATTATGGGTTTTTCTGAGTTGCTACATTTAAGGTGACCAGAATTTTTTGGGCCAATCAGGGGACATTGGGGGGCTAAAGGAGCGTAGACTACTCCCCTCGTGTTCAGTGATTGAAGATGGAAAACTTTTAGTCGCACACACTGCAGATCACAACAGAAGCATCCGGGGTCGGACGCAAACACGAAAATTCACGCTGAAGCCCATCATTGAACTGACACTTCCTTTTAGCACTCATGTTGAATCACAGGGATCACCGCGGCAAAATGCAGAAACAACAGGTGGAAGAAAAGAGCCGGCACGCTGCTCTCCCATCCAGAAGCAAGCCACGTGTAGACACAGGCAGAGGCAGAGCACGGCGTGCCTCTCTTAGAATCTACAGATCACGAGTAGGGACTCTAAAAACTAAAGAGTGCAAAGCAAAAGCTTATCACGTGATTTCTCGACAAAGTTGCAGGATGCGGTAAAGCATAACCTCCGTGAAAACACATTATCGTGGTGATGAGATACATTCAAAAAAGTGAACCAGCTGAAACTGGGGACTAAACAGGGACATTTTTCTGAGTGGTGACAGTTGTCCGAAAAAGGGGACTGTCCCCGGAAAACGGGGACGAATGGTCACCTTACTACATTTATTTTAATTGTAGTAGTTGTTTCCAGTGCGATGAGCGTTGGCGAGTGCGTTTCTTTGTTTCGCATTTACTGTACTCAACTTGGACTTTGACTCTTGACCATAAATTTTGGCTTTTGCTTGTGCTTAGGCACAAAAGAGGGTGGATCTCTGGTTTCGAATTTTGGCTTGGTGTTTTCAAAAGACGTTTTCGTCTTCTGGTGCCGCACATTCCTACCTGCGTCCGGCGTGTTTCTGTCCAGTGCTTTGATCGTCCCCTTTAAACTTGGTAGCCATGTCGCTGTTAGGTTAAAACATCAAGCCCACAAATCACGAGTGGGATGTGGGAGGAAAAAGCTCACAAACACCTGGGAAATCCCACCATATGAACAGAAAGAGGACCTGAGATTTGCACGATTGTAAAAAAAAATTAGCTTGGGCATAACTAAATGTGTTTAACCTTCACATAACCTGAACAAATAAAGCATTAAAGGGGAAAGAAAAATGTCACAATTCCACCAACCCAGGCCCGCACATGGCTGACAATCCTATTCAGCTTCCTTGCCTAATCCTTCCTTTCTTTCACTTCAGCAAACAAAGTTGTTAGTATTGCAGAATGTCAAATATTTGCAAGCCCATGGAAGGATACCTCAGTATACATCTCAGCATGAGATACCCGGAAATGCATACCAAGATGCCACAAAGAAAATAAATACAGTTGCAGAAACTGGTTTTAATACCAGATTGAGTGTAAAGATAAGCATCCCAGTGTCACAATACTGCTCCTTCAAAAAAGGTCAGCTTCATGATCGGCAATTCATTTTCTGGCCCCCTGGACCCTTACATGTGGCCATGACTTGCCTTGTGCTGTGTATGATGGCTGGCAAGTCGATGAAAGCCCTCTGAGAAATACCAACCAGGGGCCTCATGCATAACGGCGTGCGTAGAATTCGCACTATAACATGGCATAAGCACAAAAGCCGAAATGTGCTTACGCACAGAAAAAATCCAGATGGAGAAATCTGTGCGTACTCCAACTTCTTCGTTCTTCCGCTCCATAAATCCCGGTCAGCGTGAAAAGTAACGCTCGTGCACGTGCCTTATGTCCCGCCCCAACTCCTCCCAGAATTACGCCTCTTTGAATATGCAAATCAATATAAATCGCCCTTAAGCTCAGCCTTCTGTGAAAAGACAATGGGAAAAGCACGGGGAAAATATAAGAATTTCAGCGAATACCAAGTGGAGGCAAAGGAAAACATACTATTTGTACAAATAAACCGTGGTATAATCAACAAAAGGAAGTTGATCGAGTGACATAGCGTGTTGGAGAAACTTGAAAGCTCACGTTCACAAAATCGCACAGTGCCGGAAATAAAAAAGAAGTTGTCAGATATCAAAGTCGTCGTGAAAAGGTGAGTGTAGCCCACTGTCTGAGTGTCATATGAAAGCTTATTAGGGTACAGAGAAAAAAAGGCACACAGTGGGGAAAAAGCACGAAATGTCAACTTCAATCTCGACATTTCCACTTTAATCACGTAGTTTATTTTGTCATTAAAGTAGAACATCATAAACTTCATCTTAAAATTGTTTAATTAACCAGTTTCTCAAATCACATCGTAATTAAAGTAGCACGTTAAATGCTTTGTTTTGTATGTGCTCTATGTGTGTGAATCACTACTTGCTTCTTAAACCGTCTCTCTTCCTCCAACTGGACACAGAATCCATTACATTCGTGATATTACAGCTCTCTGAATAACTAAAATACTGAGATGTATAAGTGATATCATTTTCATGATGATAGGAGTTAAAGCACGTTATTAAACATGGGTTTCACGGCGCAGTGATTGTGCGCGACCTTCGATGAACTTATTTATTGCAGCAGTACTCATGGGCGGCTGTAGGCTTGTGACAGCCCTGGGCAGAGAAAGAATCGGTGGCCCTTAGCCGCCAATGTCAATATGATATCTTATGCACGGTGGATGGCCACATCCATTGCGGACACTGCATAGCCGCCTTTTGCTCATGACACAAGCGTTTAACTTTTGTCGAAATTTGCCGCTGCGTTTTTAGCTGTGTTGTTATTTTCTCTTTCTGTTTTATATTCAATATATATTGGCGTGGCTGCCCCTGCAGTCCTTGCTTTTCTTTCTCCAAGTAACCGATCGCCACACAATCAGCTCTGTAATAGACTTTAAGCCATCTGTAAGCTTAGAGCGCCGATTCTTCAAAACATTTAAGGAACATTGAAATATCTTCGTAGTACATGTTTAATTATTCTATCCTTCACGCCAGTCCCAGTGAAGAATATAGATTATTTAAATGAAGTTAAAGTTTTATCTGTATAATATAATAAACATATTTTGCTGCATTTCATCTTAAAAAAGATCTTGTCCTCATATATAAATACGCACTTTATAAAGTGGCTCAGGTTGTGTAATATTATAACTGTAGTGCAAGTTTACAGTGAGGTGATTGTACTTATAAGTCCTAACAGTTCTACAAGGAGCAATTGATTGAGTGCGTTTATAGTTCTTGGAATGAAACTGTTTCTGAACCGCGAGATCCGTACAGGAAATGCTTTAAAACGTTTTGCCGTGGCTGAGACAGCGTGTCCTTGAAGCTGTATACCGATAATTCTCTTTCCGATCAGCTGCTGCTGTGATTCACACTCAGATACAGTGATATAAATACTCCGAGTGGTGCAGTGAGAGTAATATGGAAAAAGATGATCCGCTGTGGCAACTCCTAACGGGAGGAGCTGAAAGAAGAAGAAGGTGCAGTGAGAGTAACAACATTAAAGCAGTTATGGTATCTGGAATACTATGGCTATTCCCTGGACCATTATATTGTTACAGGTTAATTACAATCAGATGTGTTACACTAATAAACAATATGCGGTTAGTTTCAGTGTATTTATAAAGCGCGTCAGGAAAATAAGGAGTAACCACACAGGAACAGTAGCACTGCTTTGACGCTGGGTGCCGCCAGTCTGCAAAACCGAGCGGAGAACTTGTGTACGACAAGGTATGAGGTACTGTGGAAATGTGCGTGGCTTTACGTCAAGTGTAGGTTTTATACATTGCCATTTGAACGTGGAAAAGTTCTTACGCAACATTTCTGTGCATTTTTATGCATGAGGCCGCAGGTGTTTTCCTGTAGGGAGTGTGTTACATAACCCGAAACTATCTTCTTATATAATACGCTACTCTGGCTGTTCGTTTGTCTGTCCAGGGTTTTAAATCACCTGTAGCTCGCAAACTGTTTCACGTATTGACTTGAAATTTGGTACACATATACTACGTGATGTCTACTATCAGCTTTTGGGGTGATGGTTTTTATTACTCTTTCTATTTTTATTTTATTTTATTGTAGAATCAACTCTCGGCAGCGTGCCCCAGGACGGCCGTGTGGCACATGCGTATGGGCGCCGTTCTCATTCCCTACCACCTTCACTAATCATTCTTGAGGCAAATTGAAGACTTAAGTGCCAGCTTAAGTGAAAAATTAAAGAAAACGTACTAAGTAATTGCAACACAAAAACTAACAATCAGTTTTAACACGAAAAGATGCAGACGAAAGAAGAGAAGCAGCGGGCCGCTAGGGTGGAGAAAAGAAGAGCTGCTCGGGAAACAGCAAGCGCATCAACCTCTGAGCAAACGAATGGTAAACGTACAGAGAAAGAGGAGGAAAACTAGGAACGCTCAAGTCAAGTGTATTCACTGCACGTTATCGTACAGTACGCCATTACTGGTGTAATATATATTAAAAGTGATACGGCGACAAGAAATTCCATAAGAAAAAATAACTTCACTTTCTTTAATGACAATTTACTGGCGATAACAGACGAGGAAGCCATAGCAAGACTTTTTTACCGAGGTGGGAGCTCAATGTATACAGTCTGCCATTTTCGTCGCTGTGCTGGAAGGATTTTCAGGATCGGATGACATTATCTCCCATCCGTCCATCGGCTTCAAAGGCATGCCCGGTAATGTTCCAAGACTTTATAGTCTTTCTCCATGTGGAGGCCCCCACTTAGGTGAATAATACAATTCCAAACAAGGCAAAGAGAGGATTCAATTTCATGCTGACTCTAACACACGGAAATAGTGCAATACCCATTTTCGTAGATGTCCCTTTCTTGTCTTCTAATGCTTGCCTAGCAGTCCTAAATGATGAGCCCCTGTGTGCTAAACTGGCCTTTAGCTGTACATGTGAGAGGAAGCAGATTTATAATATCTGCACAGAGCACAGTCACATTAAGCTTATATTCTGATTATACCGGGTCACCCCGTTTAGTTAGAACAGAAAAGACAGCAGCCATTAGGGCTGAAAATCACCCAATCGACTTCACAGTTAAAACTTAGCCTTTAATTTAGAGCAGACGTGTCGCACAATAGTAAGAATATGTTCGTTTAGCTCTGGGTTCTACCTCTTTAGAGTCAACGCGGACATTAATGCCTTAAGCAGGATGGCATGTGATGGGAGTGCGAAACAAAATAGCCCTTTATAGTCTCATGCTGCGGGTGAAATGAAACAGCCACAAACACATACTTGGGTTTGATTTAAAGCAGGCATGACTGGCTTCAAAATAAAACCAAACACGACATCCCCGGGGTTTTGTGAGCCGTTCTAGACTCCGGAAAAGAGAAACAGACACTCGCGTTTCAAGTCTCACAGCACTTATCCCTTATAAACTTCTAGGAAAATACCGTATTTACTCGTGTACCATGCGCCCTCATGTAAGACGCGCTCTAAAATTTTTACAAACAAAATCGTGAAAATCGTTTTACCCCGTGTATGACGCACGTTGTGATTGTATAGGAAGCATTTAGAGAGAGAGAGAGAGCGTGATCGAGAGAGAGTGTGATCGAGAGAGAGAGACAGTGCGAGTGCGCGAGCAAGCGAGCGTGAAAGAGAGAGAGAGCGCAAGCGAGAGAGAAGAGAGAGAGCGCGAGTGCGCAAGCGAGCGTGAGAGAGAGAGCACGAGTGCAAGACGCGCTCTAAAATTTTTACAAACAAAATCGTGAAAGAGAGATGACGACGATTGTATAGGCAAGAACAAATGAGCGAGAGAGAGAGTGATCGAGAGAGAGAGACAGTGCGAAAGCGAGCGAGAGAGAGAGAGAGCAAGCGCGTGAGAGAGAGAGAGCGCGAGAGCGAGTGCAATGAGCAGAGAGAAGTAAACATTACAGAATTACATTTCCTCATGTATGACGCGCACCTGATTTTCTAATGCTAATTTTCGGGAAAAAATGTGTGCGTGGTACACGCATAAATATGGTAGCTGGCTTTTGGCCATGACAACAAATAAGGTCGGAACTCCGCCCTCTGTGTTGCCACCTATCAGGAGCAGCTCCTGTTTATATTGTCAGGACCAGAAGGAGCGAAGCTTTGCAGAAACTTTGTGGTCATAGAGCTCTCCAACAGAAAGTTGATCTTACAATTTACTTCACTTGGTTTCATCCCACTACGCGGTTTTTCCCACTTTTGATTTTGTCGCCTGTACACTCGATCATTTGAAAGGGAAGGTCTACAGGACGGTAGTGAGACCAGCTATGTTATATGGGCTGGAGATGGTGGCACTGACCAGAAAGCAGGAGACAGAGCTGGAGGTGGCAGAGTTAAAGATGTTAAGATTTGCATTGGGTGTGACAAGGATCGACAGGATTAGAAATGAGGACATTAAAGGGTCAGCTCAAGTGGGACGGTTGGGAGACAAAGTCAGAGAGGTGAGATTGCATTGGTTTGGACATGTGCAGAGGAGAGATCCTGGGTATATTGGGAGAAGGATGCTATGGGTTAGGTAGGGTTAAGGTTAGGGTTAGGGATAGAGCTGCCAGGCAAGAGAAGAGGAAGGCCTAAGAGGAGGTTTATGGATGTGCTGAGAGAGGACATGAAGGTGATGGGTGTGACAGAGCAAGATGATGAGGACAGGAAGATATGGAAGAAAATGATCCGCTGTGGCAACCCCTAACGGGAGCAGCCAAAAGAAAAAAAAGAAGGCACTCGATCGTTTCAACCAGTGGCAACTAAAGGCTCGACAAAACGGTCGAGTGTCTGCACACTAAAGTCAGCAAGGGGTTGGTACGCGAACACTCTGATCATTTCGCTGAGCCTTTAGTTCCCCCTTTGTGATTTCAACGCCAAGAACGTTTCCGAGTGATGATAAAACCCATAATGAGATGTACAGGGGCCACCTGTGCACACATTCAGAATGCCCTGATGGCAAATCCGCACTCCTTATACAGCGCTGAATTATTAGTGACAGACATTCAGACGTTTTAGAAAGTTTGGTCCTTGCTGACAACAAACGAAAGAAGGATGGCCGCCGCAGTTAGAGATGAGCAATGAGAGGAAATCCCCTCGTGTTGCTGGGTTCTCTTAGCCTGACCACATCTTTAACTGCTTTACTTTCACTTTTACAAGGGTCGCTTTGAATTTCGGCACTGAGGTAATTGCCGGTTTAGCATATCAGGCATTACTTCTCAGCCTTTGAAACGGTGCAAGCTTTTTAACATGATGAAAGTTAGCCACTAATTAGTTCATAAAACCTTTAGCTGAGGTGCATTTACTTCAATAATGAAAGATCAAAATACAACAATGGCCTGAAGGGTTCTTTTATTTATTTATTTCTTTATGTATTTCTTTTTGGTACACGTTAACGATAAATGAAGTGAAGCGTACCATTCACGAAAAAACAAGGCCCAGTGCTTAGCTGTGCCGCCATTAATTTTCTTTCCTTTTTTTTTGTGTGTTGGGGCCTCTGCCCATAAAGCTATAAATTGGCCTTTAGCAGTTCTCATGTACGGTGCTTAGCTGGAGTTTTCTGTTCTCTTGCCAGCTTCACGGTTATATGGAAAACGAGCCACTCACCCTCCAGCTGTTCATCGGGACAGCAGACGACCGCCTGTTGAGACCACATGCCTTCTACCAGGTCCATCGCATCACCGGCAAGACCGTGTCGACAGCCAGCCATGAAGTGATGCTCTCTAACACCAAGGTGCTGGAAATCCCACTCTTGCCTGAAAACAACATGAGAGCCATGTAAGCCACTTGCTCTTTTTAAGTTCTACTTTTTTTTTTGACTAATTGTCTAGAAATGCTTCTGTTTCTGTCACACCATTCAATCTGTCTATCCAGTTCCATTGAATTTAATTTTATTAAGCACACAGATGCTGTAACTGCAGATTGTAAGACGAGCCTTGGGTCCAGGATAACAGCTTGCTGGGTAATCACCCAGAATGACGCCATCATTATTATGTCCTGGTATCACCCAGCTGGCCTGGGAATGCCTTGGTATCTGTCTGGTGGATGGGATGCAAAGCGTGTTAATTCATGTTAGGATCCCCCATAATAATCCGTGACGATCTGACATTTATTTATTTGTTTGATGCCTTTATCCACAGCGACTGACAATATTTGAGATACAACATTTTACATTTCTTTTTCCAATCGGAGCACAGGCAGGTGAAGTGAGTTACTCAGGGTCACACAGTGCCAGTGGTAGGATTTGAACCCACGACCTGAGAGTCTGAAGTCCAAAGGCTTAACCACGGCACCACCTAGTGAATCTTGAGAAAATATCGAGAAAAATCTTAGAGAAATTGCAGCTTCTGCAGTCACGTGGATGTTGTATCGGTCAGATGTGGTGCAGAGAGAGAGCTGAGCCAAGAGGCAAAGCTCTTAGTTTACCAGTTGAACTACATTTCTGCCCTTGACTATGGCCACAAACTTTGGCTCTTAGGGTCTTGTTCATGAATGAGGGAAGAAGGGAGTGGGAAATCGACAGGTGGATTGGAGCAGTAGCAGCAGTGAGGTGGATGTTGTACCTTCTCTAGGTAGGGTACGAGGTGCTACCTCATGTGGAGGAGTTTAAGTATCTTGTGGTCTTCACAAGTGAGAAAAGAAGGAAGCAGTAGATCGACAGGCAGATTGGAGCAGCATCAGCAGTAGGGTGATGTTGTACCCTCTCTAGGTAGGGGATGAGATGCTACCTTCTCTAGGTAGGGGATGAGATGCTACCTCAAGTGGAGGAGTTTAAGTATCTTAGGGTCTTGTTCAGGACTCAGGGAAGAAGGGAACGGGAGATCAACAGGAAGATCGGAGCAGCAGGAGTAGTAATGGGGACGTTGTACATTCTCTATGGAGGGGATGAGGTAGGGGATGAGTTGTTGCCTCAGGCAGAGGAGTTTAAGTATCTTGTGGTCTTCTTCACAAGTGAGGAAAGAAGGAAGCGGGAGATCGACAGGCAGAACGGAGCAGCATCGGCAGTAGGGTGATCTAGGTAGGGGATGAGATGCTACCTCAAGTGGAGGAGTTTAAGTATCTTAGGGTCTTGTTCAGGAAGAAGGGAACGGGAGATCAACGGGAAGATCGGAGCACCATGAGTAGTAATGGGAATGTTGTACCTTCTCTGTGTAGGGGATGAGGTGTTACCTCAGGCAAAGGAGTTTCAGTATCTTGTGGTCTTCTTCACAAGTGAGGAAAGAAGGAAGCGGGAGATTGACAGGCAGATCGGAGCAGCAACAGCAGTAAGGTAGATGTTGTACCCTCTCCAGGTAGGGTATAAGATGCTACCTTAAGTGGAGGAGTTTAAGTATCTTAGGGTCTTGTTCACAACTCGGGGAAGAAGGGAACGGGAGATCAACAGGAAGATCGGAGCAGCATGAGTAATTTTGGGGATGTTGTTCCTTCTCCATGTAGGGGATGAGGTGTTGCCTCAGGCAGAGGAGTTTCAGTATCTTGTGGTCTTCTTCACAAGTGAGGGAAGAAGGAAGCGGGAGATTGACCAGGAGATTGGTGTAGCTTCGACAGTAAGGTGGTTGTTCTATCCTCTCCAGGTAGGGTACGAGGTGCTACCTCAAGTGGAGGATCTTATTCACGAGTGAGGGAAGAAGAGAGTGGGAGATTGAAATTGTGGATGAGAGCGGCATCTGAAGTCATGTGGATGATGTACTGGTCAGTTGTGGGCAGAGAGAGTTGAGCTGAACCAGTCAAACTACATTTCTGTTGTCACCCATGGCCACAAGCAAAAAAACATAACAAAAGCATAGAAGCTAAGCGTGAAGCAGCTGGGATAATGATCAGCATCTTCCAAATCTGAGGTCATGGTTCTCAGCTGGAGTGGATTGCCCTCCCCAAGTTGAGGATGAGGTGCTGTGTCAAGTAGAAGAGATTAAGTATCTTAGGGTCTTATTAACAGTGAAGTGAAGAAGGGAGCAGGAGATCAACAGACAAATTGAAGCAGCATCTGAGGTCATGTGGATGTTGTACCTTCTCCAGATTGTGGACGAGGTGCTGTCTCAAGTGAAGGACATTAAGTATCTTGGGGTCTCGTTCACAACTGAGTGAAGAAGGGAGCTGGAGATCGACATGTAGATTGGAACAGCATCAGCAGTAATACAAATGTTGAACCCTCTCTAGGTAGGGGATGAGATGCTACCAAAAGTGCAAGAGTGTTTCAGTATCTTGGTGTTTTGTTCACAAGTGAGGCAAAAAGTGAGTGGGAGATCGACAAGTAGATCAGAGCAACATCAGCAGTTAGGTACATGTTGTACCCTCTCCAGGTAGGGGATGAAGTGCTACCTCATGTGGAGGAGTTTAAGGATCTCTGGGTCTTGTTCACAACTGAGGGAAGAAGGGATTGGGAGATCAACCGGCAGATCTGAGCAAGCACAAGTAGTTATGCGAATGTTGTCCCACGTAGGGGATGAGGTGTTGCCTCAAGCAGAAGAGTTTCAGTATCTTGGGGTCTTCTTCACAAGTGAAGGGAGAAAGGAAGTGTGAGATCGACAGATCAAAACACCATCAGAATTAAGGTGGATGTTGTACCCTCTCCAGGTAGAGGATGAGGTGCCACCTCAAGTGGAGGATTCTTATTCACAAGTGAGGGAAGAAGAGAATGGGAGATTAAAATTGTGGTTTGGAGCAGCATCTGCAGTCATGTGGACATTGTATCGGTCAGTTGTGGTGCAGAGAGAGTTGAGCCGAGAGGCAAAGCTCTCAGTTTTCCAGTCGAACTGCATTTCTGCTCTCACCTATGGCCACAACCTTTGGGTAGTGATTGAAAGTACAAGATAACAAATACAAATGGCAGAAAATAGCTTCCTTCACAGGGTGTCTGGGCTCAAGCCTTAGAGAGGGGGTCAATGAGTTCAATGTGGAGCTGCTGCTCCTCCACATCAAAAAGAGCCCATTGAGGTGGGTCAGGTATTTGATTAGGTGAGATCTTTTGGGAATGGCCAACCGGAAGGAGACCTTGAGGCAGACCCAAGACACACAGGAGAGATTTTAGCTCTCAGCTGGCCGGACCTGAACGTGCTTAGCTTCGGGTAGACAACCTTTTCTGAAATGCATGTAGACTTGAGAATGACTAGCATGAGATTACAATTTTTTCTTGGCCATCACTACAGGTTACATGGGTTGAGGAACATATGAAAAAAATTAAATTTTAGGTTTACTTACCTCAGCAGTGACAATCATGTCTCTGGTGACTCTTCCTATGAAGTCAGTAGACTGATTGGGAGGGCATTGGGGGATCATCATGATGTCACTGGAAAGGGGTGTGTGGTGCTCCAGATATCTCTGCAAAAGGACGAAGGTCCAAGTCTTTAGAGTCCTGGTGCTTCCTGTCTTGCTATATGGTTGCGAGACATGGAACCTTTCCAGTGACCTGAGGCGAAGACTGGACTCTTTTGGTACTGTGTCTCTTTGGAGAATCCTTGGGTACCATTGGTTTGACTTTATGTTGTTCATGGAGTCCAGAATGAGGCACATTGTGAGGGAGTGTCAGTTACGGCACTACAGCCATGTGGAGCGTTTTCCCGAGGGTGATCCGGCACGCAAGATCCTCATTGTTGGGGACCCGAGTGGCTGGAGCAGGCCAAGGGGGAGCCCACTGTTGCAACAGATACACGGTCATTTCCAGAGGGTGGGACTGGACCATGTTTCTGCCTGGGGGTTGCCCTCCATGAGCCCGAGCTGTTTCGTTGTCTGGTGGGTGCGACATGCTCCCCAACCTGACCTGACCTGACTGTTCCTTTAATATCTCTCTATTATAATGAAAAAAACTCAAGATATGATCTTCTCAAAAGACACTTTGATGTCCTGCGAGACAAAGCAGTGAGACCAAAGGACAGCTGCTGTGCAGGCTTTTAAATGATCGACGCTCAGAGCGACATGCAGAACACGCAGCTCGGTGCGTTCAGCCTCCCCCCCTTCACGACGCAGGCAGCAGAGGCGCAAAGCACGCCCTGGGGGGGTGAGGAGGGGGTGGGCGAACAAAGCGACCAGGGGGCTTTGCCCCGTAGTAAAACATTCTAATATTCTCCAAGCCATTTGAATCCAATTTAGGGTATTGAAGGGATATAGTCTATTGGGGAAGCACTGGGCAACATGGTGAGGAACATATAAAACAAATATTACTGCATGGAGTATTCCTTTCATTTTTTTTTTTTTACTTTTCTGGGGTAGACATTTTTCATAAAATTCTGTGTTTTGGACTGGTTATGAATAGAGAATCACAGATGGTTAGCAAATTTCAACAGAAAAATCAACACGTGGCATTTGGTATTTTATGGCACATATTTGAATCTGAACGCCGTGTTATTCTTTCTTGATGTTTTTGGTCCACACACTCTGCAGACGTGCAGGACCTGCTCCACCTACTAGACCCCCCACCCCCCAATCCTTGCTCCGGCAGTCATTCTAAAAATTGGAAAAGTCCCAAATAAACTTTACCCATCCCTATGGCAACTGATTAGCTGTGACTTTATAGCGTCTATATTTGGTACCCAAGGCCATCTTGAAGTGAGCAGCCCCCCAAACACGCAGTAGTAAACGTCCGCTTATAAAGCCAGCAGCTCAAGTTCCAGTACACCCTATTTAGTTCTCAAAGGAGCCTTTGCAACAGGACTCTTTCAGCCTCCGTCTCTGGCTGGGGATCTGCTTAATGTTGGCTGGGCTCCTTCTGAGGGACAAAACAGCAGAGCTGGCCCTAATTCAGCACCGCACAGGGTTAGGCAATGCGGTGCAATAAATGAGCCAAACATCAAAGTCGCATATAGACGTACAGAATGGATGCTGCACACTGCACATGCACACACACGTATATAGCACTTATGCTAAGTAAATAAACCCTTTTGGCCCGTTTTTCCCTTCCAGTTAAGAGAATGCACACAATTGTTACTATTCAAGGCTACAGACTGGAAAAAAAGGGTGAAACTTGTTTCTGATGTGGTCACTGTGAATGAATGCTGAATTCAATAAAATAAGAAAAAAAATCTAATAAAGCATACTCTCCGTAAGTCGCTCGCAAGTTTTTCCATTGACTGAGTCTAACCCTGAATTATATAAGTCTTTCCTGTACAATAAACAGGTGTTTGTCCTCACTTCTAGTTTTGTTACCTCTTGGACTGTTTCAGTTCTTTCCTTCGCCGCCTTCTTGGACGTTCTAGCAGTGGGCACCGAGTGTCCAAAACATAAATCAGACGTCCGAGGTGGCTGGACTGGTCCAGCCTTCCTCTCAGTTTCTCAGTAATCATCAAGGTCCTGACACTGACTCACGATTCCCTGAAATGGACTACCCTCACGGTTTCGGAAAAATGCTGTTTACTCCGTGTTAGCCAATCAGAGTCTCCTAGAGTTAGTCTCCACACCGTTCCAAGACCTCAACACACCGATGCTTCACAAGGGGTCACTTGTGCTCCTGGAGTTGTACGTGAGACTCCTGTCATGATCCGCCCTACAACTTTAATGTTTTCCAAGTGTTCCTTGGCCACTAAAAATGATTTGACTAGGATTACCAGGGTTTCCTAAGGCCAAGGAGTCTATTGGTTACATTAATTATATTAGCTGCACTACCTGTTTGAGACGGGGTGAAATTTAAGCAATCAGTGTAGACCTCAGCGCTAACATTTACAGTGAACCATCTACTGGGATGTATTTTGTGATGCATGTAGTAATAAAATGCATTGCATTTGTCATTCCAACAGTTGGTGCATCACTACAGTAAATGCATTACTGCATTACTACAAATGTTTGCAGTGTAGCATCTGTTGGAATGACAAATGCAATGCAGTCCCAGTTATCTGCCATTTGGTATGGGATTTGTAAAAGCAGTGTTGATGTTTGTGATGTGCCATCAGTTGGAATGACAAATGCAATGCATAAGTCTCTGTTATATGCCATTTGGTATGGGATTTGTAAAAGCAGTGTTGATATTTGTGATGTGCCATCAGTTGGAATGACAAATGAACACACAGAATAAGCAGAATAAGAGTCAAAAACTGTGACTGGGCAGGGGAGTGCATTGCTGAATATGTATAGATGCAGGACAGGAAGAGGCGGGATCTTAGCCAGAAGTAAGGTCTGCAAGAGGGCATGTTTTTGGCAGCAGAAGTTCTAGTTGAGCTTTGCTTCTGGTGGTCTGTGAAAGAGGGAGAAAAGGCATTAGTAACAATTAGTCAACCCCTGACTCTGCGTCATACCCTCAGTGAAGCCCTTAGACTGCGTCCCATGCGCCCGTGTGTGACACCGGGTTATAAGAGTTAAATATCAATTTTACAATTCTTATTTTTGTGGTTCCCGCCAATAGAAGTGCTGTGTTCTTTTCACGTTGATTTTAGTTAGCAATTTTGCTTTATCGACTTTCTTTCTCAGTTCCGGGTATCGACTCTTGGCTGTTTTTTGATCACATCCTTTCTCTTGGTCAGTTCTCATAACATTTGTTTGTTGATTACCTTTTTCAGTCAGTGCAATTCTGAGCTTTGTTATTTAATTGTTGTCACCCCAGTTATGACCCCTGCATGAATTCTGACCTCTCTGTGCCATCTTGAGCATGGCAAAGGCGCTATATAAATAAAATGTATTATTATTATTATTATTATTATTATTATTATTATCTTCTGATTCCATCTTCTCTCAAAACTGCTGTCGCCTAGCTCAAGCACCACAGCTCCAAAATGTCAAACTCTTCTCTTTTCTTCTGCACTACAGCCACGTTCTCAGTGCAGCACTTCATTTTATCTCCTTGGAGGGTCCATCATTGCCTCCTAACCCTAACACAGAAGCAGATCATTTGAAGCCGCAGTGTGTTTTCTTTTTTCAGTATCTCACAGTAGACTAAACTGGATCTTCAATGATCCTTCTCTCCTCTACACTGTGGACAGACTTCTGTGCATCCAAAAGGGCCTTTCACGTTTTGTTATGTTAGCCCCCGAATTCCTTATACTATTCCTAAGTTTAAAGCACGTTATTGTGTTCAGGCAAATAAGCATTTTATCTGGAGACAGGATGTTTGGGTCCGGCCAACATTTGGATGGGAGACCAATAAGGACAAAGCTTGGGTTGCTGCTGGAAGAGGTGTGGGTGAGGCCAGCAGGGGGCGCTTACCCTGTGGTCTGAATGTGGATCCCAATGCCCCGGTGCTGTAAAAATGAGACCTAAAATCAAGGTCCTCATTCACTATGTGAAACACTATTTAAATGTATTATTATTATTAGTAGTAGTATTAGTATTATTGTGTTATGCGTACTTCCAGTATCCTGGCAAAGCCACCAAGTGCCTAAGCACACAGTACCCTGAGATGTGCTGTCATGAGTGGCTGTGTATTCATTACTGTTTCATATCACGCTAATCAGCCGGCATCTTCAATTTCATTTTTACTAAATTGAATCCATTTAGCAGCAGGGGCGGCAGCTCAAATATTCTTTGTAAGTCTGCATTTTTTTTTCCCTGTTCCTGCACCAGGCTCTCCTCTCACTACATCTGGTTTAAATTAGTACACGACCACTGTGTAGTTTCTGTTCCAAAATCTGTAATAATTTTAAAATGAAAACAAAAAATGACAGAGCTTGTCATTTTCATTTTGAAATACTGAGAGATGCTACCAGCTTTCGTTTTTTTTTTTTGTAAAGTCGGGGAAGAGCGTAACTTAACTCTTAACTCGTTACTGAGCCACGGTTTTAAGTTAAAACACACAGGAGCGAGGACAACAGACAAATCCGCTCCGTTTTTAATGTCTGTCTGTCTGTCTGTGTGTCTGTCTGCCTGCCTGTCTGTCTGGCTGTGTGTCTGTCTCTCTGTCTGTCTGTCTGTCTGTCTCTGTCTGTGTGTCTGTCTGCCTATCTGTCTGTCTGCCTGTCTGTCTGTCTGTCTCTCTGCCTGTCTGTCTGTCTTTCTCTGTCTGTGTGTCTCTCCCTTCCTGTCTGTCTGTCTGTCTGTCTGTCTCTGCCTGTCTGTCTGTCTTTCTCTGTCTGTGTGTCTGTCTGCCTATCTGTCTGTCTGTCTCTCTGTCTGTCTGCCTGTCTATCTGTCTCTCTCTGTCTGTCTGTCTGTCTGCCTGCCTGTCTGTCTGTCTGTCTGTCTGTCTGTCTGTCTCTCTCTGTCTGTGTGTCTGTCTGTCTGGTTTCTTGCTATTCTGGCCTTGTCTGTCCTTAAAAGTGTTTTTTGTTTTTAGGGGGTGTGACAATAGATGGCACTATACCAGCGCTTAACCCGACACAGATAGATGCTAGAGGCACACTGATAAAACCACAAATATTTAATTTTTCTTCACTTTGTGGAAAACTCCTTCCCCATTTCCCACAGGCACAACACAGTCCCACAAGCACAATACCACAGAATAGTAATAATTCTCCTTCTTCTTCTTCTCTATTTACTCCTCCACTCCACCTCGGCAAGCTTTGTCTTCCTCCACCCGACTCTGGCTCACCAAGTACTGTCCGCTGGCCCCTTTTATAATTCAGAAGTGCTTCAGGTGCTTGTTGCCCCACTTCCAGCAGCACTTCCGGGTGTGGCAGAAGAACCGGCCACACGGATTCAGGAACAGCTGCAGCGCCCCTTGGCAGTCCCCCCAGATTCCAACGGGGTTGTGTCCAACTCCATCTCCCATGAAGCCCTGCGGGAGTCCGAGGCGCGATTTCCACCCAGGGGGGCTGCCATCTAACATTCCGGGGCTGTCCAAACTTGCTCCCCCGGTCCTTCCAAGGAAGAGGCATCCCGACAAGGCAAGGACCCCGGCCATCCACAACAGGGGGAACCTGCAAGCGGAGAATCGTTCAGAATCTTTTCTGCCTCATTTATTGTTTATTTGTAACAAGAACACAAAACCGGAAATCTTTGTCTGAGTTGCTGTCAGCAACACATTTTGTGACGTCTGCAGACTTTACCCCACTCAAGAAAAAAAAAAAATGAAAACATCCGTCCATCCATTATCCAACCCGCTATATTCTAACTAAAGGGTCACGGGGTCTGCTAGAGCCAATCCAAGCCAACACAGGGTGCAAGGTAGGAAACAAACCCCGGGCAGGGTGCCATCCCACCGTAGGCCACACACACATACACACCAAGGACAATTTAGGATCGCCAGTCCACCTAACCTGCATGTCTTTGGACTGTGGGAGGAAACCCATGCAGACACGGGGAGAACATGCAAACTCCACGCAGGGAGGACCCGGGAAGTGAACTCGGGTCTCCTGCCACCCAAATAAAGCATTAAAACAAAAAAAAATCCAAATCTCACACAGTTTTAAAGTACTTGTCAAAATTCAGCAGGTACAAATTAGGGTTGTGCCGTATGCCGAAGAGTACTGGAAAAAGGCGAACATTTTAAAACGCTACGGAAACAAGATTTCCTGATTTCTGGTCCTGGAAGTGAGTGTCAGGTGTCCTCTCAGTCCTCTGCGCCACTTCGCTATTACAGTTGTGAGAAAATGTCCATTCATAGACTTCATGAAACGTTTCCTAGACTATACACTCTGATGGGATCGGAACTTCATGGGGGAATTCCTCCTTCCCATGAATGCTTCAATGCGGTTGGGACCCCCCCACATCCCATTCCTTATTTCTTTGACACCATCAGGACGGCCACCCCACTCACACTACTTATTGCTTGGACACAATGGGGGAAACACACTCCTTATTGCGTTTGACACAATCAGAACTTCACAGCTATCTGGAGAGAAGCGGTGCACAGTATGGCGTGATGGCACAGCATGCCAGGCAGTCAAGCGCCAGCTGTTATGTGGTGCCCCAGGGAGCCTGGAGTAAGATGGAGGGGTTTTGAAGTTATTCATCATTTGCGTCATGATTGTCTTGGTAGAGGTTCTGAGGTCTGAAAGTTGGGATTGAGATTTTAAGTCCAAATTTTAGGTCAGATCCAGCACGAGTCCAAATACCTGCTCTCAATTGAATTGAAGGAAAGTGAGTGACGATGTGTACGTAAGCGTGCCCCTCAGTGACTGACGCTTCCTCTGTCTCCAGAAGATCCTGGTCATCACCTGGAAGGACAGGGTTCCACACACTAAAAATCTAGAATGCTGCGCATCAACTAGCATCGAGGCCATGCTGCTCAGCCGTGTTTTCCGCTGCACACGGGTACGTTATCTGTTGTGACAGATAGGGGGCGCTATTGTCCCCTTGAACCCTCAGACCACATGTCAGACATCTGGTAAAAGTCCCAATAATGAATTTATTAATACAATAGTGTGCACAAAACACCTCCACTATACACAATAAATAGATCAATAATCACAATACTAAATAACAATTCCTCCACTCCCAGCAGCTCCGTCCTCTACCACCCAACTCCAGCTCAATCTGCTGGGGTTTCCCATAGTCCATTTAAAGTCTCTGACCCGGGCGTATTCCATCTCTGGGTCAAACTCCTTCTCCGGGTTTCCGTCCTCTTGACTCCTATGTACTTCCGGGTTAACGTCACCATAATAGTCCCTGGGTTCTTGGTGAGCTCCCCCTGGTGGCACCCACGGCACCCAACAGGGCCGAAGAACTGGACTCCATGTCCCATGCTGCCCTGCGGAAATCCAGGGAACCATTTCTGTCTTGGGGAGCTGCCACCTAGCGTCCCGGGGGATGTGTCTTTCTCTTGGTTGAGGGACATCCCGGCCAGACTGAAACGTCGGCCGTCCATAACACCGTATAGATCAGTCTCGGCTTCCCTGGATGGACCTGTATGGTGAACTCGCTGAAGGATCCCAACCTCAAGGTAGACCGAAGAAACGCTGGAAGAACTACTTGAAGCGTTCTCTCAAGGCCTGCTCCATTCCACAGATGCAGCTCTAGACACTTGCTGGTGATCATGCACTTTGGAGACGGATAATAACTGAAGGAGTCCATCATTTTGAAGAACAATGGACCCATCAACAAGAGGAGAAGAGAGATTTCCCCCTTTGCTCCACGGCTTAAAATTACAAATGAAACAATTCAGACATTATGATTAAAGTTCACGTCATCCACTTCATTTAAGGCGGATTTGCAGACATTTTGGTCACACAACATTTTTACTACACAGTCCCCCCATAATGGTTGGGACAATTGGTGTCTGTGATTCCTCACTTGGGTTTCAATGCTTCATAAGATATCTCAGCCTGCTTCTACCCTTTTGGAGCCTGTAGTTGCCATTTTTCAACATGAGGACCAGAGCTGTGCCGATGACAGTCAAAGAAGCCAAAACAAGAATCAAACCATTGGAGACATCAGGAAAACCTTAGGATGACCTCAGTGAACTTTCTGGAATATCACAAAGAAGAAGGAACACACTGGTGGACTAAGTAATCACAAAGGGACTGGTAAGCCAAGGAAGACCTCCACTGCTGATGAAAGAGGAATCCTCACCCCAAACACATGTATGACAGACCAGACACTGTCTTTAGGGGGCTGATGAGTATGTCAGAGACGACTATCAGCAGAAGACTTAATGAACAGAAACACAGAGGAGGCCACACTACAAGATGGAGACCACAAAAACAGAACGGACAGATTACAGTTTGGGAAAAAGGACTAAATAGAGCCTGCGGGACTTGAGGAGAGACGAGACAAAGATGAGCCTGACAAGAGCAAAGTGTGGAGGCGAAAAGGAACTGCCCGAGATCCAAAGCAGACCACCTCACCTGTTAAACATGGCAGTGCTGGGGGTGTTATGGCATGGGCATGTATGGCTGGCACACTTCTCATTGATGATGGACCTGCTTATGGCACAATGTGCGTAGAAACATCTGATCTGCTCAAGTTCCAGTAAATGTCTCCAAACTCAGTGGACGGCACTTCATCCTACAACAAGATAAGGAGCCAAACATACTGCTGAGGCAACTTTCAAAGACAGAAAATGGAGCGTTCTTGAATGGCCAAGCCAGTCACCTGTTTTAAATCCAATTGAGCAGGCCTTCCAGAAAACTGAAGAGGACAAGCCCTCCGAAACAAGCAGGCGCTGAAGATGGCCGCATTAGAGGCTTGGCAGAGCATCACCAGAGAAGACCCTCACCACCTGGTGATGTCTATGAATGGCAGACTTCAAGCAGTCAGTGCATGCCAGGGATATGCGACAAAGTGCTCAATATGACAATGGCTTTAACAGACCTGCCATTATTGTGTGCCCAACAATATGGTGCCCTGAAATGGGTAGACCCCCATAGAAAAAGTGTCATGTGACTGAAATGTCTGCAAATCCCCTCAAATGAAAGTCTGTGATGTGCACTTTAATCACAAATTGTTGGATTTGTAATTTGAATCTGTGGAGCAGATGAGATAATCAGTGTCTTCGTCCCAAACGTGGAGGCCACTGTACGTGTTATGCCAGTATATGATGTGTCCCGCTAATAACGTCAAACGTCGCCCGCCTCGCACAAAAACACATGGCAACTGGGAGTGGCGTCTTTGGCGGACCCTAACCCTAACCATAACCCTAATCCGGACGTGCGTCAAGGAAAGAAACATTCACAATAATTAGAAGATTTCTCATCCTGCACCCATTGTAATCTCTTTTTTTAAGCATTTGGGGGTTTATTGAGGTCACACAAGGGTCTGGACGTGGCTTATTATAAAGTGGCCGAGCGGACCACTCATGTTAGAGGGGTAGCCCGAGTGCAGGAGGGGAGATGCTCTGAATTCGCCTCTGTTCAGATGTTACCCCTTTATGTTCTGCTCCTGAAACTGACAGCTGATTCACGAGTGCTTTGACGTCAGATGCCTCGGTCCGCTGCCATGTATTTCCCGGTTTGTTGATCTCCCTTTTCTTTCAGGTCCCTTTCCGGCTTATCCTTGCTTCGTTTATTTTGGCCTCCTCGGATTTTCTTCCTTTTGCTAGCTGGCCGCTCAAAACTTGTTTTGGTATTTTTCAAGTCTGGCGTGGAAACAACAACAGCGGCTGGCGCATCTCAGCGAATTGATGTATGAGATGTGCTTCCACGCTCACAATGTTGGAGGTGCTGCCTCTGTAAATGTTAAATGTCGACAAAAAAATGTTGCCCACCTTCCAGCTCGCGTAGGGGTTTGCCGGTGCGTAACTCATGCCTGACATCTGCAGCGGTGCTCAAGGCTACCTGGGACTTATCTCTTGTGGAATGTCTGCAGACTGGCCCATTTTTCTGGGAGAATTTGTCTGCTGCAGGAATGAAATGCCCAGGAATTGTTCTACAGACCTTCCCTTGAACTGGCGTGAGGCCCCTTGGTGTCATGGGGTCACATCTAAAAAAAAAACAAATTACATGTAAGGTTTTTACCTGTGGTTGTAATGTATTTACTTTTATATTGGAAATTTATCCTTGTATACTGTTCTGACCGGGGGTACCTCTGTGAGACAGCAAGAATTGTTGGGGTACCACCCTGGTAACTCCGTTTGCTCGTTAGAGACAAAAAGCAAAATGGCAGAAAGAAAAAGTTTGCTCAGCCACAACGGAGTCCTTCATCTGCGCAGGGTTCGCTAGGATCTCACAACGGAACTCGTCTTTCACGGACTCCAGTGAGACACCGCGGGCAGCGGTCATCTCCTTTTAAGGCGACCTGACCAGAAGGGGGCGGGGCTTACACTGGAGGTGGAGTGTTCCTTTAACAAAGACTGCGTAGTGCTTAATAGATTCTTAGCTCGTCTTCATTTAAGGAATTGTAAATGATCATTCTGCCCTGCGGTGGGCTGGCACTGCCCTGCGGTGGGCTGGCACCCTGCCCGGGGTTTGTTCCTGCCTTGTGCCCTGTGTTGGCTGTAATTGGCTCTGGAAGACCCCCGTGACCCTGTGTTAGGATATAGCAGGTTGGATAATGGATAACTGACTGACTAAATGATCATGCATATACTACTAACATTTGTCAATTATATTGTTATTTTACTTTATATTTTTACAATCATTTGGCAGTAATATTCAAAAGTTGAAAATATGCATCTGTTGTAAATATTTGTGAGGTTTAATGAAAGTTAAAAAAAAGTTATTATAAAGTGTTATCAAAGCACAATAAGTATTATATTGCTACATCAGAAATTCCTACAAGTGTATATTTTATTTTTTTCTGAGAAAATCAATTTCATATTTTATAAGTAGACTAGCTTGACTACAAATTGAAATCTAAGTCCCCAACGTAGACCTCAGTGTTAACGTTTGCAGTGCACCAGCTATTGGAATGTGTCTTGTAATGCAAGTAGTAATAAATTGCATTTGTCATTTCAACAGATGGCGCATCACAAACATTTGTAGTAATAAAATGAATTACTATAAATGTGATGCACCATCTGCTGGAATAACAAATGCAATGCATGTGTCTCGGTTATATGCCATTTGGTATGGGATTCTCAAAAGCAGCGTTGATGTTGTTGATGTGCCGTCTGTTGGAATGACAAATTCAATGAATTTTATGACTACAAATGTTTGTGATGTGCCATCTGCTGGAATAACAAATTCAATGCATGTGTCTCTGTTATATGCCATTTGGTACAGGATTTGTAAAAGCAGCATTGATGTTTTTGATGTGCCGTCTGTTGAAATAAAAAATTCAATGAATTTTATGACTACAAATGTTTGTGATGTGCCATCTGCTGGAATAACAAATGCAATGCATGTGTCTCTGTTATATGCCATTTGGTACAGGATTCACAAAAGCAGTGTTAGTATTTGTGATGTGCCATCTGTTGGAACGACAAATGCAATGCATATGTCTCTGTTATATGCCATTTGGTTTGGGATTTGTAAAAGCAGTGTTAATATTTGTGATGTGCCATCTGTTAGAATGACAAATGCAATTAATTTTATTACTATAAAAGTTTTGCAATTTTTAAAATCCGTTGTAGTGACAAATGAATGTATATGTCTCTGTTATATGCCATTTGGCATAGGATTGATAAAAGAAGTTTTAATGTTTGTGATGCGCCATCTGTTGGAATGACAAATGCAATGCATTTCTACAATACATTACTACAAATGTTTGTGGTTTACTATCTGTTGGTATGACAGAGATAGAGCAACGGGACAGACACACAGACACGTATCCTTTCATTAAGGTGGAAGTGAGTTACAACGCAACAATCTGCAAGGTCTTTTTTCACGTTTTATTCCAGGATCACCCTCATATTAAACAGGTTTAGGTGGTGCAGAATTTGCTACAGGGCTGTTGGTGAGATTCCTTTTGTTCAATTAAGAACTTAAAATTTTTCAACTTGCCAATGCAATGAACTGAAGCCAACAGGTAAAGACACTGAACAGACTGTCGGGTAGTAATGAGCGTCCTTCGGATTTACAGAGAGAAGTAAAAGCCACCATTGTTCATTTGTTTGACTGCAGACCAAGCGCTGGGACGCACTCCCCCAGTTTAAATGAAAGTTTCATTTAAACAGAATAATTCAACCTAAACAAAAATGGTTGTTCTTATCATGTGTGATGTTTTTATATGCATTATGCATTTTAGTTAAGTGAATTAAAAAATGAATTTAAGTGGAAAGCACATTCTTTTACTAACATGAAACCTGTTTTTCTTTTTTTTCTGTCTTTTATCCTGAAAGAATCGATTGTGCTGGAATCCTGAAGCTGCGAAACTCCGATATCGAGCTCCGCAAAGGGGAGACAGACATCGGTCGCAAAAACACTCGGGTGCGAATGGTCTTCCGGGTGCACATAAGTCAACCTAATGGCCGAACCATCTCTCTGCAGGCAGCGTCCAACCCCATCGAGTGTTGTAAGTAGACGGATTCTTCAATGTCTTATCATTCTGCAGAGCAGGTGGGGCAAAACGCCACAAAGTTACGTAAATCTGTGTGGGCTTTTGAGTGTGGAGACAGTCGAGGAGATGTAGGGCAGGATTAGCCTGGGCTGCTGCTGGAAGAGGTGTGGGTGAGGCCAGCAGGGGGTGCTTAGCCCGTGGTCTGTATGTGGATGCCAATGCCACCCAGCACAGTGACAGGGACACTGTGATGTCAAAATGGTGTCGTCCTTCAGATGAGACATAAAACTGAGGTCCATCTTTCAAAAATAGTAGGGGGTATCCCGATGTCTTGGCTAAACTGCCCACCACGGTCTAGTCATTCTGGCCCCCCAATCATCCCCTGTCTCTAGTTGGCTAACTGACTCTCTCGCCTTCACCACCTAACAGCTCATGTGTGGTGAGCATACTGGCACAAAAATCATCCAGGTGGGTGCTACACATTAGTGGTGGTTAAAGTGGTTCCCCTCTATCTATGTCATTTATTATTATTCTTCTTCTTATTATTATTACTTGTTATCAGTGCATGCTCCCAACCAACCTACCTATTATTATTATTATTATTATTATTATTATTATTATTATTTGTTATTGGCGCATACTACATACCACAGGGTGCGCACACACACACACACACTCACACACCAAGCACTCACTAGGGACAATTTAGAATCACCAATGCACCTAACCTGCATGTCTTTGGACTGTGGGAGGAAACTGGAGTACCCGGAGAAAACCCACGGGGAGAACATGCAAACTCCACGCAGGGAGGACCCGGGAAACAAACCCGGGTCTACTAACTATGAGGGATCAGTGCTACCCACTGCGCCACCATGCCACCAATGGGATGAGTTCCATTTTTTTCTTCTTATTATTAGGTTTCTCAGCACTGAATTTTAAGCTTCAATTTTAACAACTCACTTGGGCTTCTGATATGAAGATGATTTAAAAAACGTCAGCCTTGGAATTAATAGATTGGAGCATTCACTGGCGAGCCAGCCTTCTTTTATCATGACTGAGCAACCCAGTAGAATGTCTCCTATAGTCCTCTGTCCTCTATTTGTATTAACAAACTAGAAAAAAAGGTCTTAAGACCAACGCTTGAAGTGGGCCGACAATCACTTGTACTCCATAACAGCACCTCCATGATTTACTGTTTGGAGTATCAGGAGTTGTTGGAGCTTTGGAACAGCTGTTTTAATAAGGCATAGATAGATAGATAGATAGATAGATAGATAGATAGATAGATAGATCCTAATTTTAGTATAGATAGATAGATAGATAGATAGATAGATTTGAAAGGTGCTATATGATAGATAGATAGATAGATTTGAAAGGTGCTATATAATAGATAAGATAGATAGATAGATAGATAGATAGATAGATTTGAAAGGTGCTATATAATAGATAGATAGATAGATAGATCCTAATTTTAGTATAGATAGATAGATAGATAGATTAGATAGATAGATAGATAGATAGATAGATAGATAGATAGATCCTAATTTTAATATAGATAGATAGATGTGAAAGGCACTATATAATAAACAGATAGATAGATTTGAAAGGCGCTATAGATAGATAGATAGATAGATAGATAGATAGATGTGAAAGGCACTATATAATAAATAGATAGATAGATAGATAGATAGATAGATAGATATGAAAGACACTATATAATAAATAGATGTGAAAGGCACTATATAATAAATAGATAGATATGAAAGGCGCTATATAATCAGCATGTAGATGGATGAAAGCAGAGCTTATTAAACAGATAAAAGTAAAGGCACTATATGATAGACAGAGAGATGTACTATCAAGGTATAATTATTGATTATTTTATAAATTATCCCCCTCATATTTTTCCTCTGGTAAAAGTTGAAGAGACCACCTATCACAGTAATTGGCACATTAAGCCCAAAGCTGATTGTTGCTGCATGTGCTCCACTTGCCCTGCTTGTGCCATGGTATCTTTGCCCCTTATAAACTCCCTGTCTCTTTTCGTTGAACTTTCCCTCTCCTTGTCTGATGCCACTGTGGTGGGCTGGTACCCTGCCTGGGGTTTGTTTCCTGCCTTGTGCCCTGTGTTGGCTGGGATTGGCTCCAGCAGACCCCCATGACCCTGTAGTTAGGATATAGCGGGTTGGATAATGGATGAGTGGATGGATGTTTGATGCCACTTTAATAAATTACAGATTTGCCACATTTAGGATGAAGACGCGTCTGCTGCTGAAGAGCTAAAAGTTCTTAAGAAGCAGAGACGTCTCCTAGTTCTCTTTTTTTTTCAGTTCGTGCTTTACAGTGCCTCATAGTGCATTTCAGGGGGTCCGTGGGGGGCTGCGATCAGAGTCCACTGGTCCCTGCCCCTGCTCATAAGACATTTAGCACCTGCTGCCTTCCGTCAATGACACGTTTAACCTTTTCCTTCCTTAAACTGTCTAAAGAGCCCCATTTTCCATCCCGCATCTGTTTCCAATAACATGTAATTATTTAAACACATACATGCCGTCTCCAATTAAATAAATACCAGCAAGTGATGCAGAAAGCCTTTTGGATTAGCAGTGTTTTTATTATGGTTGCATCCCTCCATGTTGACAGGTTTATAAATATGAAGGGAAAAATTAGGGGGTAAAGGTTGTGCTGGAGCAGGCGAGATTAAAAGAGAATGTTGATTGAAAGGAGGTCATTTGTGCTCCTTACAGCCCAGCGATCGGCCCAAGAGCTTCCACTGGTGGAGAAACAGACTTTGGACAGCTTTGCAGTCACTGGAGGAAAGAAGATGGTTCTGAATGGACACAACTTCCTTTCTGACTCCAAAGTGATCTTTGTGGAGAAGGCCCCAGGTGAGTGTGCGTCACGTTGCAATTCTGCACTCAGTGCCCAGGTTTGTCTACGAGGTTTTCTTATGTTTTTAACTCTTCAGATAGACCCATTGCTGGTTTAGTAACAGCTGCCCTCGGTCTGCTTGGAGCTGGAAACAGGGTGGGGGATTTTCTTTTTATTTCTTGTTCATCTTGGATGGAAAGGAGAAGTGACAGGTCAAGAACTTGCATATTTAAAGACTGATAAGCAGAAAATGTCAGGTTTAAATAAATACACAGAAACTGTATTAATCCCGGAGGACACTGAAGGGTTACAAAAGCATACATAAAAAAGAGCAAATATACACATAACATATAATCTTAAATATGCTAACAAGGTACAAATACACATATAGGGGGATCCAGATCTAATCATGCAATTTTCATTACGCTTTAACTTACTAAGTTTATTTCATAGAAAATCACCCGAGAAGTGTGCGAACTGACGACATGAAGAATTGCCTTCACGCCAAACTGGAATCGTCCCCGCATAAATCAGTCATCCAGATGATCTGGATCTGCATAATTAGATCTGGACCCCCCTGTATAATAAGAATCAACCTTAATAAAAGGGCAAGTGTCTGTGTGCCCAGCTGGTTGCTAATGTCATTCCAACAGATGGAGCATCACAAACATTCATAGTAATAAAAAGCCTCACATTTGTCATTCCAACAGATGGTGCATCACAATCAATCAATCAACATTTATTTATATAGCACATTTTCATACAAAAAGTGCTTTACAAAATGAAGAATAGAAAAATAGAAGACACAATAAAAAATAAACATAAGTCAACATTAATTAACATAGAATAAGTAAGGTCCGATGGCCAGGGTGGACAGAAAAAACAAAAAAAAAAAATTCCAAAGGCTGGAGAAAAAAAATAAAATCTGTAGGGATTCCAGAACAAGAGACCGTCCAGTCCCCTCTGGGCAATCTACCTAACATAAGTCAAACAGTCCTCTTTGGATTTAGGGTTTTCAATGAAGGACTTGATGATGATTCTGGCTTTCAGTCCATCAATGTTGGTGCATCATGAAGCTTTGAGTAGGTGGTGGTGGCGCAGGCAAAAGAAACAGAAGAGAGAGTTGGGGTCAGTACGGATTTTGGAGCCACCATGAATAGTTAGAGATGAACTCTGCTTTTATGAATCCCAAACCAAATGGTGTATAACAGAGTTACATGTATTGCATTTGTCATTCCAACAGAGAGCACATTCCAGACATTTGTCATAATAAAATAAATTGCACTTGTCACTCCAATAGATGGCACATCACAAACATTTTTAGTAATAAAATACATTGCTTTCGTCACTCCAATAGGTGGCGCATCACAAACATTGACACAGCTTTTACACATCCCATGCCAAATGGCATATAACAGAGACATTTGCATTGCATTTATCATCTCAACAGATGGCCATCATAAACATTAACACTGCTTTTACGAATCCCAAAGCAAATGGCGTATAGCAGAGGTGTACGCATTACATCCAGCCCTGGTCAGGGTCACTAATAACCTTCTGATGTCAGCAGATACTGGTTCTCCTTCTTTACTCATTCTCCTTGACCTGACAGCTGCTTTTGATACTTTTGATCATGATATTCTTCTTCACCGTCTGCAATACACCACTGGACTTTCAGGAACTGTTCAAAATTGGTTTACATCCTATTTGACCTGATGAACTGAATATGTCGCTCTTGGCACACCCATAATGTTACCTGTGGTGTTCCACAGGGCTCTGTGTTGGGCCCCATCCTTTTTATCATTTACCTGCTCCCCCTTGGAAGTGTCATTAGCAGACATGGTCTATCTTTCCATTGTTATGCCGATGACACTCAATTTTATCTTAGGACTACTCCCACCTCCTCTACTGTTCCTCTGCCAACATCTACACTGACTATTTGTTTGGAGGAAATAGAGGCATGGATGAGGCTCAACTTCCTTCAGCTAAACAGATCTAAAACAGAAGCCATTTTAGTTGGCACACCACACCATCTTCGTTCTTCTACCATCACCAGTATCACTTTTTCTGGTCAAAACATTCCTCTTTCTACAACTGTTACCAATTTGGGTGTTAAAATGGACTCTCGACTCACTTTTGACACCCACATTAAACATCTCTGTAAGTCATCTTTTCACCATCTCAGGAACATTGCTAAACTCCGTCCAACACTTACCCTGGCAGATGCAGAGAGGCTTGTCCATGCCTTTGTCTCGTCCAGGCTGGATTACTGTAATGCGCTCCTCATTGGGATTCCTGAGTATCCAGAGACTCCAGTACATTCAGAACAGCGCTGCCAGGATCCTGATGAGGGTGCGAAAGCATGATCACATCACTCCTATCTTGAAAACCCTTCGCTGGCTCCCTGTACCACTTAGAATAGAGTACAAGGTTTCCCTCCTTACCCATCAGTGCATCTATGGATCTGCTCCCCTGTATTTATCCCTCATACTTCCTCACGCACCCTCCGCTCTGTGCATTCTAACACTCTTCAAGTTCCCAGAACTAAGCTTAGCAGTGTCGGTGATCGGGCCTTTTCTTCTGTGGCGCCGAGGCTGTGCAATTCTCTCCCTGACTACCTGAGAGCCTCACAGTCGACTGATCCTTTCAAATTAGTTATCTTTTTAGAAAGGCATTTTGTTAAATTATTTCTATGGGTTATCTTGTTTGTTAATTTATTCTTATTTTGTAGCACTTTGAGATTGTTAAATATAAAGCGCAATATAAATAAAATGTATTATTATTATTACATTTATCATTCCAACAGACGGCATCAAAAACATTAACACTGCTTTTACGAATCCTGTCCCAAATGGCATATAACAGAGACATACAGTATGTATTGCATTTCTCATTCCAACAGATGGTGCATCACAAACACTTTAGAACATTAGAACACTCGAGACGAGAACAGGCCATTCAGCCCAACAAAGCTCGCCAGTCCTATCCACTTGTTTCCTCCAAGTCGAGTTTTGAAAGTCCCTAACGTCTTACTGTCTACCACACTACTTGGTCGCTTACTCCAAGTGTCTAGCGTTCTTTGTGTAAAGAAAAACTTCCTAATGTTTGTGCGAAATTTACCCTTAACAAGTTTCCAACTGTGTCCCCGTGTTCTTGATGAACTCAATTTAAAATACAAGTCTCGATCCACTGGACTAATTCCCTTCATAATTTTAAACACTAGACAATTTCCGGCACCGCATCCGAGTGGCAGCCTTTCCAGCAGCTCCGTATACGACTTTATCTTTTTACCTTTATATCTCTATTTTTCTCTATTTCACTGATCACTTCTACCACTTTCTTTTATGTGGAATTGCTCCCTGGACACTTTTTACACATTTTTACTATTTTACTATTTGACATGGATTTTTACACTCCGAGAATCGCCTATTCAAGTAGTCAGCTTAAAGCACTGAGAAGAAATGCTTATGCCGGTGTGGTTCCTTATTTATTAAATCGAGACGAGGTAAGAATGGCGATATCGGGCAGCTGTGATCCTGAAAGATAAAAATAAGATTAAATCGAGACAACTTGAGAGAAAATGGCGTTATAAACCGTCAGTGCCTTCTGTGATCCTGGGAAATGTAAACTCACTACCAAATAAGATCGACGAACTGGCTGTGCTGGTGAAAAATGTCTTGTGAATTTCCCCTTGGGATTAATAAAGTTATCTATCTATCTATCTATCTATCTATCTATCTATCTATCTATCTATCTATCTATCTATCTATCTATCTATCTATCTATCTATCTATCTATCTATCTATCTATCTATCATACAGTGCCTTTCATATCTATCTATCTATCTATCTATCTATCTATCTATCTATTATATAGTGCCTTTCTATCTATCTATCTATCTATCTATCTATCTATCTATCTATCTATCTATCTATCTATCTATCTATCTATCTATCTATCTATCTATCACTTCAATCAGGTCACCTCTTAATCTTCTTTTGCTTAAACTGTAAAGGCTCAGCTCTTTTAATCTTTCCTCATAATTCATCCCCTGTAGCCCTGAATCAGCCTAGTCGCTCTTCTCTGGACCTTTTCTTGTGCTGTTATGTCCTTTTTGTAGCCTGGAGACCAAAACTGCACCCAGGACTCCAGATGAGGCCTCACCAGTGCATTATAAAGGTTGAGCAGAACCTCCTGTGACTTGTACTCCACACATCAAGGCGCTATATAACCTGACATTCTGTTTGCCTTCTTAATGGCTTAATAGTAACATGCATTACATTTGTCATTCTAACAGATGGCACATCACAAACATTTGCAGTAATGCCCATCTTTCAAAAGTGTTGTCATGTCTACACGGTCTGATCAAAATTTTGTATGCAAACACCCTTAAATGAAAGTCTGCAATGTGCACATTAGTCACTTCTGAATTGTTTGATTTGTAATTTTAAACTGTGGAGGAGAGAAATAGCTCAAAGTAAATGGAGGGCACTGTACATGCAGTGTTTTGAGGACATGTTCACTGTGAAAGTTGCTATATTAAATAAAGCACATTTATTTGAATGGCATTTACTTATGTTGTCATTTTTCAGTTTTAATAATATACTTAAAAAACCTAACGATTCTGCCTGTTTGTCTAGTCCTGAAAAAGCCACGCAGTGCTTCTTGGTCGTCTGAGATCTAATGAGCAGGCACAAGTGAGCCGTGAGACGAGAATTCTGTTGTTTTGGAAGCGGGTTTCCCCAAAGTTGGCATGAGCTTTGGATTCCATAGCAAGCAAGCCATGGAAACACCCCTGCACTCCCCCGCCTTCTCCTTCCGTGCAGCCCGCCTTAGAAGAAGCAACTCTAACCACTTTGGAGCTCTGACATTTTGACTGATTAACCCTCAGCATTAGTGCGCTCCAGAGAGTCTGCAATTGACTCTCCCCTGTCCTTGTTAATGTGCCGAGAGCCTTTCGACGTTAACAGACTCAGACTGAAGGGAAGTCCCAAGAGGACGGCCACTTCAGCGGCTCAGTTAGCCGGCTAACTAACTCGATTATCTGACTGAGAAGAACACGCCGAGCATTAGGGGTCCTGTTGTCGATGTTTCATATTCATATTTAGGACAAAAGAGTTGGCACAGGATGTTCCTTATGGCTAACGTGATCTTGGCTGCCTGGGGCACTGTTAATTGTCGTCTTCTGATCAAATTACATAATTAAAAAAAAGCAGATTAACATTTAGTAATATTACAATCTTTTTAATTTTGCTCACAGTGAATGTAACAGTAAGCAGTGCCATTTCTCCCAAAGGGAATCCCTGAGCTTCTGCCATCAAATGGAAACACAAGTGCCTGCTGTCAGGCTAGCAGAACATGGCAGTAAGTCATCTAGATTCCTCCATGGAGGGGAGGATCGCACAGGTTCTGACAGGAGACTCCCTATTTCTGAACAGGGTGACAGGGAGCTGTAGCCTATGATGACAGCATCGGGCACACACTAGCAAGAAAACCCTAGGCGGGTATTGACGCACATGCCCACATTCAGGCCGATTAAGTGACATTACTGGAATAGCCAGCTTGTCTTTGGGATGTGAAAGGGAATAAGGGGGCTGGAAGTGGGGAACCAACATGGACGGAGCCAGAAAGGAATGGAAAACTGGATCACAGCAATAAGCACTGCCGTGCTGCTTTAATAAGGACAGCCATTACCGTTCATACACTTTTGGATGTGACAAAGTGTTTAGGAGGTTATAATATATTGAGACAGACAGGCTGTCCAATTACAAAGTCGTCAGGTGAAAATATTGTACTGAGAGGTGCAGGTAGGACTTCTGTTCCTATAGCAGAAGTGTAGTAAGGTGTGGATTTTGGGAGCATCAAGTTATAATACCTTTAGGAGGCCTCTTGGGTCAACCACTGCCAAAGTCGAGCAGAACGTTATATCGAGATGGACAGGTTGGCCATTGGCAAAGTTCTCTGGTGAATATGTTGTACTGAGTGTGGCAGGTAGAACTGCTGTTACTATAGCAGAAGTGTAGGAGGGTCAGGATTCTGGGAACAACAGGTTACATTACTTCTAGGAGGTCGTTTGGGTCAAGTGGTCAGGAGAATATGTTATTTTGAGAAGGTCGGGCAGGACTTCTGGGCCTATTACAAAGATATAGCATTATCAGGATTCTGGGAACAACATGATATAGAATGTTCTGGGAGCTTTTTAGTTCAACCTCTGGCAAAGTCATCAGAATAATATGATGTATTGAGATGGAGAGTTTGTCCAGTTACAAAGTGGTCAGACGAATATGTTATAATGAGAGGTACAGGTAGGACGTCTGTTCCTGTGGGAGAAGTGTAGTGGGGTCTGGATTTTGGTAGCGTCAAGTTATAATACCTTTAGGAAGCCTTTTGGGTCAACCACTGACATAGTCATCAAGAGAATATGATATTTTAAGATGGACAGATTTTCCACTGTCCAGAAGAATTTGATATATGGAGACGGACAGGCAGGACCTCTGGGGCTGTGGCGAAGATGTAGCATTTATCTGGATTCTGGGAACTACAAGATATAGCACATTCAGAAAGCTTTTGAGATCAACCACTGGCAAACTTATCAGGACAATAGGATACTTTGAGATGGACAGGTAGGACTTCGGTTCCAATAGCAGAAGTGTAGCAGGGTCAGGACTCTGGGAGCAACATGTTATACTACCTTTAGGAGGCCTTTTTGATCAACCATGAGAGTATGTTATATTGAGATGGACAGGTCTGTAAATGTCTAGTAGAAGAGGTTATGCTGAGAGCTTTATTTGGATTCTGGGAACCACTGGATATGGCACATTTAGAAAGCTTTTTGGGTCAACCACTGGCAAAGTCGTCATGAGAATATGTTCTCTTGAGAGGAGCAGGTAGGACTTCCATTCCTGTAGCAGAAGCGCAGCAATGTCTGAATTCGGAGAACAGCCGGTCATAGCAACCTTTAGGAGGCTTTTTGGGTTGACCACTGACAAAGCCTTCAGGGGAATATGATAAACTGAGATGGACAGGCACCCTGCTGCAGAGAGGCAGCCCAACACCCTGATACCACCACAGTGCTTTACGTAGAACATTTAAAATTGAACCGGTTACATTTCTCTTTTTTTAATGAACCAGTTGAGCTCAGGCAGGTGAAGTGACTTGCTTATGGTCCGTATCAGGATTTGAACCCACAACCTCAGGGTTTGAAGTCCAAAATCCAAAGCCTTAGCCTTCATGCCGCAACGCCTGTGATAATGTAGGCTGATTCTGTGACATTTCAGATCACTAAGGGCCTGAGCTTGTCCTGGCAGTATCGGGTGCAAAGCAGGAATCTCATGGCATGTACACAATCCCACAATCCCAGTCTTTTATGACGTGATGTAACTTACTCAAACCACTTCATCCAGATTCCAGCAGCAGTATGAGGCAGGACAAAACTATGGATGGGGTGCCAGTGTACCCCATGGCCCAGTTTAGATTTGCCAGTTATTCTAACGCACATGTCTTTGAGGGTGCTGTAAGGGGGACAAGGGAAAGCATGCAAACTCCACAGATCCAGGCATGAGATTTGAACCCAGAGGATTGGATCTGTGCACTAACCACTGAGCCACCATAGCTCCTCATGATCGAGAGAATGTGCAGGAATTAGCTAGTAAGACTGAACCGCTCCCTAAGCGGAGCCATCACCGGTGTGCTGCTTCTGTTTCCTTTGGAGCCAAAGGTTAGACCTTCCTTGGAAAAAAACAGAAACAAAAAGCTGGAGTTCTGCAAAACATTCAGTGACTACCGCCTTGTGGAATGGTGGCAGGCTTCATCACTGCCAGAAAATAAGGTTAAGCCGTCCATTCATTTTCCAAAATGTTTTCCAATGAACACCTTCCAGAAATACAAATCTACTTTTTAACAAGTTGCTGGCGTGTCTGTCATTCCAGAGACCTCGAAAAAAGACGAAACGGAAAGTGAACTTATTTAAGGCAAAATCTTTCATTCCTCCCCAGTTAGAGTTACAGCCCTGGTCTCGTCTGTAAAGGGGGCAACTGCAATTTTCTTTCATGTCATAATGGTCAAGACGCACCGGCGAGAAGGTCGAGTTGTTTATTTGTTAAACTCTCAACAGGGCCGCGCCGGCGCTCCCTCTGGGGTCAGGATGACAAAGGCTGCCTGTGTTTACTTGGGAGTCCAGGGCTGGAGAGCCAGTGAGTCATCCCGGAGGGAATCCCCGGAGAGGAATGTCGAAAATAAAACAAACAAACAAACAAAACGAGCACAGGTCCTTTACGATAACGACACATTCTAATTAGTCTGCACTCGGGCGCTGAGCTCACCGTGCAAAGTGTTACTTCTTGAACCATAATGTGATTTACTCCTTCGCTGTAAGGACTCGGTTCAAAAGTAATAACACTGACGGGCAGATTAAAGGAGCAGTTAAAAGCTGATTTTACAGATGATGTTACTGGCCACAATACGACGTAAGTAAAATGGTATAATATACTTGATGGTAAGGCGGTGATCAAGTTATTTCAAACGACAACACAACAACGCAACATGACAATAAAGCTATAATGCAATACTACTGATAATTCAATAATCACGTTACATTAAACAACAACACAACAGGACAATAATTGAGAATAATGATGTACTATAATATCACTGTTTATGCAATAATCACCTTATACTACACAACAAGGCAATAATCACGTGACATTAGATGGTAACACAACAGGACAACACAGCAGTACCACTATAATATAATATCTCTCTTAATACAAGAATCATCTTATATTAAACAACCAAGCAATAATAATAATATTACACTACAATGCAACCTGATAATAATGCTATTATACTGTGTAATATCACTGCCAATGCAATAATTAACTCATATTAAAAGACAACACAACACAACAACACAACATGACAATAAAGCTATAATGCAATACTACTGTTAATTCAATAATCACGTTACATTAAACAACAACACAACAGGACAATAATTGACAATAATGCTCTAATATAACAACACTGTTCATGCAATAATCACCTTACACTACACAACACGGCAATAATCACGTGACACTAAATGGTAACACAACAGGACAACACAGCAGTACTGCTATAATATATTACCAATGTTAATATAAGAATCATCTTATATTAAACAACCAAGCAATAATAATAATATTACACTACAATGCATCTTAACAATAATTCTATTATACTGTGTAATATCACTGCCAATGCAATAATTACATCGTATTAAAAGACAAGACAACACCACATGACAATAATGCTGTACTATAATCTCACTGTTAATGATATTGGGCTTTGACCGTGGAGTTCAGCTTGTGTCTCTTTAGAGGGTGTCCTGGGCTTTTTGTCATCCATTCTTTCTATCCGTCTGCCCATTCTGGGGTCAATTTTTCTCTTGCGGTTGCACCCAGGGTGGTTTGCTACCGTCTTGATAATACTTGTATCAGTTGTCACAGGAACATCAAGCTGCTTGAAGAGGGTCTTTTAGCCTTTGGCTTTGATATGCTTGTCTGTCATTTTCTTTCTGATCTCCTCACACAACTCTCTCCTTTACTTTCTCGGCTCCATGTTCAGTGTGGGACACCAAATAGCAGAGAGATGACTTTTCTCCATTGAAATCGGCCGAATGACTGAATGTACCATTGGAGACACGTGTGTGTGTGTGATACGAATTCAAGAAAACAGCGAGTTTTGGAAAATCACTAAAGATCCAGTTATTTAGGGCAGGGGTCCCCAACTCCAGACCTGGAGGGCTGCAGTGGCTGCAGGTTTTCATTCTAACCCTTTTCTTAATTAGTGCAATGTTTCTGCTGCTAATTAACTTATTTGAATTAAGTTTAACTGACTTGCTTTGTTAAGATTTGTTCCTCTGAATTGCTTCATTTCTTTCGTTAAATGGCACCCAAAGAGAAATGAAATGTGAAGTGAGTGAGCCAACAGAAGACCAACTAAGTCAGGGCCTCAAACTCCAACCAATTTCACTCCAACCAGTTGCTCAATTAGGCGCCGAGTCTTGTTGTTCATTAAACCCGTTCTTTAACTCCATGGCTTTTGCTGCTCACATTGTTCAATAGCAGAAATTTCCGAAATTGTTGATTTTCTCTTTTCTAAGAGCTCTGGTCAAATGTTTTGTGGACCTGAGCAGATCAATATTCCTTAGACCTTCACCTTTCTTTATTTTCAGATATTGTATGATGGTCACAGTTTGCTGGACATATTTTGGTTCATTTTGTATCTCATTATTATTTGGCTGCTAATTAAGGATAAAGGAACAATTGTGGGGTCTGACTCTTCAAGAGCAAGTCAATTAAAATGAATTCAAAAGAAGTTAATTAGCAGTAAAAACAGGTCACTAATTAAGAAAAGGGTTAGAATGAAAACCTGCAGCCACTGCATCCCTCCAAGACTGGAGTTGGCAGACCCCTGATTTAGGGTCTTTACTAGAGGTACCAACTAATATGTCAAATGGGCCATTTTAGAATCTCTTTCTCGAATAAGAAACACTTGATCTCTTGTCACACTTGCTTAGCTTTACTCGATGACATGTCAAAGACATGCAGGTGCACAGGGGACAATCACTTTTCAGGGGGCATGCAGCACTTGTTCAATGAGCTGTTAGGGGACCAACACATTTGTCCACGGCTGTACTAAGACCAGAGCAGTATGAGATCATGCCAGGCTGCTAGCAAAAAGCGACTAACCAATTGTGTTCTTTTGGCCTCCACCAAAATGGCCAGTGGAACAAATGCTAAAAAATAAAAATACAACTCAGATCATGACATAGGGGATAGTGGGAGGAAAACCAAGAGAAGGAGAAGAAAACGCACAAAGATGAGGGGACAGCATAAAAACTACCCGGCAATAATTACACTATGGGCACTTGCCCTTGTGCCAGGCTTAAATTTAGCAACTAACATTTCTTGTGCGCCATTTCTTAAAAGCTGCTCCTCAGGAAGTAAGTGTTTACTGCTGCTTCATTTATAGCTTCTCCTTCTCCTTCTTCTCCGTCTCCGTCTCGCTTGCTCTTCTTGGCACAAACACTTTTTTTTTTCGCATGGGCATGTTTATTCACATTTTTCTGCATGTGAGTTTTTGTATGGGGTGGGTGTGAAGGGAAAGCCTCAGTGTGACTCAGACAAAAGGGAATTCCCTCCTGATTGGGAACAGTTTTACATCTGGACTGATTGGACAGCTGCCTGGGCCTCTTAAGGAGCAGCCTGAACTTGCACTAACAGTAAACAGCCTGACGGGACTGAGCGACGGGCAGCACCATCGCTATTCTTCACCGGAGCCTCCTTTGTTTTGGACTTTTTTTTTTTTTTGTAAATGAGGTGTCTTATTTCTTTAAGATCAACAATAATTGGCCATGCAGGGGAAGATGTCAAGATGAGAAAGACATCCTCAGACAGGAAGGATTTTTCTTGGCGGCGATGCTGAGTCCCTACAATTCACGTCGAATTGAAAAGATTAGAGTAATGAGCGTCTGCCAGGTGGTGCCTGCATTTACTGAGAAATGTAAAGTTCACTTCAAGTGTGCAAAAATGCATACATTCACATCTCTTTGTATATCTATATTCATAATATATATACTGTATATATATATATATATATATATATTAATATCTATCTATCTATTTATCCAGAGTGCCGATCACATCTATCTATGTACTATATGGTGCCTTTCATATCTATCTATCTATCTATCTATCTATCTGTCTATCTATCTATCTATCTATCTATTATTATCTATCTATATAGTGCCTTTCACTATCTATCTATCTATCTATCTATCTATCTATCTATCTATCTATTTTATAATGCCTTTCACTATCTATCTATCTATCTATCTATCTATCTATCTATCTATCTATCTATCTATCTATCTATCTATCTATATCTATCTATCTATCTATTCTAGTGCCTTTCACATCTATCTATCTATCTATCTATCTATCTATCTATCTATCTATCTATTTTATAATGCCTTTCACATCTATCTATCTATCTATCTATCTATCTATCTATCTATCTATCTATCTATCTATCTATCTATCTATCTAATGTATATAATGCCTTTCACATCTATCTATCTATCTATCTATCTATCTATCTATCTATCTATCTATCTATCTATATATTTTTTTGTTTTGTTTTTAAAAGTTCTTCCAAATTAAGACGTGAATTTCTAGTTTATGGAAGGATTTTTTCCATTTCAAAATTGTTGCTTTACACACATGTGACAAGTTAATGAAGGCCATTTCTGTGAGTTCTTTGTTTATTTATTTATTTTTATTTTTTTTTATTATTTTATGAATATGGTGTCACACAATGCCACTGGCAGGCAAGCCCCCTAATCATCCCCAGTCTCTACCCCTTCACCACCTAATAGCTCATGTGTGGTGAGAGTACTGGCATCAAAATGGCTGCCGCCATGTAGCATCCAGGTGGATGCTACACGTTAGTTGTGATTGAAGTGGCCCCCCACTCATTGCAGCAGTAGTGACAAAGTGCTATATAAATGTAAAGAACTATTATTATTATTATTATTATTATTATTATTATTGCTACCCAACGACTCACTCCAAGTAGTCTGCGATAAGATCACACAGTGAGCACAATGAGTGCTCATTCAGAGCTACAATGCATACAATTCACTGAAGAATAAGGAACGCAGGGGCTTTGGACCTCACAAAGAGGAGAGAAGCTCATCTGTCTGATGTCTCGTGTTTTACGTACCACGACAGAATGGACAAAAGAAATTAAAGGCAGAGATGGCACCTGCACTCGCCATACCTGTTTACCCATCAGGCAGCACACTTATTGCCTATTACGAAAATGGAAGGCTCACATAGAGTCACTAAATTTGACACGCCCAGCAATTTTTATCAGTCGTTTAAACTAACGGGGTCCAGCATTTGGGATCAGAAACCCGCAGTCGGCACATCTGACGTCCCCCAGTGATTAGAAGTCACGTAATATAACATCAAGGTACACTGGCTCCATGAATGAATGATCCCTGCAATGGACTGGCACAGTGCCCGGGGTTGGTTCCTGGCTTGCACCAGATGCTGCTGGAGCAGGCCGCAGCCCCTCTGCCTGAACTGGATTAAGCAGGTTTGAGAATGTTTGTAGTGGCATAAAATAACATTTGCAGTCTCATTTGGTCAGAAGGCTCTGTAGAGTTGAGGTTTTCCTCTGTTGGCAGTATGGTGCGTTTTGTTCTTGTCTCTTGATTGATTTGTAAAATTTTGTGTAATCTCACTCATTGATTGATGAGTACACTGATACACTGATTGATTCATTCATTCCGATACGTTTCCTGCATGTTACATTAAGCTGCTTTTCTTCTTAATCGTCTTTTAACATCTGGCAACTGACCCAAGGTAAAGCCTGAAGGCCAGTGAACACAGAAATGCTCTGAGTAAGCATGTAGGTATGACGTGGGTGAGCTGGACAAGATGTGATTTATGGTCAGAGTGGTCGTTTGCTTTGAAGAATGAGTCCTTGCATTGTAATGCACCCGACTGTCATGGCAGTGCCCCTACAGAGCGTGACTCACGCCTCACGACTCACAGAGGTGAACTTACTCAAGGGGGCAAGAATCTCTGTTAGCCAGACTTACTCATGAAGTGAGGACATGTCAGACAGCCATTTGTCAATTCCTCACCTGAGCTCCGACTGCAGCCTGGGTGTTGTTTGCGTGGAGTATGAATGTTCTCCCTCATTCTGCGTGAGAGAAGTGACAGGCGAACGTCCAGGATTCGGAGATCCATCTGGGAAAATCGAAAAAAGTATATTTGCCAGGTCCAGATGTTAAAAGTAAGGTTGAATGATTTGTGAGCACGTCACGCCGCCTTTTGATTGTTCCTCCTCAGAGGTGGTCTAATGAGTGACAGTCTTTATCCGGTCTGTGTCGTCCTCATGCCCTGAATGACTGGAAGGGGCAGAGCACACTTGATTCCCAGAATTCACGTCCACGATCGCTTCTCTTCCAGACAACAGGGGGAAATAGAGATGGGGTTACTGACTGTCATTTGTCTCTTTCTCTCTAATTCTTTGCACTTTCACTGTGACCCCATGCTCACCAGGCTTGCATGGAGTACTATAGTATCTTATAAAAAAACGTCTACGCATGAAACAGATCCCCCACAAAGTACACATTACTAATCCTTGCAGCTGTGGAAATCCCAGAGAACCCCATGGAGCCCAACGGAGGAGTCACTGACCTGAAGTCATCATCCTCCCCTGTTCCTCAATTACATTGGACTTCTGGTCAGGTAAGGAGCTTTGGTCCATCCCTGCTGGGTCACCAGCATATTTACTCCAAGGTTGTCAGCTCCTGCCAACCACCTGGTACCTTTCTTCTTGACCATTCAGTACAGCAGCATCCCATCCAAGTAATGAACCATGCACTATCCCAGTCTGGATGCCAGACCATCCTTTACAATATATATATATATATATACTGTATATACTGTATGCACATGGACTTTATGGACACCCTGTATATATATATATATATATATATATATATATATATATATATATATATATATATATATATATATATCCCAGTATGGATGCCATATATATATATATATATATATATATATATATATATATACTGTATATATATATATATACATATATATATATATATATATATATATATATATATATATATATATATCCATCCATTATCCAACATGCTATATCCTAACTACATGGTCGCAGGGATCTGCTGGATCCAATCCCAGCCAACACATATATATATACAGTATATACCAGTGACGGCACACTGCTATAACGATAACGTCCAGTGAATCCATTTGACTTGAGCATTCCTAGTTTTTCTCCTCTTTTTCTGTACGTTTAGCATTCATTTGCTTAGAGGTTGATGCGCTTGTTGTTTCCTGAGCAGCTCTTCTTCTCTCCACCCTAGTGACCCGCTTCCTCTCTTCTTCCATCGGCACATTTTTGCGTTAAAACTGATTAAGTCGGTGTTTGTGTTGCAACTACTTAGTATGTTTTCCTTAATTTTTCACTTAAGCTGGCACTTAAGTCTTCAATCTGCCTCAAGAATGATTTAAGATATGAAGAGAGAGGGGAAGTGACGGTGAAGGTGGTAGGAAGGAAAACGGCACCCATACGCATACGCCGCCCTGCTGGTCGCTGCCGAGAGTTGATTCTACAATAAAATAAAATAAAAATAAAAAAAGGAATAACCTTGGAGGTCAATCATCACCCCGAAAGCGGATAGTAGACATGACATAGTATCCATCCATCCATTTTCTAACCCGCTGAATCCGAATACAGGGTCACGGGGGTCTGCTGGAGCCAATCCCAGCCAACACAGGGCAGGAACCAATCCTGGGCAGGGTGCCAACCCACCGCAGGACACACACAAACACACCCACACACCAGGGCCAATGTAGAATCGCCAATCCACCTAACCTGCATGTCTTTGGATCGTGGGAGGAAACCGGACGCCGGAGGAAACCCCGCAGACACGGGTAGAACATGCAAACTCCACGCAGGGAGGACCCGGAAGCGAACCCGGGTCTCCTAACTGCGAGGCAGCAGCGCTACCACTGCGCCACCGTGCCGCCCTTGACATAGTATATGTGTACCAAATTTCAGGTCAATAGTCCAAAACGGTTTGTGAACTACAGGCGATTTAAAATCCTGGACAGACAAACGGACAGCCACGGTAGCGTATTCTATAAGAAGATATGTCTCTCTCTCTCTCTCTCTCTCTATATATATATATATATATATATATATATATATATATATATATATATATATATACGAGGTGTGATCACAAAACATGTTGAATGTTTTAAAAAAGAAACGTTTATTGCAGTAAAAGATTTACAACTACTAGTCACCCTCAAAATACTCTCCTCCACTTTGAGTGCACTTATCCCAACACTCCTGCCACTTTGCGAAGCAGTTCTGGGAGTTTTCTTTCGAGAGCGTCTTTAGTTGGGCTGTCGTGGCTTCATGGATGTCCTCCATGGATTGAAATCGTTTGCCTTTCACGGTCATTTTCAATTTAGGGAACAGCCGGAAGTCGTACGGTGCCAGATCCGGCGAATAAGGTGGATGCGGACACAGCGTAATGTTTTTATTTGACAGAAATTGTCGTCCTGGAAGGGATGTGTGACAAGGAGCGTTGTCATGATGAGGAATGAAACCGCTTCAACGTTTTCCTCAGTTATTGATGTTGAAGCACGTCCTGATCTTTTCTCGTCTGCAACCGAGTCAGATCCATTACGAAATTGATCAAACCACTTGAAAACAGTCTTAATTGTCAGTGCAGTGTCACCATAAACTGATTTTAACATCTGATGGGTTTCCTTAGCTTTTTGCAATTTAAAACAAAATTTCATGTTAATGAGTTGCCCGATATCCGTTATTAATGACAAACTTGAAAAACACACTTGAACTCAACAGTGGTTCACAAACGACTGACAGTATCAAACGAGTTGAAACTTCTCACCAGCTAGGCTCTAGGATGGACCTGTCAGAACCTCCATTGAATTGTTTTGTGTTGCTTATGGATGGTGCACGGTGGCACAGTGGTAGTGCTGCTGCCTCACAGTTAGGAGACCCAGGTTCAATTCCCAGGTCCTCCCTACGTGGAGTTTGCGTGTTCTCCCCGTGTCTGTGCAAGGTTTCCTCCCACAGTCCAAAGACATGCAGGTTAGGTGCATTGGCGATCCTAAATTGTGCTTGGTGTGTATGTGAGTGCGAGAGCCCTGAGGTGGGCTAACGGGGGTTTGTTTCCTGCCTTGCACCCTGTGCTGACTGGGATTGGCTCCAGCAGACCCCTGTAGTTAGGAAATAGCGGGTTGGATAATGGATGGATGGATAAATACAGGGGTGGGCCAAAGTAGATTTATAGTTGTGGGTACTCAAGGCTGGCAATTTGAGCACTTATGAGATTGTACCTACTGTAAGTGCACTGTGCCATTGTGACATTCTTTTGAGTTAATAAAGGCAATTAAGCTAATGAGTTAATAAAGCTGTTGTAATAATAACAACCTGCACGTCTTTTTCCATTCAAACAACTATAAACCTACTTTTGCCCACCCCTGTGTAAATATATATATTTATACAATACTTGGCTGAGTGTTCAGCATACTTACAACATGTGGGTAGAAACTATCTAGATTAAATGAACAACTCTAAACTTGCCCACTGTGTAAGTGTGGGTGAGGACGTTCTGAGACCGGCTGGCATACTTGGCACCCTGTCCATTACTGGTTACACCCTGAGCTGTCAGGATTGGCTCCACCCCATTTGACGCCTGAATCAGATCAAACAGACTGGAGAATGTTGTGTTGTAAATGAAGAAGGAACTGTGCGTAGTTTCAGCTTTAGAGGACGATTATTAATAACCTAGAAGCAGGAACATCACTTGACGAAAATCTTTATTTTATATTGGATGAAGAGTAGCCTACATGTCATTTTTGTGAACAGAAAAACTGGGGGCACTAAACTGAAATGTTACCGTTTCAGATACAGAATGGAGATAAACAAATGGGGCACTCCTGATAAATAAAGGCTTTTATTGGAGGAGAAGAAGCAGATGGTAAAGAGATTGAAATAGAATATAAGAATAAGCCGTCAAGTCCGAGTCCGTGTGTGTGTGTTTTTTCCTTTTAGCTAACAGAAATGCAACACGCCTTTAAAAACTCGCAGTCAGTCCTATACGGAAAAAGAAACGAGAGGAGCTCATTAATGGCGGGTGACACCGCTCTTATGTGGCACAGACGAGGGGTAGATGAGTCCTCATATTACGTCTGGAGAACCAAGAGGGAATCTCGCCGCCCCCGCGCTGGGAAACACTCCAAGAGGGAAACCTTAGACCACTACGTCAACCTCCCGGAGTAAACATGTTTTGCAGGATTTATTTATTTATTTTTTTTGAAGCAGATAAAAATGAAGGAGGGAGATGGAACAATTTGTCGGGGGTCCCTGTTTAGGAAAACAAACAAACAAAAAGAAATACTACCTTTTCCAAGAAAGAAAGATGGACGGAAGAAGTGGAGTGTTTGCAGGATTTGTGTGGGATACCTTTTCATGCCATGCCAGCGTACGCCAGAGGACTGATCACCACAAAATGTTCCGTTGGCTCTCGGTAACATCTGCAGAATGCTTCTAATTCTACACTCGGAGGCAACTCCCCCTCCGCCTTGGCCGTCACCCAGCTCGCGTAGACGAGCCCCATTTCTCCTACCTTCCTTAATACAAATAATTATCCCCATAGACATAACATCAAGTAGCTGCAGACATGTTGGAGTGCCCGGTTAATGGTTGCCTGTGGCTAACAGAAAATATACAATTTCTGGTATTTCTCATATCTGCGTATATCTCAAAAGGAAATCAACCAGCTGCTTGTGATTTTAATTGCTGTAAGATGTCGAAAATATAGCTTAGTGCTGGATAAACAAAACAGAGCCGCGGTGAAGGGTATAATATCGGCTTCCCAGTGATCTAGGGAGCTGCGCGTCCTAAGAAGATGGGAGTCTTGAGCCCCTGTTTACATATCAGCTTTGTTCATTTTCGGCTTACAGCTCTCCTCAACCCAGCCAGCCATTTACTGTTTCCCTTTATGCGAATGTTGTGCGCAGCGTGGTGGCTCCACTTCTGAAAATTCTTATTCTTAATTCTTAATTAAATGAGCTGAATATTCATTTCATTTCAATGTTCCATGAATTTGAACCACTTAGAGTGCTAAAACTGACCCCAAAACCAGAAGAAGACCTGGATGCCCCGAGGTACCAAAGAAGAGTGACTCACTAATGTACAGTGGAGTATCAGGACAATGTTATAAAATGTGTCTCTAAGGGTCGGCCTACACGTTGATGCTCCTGTGTGTCCCGTGGGGGTGGCCTGTCACCCTCCTCACACTTACCAACAACCCTTATTGTTGGGATTTGTGTATTGTATTCATTTTATTGTTGCTTTTCTGAAGAGTTTCTCCGACTTCTTGATGGCTAATCCAGGGTTTCCAAACTTTGGGAATCCATTTTGAAGAAGATCTAAATGTTTACCGTCTTTTCACGTCGCTATTTTGGATGTTGACAGGCGGTGCTATTTTGAGGAATTTGCATCGGTCGTCGTCAACATAACAACCTACACTCGTTCACTCACTTTGAGGGGATTTCCAAGACGAGGAATCTCATTCTAAAATTAGCCTTTTGAATCATTGCTTAGTTTTTATTGTATTTTATTTTGCACCTCCATCAGTGCCATTTTGGTTGTTTACAGACAACACTATTTGTTTCCTCCATCGTTAAATCACTACCGCGCTGTTAGGGACGGGTCATTGAAATGGTACCTTTGTATACGACATAAAATATTTAAAATGAAGAAATTCATGACATTAGCACAAGCGAGTAGGGGGTATCCTCACATCTCTTTTGGAAGTGTTATGCATCCTCCCGACCATGAGAGGGAGCTCTTGCTGACTCCTTACCCCTTTTTCACAATCGTGACCTCCTAATTACGATACGATGGATTTATAGATCCTTTTTTCGGGCATTTCCTCATCCGAGTTTACGGATACAGAATCCTTTTGTGGAACACAGTTACTCTTCGCTGTGAATTCTCTGTAGTCGTCTTGGTACTCATCCATCACTTGCTATCATTCACCTTTCTTTTTTTGCCTCTCATTTTTGTTCTGATGCTCAAATTCGAGATTTTTCAGGTTTCGACCTTTTGCTTTATGACTACATCTTCTGATCCTACTCAATAAGAAAAATATATATTTATTTAGTTTATTTCTTTGAAGAAGATGTAAATGTTTACCGTCTTTTCATGTCGCTATTTTGGATGTTAACAGGTCGTGCTATTTTGTGTAATTTGCTTTGGTCGTCGTCAACATAACAACCTACACACGTTACTCTCATTCACTCATTTTGGGGGGGTTTTCAAGATGAGGAATCTCATTCTAAAATTCTTTTTATTTTGCACCTTCATCACTGCCATTTTGTTTGTTTACAGACAACACTATTTGTTTATTCCATTGTTAAATCAGTACCGGCGCTGTTAGGGACAGGTCACAGAAACTGTACATTTGTATACGACATAAAATATTTAAAACAAACGATTTCATGACATTGGCACAGGCAAGTATGGAGCATCCTCAGGGCTCCTTTGGAAGTGTTATGCATCCTCCCGACCATGAGAGGGCACTCTTGCTAACTCCTTCCCCTTTTTTCACCGTCGAGACCTCCTAATTACGATACAATGGGTTTATAGCTCCTCCTTTTGGGTATTTCCTCATCCGAGTTTACGGATACAGAATCCTTTTGTGGAACACAGTTATTCTTCACTGTGAATTCTCTGTAGTCTTCTTGGAACTCATCCATCACTTGCTATCGTTCGACTTCCATTTTTATATCTCTCTTTTTTGTACTGATGCTCCATTTCATGATCTTTCAGGTTTCGTCTCTTTGCTTTCCGAACACATCTTCTGATCCTGCTCAATAAGAAAAATATTCTTGCTTGTTTCGCAATTACAGCACATTTGTATTTTTATAAGAATGCACCTAAAACAGGATAGATGGTAGTTCTACTTTCTACTTTTTTACTAAAAAATTAATTAATCCATTTTGATAGATGCTGGTGTTGTGGTTTCCCCGAGTCCTCAATTCAGATCCCTGCTTGGTTACCATCTGTGCAGAACGCCCATGTTGATTTTCGTCCCCAGTGACTCCCCACACGTTGTGCTAACTGGTGACTCAGTTGAGTAAGTGTGCGTCCTGTGATGTGTAGGCACCCGACTCTGAATTTATTCCCCAATTTTCTTCAATCGCCACTGCCTAAGCAGGTTAGAAAATCAATGGATGGCCTCGTTCAGTTTAGCCGTGAAAAAGATGAGGCCGACGGCTGAGTGGCTGGCTTAGCGCTGACCCACGCAACACCCTCGGAGTCCCCGAGTGATTTTTCTCCACCTAATTATTTCTTTATTCAGCTGTACTTTTCTGGCTATGTCATTTTTTTACCCGGAAAAGAAATGGTTTTTTTTTAAGCGAACTGTTGCCTGGAAAGCAAAAAAGAAATTTGTGTCTGGACATTCTGAAAATGAATTATCTGTTACAAGGTGCAGAATTAACCATTTCCCATTTTTCACAGCACTCAGAAGTTCAAGTTTTATTTGCCCATACAGTAGAACTATTATTTAAATGTGTCTCTAACAATAAAAACAAATATATTAGAAATAGGGCTAACATCCTGGAAAGTTTAGTTCGGCACAGAAAGGTTAAGGTTGAGAGAAGATTAAAAATCGAAGGAGTGCTGACCCTCTCAACACCAGTAAGTCCAGTATAAAACCCATCCATCCATTTTCTAACCCGCTGAATCCAAATACAGGGTCACGGGGGTCTGCTGGAGCCAATCCCAGCCAACACAGGGCACAAGGCAGGAACCAATCCTGGGCAGGGTGCCAACCCACCGCAGGACACACACAAACACACCAAGCACACACTAGGGCCAATTTAGAGTCACCAATCCACCTAACCTGCATGTCTTTGGACTGTGGGAGGAAACCGGATTGCCTGGAGGAAACCCACACAGACACGGGGAGAACATGCAAACTCCACGCAGGGAGGACCCGGGAAGCGAACCCAGGTTTCCTAACTGCGAGGCAGCCGCGCTACCACTGCGCCACCGTGCCGCCCAGTATAAAACCCATCTCACTTAAACCTTCAATGGGAAATGGCTACCATATTAAAAATCCATCCATCCATCCATTGTCTAACCCGCTGAATCCGAATACAGGGTCACGGGGGTCTGCTGGAGCCAATCCCAGCCAACACAGGGCACAAGGCAGGAACCAATCCAGGGCAGGGTGCCAACCCACCGCAGGACACACACAAACACACCAAGGCCAATTTAGAATCACCAATCCACCTAACCTGCATGTCTTTGGATTGTGGGAGGAAACCCACGCAGACACGGGGAGAACATGCAAACTCCACGCAGGGAGGACCTGGGAAGCGAACCCAGGTTTCCTAACTGCGAGGCAGCCGCGCTACCACTGCGCCACCGTGCCGCCCAGTATAAAACCCATCTCACTTAAACCTTCAATGGGAAATGGCTACCATATTAAAAATCGTTTTTGAAAATCAATAAATTAAGCTGGTGGCATATTACACAACTTCTAGACTGAGGGTACATCAAACTTAATAGCTGTAGTTGCTGATCGCGTCTAGCAACTTGCAACTGCAAGGAATGACAAATTATTTATTTATTTATTTTTATTAATTTTATTGCACTCCATACAAAGCAATCAAGTTTTTACAAAAAGAAAAATAGAGTCAAGAACAGATCGATCCCCACCCTTGAGAGAGAGCAAGCCAAACGGCATAAAAATGTTACAGCTTTTAAACATACCTAAATTAATAAATTCTCTATGCTTCATGAACTTATTTTTAAAATATTACTGATTAGATTCTGCCATGTTTTGAAAAAGGTCCTCTAACTGAGTATTTGATTTTTTCCAATTTCAAATAATATAACACATCGGTTTCCCACTGACTTAAAAGAGGAGAGTTTGGGTTCTTCCAGTTTATCAGAATGAGTCTGCGTGCCAAGAGTGTAGTGAATGCAATCACAATTTGTTTGTCTTTCTCCACTTTAAGCCTGAGAATGACAAATTAAAACCCCCTGACGGTTTCTCAGCCTCATTTTCTTCATCTTAGCGTGTTGGAGACAATTGTGCCACGCTCTTGTGACCGCCGGTCATGTAGTCTGACATCCCATGAGAGCTGACAGGCAATGGATGTCACCCGGAAGTACAATGCATGGAATTCGACTAACTAGGAATAATGAACCAGGGTGTTTCAGAGGCTCGTCTGTCTATTGTCTTGTGTTGGATGGAGGAAAGGGCTGAAATTAGGAGCTGAGCTCGTCGAACCTGCAAACCCTTGGCATGGGCACCGGCTCTATCAGGTAGTGTCTGTCAGAAAAGAAGGCGAGCTTGAAATCAAGCTGTGCTAGAAAGTCTTCACACAGTCATTTGATTTGCCCAGGGAGATCTAGTCATGTAATCTGACATGACCTGGCAAAAAGATTCAGCAACTGCCATCATCAAACCCATCATCCCCTCCGAGAAGAAGTCATGTAGTGTGACGTCAGCTTCAGATGACTCCGTGATGACTTTCCGGCACAGTTTTAACATATCTGAAATATTATGAGCTCACCACCTTTATTTGACAACTATGGCTGAGCTGGTGCTTGCTTGAATGCTTTCCAGGTATGGTGGATACAGCAATAATCTCAGACTGGTTGGACCGAGTTGCTGGGTATGTCAGACTAAATGCCTGGAGGTGACAAGAGCATGAGAGGACTGCCTCCGACTCACTAAGATGATGTAAATAAAATTTGCGACTGAAAGTCTATGGAAAAAGTCGTGGAACATGACAAGGCCTTTATGTTTCAAAGCACCAGCCACTAAGTACCAGTCCAGCCTGGTAGGCCCATGAAGCCGAGACGCCATGGAGCTCTCATTTGAAGTGTTTGACTGATCACAAAACACAGAAAGAGCCTCACGAGAGAGCAGCTCGGTTTGATTTTAAATGCAGACGGGTGACTGTGACTGTGATTGTGTGCACAGTTCTGCAGTAATGGAGGAGCTCCAGTAGCACTTCTTGTCAAACTTCTGTTGAATAATTCATCTAAAACACCTCAAAGCTAATTTTTCAGAAGGGGGATGTGCAGCATTGTTCATAATGGCCAGCATTCTCTCCTCCACTACTACCGCCAGCAGATCCAAAAGGTGTCCCATAGCTAAAAACAAGGTTAAGGTTATTTCCATGCTAGAAAAGCAAAGTTAAAGATGTAATGTTTCGGCTGTATCGCCTTCACCAGGTGTACAACTGACAAGGTAACATATACAGGAGGGGACAAAGCTGGGGCTGGTGTAAGAAGACAAGGTGGGAGTAGATCAGATGAAGGTGAAGCGAGATATTAAAAAGTGAGTCAGTCATCAAGACCTGGAGGAATATGTGATCCGGCCGGGAATGAACTTAGCGTCTTCTTCTGCTTTTCTTGGAAAAGTGTCTTTGAAGTCCTGTGAAAGAACACACAACAGAGGGATCAGTATGGCTGTGACCAAGAGGCGTTAACTGTTCTACTGTCGGTTTTGTATGGCCTTTGACTTTAAGGGCTTGAGCGTGCTCCCTGAAGCTCTCTGCTTCACCTGTGTAGATGGATGGACACGTCCTAAAAGAAATACGATTTTTAGACTAACATCGAAAAATCAAATTCAAGGGGACTGTTGGTGACACAGCGGCTTCTATCGCAGCTCAGAGGTGAGGAATGTGTCTCCCCTCTGTGGACAAGAAGTTTTTGCCTAAGTTACTTGGTCAATGGAAGGAGATCAAGGAAGTTGTAGCCGTGTTTTCCCAAAATTTCCAAAGTTCAGCAGCTCTAGCATACAAAATGGGATTCAGCAAAAGCCAGACGCGTCGAAATGATTCCACAGACGAAATATCTTCGTTTTTAAATGCTTTAGTAAAAATTCACAGTAAAACAGTTCACACAAAAAAAGAGAAAATTGATAAAGCAAAACAAAAAAAAGAAAAGTTCGGTTTAAAGCTTAAAATTCTTCTTTCATGTCTTTAAGTTTGCTTATTCAGGGAAACCATCTCTAAACGTTTCTGAACCATTTCAAGACGGTCAGAAAACTGTACGCCTATCCCATTTCTAAGTTGAAAAACGGGTCTTTTAAGTCGCTGTGAACTGGGACCTGTTCTAAACAACAACTGACTCAGTTATCACAAGAGCAAGAAAGTTCTACCTCATACTAATGTACAGGGAAAAAGACGACACCATTGTCTATAACTATGAAAGAAATTTATATTCTATTCAAATTAAGCAAACACTAATACGGGTTTAACTCAAAGCTTTAACTTTCTAAGATTGGCTCTTACAGAAGTGTTAGGAAGAAGGGCTCCAGTGGAAAGATTGGGAGAAAGAGAAGGAGAGAGTGTTAGGGAATGGGAAGAGAAGTGGGGTACGGGTTTCAATATTGGGGTTCCTCTTACAAGTTCTGCTCCTGGCATGATTGACGGCCACGTCCACAAGATGTAAAGTCCCATAGTTGACTGAGCCTGCCTTTTTAACCAGCTTGTTGGGTCGGCGGAGCTCTTGAAGAAACCGCAGTGTATGCGTACTCGACTGGATCTTATTTGGATGGCTAGGGCTGGGGAGCTTTGATCGGCTGAATGTTCTGTACTCATCTAGCGTGTTTTAATGTTCTAATGTGATGAAATCGCCTTGCTATCACACAATTATAGAATATGTAAAAGATGTCACCACCCACCTTACGGCAGAGAGTCGTGCTAGTATTGCAAAAGTCGATAGGCAGTTCCTTAGTTTTGCCGATATTTGAATGTTTTGTTCTCGTCTTCTTCTTCTTTTGGCTGCTCCCATTAGCGGTTGCCACAGCAGATCATCTTCTTCCATATCTTTCTATCCTCTGCATTTTGTTCTGTTACACCCATCACCTGCATGTCCTCTCTCCGCACATCCACAAACTTTCTCTTAGGCCTTCCTCTTCTCCTCTTATCTAACAGCTCTATCCATAGCATCCTTCTCCTAATATACCCCTCATCTCTCCTCTGCACATGTCCAAACCAACACAATCTCGCCTCTCTGACTTTGTCTTCTAACCGTCCCACCTGAGCTGACCCTCTAATGTCCTCATTTCTAATCCTGTCCATCCTCTTCACACCCAATGCAAATCTTAACATCTTTAACTCTGCCACCTCCAGCTCTGTCTCTTGATTTCTGGTCAGTGTCACCGTCTCCAACCCATATAACATAGCTGGTCTCACTACCGTCCTGTAGACCTTCCCTTTCACTCTTGCTGATACCCATCTGTCACAAATCACTCCTGACACTCTTCTCCACCCACTCCACCCTGCCTGCACTCTCTTCTTCACCTCTCTTCGACACTTCCCATTACTCTGTACTGTTGATCCCAAGTATTTAAACTCATCCTCACCATTCCACTGACCCTCCTCTCATTCACACACATGTATTCGGTTTTGTTCCCTAACCTTCATTCCTCTCCTCTCTAGAGCAGATCTCCACCTTTCCAGGGCCTCCTCAACCTGCTCCCTACTATCGCTACAGATCACAATGCAGCGTATTCTTATGTTGTAATGTGATGAAATCGCCTTGCTATAATACAATTATAGAACATGTAAAAGATGTCACTACCCACATTACGGCAGAGAGTCACGCTGCTACGGCAAAAGTCAATAGGCAGTTCCTTAGTTTTGCTGATGTTTGAATGTTCTGTTCTCATCTTCTTCTTCTTTCGGCTGCTCCCATTAGGGGTTGCCACAGTGGATCATCTTCTTCCATATCTTCCTGTCCTCTTCATCTTGTTCTGTCACACCCATCACCTGCATGTCCTCTCTCACCGCATCCATAAACCTTCTCTTAGGCCTTCCTCTTCTCCTCTTCCCTGGCAGCTCTATCCTTAGCACCCTTCTCCCAATATACCCAGCATCTTTCCTCTGCACATGTCCAAACCAACACAATCTCGCCTCTCTGACTTTGTCTCCCAACCATCCAACCTGAGCTGACCCTCTAATGTCCTCATTTCTAATCCTGTCCATCCTCTTCACACCCAATGCAAATCTTAGCATCTTTAACTCTGCCACCACCAGCTCTGTCTCCTGCTTTCTGGTCAGTGCCACCGTCTCCAGCCCATATAACGTAGCTGGTCTCACTACCGTCCTGTAGACCTTTCACTCTTACTGATACCCGTCTGTCACAAATCACTCCTGACACTCTTCTCCACCCATTCCACCCTGCCTGCACACTCTTCTTCACCTCTCTTCCACAATCCCCATTACTCTGTACTGTTGATCCGTGTATTTAAACTCATCCACCTTCACCAACTCTACTCCTGCATCCTCACCAGTCCACTGACCTCCCTCTCATTTACACACATGTGTTCTGTCCTGGTGGTCCTATTGACCTTCATTCCTCTCCTCTCTAGAGCAGATCTCCACCTCTCCAGGGTCTTCTCAACCGGCTCCCTACTGTCGCTACAGATCACAATGTAGTGTGTTCTAATGTTCTAATGTGATGAAATCGCCTTGCTATCACACAATTATAGAATATGTAAAAGATGTCACCACCCACCTTACGGCAGAGAGTCGCTAGTATTGCAAAAGTCGATAGGCAGTTCCTTAGTTTTGCCGATATTTGAATGTTTTGTTCTCGTCTTCTTCTTCTTTTGGCTGCTCCCATTAGCGGTTGCCACAGCAGATCATCTTCTTCCATATCTTTCTATCCTCTGCATTTTGTTCTGTTACACCCATCACCTGCATGTCCTCTCTCCGCACATCCACAAACTTTCTCTTAGGCCTTCCTCTTCTCCTCTTATCTAACAGCTCTATCCATAGCATCCTTCTCCTAATATACCCCTCATCTCTCCTCTGCACATGTCCAAACCAACACAATCTCGCCTCTCTGACTTTGTCTTCTAACCGTCCCACCTGAGCTGACCCTCTAATGTCCTCATTTCTAATCCTGTCCATCCTCTTCACACCCAATGCAAATCTTAACATCTTTAACTCTGCCACCTCCAGCTCTGTCTCTTGATTTCTGGTCAGTGTCACCGTCTCCAACCCATATAACATAGCTGGTCTCACTACCGTCCTGTAGACCTTCCCTTTCACTCTTGCTGATACCCATCTGTCACAAATCACTCCTGACACTCTTCTCCACCCACTCCACCCTGCCTGCACTCTCTTCTTCACCTCTCTTCGACACTTCCCATTACTCTGTACTGTTGATCCCAAGTATTTAAACTCATCCTCACCATTCCACTGACCCTCCTCTCATTCACACACATGTATTCGGTTTTGTTCCCTAACCTTCATTCCTCTCCTCTCTAGAGCAGATCTCCACCTTTCCAGGGCCTCCTCAACCTGCTCCCTACTATCGCTACAGATCACAATGCAGCGTATTCTTATGTTGTAATGTGATGAAATCGCCTTGCTATAATACAATTATAGAACATGTAAAAGATGTCACTACCCACATTACGGCAGAGAGTCACGCTGCTACGGCAAAAGTCAATAGGCAGTTCCTTAGTTTTGCTGATGTTTGAATGTTCTGTTCTCATCTTCTTCTTCTTTCGGCTGCTCCCATTAGGGGTTGCCACAGTGGATCATCTTCTTCCATATCTTCCTGTCCTCTTCATCTCGTTCTGTCACACCCATCACCTGCATGTCCTCTCTCACCACATCCATAAACCTTCTCTTAGGCCTTCCTCTTCTCCTCTTCCCTGGCAGCTCTATCCTTAGCACCCTTCTCCCAATATACCCAGCATCTTTCCTCTGCACATGTCCAAACCAACACAATCTCGCCTCTCTGACTTTGTCTCCCAACCATCCAACCTGAGCTGACCCTCTAATGTCCTCATTTCTAATCCTGTCCATCCTCTTCACACCCAATGCAAATCTTAGCATCTTTAACTCTGCCACCACCAGCTCTGTCTCCTGCTTTCTGGTCAGTGCCACCGTCTCCAGCCCATATAACGTAGCTGGTCTCACTACCGTCCTGTAGACCTTTCACTCTTACTGATACCCGTCTGTCACAAATCACTCCTGACACTCTTCTCCACCCATTCCACCCTGCCTGCACACTCTTCTTCACTTCTCTTCCACAATCCCCATTACTCTGTACTGTTGATCCCGTGTATTTAAACTCATCCACCTTCACCAACTCTACTCCCTGCATCCTCACCAGTCCACTGACCTCCCTCTCATTTACACACATGTGTTCTGTCCTGGTGGTCCTATTGACCTTCATTCCTCTCCTCTCTAGAGCAGATCTCCACCTCTCCAGGGTCTTCTCAACCGGCTCCCTACTGTCGCTACAGATCACAATGTAGTGTGTTCTAATGTTCTAATGTGATGAAATCGCCTTGCTATCACACAATTATAGAATATGTAAAGGATGGCACTACCCACCTTACGGCAGAGAGTCTCTCTGGCATGGCATAAGTCAATAGGCAGTTCCTTAGTTTTGCTGATGTTGCATTGCAGACAATTCTCAAAATGCTCCACGCCCTGACGCTGATGCTCTTTCTCACATGACCCCCTTGTTGGCACGCGTCATTCACATCTGAGGATTTCTGAAAGTGACATGACCTTAATTGGCATCTCTTGTTCCCTTTTGGCCTGCGGTGGGCCCTTACTCCCTTTCAAAGACAGCTCCTGCCTTGCACTCGGTGCTCTCAGAACAAAGTGGTCGATTGGTGACATTCCTGGACAAGCATCCCACCTACACTTTTTTTCCCTACCATTCCACGACAATGTCATGGAAAAAGAAAAACAGTTTTAGAAAACTGGATGGATACCTGGATGAACGTTACGGCTACTTCTCGACTCTCCCGAAATGTTCAAAACAGCCAAAGCAATCATTTTTGAGATTTTGTTTTTTGCAATTAATGGCTCAAACGGGTCAAAAATTAAAGTTATTATGTGTGCCGAAACTTGGTTTGCAGTCAAGTGACAATCCAAAGGAAGGACTGTGTTTACCAGTAGAACCCGCAGCTGGTTTAAAACAACTCGGGATACAATGAGGCTTCTGTATGGCGTCATTTCTGCTGCAGACAGCGCAAATGAGTCACAGCCGTAAAAGAGCAGTGGTTGAAAATAATTGTATAAACACAGCGGGGGGATGAAAAAAAAAAAAAGGGAAAAAAAGGGTTATTCATTCAAGGGCAGCCCAAGAAATGTGAAAGTGCAAGTGTGTGCGTGCGTGTGCGTGCGCGCGCGTGTCCCCTCAGAGATTTCACTTCAAAACTCGCCCAGGTTGTCCCTAAACCTGACTGACTCAAGGCTGAGAAAACAGACGGAGTTTGTAGGAAATGTTAAAAAAGAAATTTGGTTTGAAAAATTAGGAGACAGAGTGTGTGTGTGTGTGTGTGAGCTGAGGACAACAGCCTGTGCTGCTTGTCGGCTCGACCTGCTGCTGCTCTGAAGCCAGACTGGGCTTGTAGGGCTGCTCTGACTGTGGTAGGCCATGTTTGTAGAGCCTCATAAGAATTTAGGGAGGAGCAGGTCTGGGCAGAGACAGAGAGAGAAAGGAGGAAAGCTGAGCAGATCAGACTTTAAAATCCAGGATGTCCTGGCTCTGGACTGCAGCTTAGCCTCTGACGCACCGTATAACTTTTTAAAAAAAGGGACTGAGACCAACTGAATGGAGGAATACAGTCGTGGCCAAAAGTTTTGAGAATGACACAAATGTGAATTTTAGGAAGGTTTGCTGCCTTGGTTTTCATGATGGCAATTTGCATCTACTCCAGAACGTTATGAATAGCGATCAGATAGATTGAAAATAATTTGCAAAGTCCCTCTTTGCCATGAAAATGAACTTCATCACCAAAAAAAACATTCCCACTGCATGTCAACCCTACCTCCCAAGGATCTGCTGCCATCATTTCAGTGATCCTCTCGTTAACTCGGGTGAGAGTGTCGACGAGGACAAGGCTGGAGATCACTCTGTCATGCTGACTGAGTTAGAATAGCACACTGGATGCTTTAAAAGGAGGGTGGTGCTTGAAATCCTTCTTCTTCCTCTGTTAACCATGGCTACCTGCAAGGAAACACAAAAAGGGCTTCACAGGCGAGGATATTGCTGCTAGCAAGATTGCACCTAAATTGATCAAATTCATCGGATCATCAAGAACTTCAAGGAGAGAGGTTCAGTAGTTGTGAAGAAGGCTTTAGGGCAGTGCCAGAACCGTCTCCACGGTTCATAAAATGGGGAGATGCAGTGTGGCCAGCATTTCTGAACCTGGTCACTGACTTTTTTTCCCAGTACTCCCACATCTGAAACACATATGTGTGTTATGTTCATTTGGGACTCCTATGAACATTAAATTTTGGCAATGTGTTCCCCCTGGCTGCATGGTGGCAGCATTTTTCTCCAACTGTCCTGGATAAATACAGGTATATATATACAGGCAGTCCCTGGGTTACGTACGAGATAGGGACTGTAGGTTTGTACTTAAGTTGAATTTGTATGTAAGTCGGAACAGGTACGTTATTTTAATAAATGCTAGTGTTGAGCGACTGTAACCAAGTGCTCTGCCAATGAATGATGGAGTTACACCTCTCTCTGAGCTTTTTATTATTTCTACTTTATTTTCAATGATGATGGTTTTTCTCTTCTTTACCATATCACCAGCACTTGCATCAGATTTGTGTTTCAGAGACATTCTTGAAGGGTGAAGACAAAAGGTTAAGATGAGCTCTTCTGCACAGCACTGTCCACACAATCACAGCAGGAAGGCACCCGTCGTCAACACGTCTGATATACTGAACGAGAGACAACTTCCTGCTATGTGCGTAACAGTACAAGCAGGCTTGCTATTGAGATTGAATGGGGGCGATGAGGGGCAGTTCACCACTAGCCCACCTCACAGTCACCTCCACTACAGTATGCTGCCTGCAGCGTCCGCCCACCACGAACAAACACGGTGCGGCTAAAGGCGGGTAGTGAATTGCCCACCACCGCCCCCATTCAACAGGCAGCCAACCGAGGCACACTACAATGCTACCCCCAGCCATCCCGTTCACCCTCAATTGCCTCAACCGGGGTCACTGCTTGCAGCATTACCAGACACCCACCGAGAACGAACGGAGCAGCCATGTGTGGTGGGCGGGCAGTGAAACGCCCCACTCCACTCCATCCAGCCTGCGTCCAATAAGGAGCAGTAGTTGCGGCGGCGTAGTGGGCAAGCAGCGAACCGCCCCATCAAGCCTCCTTCCTGCACACAAGCGATAGCTGTGGCCCCGGTGACTATGGACCATGGGTCAACGCTTGCCGGCAGGAGCCGCCCGAGGTACACTCGCCCTCCTCCAGATGTTACTGAGGCACATGCGTCTCAGCTGGTGTCCCGTTCGTAAGTCGTAGGTCGGATGTCCGTACCCTAGGGACTACCTCTATATATATATATGTGTGTGTGTGTGTATAATATATATATATAAATACAAATATATATATATATATATATATACAGGTATATATATATATATATATTGTGAACACGGCCCGGACACAGACAGGCGGACATGTTGTTCTTCAACCACCACACATTTATTTACACTATATTCAATAATAATAATGGTCACTAAGACTCCAGTTCATTGGTCACACAGACCCTGTCACGTGCACAAACCCCAATTCACACACAGTCCTGGCCACAATGCCTTGTCTTCGGGCCGCCTCCACAGCTCCTCTTGCCTCGTCCTCCTTCCACTCGACTCTAGCCTCGAATGAATGGAGACGGCCCCTTTTATTCAGTACCCGGATGAGCACCAGGTGTTCCCGGCATTCCTCCTCTGGCGCCCCAGCGTGGCGGAAGTGCCAGCTGTCCACCCGGCTGCTCTCCGGGCCGTCATAAATCTTCCCCCCAGCACTTCCGCCACACCAGGTAACAGGTCCCCAAAGGTCCCCCTGTACCCATGGCCCCCAAAGCAACCCGGAAGGCAACCCCCACGTGATCCAGGGTGGGTGCAAACCCACATCCGGTCCTTCCCGTCGTCCCGGCCGGGTCATGGCCTCTGGCATCCCTGACAATATATATCGTAATAATAGCAGACTTCAGCCACAAAGGAGCGCTGGGGAACCAGCAGGCCCCCATTTAGTCCAAAGGTAGAGAGACATTGCTGGCCGAAATAAACAGCACACAATGGTGTTAACACAAGAAAAGACTGCCGTGCTTCTGAGTGATCCTTCTCAGTCCGGGTTAGCCAAAAAAAATGACCGCCCCCTTCGTTTTCTAGCTCTGACTTCTGGAAGGGGCGGGTCTTAATAACGCAGACCCAGAAGTGACATCATTGGCCTTCCATTCAAAGTTTCTCTAAACTGTGGATGGAAAGAGAGAATTTGTTAACAAGAGCGCCTCCTTCAGGATGCCTCCTAATCGCATGTGCCTGACAGTATATATATGTATGTATATATATATATATATATATATATACTGTATACGTGTATGTATATATATATATTATATATAATATGCTGTGTATATATTTATATGTATACTATATATGTGTGTGTGTATATATATATATATGTACTATATATTTATTTATATATACTGTATATGTGTATATATATATATATATATATATGTATATTTATTTATTTATATATGCACATACTTTTATTAGTTTGGATTTTTTTTTCATAGTGCTTTCTTTAACTTTCTTCAACATCTTGATAAAGTGAACGGGAAAGGTAAAAACCCTGGAGGACGCACGTTTCTTCTTGTCCAGAACTCTCATGTGGCAAACGGCTTCCTTCACTATGGTATTTTCTGAAGGGAAATTGTGAAACTCAGGAAATGCTCTTATAATATCTTGTGCTTATATTTACGGAAATAGAGTCCATGGTAATGGGGTTTAAAGACTAAGTAATTTCGCAGATTCTGGTGAAGTGCACAAACCGGCAGGAAACCCTGAACGGATTCAAAGGACACCTTGTAGCAGAAAGAAGAATTCAGCAGTTAATGCGATTAGGAGAAGCGAAATACAAAAAAATGAAACTTCTCATATTTTCTTCCAAACGTGCGGTTTAAAGATTAGCACCTAGATAGGCAGCCTTCCTTTTGAAAAGATAAACAAGAAAATGCAGGTCTATATATATAAATGTACGCCCATGTTGAGGAAAACCATTCTGAAAACCTGAAAATGTGAAAGTGTGCTGCCACCTCAGAACTGTGGATGATTTGGAGAGAAAATGTGGGTGGGAAATATTTACCAGATCCGGAGTTAAACTTCTTCTAAATGTCACACAGGGTTTGGTGTCTCAGAGGATTGAGATCAACAACATGTTGTGTTTGAAATGCAACCTACAAAAATATAAATGAATTCTTATAAATGTAAACACATTGCTTTGACTACGAGAATTTGATTTTATTATTGACTGGGATTTGCTTGAGGGTGTGGCGGGGGTTTAACTTGATCTGATTTGATTCTTGTAGGCTTTGGAGGGGCCGAGTAGTGCAGTACACATCCTGGTTTCAAATGCCACGCCTGAAAGTCACCAGTGTGGAGTTTGCATGTTGTGCCTCCCTCCGATACTCCAGTTTTCCCCTCACATCCCCAAAGACGTTCAGAAGTTTTAGAGAGATGGACAACCCTAACCCTACGCGTAGGCCCAGACGTAAAGCCTGCAGCCCACCCTGCTGCGCTAAATTATATTAGGCTGATGTGGAAACGAAATGTTCTGTTATTAAATATCCATAAATGGCTGTTATCCTTCTAAAATGCTACTTCTGTGAATGACCTGCCACCTGTCCATTGCTGGTTCCTGCTTTGTGCCCAGTGCTGCCAGGATAGACTCTTACTCTTAAGATTTCTCATTTAAAGATTTACCAATATTGTTTCTTCCTAGTGTGTGTATATAAACACAGGGAACTCCAGTTTCTGTATGACATCTTGCCTGAAGAAGGGGCCTGAGTTGTCTCGAAAGCTTGCATGTTGTAATCTTTTTAGTTAGCCAATAAAAGGTGTCATTTTGCTTGGCTTTTCTCTATGTTCATAATGGCTAACACAGTACAACAACCTAGTACTACCACCATAACCCTGGAATAGATTTCTGTTTTTGATGTTAACACCTCTCTTTTCTTTTGTTTTTCTAGATGGCCACCATGTATGGGAGATGGAGGGAAAAGTTGATAAGGACGCCTTTAAGCCAGTAAGTATAAGATCCCAAAGTGCAAGCTGTGCCAGGCTTACTTTACTTCTTTGATTTTTATTTCAAGATGGGATGCAATGGGGAAGCACAATGGCGCAGTGGTAGCGCTGCTGTATATATATATATATATATATATATATATATATATATATATATATATATATATAGTGTAACAAAGGCACTATATAGGCGCCTGACCCGACACAGATGGACACGGAGGCACGTATAAATATAAACAAACTTTTTATTTTTCTTCACCCATGGGCACACATCTTCCCCGTGACCTACAGGCAATACACAGTCCCAAGCAGCAATCACAACACACAGCAACAACCTTTCCTTTCTTTACCACCACTCCTCCTCCTCCTCAAGCTTCGTCTCCTTCCTCCCAACTCTGGCTCCTCGAATGGTGGTGGCTGGGCCCTTTTATAGCCCACCCAGAAGCATTCCAAGTGATTGACCACCTGGTCCCGATTGCACTTCCGGGTGGGGTTGAAGACTTGTCCAGCCGGGCTGTTGGAAGCAGACAGCCCCCCCCCCTAGCGGCCATCCCGGGCCCCAACCAAGCTGTGGAGGACTCCATCTCCCATGGAGCCCTGCGGGTGGTTGGGGAATCATCGTCGGCCAGGGAGGCTGCCACCAAGCATCCCAGGGGAGGTATTGGACTGCCCATGGTGGCTCTCCTGGAACATTAGCAGCAAGGGCGTCCCTGCCGGGCATGGGACCAGGCTGTCCTTCACTATATATATATATATATATATATATATATATATATATATATATATATATATATATATATATATATATATATATATATATATATGCTGTGTATATATTTATATCTATACTATATATGTGTGTACAGTATATATATCTATATATATATTCATTCATTCATTCATTCATTCATTATCGAACCTGCTATATCCTAACTACAGGGTCATGGGGGTCTTCCAGAGCCAATCCCAGCCAACACAGGGCATAAGGCAGGAAACAAACCCCGGGCAGGGCGCCAGCCCACCGCAGATATACACAGTATATATTTTGTGTGTATATTTATTTATATATACTGTATATGTGCATATATATATATATATATATGCATGGAGTTTGCATGTTCTCCCCGTGTCTGTGTGAGTTTCCTCCTGGTGCTCCGGTTTCCTCCCACATTCCAAACACATGCAGGTTAGGTGCATTGCCGATCCTAAATTGTCCCTATTGTGTGCTTGGTGTTTGTGTGTCCTGCGGTGGACGGGCGCCCTGTCCAGGGTTTGTTCCTGCCTTATGCCCTGTGTTGGCTGGGATTGGCTCCAGCAGACCCCCGTGACCCTGTAGTTAGGATATATAGCGGGTTGGACAATGACTGACTGACTGATCGACTAACTGACTGGGATGCAATGAAAATTTGAGAAAATGGCTGCATGAGCTGTCAAATGTTTGCACCCGATGGCTCAGCCATGTTTAAGTAATGCAGCCCACCACAGAATGTGATGATGTAGAGCTAATGATCAACTCGATGTTAAAATTTGAGCCAGGAAAGGCGCCATATAAATAAAATGTATTATGATTGTTATTATTTTTATTAATTAGGGTTATTATTAAAGTGGCCAGGAGTTTGCCAGTTCTCCCTTACTCTATACTTCCTGTTCTTCCAGTTCAGAGCTGTCTCAGCTGGCTTGGTGTTATGAAGTGTGGCAGCATAAGTCAGACTGGCACCTTTAGCTGAGTTTGCTCTTCACCATGGCACAGTGATGCTGCGACACGGAGACAACATGGCGACTCCACACAGACAAATGCAGATCGCTAAACGGTCAGGCGGCCACCCTGACCACTAAGCCACCTCGTAACTCGCTGTTTATTATAACGCCCTGATGTTAATATTTCTTTCATATTCATCTATAATAGGCTTGAATACAATTTGCCTAAACAATGTTTAGTATCAGTGGTTAAAAAAGAAAAAAAAAAATCTTTCAAGGTATGGAAAGCAAAGATTTCAGTGTGCAGCTCTCTCTAATCTGGCAGTGCACATAAATATGCGCCGTGTGATTTGTTTATTTTTTTTAATCACTCCGTCTTTATTTTACAGATGAAGCAATAAGATGGCAGTTAAATATGAGAGGAGTGAAGGCTCCTTTAATGGAGTAGAGAATTGTTTTCACAAACTCCTGCCAGTGGCTGGTTTTTTTTTTTTTTAATGTATAATTAAAGAAAGTTACAGATGGATCGTAATATTTTATGCTTGTGTAATAACTTCGTATAAACGTAGCAGTGAAAGTTTATTTGAAATACAATTCTCGTAATTTTTAAGCGCACTCCGCCTTTCTTGCTCTTTATCTTTTGTGGGCTGTGTGTGAGGGGCCCTGAAGTGTACAAGTCCTGCGGTTTCGGCTTTAAATGTGCGTGTCAGGTCTCTAAAGGGTCATACATTTGAGACCCTCCTCAATAAGGCTGCTTCTGCTCAGTAGTCTGACGGGGACAGACGTGGTTCTTAATTGTTAGAAAGTGTGCAGTGAAGAGACAGGAAATCCTTTCCCGCTGAGGCTCCACCCATCTTCCGAAATCTCCCGCCCCTAATTCCTACAGTCCGTGTGTTTTAAACTGCTAAATGGGGTTTCAGGAAGAGAGCGTGAAAGAAACTGAGATAAAGACTGAGAGAGAATGAAGAGGGAAAATTGCTGTGGACGGCCAGTGGAAGGACTGGGGGAGAGAACATATTCGGGGCATTACCTCCCTCCAGAGTGATAGATGACAGTCCCCCCTGGTCTATAGCGGTGTCTCCTCGGACTCCCACAGGGCTTCTTGGGAGTTGGAGTTTGGAGTAGCCCTGTTGGGTTTCATGGGCGCCGCCATGGGGTGTTGCAGGAATGGCTGAGCCCTTTGGTGCAGCAATTCTGCCACCCCTGGAAGAAATCATGGGACACCTGGAGCACATGTTTTGAATGCCAGGGTTTCCACTGAAGGCACATATTGGCATGTAAATCAGAAATGGAATTGGGCTGACAGGTAGTAGCCACCGTTGTACTTTCCTGAGTCTCACTCTTTTTCAATGTCTTTCCAGACCCAGCTTCTGGTTGAGATCCCACCCTACCGAAATCAGAGGATAAGCAGTCCGGTCCAAGTGCATTTTTACGTCTGCAACGGGAAGCGGAAGAGAAGCCAATACCAGCGATTCACGTATCTTCCAACCAATGGTAAATGTTCATTTTTACGATTATTTTTGTGTTCTAGTCCTCAGCGTATCTTAAATTTGGATGCATAGCCCATTGTGTGACGATAATTGATGTTTGCAGTGTTCACCAAGTGGTCTCGTTTTTTTTTTGGTCCACGAGTCCCTTAGAAGAGTGGAGTTGGGGGCTTCATAAATGAACACATTTATAAATGAAAGTGTTAAATAGTGTAAAATGTGTAAAAGTATCACACGTGTGTGCACAATGCTAATTTTATGAGTGATGTGCTTCAGTCTGCACATGTGGCCTTCATGCACAATGATAGAAACAGCCATGCGCGGTGAACGCCATTAGCTTTACAGTCTGTAGTTCCTGCAAATGAGTGATGATGTTTGTTACTGAGGCACACAGCGTTTGTCTTTCAGGAGACTATGCAGACAAGATTTTGGACATGCACAGAAATGGGGGCACGTTACAGGCAATTATTGATCAGCACTGTGATTCCAGAATTTCTGCACCGTGGATGACAATGAACTATAACATGCATGCATGAAGGACCCGCACCGCACTTCCCATGGCTGATCATGGATGGCACTGGAGAAGATTGTCAACACGATAGGCACAGCACACCCTGACCATTCGACTCTCCTTCCTCCGAGGGTTGACTCTCATTACGTTATCAGCTGGGGAAGCCTTCAAAAAAAAAAAACAATCACGGCACTCGGCCCTTTGAATCCCCTGAAAGATGTTGCTTGCCTCAGTAACAAACCTTATCATGACTTTGCATGCTTTGGTGAATTGGTAAAAGATCTGTGAGCCTGTGAAAAGCGCATCTTCGAGATGATGGAGATCTCTTAAGTCCTTACCTCACAAAATCATCAGCGATACCCGACTTGAGCAACATCAATGGAGTTGGACGTGGAAAGCTCAACTCACCACTGGAAGGGTAAGTGAAAAATGATCTGCAATGTGTTTGTACGTTCTTCTTCAATCAGCAATACCGTTGCCAATTTAATGGCCCTATAAGCACTGAGCACGCTCTCCGATGATCTTCGAGATTTGACTGCCCAGTTCAAATCACACTATTAGGTCTGCCACGCCTCTATGCACCATGTAGGACACTGAAACGGCATTTCCTGCCACATATATATGTAAAAGGTGGGTCAACATGTTGTCATCAAGAGCCAATATGAAATCAGAGCAAACTCTGTTGGTGATAAATTTTGTAAAAACTTAACACGTGAAAGCAATCAATAATATAGCTTAGTCCACGATAGCATTGGGGAATACTGAAATGGTCACTTGGGCCCCACACTACCAAGTTTTCATTTAAAATCGCAGACATTATTCTCTGTTTTCATCTTTCGTCCGCAGTGTCCCGACATTTTCAACACCTGGAAACAAAGATATCTGTGAATGCGCACAGAAGCCATCAACTTCTGAAAACGCAGCCTCAGCGTTGTAATGTGGACGGGCGAAAACGCAGACTCTAATCGTGTCCTGATTTGGCCACTGGCCTACCATAAATGTTTACGCAGACTCTAATCGTTGGTCCTGATTTGTTCATGCTTACTGACTTCTGTGGGCCTACCATAAATGTTTACTCCTTGTTCATGCCAATTAAGCTTCATTTCAATGCCACAGTGTGTCTATGATTATATATGATGGCAAATTTTGACTAAAAAATGCAGATATTAGTCCCCGACTTTACCTTTCATCCACACTACCCCGGCGTTTTCAACACCCAAAAATGAAGATTTTCCAAAACGCACTCCAGAGCTGTCAACTTCTGTTTAAAACCAATTAAGCATGCCCTCAGCGTTATGTAATGTGGACGACATATTAGTCTCCCGCTTTCACCTTTCATCCTCACTACCCGGCGCAGACTCTAATCGTGTCCTGATTTGTTCATGCTTACTGCGTGGGCCTACCATAAATGTTTACTCATTCATGCCAATTAAGCTTCATTTCAATGCCACAGTGTGTCTATGATTATATATGTTGGCAAATTTTGACAAAAAAATTTGAATATTAGTCTTCGACTTCACCTTTCATCCACACTACCCCGGCGTTTTCAACACCCAACAATGAAGACTTTCCAAAATGTTCTCCAGAACCGTCGACTTCTGAAAACGCAGCCTCAGCGTTGTAATGTGGACGGGCGGAAACGCAGACTCTAATCGTGTCCTGATTTGTTCATGCTTACTGCGTGGGCCTACCATAAATGTTTACTTGTTCATGCCAATTAAGCTTCATTTCAATGCCACAGTGTGTCTATGATTATATATGATGGCAAATTTTGACTAAAAAATACGGATATTAGTCTCCGACTTTACCTTTCATCCACACTACCCCGGCGTTTTCAACCCCCAACAATGAAGACTTTCAAAAACGCTCTCCAGAACCGTCGACTTCTGAAAATGCAGCCTCAGCATTGCAATGTGGACGGGCGAAAACGCAGACTCTAAACATACTGTGATGTGTTCATCCTTATCATGTCGCCCTACCCTACATTTCGAAAAAATGCAGATATTCATCTCCATTTATTACGTTTCGTCTACACTACCCCAGAGTTTTCAACCACCATTAATAAACACTTTTGGAATGGCTCTCCAAAACCGTCAACCTTTGAAAACACAGCCTCAGTGTTGTAACGTGGACAGGCAAAAACACGTTTTTTTCGAAAACACAGACTCCGAACGTGCTCTGATTTTTTTTTATGCATATTGCGTGGCCTTACCATAAATATTTACACTTTAACACCAATTAAGCTTTCTTTCAGTGAGTAAAGATTGTATTATGACTATGAACATTGATAAAGTTTTGACTAAAAATGCAGGTATTTGTCACCGTTTTCACCTTTTGTCCACACTCAACTCCCGAAAATGAAGACTTTGGAAAAGGCTCTCTGGAGCCGTCAACTTCTGACAACGCAGCTTCAGTATTGTAATGTGGATGGACGAAAATGCAGACTTTAATCATGCTCTGATATTTTATTCTTATTCATGGCCCTACCATCAATATTTGCATGTCAATACCATTTAAGCTTCATTTCAGTGCCACAGTGTGTCTAACGATTGTGCTATGACAATGTACATTGGCAAATTTTGACTAAAAATACAGACATTTCTCCACACTACCCCAGCGTTTTTAACTCCTGAACATGAAGACTTTAATCGTTTTTTTTCATGTTTACTGTGTGGGCCTACCATAAATGTTTACTTGTTAATACCAATTCAGCCTCATTTCAATGCCATACTCTGTCTAACGATTGCATTATGATTAAGTACATTGTCAAATTTTGACTGAAAATGCAGATATTTCCCACCGTTTTCACCTTTCGTCCACACTAACCCGGCATTTTCATCTCCTGAAAATGAAGACTTTCATAAAGGCTGTCCAGAGCCGTCAACTTCTGAAAACGCAGCTTCAGCATTGGTATGTGGACGGGCGAAAATGCGGACTCTGACCGCTCTCTGATTTGTTTGTGCTTATTGCATGGCCATACCCTAAATATTTATACGTTTATACCAATTAAGCATCATTTCATTACCACAGTGTACCTGAGCATGACATTATGATTATGTATGTTGGCAAATTTTGACTAAAAATGTGGATATTAGTCTCCGTTTCCCACTTTTCGTCCCTTGTGTTTTCAACCTCCAAAAATGAGAGCATTTGGAAAGCTCTCTCCAGAATCGTAAACTTCTGAAAATGCAGCCTCAGCATTATAACGTTGATGGGCAAAAACACGGACCCTGATTTGTTTGTGCTTATTGCATGGCCCTTCCCTGATTCGATCCTGTCCATTACCAAAGTCTCATTCCCTGATTGGTCACCCTTCACAGAAGTAAACCGTATTCCAACATAGCAGAGTTGCTTTCCATGGCGCTTGTTGTGTTGCTTCCCTTTATGCAACTAAATTTTGTTTTCGACAGTTTGAATGCTGCATACATATAAAAAAGGCAAATAATTTACTGGTCGCTACAGTTTTGCGATAAATCCTGCGGCCGGAGATGTTACCGGCCCTTCAAGGACTTTTTCGCTGATGCACACATGCCCAGTGTAAGCAAACATCTATGTCATACACGTTTTTCGGTCATTTTAGTGTGGTCATGGATACTTGGGTATATGACGTGAACATGTTATCATGGATGGAGATCTTTATGGTTTCAAAAAAAACATACTGGTGTGCACGTAGCTCATATACTGGCCATTTTATTAGGTCAAACTTCTCTCCCAAACAGCCAATCATGTAATTGCAACATGCCGACACGATCAAGGGGCTTACTTGTTGTTAGACAGCATCTTTGATTTGCAAGGACGCCTGATCTAAGCCACTTTGACGGTGGGATGGTTATTGTTGCCAGGCGTGGTGGCCCCAGTCTCTCGGAAACAGCTGTTTCTAGAGTTTATACAGGGCAGGCCAAACAACCACAAAATCCTGATACGGGCAGCTGTATGGGCGAGACGAGAGAGATCAGAAGGGGTACGGCCAAGCACGTTCAGAACCTGCAATACTCAGATAACAACAACAACAACATTTATTTAGATGATAGCATTGGGTGTGTAGAAGGGCATCAATGAATGCTTGGTCCTCGAAACTATGGAAGCAGAAGGCCACGTTGGAGTTCCACTTCTACTAGACTAGTTTGAATAATCTTGATTTCTGCTGCCACATGTAGATGGTAAGATTAGAATTTGGCATAAATGACATGATCCATGGATCCACTCTACCTTGTGTCAATGGCACAGACTGGTTTTGGTGGTGGTGGTCTAGTGGTGTGGGGGAAAGTTTTGTTGGCACATGTTAATACCAGTTAAGCTTCATTTGAATGCCACAGTGTGCCTAAGAATTGTGCTGTGATTCTCTATGTTGGCAGATATTTGTACATTTGTTTAAGCCATGCTTCCTTAATGGTTCTTAATCGTTATTTCCTATTATGAGCGTCTTATTTTTAAAGAGCTGAATCTGATTTCATTATCGAAGTTGTTTTCTGTTATTTGAAAATATTTTGCGTTGCTTTCGTCACCCGAGGCATCACCATCATCATGACATGAAGACAGCTGCTATTAGTAAAAGAGGACAAAGAGTTGGGGTGACGCCGCTACCCCGTATATTGTAAAGGCAAAATTAATGCAGCTTTTCAACAAAAAAGAAAATGTCACTAAAGATGTGAGTCTCAGATCAGACTATCCAAGATGGCGACACTTCTGGTTAAATGCCAGCCAGGCAGGAAGAGGCGGGTCCAGGGGGACGGACACTGTAAGTGATGTCAGAGGTGATGAGGTTGTCAATCATCCGGTCTGTAGAGGAGGGAAGAGCAGAGACGTTAGAATACAGCGCCACCCTGTGGATTGGTGTAGAATTACCTCCACCAGAGCTTTTAAGCTGTCCCCAAGGCGCACATGTGTGACAGTTATGAAACGTGGTCCCAGAAGTTCCACGCTTGACATCATCATCATCATCGCGTTGCTATAAGAATCAGCATTTCAGATGAGTTACTATCCGAGGTTGCGGATATTTTGTGCGAGTATTAGTTACTGCTCATTTGATTTCCCGGTTCTGGACTTTTGCTTTTGAATTCCTTACTGTAAATCTTGGGTTTTGATTGCGCGTAAGTGAAATTAAAATGTTGGACTGACGTTAGGTTTCTACTCGTCATCCCCTTTAAACTTGATAGGCTTTTCCGGGTGTGAGGCTCACACATTGTCAAATTGTCAAAGCATGCATCACCTCGCAAATATGGCGGTGCCTTCGATCTATGCTCCAATGTCGTGCGTTGTTCCCAGACCTTCCAGTGTAATAAGAGGTGTAATGGAAGGGGTGGAAGAAAATCTGCAGGAATACTGTAATGCATATCAAAGTGGACTTTAACCGGAATGGTTCTTACACTTCCTTCAGTCCTCATGTCTAAGAAATGTCGACTGTTCTGGAAGAAGAGTGGGGTCCGGCCCAGTATTACATAGGTGGGCAGTCTAATAAAATGGCCAATGAGCATTTTAGTAAGTGTGTTTTTTTTGTTTTTTAACTTTTATGTTGTGACCACAAGGGGACACCACTGAACCCGAAACCTCAGACACGATAGTGCCAACCACAGTCCCAGGTTCAAATAAAGAATTTTACTTACACAAAATTTGAATCACCAAACATGCATAAACAACCATCCACAATTCCAATCCAGTGTCTCTTCTTTCTCTCCTTCCGCTCCTCTGAGTGTCGCCCGATGCATCTTGACTCTGAATCATCCTGGTGAGGTACCCCGTGAATACTTCTGATGCCACAGTGTGCCCTCGTGGAAGCACTTTCTGCTCATATGGAAACCAGGGAGGTCAGCACCCTCTAATGTCACCCAGGGAACCCCACCAGGGCTGCATTTCTGGACTCCAATTCCCGTGTACCCCTGTGGGTGTCCAAACTGGGATGCCTCAGTAGGACCACTGGGAGTGGAACTGCTCTGGGCTTCCGCTTGTCCATCCTGTCCTTCCGTCTGTCCTCCATGGTGCATACAATGTGTTGTGTCAGAGCAGTGTGACTGTGAATTTGAAACCCCATTTGCAGGAAAATCCAAAGTGCCAACATGTAAAACCGTAGAAAGCGTTAAAACTTTAGGGGTCTGTTCAAGGGTTCTCAGGGGGTCCAAAATCTTCTACAGGGCAAATGAATGTAAATGAAAACGTGCAAACACATTGCAGAAACTTTTTCACTTCTCTTTGTGTCTTATGTGCATTGATGTCTTGACGACTGCTTTTTATTCTAACAAAGTTTTATTTATGACTGAAGTTACAATGAATGATGCAGACCAGCATGTTAACAGAGGAATGGCTATAATTGTATTAAACTGTTTCAATACAACCAGGAATTTTCAGATCGCTCAGATAAGGACTGATGGGTATTTTCTAATGGACATGCAAAAGGGTTAATGATGGATTGATGGAGAAATCAGGGAGACAACTGAGCAAAAACCTTTCCATATGTACTTACTAAATAATACCAAAGCATGCTTAGCTTGCAGTAATATTTTGAGATAAAATAACGTCACCTCCTCACATCAACCTCAACTCAAAATTACAAAAGGGTGAGGCCTATGCCCAGCAGCATCTGAGCACAAAGGTGGAAACAACTCTGGACGGGACCCCAACACATTACAGAGCCCACTCACACACAGGGACACATTCAGATTCACTGGGGCAATTTAACACAACCTTACATGGTCACATGTGTTGAATCGGGTTCACGGACACAAGGCAGCATTGGATAATAGGCCTTGGACAGGATAATAACAGTAATAATAATAGTATTATTATTATTATTAAATCTTTACATTTATATGGCGCTTTTCTCACTACTCAAAGCACTTTAGTGAGTGGGAGCCACTTCAACCACCAACCTGGATAATGTGACAGCAGCCAATTTTGCATCAGTGTGTTCACCACACATGAGCTGTTAGGTGGTGAAGTGGTGAGACAGAGATAGCCAATTAGAGGCAGGGTATGATTTGGGGGCTACAGTGACCAAGCCATGGAGGGTACTTTAGCCTGGACATCAGGATACCCCCTATTCTTTAGGAAGGATGACCACAGAGAGTCAGGGCCTCAGTTTTTTGTCTTATCTGTAGGATGGCATCATCACTGCACTAGGGCAATGGGCTCCACATTCAGACCACAGGGTAAGCATCCCCTGGGTGGCCTCGCCAACACCTCTTCCAGTAGCAACCCAAGGTTTTCCTAGGTGGTCTCCCCTCCAAGGCCTGGCCAGGCCTGAAGTTACTGAAGGCCAGGTGGTGTGGCTCCAGACACCAGTCCAGGATGCCAATCCATCGCTTACCACCATTCACACTCAAACAGCAAATTTAGAACCACCAATAAAAGTAGCATGGGTGGCTTTGAACATAAAGTCAAAATCAAATAGCACAAATTATTATAAAATAAAATAAACCGCTGCCAAAACAAGTCCTGTTCTATCCGCCATCCAGTGTTTGTCGATATGCGTGTACTTTCACCGATGATCTGTGCCAGTCTATTGTTATTATGGTAGATCAGTTTCATAGGCTACAGCTGAGTAGGTGAGGAAGGCCCTCATTGCTGGATGTGCACATCATGCTTTGCTGATCTCAGCAAGAGAATACTGTTAGCCAATCAGGCGGGACGTCTCAAGGCTTATTGAATAGGCTGAGCTCAACCTACTTGAGAGAGTATGTCACACAGAAGGAATGGAGGCAGCTTGTCCATCTTGTTTCCTTTGAGGATGTCAGATTACATAACGGAAATTGCCTTAATGACGATTAGCACGACTCCATTAGTGACTTCTCAGCACACTTTCAAATTTTCCTATTGTGCCCCGAAAGAATTAGATGGTTAACATGTTGTGTCAGTGTTAACGGAGCAGCTTTTTTTCTTGTCTCCAATCTGTCGTGGCTCATTGAATTGACATTTGCATTTGCTCTTCTGTTTGGTTCAGGGCCCCTGCTTCTTCTCGTTTCCTCTTCTGATAGATCTGATTGGATTGTTTTCTCTTTGTAGCAACCATTGGTGCTCATTGGTTATCAATTCTCACACACACAAGACCCAGACCAACAAGTTCCGACAATCTGTTCTGGTTTGTCATAGAGTGCTAGGAGATGTCACCCTACATGACGGGCAATCACAAGTGACAGCAGTTCACTAGAGTTGTGTAAATTAGTACTGTGAACGATAATTACTGGAAAAGCCACGTTAGTGTTACAGGGGGCTTTAGTGAGGAATAACTTCAAGAAAACCATAGAAATAACTCAGTGTCGGTTTATCGTTCGGTCTTCTTCCTCATGTTATGAAGTTTATCTCATCCACCCAAGAAATAGTTTCGTTTTTTTCCGAATTTTACCTCAGGGAAGGATTCTGAGAAGTCAGTTATGAGGAATTTCACTGTATGGGGATTGTGATAGAACGCATATTCAGTGTAGTGGATCTCAGCTGTTACTTTAAAATGGATTCTTCAAGAAGGACATCTGGGCTTGGTTGCAAACCTTTTAAGGAAAAACATTGCAAAAATAATACAAAAGGTTTTCTTCTAATTTAGAAGACCAGTGAGTCTCAAACACATGGATTAAATTACCTAGTTAGGGATCTTCAGATCTTGAACGAATGTTATTTTGGACACTCTAGAGGAATAGGATAGATGAATGTCGAATGGCCAGTTCTTGTTGCCATTGCTCAACAAAGATACAGCCGCAAGCATCTTAAGAACAGATTGAGCAGAAATATCTGAAAGTGTTTTCTTACCTTAAAGGACCATGGATACATGGAATAAATCACCAAGTATTGCAGTGGAAAGTAGGACTTTAGAGGACTTCCAATCTTGACTTGATGTTATTTTAGACAATCCTGTTCAGTGTTCTTTCAGCAACAATAGTGAATAGTCAAGCTTTAGCAGCACATGACCAGCAACCACCTTCCATGGCCTGTTCTAATCACAACATTTTTAACATTCTACACAATTGATGTTACTCAATAAAAGATCACCTCCACAACCCGGAATTCCATTATCTAGATATGAAAATCAAAGACTGGCTACATTTCAACTGCATTTTGTGCAAATCTTCGTTTATCTTTGGTGGCAGTCATGTAGTTATGAGCTCTGCTGCCTCAAGGGGTCCAGCATCCTGGGTTAGAATCTCACGCCAAGGTTTTCCCATGCCCTCCATGCCAAAGACGTTACGTTAAATAAAATTCCAAGGGGTGCTTTCTGTGTGCGGACTAGCACTCCCTCTGCGGCTGTGTGTCTCCCCGTGATGCTGCAGGTTTTAAGTTCTTGTGTTATGTTAATCAGACCACCAATTTAGATTTTGCATTGAGTAGCACAAAACAGCATTTAAATGCACTGATTTCTTATAGGCTGAAGCTTGCACTTATTCCATAAATATTATTAGTGGCGTCCAGTTTCAACTTAACACTTAATAATGTCTCTGTAGGAACTTGGTTTTCAGATACACACTTACAAATGTTCATTTAAATCTGGTGGTTCTGTTGTGTACTCTGTAGTTCAGGGGGGTTCAGCTTTGATTGCATTTTGTATGTAGATTGTCTCAACTGTGATAATAACTTTGTATCCACCTGCAAATTTGATTCCGAGTCTAATTTGTGACAAGAGGCGCCTCAGGTTCTTGTAAGAAACAGTGGCCTTCGTGCACTTGTGTTTGGATTGTTAGCACCGAGTGATAAACAAACGGCAGAAGGGAGCTGCTGGGCTCTGGTAAGCCACTCGGCCCCTTCAGGCCCTTCTCTGCCAGCGCACTTTCTTAATGGGTGGGCTCTGGGCGATAAATCACCAAGAGGGGTTTCATTGATTGTACCTGCTATTTGCTACCATGGGGTTTTGCATTTCATTTAGTATTCTCTTTTTTTACATAATGAAATCTTAAGTTCATGAAAAATAATTTTTGAATATTCTTTTATACATGCTGAAACTGAGAGTCATGAAAGTAATCCTTTAATATTCTTCTTTTATGTTGAGAAATCAAAATTCATGAAAAAAAATCTTGTAATATTCCTTTTTACATGATGAAATTGAAAATCTTTTAAAATGAATCTTTAATATTCTTTTTATGTGATGAAATTAAAATTTCTGAAAATAGTTTGGAAATGGAGTTCCTTTTTAAACTTTACTGTTGTTATTTTTTAATAAAGATATTTGATCATCAGGCATCTGTCTTTTCCACTTTTTAAAATGTTCTCATGTATGGTAATCTACATACTGTACATCCATCCATCCATTTTCCAACCCGTTGAATCCAAACACAGGGATCTGCTGGAGCCAATCCAGGAATCAATCCCAGGCAGGGTGCCAACCCACCGCAGGACACACACAAACACACCAAGCACACACTAGGGCCAATTTAAGAATCGCCAATGCATTGATCCTGCATGTCTTTGGACTGTGGGAGGAAACCGGAGCACTCAGAGGAAACCCACGCAGACATGAGGAGAACATGCAAACTCCATGCAGGGAGGACCTGGGAAGCGAACCCAGGTCTCCTAACTGCGAGGCAGCAGCGCTACCCACTGAGCCACCGTGCCCACTGTACATTAGATAGATAGATATAATAGGCACTATATAAAACAGACAAATAAATATGAAAGGTGCTATATAAAAAAGGTATTATAAAAGGCATTATATAAATAGATATGAAGAGCACTATAATAGATAGATAGATAGATAGATAGATAGATAGATAGATAGATAGATAGATAGATAGATAGATAGATAGATAGATGTGAAAGGCACTACTGTATATAATAAATAGATAGAAAGATTTGAAAGGCGCTATAGATAGATAGACTTGAAGGCACTATATAAAATAAGTAACTAGATATGACAAGCACTATATATGATAGATGGATAGTGACACGTAACATGCCCACCATATTTTTATAGATTTTAGATGTTCTTTTTGTTCTTTTTGTTCCTTTTGTTGTTTTGCAGTTTTTCCTTCCCATAGGAAAGTTTTACTGCTCAAAGCGTGATCTCAGGTGGCTCATGATTCTTAAAGAGGTTTCATTTAAGAATCACAGATGTTTCTCCTAAAATTCCTTAGGAGATCTAGATTTAGACAAAAATGAGATCTGAGTTACAACTGAGGTAAAAGGAATCCAAACGGAGACTTTGGTTTGAAAAGCCTGGTCTGATTTGTGAGCTCTCCTTCCAGCCTTGCTTTAATTTCTTTTAAGACTTCACATTTTTATTTATTATTGCACTGATGCCTTTATCTGAGATGACTTCCAACATCTGGTTCCATTTCTTTTGTTTTTCCAATTGTTGCACAGGCAGCTGAAGTGACTTTCTTGTGGCCATTTGGTGTCAGTAGTGGGATTTGAACTCATAACCTTAGGAGTGGAAGCCCACAGTTGTAACCACTAAGCCTCACTGTCTGCCTTTACTTCCAGAATGAGTGTAATCTAATTGGAGGACTGAAATGTAAATCAGAGAAATTAGGAATATTACTCAGAAGCAAGGTCTACATAGTAATCAGAGTAAAGAGTTTTATTGCCACAAACAACAGTCCATAAATTTCCCCATCTATTTCTAAGCACAAAAGGTAAATACTTTCAAGTTACAAAAATTAAATGTTATGGTGTACAGGACACCTCCGTGCTAGAAGGACCTTTGGGGGACCGGGGGCTGCGAGCATATTCAAAGCATTACCTCCCCCGGCGCACTAGGTGGCAGCCCCCCTTGGACACCCGCAGGTCTCCATGGGAGCTAGAGTTTGATACAGCTCTGTAGGGATCTATGGGCGCCACCAGGGGGTGCTACAGCTGCTGCTGTGGCCTTATGGGCAGCTCTTCCGGAAGTTGCACAACGATCACCTCAAGCACCACTCGGGTGGGAGAAGATGAAGCTGCCAGGAAAAGTGGAGGAAAGAGAAAAGGAAGAAGAAAAAGATTGGGATAAGGGTGTGAAACGGCGGAAAGGCGTTTCCCACGGGAAAAGAAAGATACCTAAAAAGTGTGTGTACTTAACTTGAGTCCTGCGTCTGTCTGTGTCGGGTTTGGGCAGCAGGAGGGCCCTCTGCAGGCCACAATGTCAAGACACTACTTTGACAATCTGATCCCATTGTATGACTTTGCTGAGATCTCCACTGAAACTCACAAGGAGGCACTTGTGTGAATATCGGGGTAATTTTTGTTTTCCCCTCAGGAAAAAAAACCTGAGAAGCAGGGGACCAAAGATCATGTCTCCTATTTTATTTCTTTCTGATCTCATTGTTGGAAGAGCTGCTGTTGTCATAGTAAAGCATCATCAGATGTCATGATGAGATGGGAAGAAATATAAATGAACATATGAATGAACATATGAACTTTAAGAGACAGTGGCAGCACTAACTCCCCCCTTAACGTCGACTTAGCCTTCAGCTCGTGTACCTCTTTCCATGGAGTCGCTCAAGGCTTCTGGTCCAATAAACATCTCTTGCATCACTTTCCTACGAAAGATCAAGCGGTGGCCCACGGGAGGTAATCCTCACCGGAGTATTATAGAAGTAGTGCCATTAAGAGCCTTGGCCACAAAGAGCCTCGGAGTTAATCATGAAATGTACAGCTAAGTGATTTGTAATCTTCAGGGCCCCTGCCTGGAGGTCCCATTAAGAAGGTCAGAGTTTTAATCAGAGCCTTCCGCACTGGAAAAAAAACAACTTTGTTGGGTTTACTCCATTGAATTGTGGCCGTTGATTCCACACAATGTGTTTACTGTGCCCTGATCTTCTGAGTTGTTTCATCACATGAAGTATTCAAGCAAATTCTAATCGTTGATGGCTTCGCTCCAACAGGAACTGACTACGCCATTTCGCCATTATTCTATTGCTTTCAGCTGCGTGTTTCTAATTAGGTTAGGCTTATGTGATTCAGTCGTTATTTTGCATCATTCTTTTTCAGACAGCTTTAAAGATATACTCCACCGAAAAAGGATGTATTCCTATAGGTTACTTACCCCATGTAGTTTGTACTGAGGGCCATTCTCATTTCATGGAGAATGGATATCACAAATATCCATAAAAAAAAATCAGTTACTCGTGTCACATAATCCATAAGCCTAGTCATCCGGTTGTACGTTCACAATTGGCAAAATGTACACGATTTTTGATAAAATTTCGTTAAACTAGCCAACGTGATCTGTCGAAGAGAGGTAATAGAATACATTTAAAAAAATGTGATATGTCGTGCCCTACGTGCACCTTCAGCCTTCGGTAACCTCCCTCAAGTTGTCTGAACTCCTCTTGACCGGCGACCCCCTCTGTCGAGCGCGTACCCGTAAAGCCTGCTTCTCAGACTCTGTTCATTTCAAGAGTGTCTGTTCGACTCCCGTCCGTCTCTTTGCTTCCCGTGTTGGAAGGCAACACACAGTTTGGCTTTACTCCTCTCCAAGTGTCTCACACTCTCACGCTTTCAATTAAAGCCAAACTGACCAATCGTAGCAAAGATGAAAAAAACTGACCAATCAGATTGCACGCAGGGACTGAACACACACACACAGAGAACTTAATGCTTTATTATACAGAAAATCAGGAAGCATGCGGACCTCCGGTCCTCCCAAGATCAAGACTTCAGACACAGTAGTTTGTAAGTAGCAGCAGGTTACGATGCCAGGGTGGTCATTCTTCTTCTTCCGATCTCGTTATTGGGACAAAAAAGAACAAAATATACAAGTTAAAGTAACTGTTCTCAGTCGCTAAGTCACTAAGTTCCTCTGTTTTACGACAGACGAGTTTGCCAAAAGTTATAGGAGATTTTTACATTTTTAACCTTTGTACAGAGCAATCCGTTTGAGATATTTCAAAGAAAACTGAAATGTAAATCTCAACAAAACCCGTCCACAAGTTATTTAAGCAGACAGGCAGAAGTGGCTACTGCAGTAGGTGCTTTTCACATTATTGTATATGCAAACGCACCTAAAAATGCAAAAAAAAAAATAATAACTGGGGAATGCATAGCATCCAAACCGGGAGTTAAACAGATCTTTTATCAAAGCCGATAGGGTCAAAGACAGGGAGCAAAAGATTTGTTACCCAAAAAGTCGAGAAAATAAATCGGTTTCAGTCACGATCTTAGAGAAATCTTTCAAGCTCAGATAACGTGCAACTCCCGAGGATGTCCTTTAACCCTTCAACCTGATTACGTCACAAAGGAGCACACTCTGGAGAATTCTGGGAAGTGTTTCCATGGAACAACAACAACAACAACAACATTTATTTCTATAGCACATTTTCATACAAACAGTAGCTCAAAGTGCTTTACATAATAAAGAATAGAAAAATAAAAGACACAATAAGAAAACAAAATAAATCAACATTAATTAACATCGAATAAGAGTAAGGTTCAATGGCCAGGGGGGACAGAAAAAACAAAAAAACTCCAGACGGCTGGAGAAAAAATAAAATCTGTAGGGACTGGTGGAGACAGCCATAACAAAAGTCTCAAATTGTGGCGACCGTCGAGATAAAAAAATGTAAAATTTTTAACGTAGTAAGATACAACAACACGGAATTTGAATCCAGGTCCTCCATGTGTCAAAACCCCGTATATAATTATACTAGGGGTCTTACCCCTTGCTCGCTTCACTCGCCAACCCACCTGGCCTGCACTACACACCAGCCACTTCACGTATCTGCCGCTCGAGTTGTGACGAAGGGGCTGAACGCACCCCAGAGAGGCACGGCCGCTCCTCCAAAACCCCCTCTTAAACGGTGATACAATGGGAAACAAATAGTTTTTTTACCTCCTCTTTGCTCAATCAGCTGCTGCCATGCCACATGGTCTGCATCTCGAACATTTAAAAGCCTGTACAGCAGCTGTCCTGCTCTTTGTCTTTTATTTCCGTCCCCTGGGCGTCGTTAAATCTCTTGGCACAAAGTCTCGTCTCGCGGGATGTGAGTTCTTGATATTTTTTACTTTATAATTTAAAAACGGAATAAGAATCTGAAAATCTAACAACATCACATTAAAGTCTGATAAATTCTGAAAAGAATGATACCAAACATATATATGTAGGTTTTAAAATAAGCCTGATTTAATGCGTGACAAAAAATGTGACATAACAACGTGACAAAAAATCATTGCACAAAATTGTTCCACTTTTAGGCTTAGGATTTTATATATAGAGAGAGTAGATGAAAGTACCAACAGGAGCTATACGAAAAATGCGTAATTTCCAAAAAGATTATAATAGTAGAGCAAAATAAATCTTTGCTTAAGATTCGTCAGGGTCAAAAAGCCCAGAATAAAATGCAAACCTTTTCCAAATCCTGTGGCAAATACTCACAAGACCTTCAAGAACGACACCCATTACAACGCACCTCATTCATGCAGACGTGTCTGTTTATTGGCACCATAAACGTAGAGCTACGGTATAAGTGGCACCGTAAAAGCGCAGTTCTGCAAATATGGAGCTGACTGCCAAACCAACATGCCAATAAACCTCCGTTTACGCAGTTAAACTCAGAATAAAGATGATATTCCTTCCCTGTAAAGCGCTTCTTATGAGAAATAATTAAAATGAAATGGTGACAACAGTGTTGGTTGCCAGCTGCTTTCCCAGGGTCCCTGGTTTTCATCCCACCATCACAATCAGATGGGGTTTAATCATTGCTTTTCATTGAGTCACACGTCCTTTACGCATGTTCTTGTTTTTTCCATGTGGGGGGCACTTGGACACAATGGTACGGAAATTATGCCCAAAACCTAACCCCCTTTCAGATCAGCAGAACAGTTAATCAATAGCTTCAGTCCTTTTAATCTTTGTCAAGCTCCCACAGGAGACTAATTTGTGTCGCAGGTCCATTGCCAGACAAAGCCAAACTGCCGGACCCTCCTTCAGTGTCTACTGTTCTCTTATATTCAAACTGGAAGTCATGTGATCAGAAAGTGTAGATTTGGTGCTTTCTTTCGAGGACCTCACTGGGCGGGTCTTAAACTATGCAACACCGGTGACCTTAGTGGGCGGGTCCTTTTCTGGCAGTCTTCTGGCCTTTAGCTGGGAAGAGGAAAGAGCATGCTGTGAAGTACGTGGAGCCCCTCTGTTTGGACTTAGGGTTTTCCCTGTACCACCATGCTGGATCTGGATCTCCCATGCTAATTCAAGGGGTATGTGCTTCAGACTCCAAGGGGGGCCAACCTCCCTCGCTTTGTTTTCGAAGTCTAATAATACTGAAACCGTGCTATGGGCGCTATTTACATAGCACAAGTGGTGCCTGCTCTATAACATTTCGGAACAAAAACTAAGGGCACAGAGGGGTGCAGGTCAGGTCAGGTCAGGCTGGGAAGCATGCACTGGTACAGCACATTGCTCCCACCATGGCAAACCCCCAGGCACACACACAGTCCAATTGCACCATCTGAAAATGACCCTCTATCTGCTGCAGCCTGGTCCAGCCACTCGGGTCCCCAACAATGAGAATCTTATGAGCTGGATCACCCTTGGGTAATCAAGGCACATGGCCGTAGTGCCGTAACTGACTTCACAATGCAGGTCATGTGCCTCATTCGGGACTCCATGAGCAACACAAAGTCAAACCAGTGGTACCCAAGGATTCTCTGAAGAGACACAGGAGTCCAGTCTTCGTCTCAGGTCACTGAGTAATGTCCATGTCTCGCAACCATATAGCAAAATAGGAAGCACTGGGATTCTAAAGACTTGGACCTTCATTCAAGGGGCACATGCTCCAGACACAGAGGGGGTAACAACCCCACCCTCTCATCCATCCTCAAAGTCTAATAATACTGAAAGCGTGCTATGGAGTGTGCTATAACTTTCTGCAAACCTTACCCCTGGTCCCCCAGAATCCCACCATGATTACCAAGGGGCACTGTTTTGATAACTTGCCTCTCCCAACAATCATCTGGGGTTCCATATGGGCCTTGACAAGCACTGCATCAATCTTAGTTAACCTAACCTGTCCATCTTCAGGGATTTGTGAGCTGCCCAAATGGTAACCAACACAGAGAGAGAGGGAGGTTGGGGAGCAGGCACTGATTCAGACACCACATGACAAACCACCTCAGGATCCCAGATTAGGACCCGAGTGCAGCTGTACAACAGGTGACACCTCAGCACCACACTAGTTTGAATGGAGCGGTACAGTGTCAGGTTTTTTTTTACGGTGGCTGGAGTGCCAATCCTGCCACCAACCCCTGCAGGTTGGAGGACCCGCTTGCAGAGCTGGATGCAGGGTAACTTCACACCCAGGACAGAACGATTGCAGGTTAAGGATCTTGCTCGAGTGTCCAACGGAGTGGAATCACTTATAACCAACACAGACAAGAAGGATAAACCTCCAAACTCCATGCGGACTGAGCCGGGGATTCAAACCCAAGAATCTCCTGGATCTGCTGGGCACTCTGGTACCGTGCCACCTGCCCGTTAAATAAATCACGGTAAATGATTTTTATCGAGATTTTATTTATTTTTTTTGTTCCTGTTTTAATAACCTTAGCTTATCTGCTCTGAAGCGTACTCATTTCTATTTCCAGTGTTCACGTGGCTATTCACACAGAGCAGCACAAGGCTCCTTTTGTCAAAGCCAACATTTGTTGTCAGACTTAAGGAGAAAATGTAAGACAGCATGTCGTCGTGTATTTAGTTTATTAAAACACGCTGCAGATAAAACTTGGGGACCACTTACAGAAGAACTCATCTGTAACCACACAGAGGCCCGAACTAAAAAGGGCCGCCTTATCGCCAGATTGTTTCCCGTTCACGGCTTCATTAAATGAAGTGAGTTTGTTTTTTTCTTTTCATTTCAAGACTAGCAATTGGAAGGCAAATGGAGTCCCAGATAAGCCATCGGCGCCGCCGCCACCATGTAGACGTACCGCGCGGCAATTTAAAGAGCACACAATGAGCTCCATTGGAGCAGTAGGACAAAAAGTGATAGATTTAAAACAAAGAGCCCATCATTTCTGAAAATGTCTTTTAAGCGCAGTGGTAGTTAAAAGGCATTCACTTGGCTGCCTATTAAGCCAGAGATTTTCAGCGAACGTTCGTCGTCTGTCTGTCACAACTGACACATGCAGTTCATAAAAGGCTCCCGGTTTTGTTGAGTTTGGGGGCCATTAATTGTTCCTCGAGGCTCCAGAGTCTTGAGTTTAAGTTTGTCTCGGAGTCATCTACACATTTTAGACTTCAAGGGTTGACACTAAATCAGCCCTGTGTGAGTGTGGAGTCTCATCTGAGAGACGGACATCATGGGGATTGTTTGCGTGATTGTTTGATCATTTCTCCCCGCCCTCGGGACCCTTGGTTATCGTTCTCGATGCCTAGGGATGTCTTTGTGTGAAGCTGGTGTGCCACCTTGGATTGGAGAGCATGTCACACTTATAGGCTGCATTTGCCATATTTCAATGTCTTCAGGTTTTCTGATTTTCCACTTCTCGGGACACTTTCAATGTCCAATTGTCCTGATCTGAATTAATTCTTCATACGCTGGACCGAATTTTATTTTTAGGGACACCAGAAGCCTAACTCGAATGCCAATACTAGCTTTGGTCAAATCAAAACCATCCATCCATCCATCCATCCATCCATTTTCCAACCCGCTGTATCCTAACTACAGGGTCACGGGGGTCTGCTGGAGCCAATCCCAGCCAGCACAGGGCACAAGATAGGAAACAAATCCCAGGCAGGGCGCCCACCACAGGGCACACACACATACCCACCCATACACCAAACACAATTTAGGATCGCCAATGCACCTAACCTGCATGTCTTTGGACTGTGGGAGGAAACCGACGCAGACACGGGGAGAACATGCAAACTCCACGCAGGGTCTCCTAACTGTGAGGCAGCAGCACTACCCACTGCGCCACCGTGCAGCCCTCAAAGCCAAAATACCAAAACCTAACGCCAAGGCCTACCTGGAAAGGAAGCCAACTGGCAGCAATGAGAAAGAGTGTTTTCATCAACCGAGGGTTACACGCCATCCAGTGACGTCACACGAGCAATCGGGAGCATGACATCAGTATAGAAAATTAAGATGGTGACCAAATATTACAAAAAACTGAAAACAAAAGTGAGATTATATGTGTGGATATTACAGAGAGGACCCTGATAAGGACTAGCCCACCATCCAGGGTTGTTTCCTGGTTCGTTAGAAAATCACCCAGGATGCGGCTGAATGTTTTCTTCCTCACACACCGTAAAGACGTCCTTAGCGTTACATTTTTCTTCTCAAAAGAAAGGCTTGAAAGTAACATTTTTTATTAAATCTTGTCTTTCTACTGTAAAATGTGCAAAACACTAAAAGTACAAAGTATAATAATGATTCAAATAATAATAATAGTAATGATGATATTGTGTCAAAATATGTCTTTTGTGTGATATGTCTTGGAACGGGAAAACTGCTTAGGCGTACGGCCATTTGTTCAGCATAACGGTTCATCTCAACAACAATCCTTTCGATCACATCATCATCATCATCATCATCATCAAGTGAGAACTTCAGGTAAGTAAGTGGATCTTGGCTGTCGACGTTCACTTTTATTCCTTGCTGCCTCCCAAAATCAAAACGAGGCGGTGATGGTTTACTTGGGTCAACAGAGACCCAAACACGATTGAGCGTCATTTTCAGATTTATCAGAATTCCTTTCGATTTCACTGCCTGAGGACAGATTCACTTCATCGTCACTGCTGATGAGAGGATTCTCGACATTAATGCTCGTATCGCTGTCAAGAGTGTGCAACACCTGGGCTGCTGAAAAACATTTCTTACGAGACGCCATTATGCGGCCAGGAGGCTGCACAGTTGCCCGGGTATCACTTAGGCCTGACGCTTACTTACATACCGCGGCTATGAGTAACATTCGGGACTAACGCCTGAGTAATCCTCGGGTCTAACGTTTATACGAGACGCATCTATGCAGTTGCTTGAGTTTGGAGCTGACAAACTCCTCCGCTGGACCGACGCGGTGTGAACCGGTTTGAAGCGGCTCGATGTGCGTCACACAGACTCTGCTCAAGTTTTTCAACTGCCTCCTTTTTTTCCAGTAAAAACCTTTAAAATCCCAGGGAATAAAGCCGTTTTCACAGGAAATTGTAGAATTTTACTGACAGGGGACTAGTTTTAACCCGGAGATTTTTTTTGTTTTACAAACTTTTTAAAGAAATTAAAATGCTTCCTAATTTTAAGTGTGACGTGAATGCGCCGTCCATCAAGATTAATTGAAATGAGCAATTTGTTCGGGAATTTGAAATTACAGGGGTCCTCTGGTAATGGTTACTTTACTCCATTTCAAGGTCTAAAACTAATCCCACCCAAATACTTTCATGTTAGGTCAGTTCCAAACTGGTCCATTGGGAAAGGCACAACATAAATCCATCCATCCATTATACAACCCGCTATATCCTAACTACAGGGTCATGGGGGTCTCCTGGAGCCAACACAGGGCACAAGGCAGGAAACAAACAACGGGCAGGGCACCAGCCCACTGCAGACAACATAAATAAAATGTATTATTATTATTATTATTATTATTATTAATATTATTATTATTATTATTATTGCAAGTGTGCCCTGTGATGGACTGGCACCCTGTCTAGGGTTATTTCCTATGTTGCGCCCGCTGTCCACTCATGGCCTCCAATTGCCTAAAGCAGGTTTTAAAGTATTATGTTTTATTTATGCCATTAAATGTTGCCGTCACATAATACGGTTCATTTTCGCTTGAATAATATCAGAAGCATTTCGAAAAGACATCCTCGACATTCCATTACTGTTCATCAAGTCATGAAGGATATTTCAATTTGCCTATCTTCATTTCACCAATTTGACGATTGAATTTAATAAAAGCTCCAAGGGCAGGAAATCAGATCTCGTCAGAGTCCATCACCGTAATTAGTCTGGTCATGAGATATCATCAATTTGCAGGATTGTATGGTCTTAAGGGTTGGAAGCGGCCGGTCCTCCACCTCCTCCTTCGTCTTGCAGTAGAACCTGAGTTAATCTCCATAACAATTATTTCTCTGATCTCTTGCTTTATTGTTTAGAAAGCTCATTAAAAAAAGGGGCAGCCTACCAAAGTGGCGTAGTCGGAGGAAGCCACTGCTCTGTACTTGAACATTTGGAAGGTGAAGGCTGATTGTGCCCCCCTGACACGAGCGGCTACCCTAATGCCAGTCGTAGTGTGCACGTGTGTGTGTTGTTACGGGTAGGGTTCGAGTTCGGGTTGCTCTGCACTGTAGATCAGAGGAAACTCATTTGTTGTTTTGACTGACATAAGAGCCCCCCGTTATTGTAACACTGCAAAACCTGCCTTGTTTACAAGTCTGAGTGAACTTCTATGACTCGGTGTCGCAGCTTCCATGCTGAGATGGCTTATTTCCCTGGTGGTCTCCTCAGCAGGCCGTGGGGAGCTGTACTCTCATTTGCAAGACGCTTTAGTTCCAAACCAGACAGAACGTGACGTAAATGCATTTCCCTGTGAAAGCCCAGAGCTGTAGCCACACTCTGTCTTCTTATTTGTTGATGCTTTGTGTTCAGATTGAAATAAGAGTTTCGCTTTTTAATGTTATCTTGATTTTTAACGACAGAGCAAAAGGCCAGAGATGTTTGCGAAGGCCAGAGATATTGCGTCTAAATTTGCCATACACATAAGAAGACCATATGAAGAGATCAACCACCTGCAGCAAAGCATGGTCAGGCCTGGCCAGTACTTGGATGGGACACCATCTAGGAAAAAGCCTGGGTTGCTGCTGGAAGAGGTGTTGGTGAAACCAACAAGGGGCGCTTACCCTAATACTCCAGTGCAATGATGGGGACACTGCGCTACCCTAATGGCACTGTAGTCCAGATGGGGCATAAAGACTCTCTGAGGTCATTAAATTCCACCCGGGGGGGAAAACGTTAACATTATACAATGATATTGACTGTTATACCTGCCATGCACTCTCCACCTGCATTTTTTAACTTGCACTGCATTTTTATCACTCTTTAATTAATATTAATTAGCATCTATCTATCTATCTATCTATCTATCTATCTATCTATCTATCTATCTATCTATCTATCTATCTATCTATCTTGCCTACTATACTAACATTAGGATCTATCTACAGTATCTATCTATCTGTTCATATGTATGTATATTTGTGTGTATGTACATGTGTGTATGTATGCATTATTGTTTCATTCATTGCTCTGTAAGAGGTACCCTAAGATGCTATTTAAAGTTGCCTATGATGTTAGCTTTACTATTTCTGTTTTTTACCATTTTTAGTATTTCATTCAAAAAGTGAATACTTTTAGAAAATATAGGCTATGGTGGCCAATTAAGAGAAAACATTATTAATATTAATATATATGTATATATATATATCTATCCTGCCTACTATACTAAAATTAGGATCTATCTATCTATCTATCTATCTATCTATCTATCTATCTATTCCTGCCAACTACACTATCTATCTATCTATCTATCTATCTATCTATCTATCTATCTATCTCACCTACTATACTAAAATCAGGATCTATCTATCTATCTATCTATCTATCTATCTATCTATCTATCTATCTATCTATCTATCTATTATATAGTGCCTTTCACATCTATCTATCTATCTATCTATCTATCTATCTATAAATTATATAGTGCCTTTCACATCTATCTATCTATCTATCTATCTATCTATCTATCTATCTATCTATCTATCTATCTATTATATAGTGCCTTTCATATCTATCTATCTATCAATTATATAGTGCCTTTCACATCTATCTATCTATCTATCTATCTCGCCTACTATACTAAAATCAGGATCTATCTATCTATCTATCTATCTATCTATCTATCTATCTATCTATCTTGCCTACTATACTAAAATCAGGATCTATCAATCTATCTATCTACCTATCTATCTAAAGATCCTTCGTAAAGAGTAGGGGTATCCCAATGTCCTGCCTAAATCACTCATCACGACTCCATCCATTCTACCCCCCTAATCATCCCCAGTCTCTAATTGGCTGTCTCTCTCATCCCTTCACCACCTAACAGTTCACTTGTGGTGAGCGTTCTGGCGCAAAAATGGCTGCCGTCACATCAAACAGGTGGCTGCTGCACATTGGTGGTGGTTGACGTGGCTCCCCACTTACTATGTAAAGCGCTTTAAGTAGCGAGAAAAGAACTATATTAATATAATTAGCTATTATTATTATTAAGAAATTCCATGTTGTGTTCCCCCCTTTTGACCCCTTTGAGTTCACCTTGTGTCGCGTTTGAGTTGTTCATTTTTTTCTTGCTGGTTTGCTGGCATCACAGTCCAGTTCGACATCCCCCTCTGACCAAAAGTCGTGTAACGGGTTAACCCCTAAATCGCTGCGCACATCCACTCGAACCTCTCTCCTTTGTAAAGGCCATCCAGGCTCTCCCGTCCTTGCACAATGCAGACTAGAATGTCACATCCGTCATTATCTGACTCACAGTATCCGTGTGAAAAGGACACAAATTGGCACTGTACTGCACTTATGAGTCACTGAATAAATCGAAAAATAACAGCCACTTGCCATCTCGGCCTTCTGCAAAAAGGAAATGCTGCAGCTCAATCTGAACCAAATCCGTACCCCTCCAGAGACGGCGCAGTGAATCCAGCTTTGTCAGAAGCTTTTCTCATTTGGGTTCGACTTTGTAGTTCAAGCCCACTGAGGTAACAGAGCAGCCTTTGCTTGTTTATACTCACGTGCTGCACTTGAGATGCCGAGGAAAGCCCCCGTTGCCTTTCTGTACTCTCCCCAGTGGTCAGTAACTTCACTAAACAATCACTGACCTAATCTTGAACTTCCCCACTGAAGAATGCAGAGTGATAACCATTTTCCTTTTCAAATCCCTGCTGTAAAAAGGTGGAGGTCTGTGTGTTTGACTGAATCGGCCTTGAACTCCTGGGCCACACAAGCCCTCCGGTTCCTCCATTGTCAGGCCCTCGACATGGTGTAGCCTCAGATACGCTTGCTTAAAAAAAAAAATGGGGTCTCTTTGTCTGTAAGGATGTCACTTTTGCAGTCCCGGTGGGACGGCACACGAGCTCCGCTCTAATCTCGTTGGCAGAAGACTGCAGAGAGCTAATTAGCATCCACGTCAAAACAGCAATGAGCAGCTCGCTTAAGAGGTGTAAAGAGAAGGTGCCGCGTATCCTATGAGCAGGACTGAGAGATCAGCAACTGAAAAGGTGGAAGTCGCAAACTTCAGGCAACTCTGCATTAGATTACAGACGAGGGGGGAACCCAAAATTACTTTTTTTCTGTAGGCTGGAGGGGCGTTAGTTCTGACATTTGCCACTAGGTGTGTGTATTTAACTGCCCTCTGCATCCTTTGGCCTAGCGGCGTCCTTGAATTGCTCAAGCGATTGCGTGATGCAGTGAGGAGAAAACAACTCGAAGTATGCCGATTGGGCGAAGGCTTCTGCATCACGACAACACAGTACTGAGTGTGCGGCAGTTTCGCACGATAAACGGGATGACGTTTTCCACGCCCCCCTACTCCCTGGACTTTGCACCCTGCGATTTATTTCTTATTTCCAAGAGTGAGGTGGGACCTTAAAGGAAAGCGTTTTCAGGATGTAGTCCAGAAGCAAATAATGGAGGCAGTCACTTTGCAAGATTTTCTGTACAGTTCTGAACAATGGAAAATGGTCAGACAAGTGTATTGGGTCTCAGGGAGAGTATTTTGAGGGTGGTTACGTTTTGGAAATGTACTGAGAAATATACAATTTAAAAAAAAAATTCTCATTATTTTTAGGTCTCCCTTCATAAAATGTGGGGTGTTCTTGATGAATAACACTAATTATCTCATTACAGCGGCACCTGCCAAGGGGTGGGATAGATAAGGCAGTGTCTCCTAATAATCGGTCAGTTCTGAGGTAGAGCTCCGTCCTGGGCTGAGTCTGCGTTCAAATGAGACACCACTTTCTGGGAGCTCCTCTGACACAGAAGGGGCGGAGTCAGTTACCTCTTCATTGGGCAGTCTTCTAGAAGCTGTGAGAACAGAGACGACACCGCTACGCAACATTTCCCCCTCTTGTCCCGGGTTGGTACTGAATAAATCGGTGCCATAAACGGACTATGATACCTAGCGTGAATAGAGAAGTTGCAAAATCAACCGGAATGTTCAATCAAATTATATCTAAGTCCGTTAAGTAGTTCTGTTGTACGCTGGCTAAGCGGAGGTAAGGAACATCCCGAGGTTGGTACCTGAGTGAGGAGGTCGCCACTCCCTCCCCTTGGCCCGTTGCGTCTCTCTCGAGTTCGCTCAAATAAATCGGTACCTCAAGCAAACTATGATTCTTAGCACGATGAGAGAAGTCGCAAAATCAGCCGGAATGTTCAAGCACATTATAGGAAAAAAAAACCCGATCAAAATCCGTTAAGTAGTTCTCTCGTGAAAAGCGGACAGACACGCAGAAAGGCAGACATTGGATTGGTTGGTACTGAATAAATCGGTGCCATAAACGGACTATGATACCTAGCGTGATTAGAGAAGTCGCAAAATCAACCGGAATGTTCAATCAAATTATATCTAAGTCTATCTATCTATCTATCTATCTATCTATCTATCTATCTATCTATCTATCTATCTATTCTATTATATAGTGCCTTCTATCTATCTATCTATCTATCTATCTATCTATCTATCTATCTATCTATCTATCTATCTATCTATCTATTATATAGTGTCTTCTATCTATCTATCTATTCTATTATATAGTGACTTCTATCTATCTATCTATCTATCTATCTATCTATCTATCTATCTATCTATTATATAGTGCCTTCTATCTATCTATCTATCTATCTATCTATTCTATTATATTATATAGTGTCTTCTATCTATCTATCTATCTATCTATCTATCTATCTATCTATCTATCTATCTATCTATCTATCTATCTATTATATAGTGCCTTCTATCTATCTATCTATCTATCTATCTATCTATCTATCTATCTATCTATCTATCTATCTATTCTATTATATAGTGACTTCTATCTATCTATCTATCTATCTATCTATCTATCTATCTATCTATCTATCTATCTATCTATCTATTATATAGTGTCTTCTATCTATCTATCTATCTATCTATCTATCTATCTATCTATCTATCTATCTATCTATCTATCTATTATATAGTGTCTTCTATCTATCTATCTATCTATCTATCTATCTATCTATCTATCTATCTATCTATCTATCTATCTATCTAAGGGCTCGATGGTGCAAGACAAACAAATCACAAGACCGCAGTGCCTCTTAATAATCGGTCAGTTCTGAGGTAGAGCTCCGTCCTGGGCTGTATCTGCGTCCAAATGAGACACCACTTTCTGGGAGCTCCTCTTCTAGAAGCTATGAGAACAGAGACGACACCACTAGCAGCATTTCCCCCTCTTGTCCCGGGTTGGTACTGCTTACCTCAGATGAGCCCAAAACGTGACCCTAAGACGCCTGTGTGACAATATGTATAAAATGGAGAATTAATTGCCCATTCTCCCTGCGTCTTTGTGGGTTTTTGGTTTTCCTTCCCGTTCCCTGAAGATGTCCCTTTTAGGTTGACTGGAATCTTTACTTTGGCCCTGCCTTCCGGGAGTTTTCCGCTTTTAAGAGGGGCTTCCTTTGCTTCAGTGCCCTCGAGAGATAAAAGAGACAAAACTGTTAACGCCAGCGCCCCCTCTCATCACAGGGTGGTACTGCTTACTTTAGGCGAACCTGGAAGGTGACCATGAGTGACAATACATACGAGAAGTGGAACATGTGTCACAAGTAAGTCAGCCTTAAGTCCCCTTATCAGAAGGCTCCCACAATTATTATTACAAGAAAAACTAGAAAAAAACAAAGAGAGAGCTTATGTGCCATCGGTTAAGCAGAGACGCACCCCATTGTTGACAAGAGCGGATTAGGGATAGAATTGCTCTTCCCATTGTAGTGGGCTATTTGGAAATATCTTGAGGTATTGTGTTTGATGTTCATTCTGTGGGTCCTTCAACACTTCAGTTCATGGAAAAAAGTGTTCTTGCAGCTGCTATCAACATACAGGCTACATGCGTCCGAATATTACAGTTCAAGGAAATTTTATAAACTCCTACTCATTTTCAGTCTGTGGTATATTTAGACACTGATCGCGTAAATCGGTGATAGAAACGAGAACACTATTTATAGCACGCACCTCGATGGCAGCTGAAATACTACGGCTTGATCTCAGATTAAAGGGGCCTTTAAAGAAATTAGAGCCTACCCCGTGTCAGGCAAATGAAATCATTTACATTAAGTGGGATTAAAAATGCAATGAATTACTGGCCAAATTTAAAAATAAGTGCCAAACGTCTACAGAACCTTCAAATGACAAATGAGGCTAGGCCTTTTTCATCTTTAATAAATCTTGTCACCAACAATGTTTAGCCTGAAAAAAGTAATGAAAAAGAGTTTTTCAATACCTGCGACGTGAGTTTTGCATGGCCAGCCAGTCCATATTCACTCCAGAAGAGGACACCCACCTGAAGCTAAGCATGTTGGGCCCAACCAGCACTTGAAGGGGGAGACCATCTTTGGCAAAAGCTTGGGTCCCTGCTATGCTGGAAGAGATGTTGGTGAGGCCAGCAGGGGGCGCTCACCCTGTGATCTGAATGTGGATCCCAATGCCTCAGTGCAGTGACGGGGGACACTGTGCTGTACAAATGGTGCCGTCCTTCTGATAAGACATAAAACTGACGTCCTGATTCGCTGTGGGCATAAAAGATCCGTGGACATCCTTCATAAAGAGTAGGGGGTGTATCCCAATGGCCAGGCTAAATAGCCCACCACGGTCTGGTCATTCTACCCCCCTAATCATCCCCTGTCTCTAATTGGCTATCTCTCTCACCACCTAGCAGCTCATGTGTGGTGAACATACTGGCACCAAATGGCTGCCATCACCTCATTCAGGTGGGCGCTGCACATTAGTGGCTCCCCACTCAGTATGTGAAATGCTTTGAGTAGTGAGAACAATGCTATCTAAAGGTCAACGATTATTATTATTATTATTATTAAGCGTGGATACTCTTAAAAGGATAAGTTTGGTATTTTACAAGTCCACACGTTTGGGGCCAGTTGCAGAAATGGAGAAAAATGGTCGTCCCGCTTAATATCTAAGAACACCAACACGTAAAACACAAAGAAATGCTAATTCGGCGTGCGCTTCTCGTCACAAAACAAACCAATAAAGCATTCGGGCTGATTAGCCAACTGGTATCTGAGCTCCGTCGCTCGTGCCAGAAAGATGTCGTGATTTTTGAGGTCTTATATCCTTTTCCTAGTATGAAAGCCATTTCTGCATACCGTCGTCAGGGTCATGTCCCGTATTTTTAGGGGGAAAACCAGAAAAATATGCAAAATCCAGGCAGGGAACACCTGGGACATGACTACCTACTGTGAGGCAGCAGTGCCACCGTGCCGTCCCCCAAATGTGTTATTATTAACAGCATTCATTATTTAAATGAAGTTAACAGTTTATCTGTAATATGTAATATATGTGCTTTAACACATTGAATAATGAAATTGATAACAAGTATAAATCTGAGGATTCCAAATGTGCGGAGAGCTGGCATATCATAAATTTATTGTGTTCTCTGTGGAAATCACTGCCTGCTGCTGCTGTCAGCGCAAGAGTGCGATTAGCAACTGGGTCAGTTTTAAGGTTATCTTTAACTTTAATAGCAAAATAAACTATGAGATTAAAGCCGAATATTCCATTTTAATCATGAAAGAGACTCTTTTTTTTTCTCCACCGATTCTCAAGTTTTTTTACCTCTGTGGCTATTGCAAAAATAAAAAAAGATGGCACAGAAGATGGTACATGAGACCTTTAAAATGTATCGCGTCATTACGATGGGGACCATGCAACGCTTGTATTGCCTTTGCAAGAAATAGATGAAGAAAAGCACCACGAATACATTTGTATGTCAGCAGTTAAATCTGATGATTTGCTTCACCGCATCAAACATCGATCCCGGAGGATCGTCAAAGCGGTTCGCCGTCACGTGTTGAAAGTCACGTTCCAACTTTCCAATTTTTTGCTGGTACAGCAGCTTGCACAAGCGTCACATTCATTTCTTGCGGACGTGCTCAGAAGACGCATCAAATGAATGCTGGGAACACCTGATAGCCATGATGTGTGTGCGTACACATTCTGAGCGTGAAGTGTAGGCCGGCCCTAAGGCCTCTAATAATAAGAAAGATTCAGTACCTGTGAAGAGCAGTCAAGGCTTCAGGTTCCCCAAGTGAGACACCATACCTTTTCAGGGGACATCTCAGTCTTATAGTCCTTAGACCTGAAGGGCGGAGTCATTTGCCCTTATTGGGCGTCTTCCTGGAGCTATGAATGTAAAAAGAGATAATGACCGTCAATGCCCCCCGGTGTCCTTTCGTAGTAGCACATACCTTTGACAAGACCCTCTGACGCCTATTTTTACATACCGTATTTACGCATGTACCACACGCACATTTTTTCCCGAAAATTAGCATTAGAAAATCAGGTGCGCGTCATACATGAGGAAATGTAATTCTGTAATGTTTACTTCTTCTGCTTGGGCGTCGTACACGGGGCAAAACGATTTTCTTTGTAAAAATTAGGGTGCGCGTCTTACACGAGGGCACTTGGTACACGAGTGAAAACGGTATATTGTGGACCGGGGCGCGTACAGCCGCCCCAGTCCGACAAAGACAGGCAGACACAAGTTCCAGTCCAACGTGCACGGTTTATTTACAGTTTGGGGAGCGTTTTCTCTCTCCCTGCAACACAGTAAACAAGCACAATTCACAGTCCTATTCTCTTCTTCTTTTCTCTCTTCCTTGTTCCTTCCTTCCTCCTTCCGCCTCCATTCCCTCTCAGGAAAGCTTTCTCCACCTCCTCCCTACTCTGGCTCTCTGAATGAAGCGAGGCAGCTCCTTTTATTCAGGTCCTGGGAGTGCTCCTGGTGGCTCATCAGTATTACCTGGAATCAGGTGTGCTAGAAGTACACTATAAGGCTGTGCAGCTCCCCCTGGTGGCCACCATGGAACCCAATAGGGCTGTGTCAAAGCTCCAACTCCCAGCATGCCCTGCAGGAGACTGTGGTGCCCTCTAGCATCCCAAGGGGAGGTATTGCCTCACTGATGCTCTCTCCCACCCTGGTGTTTCCATTCCTTTGGTGTCCCGGTCACAAAATATATGTATATATATATATATATATCTACTCTATATATATAAAATCCTAAACCTAAAAGTGGAACGATATCACATTTTTTGTCACACTTTAAATCGGGCCTATTTTAAAACCTACATATATATATGTTTGGTATCATTCTTTTCAGAATTTATTGAACTTTAATGTGATGTTGTTAGATTTTCAGATTCTTATTCCGTTTTTCAAATTATAAACTAAAACATCGATAACTCACGTCCTGCGAGACGAGACTTTGTGCCAAGAAATGTAACCACGCCCGGGGCTGGAAATAAAAGACAAAGAGTAGGACATCTGCTGTACAGGCTTTTAAATGTTCGAAGTGCCACGTGAGATGAAGATCACACAGCACAGCAGCAGCTGATTGAGCAAAGAGGAGGTAAAAAAAGCCAATGTATTTGTTTCCCATTGTTAAGAGGGGGTTTCGGAGGAGCAACCGCGTCTCCTTAGGGTGCATTCTGCCCCCCTCTTCACAAGCAGCAGAGACGTGAAGTGACTGGCACATAGCGCAGGCCATGGGGGTTGGCAAGTGAAGCTAGAAGGGGGTGAACCCCCTAGTATATATATATATAGATAGATAGATAGATAGATTGCTATTTTTCTTTCTTTATTTATTTATTGTACCCGAGAGAAGACGCTGAGTCCAAAGACTTCAAGAAAACCAACTTTATTCCAATCAAAACAGGAACAGTCAGGCGATTTATTCAAACAGGAGGTACCATTCCAATACACACACAGACACAGCGAACAAGCAGGGATGGGGCCAGGTCGGTGGCTGGTTTATACCGTTTCTCCACATCGCCCATCGGGTGACAGACGTGTTACGCAGGGAGGCTATGAACTTCTAGTTTCCTCGGTAGTGCCACAAACCTGCGGTTGCCCTGACGACAGACAAGCAACCCTCGACAGATGTGTCAACTGTATTTCGGCGTGCAGCACCGTTGGGGAGGGTCTCTAAAGAGCTCAGAAATCTCACAGTATCCATGACCCTCTTCTGGATAAGCAAGTTACGACATGGATGGATGGATGGAGATACAGACAGTATGTACAGAAAATTAAGGCCTGTGCCTCCACGGCGTAGCTCAGTCCCACCATCCCGCTCCACAGTGGTCTCACCGATGAGGGCATTTGTTGTTCCCATAGGAAAGTGAGATAAAGCGTAAACTCTCATAACATTTCTACAGATTTTTTGTCATTTTTCCTTTCTTCTGCATCTCAAACAGATGTTATCACTACACTTGGAAAAATGCTAACTTAATCATTGGACGCAGATCTAATACAACCACGCGCCAGACAAAGGAGGGATAAAAAAGGACTTTGATAGAGCCGAGTGTCAACCATGGCCTAATTCTGACCTCAGTGCTTTGCATTTCTTCAGCAAGTAAACTCTAATCCTTCACCTAAAGCCATCCAGAGAAGACACAAATGCCTTTTTACTTCAGACAACTAAGTGTATATATTTATATATATGTAAGGATTATGTCTTTAAGGAGCTGTAGATTTTCATGGACAAGAGTGACCTTTATTGTTACCTGATGGCCACCCTGCTAGTTCTGCACACACACACATACACAGGCGCTTTGTTCTTTATTTATGATTTTTTTTTGGTTATATTTCAATAGATTTTCTTTCTTGTAGTCTTTCTTTTAATTATGCCAAATTTAATCACTTAGAAAATATGTAATTCTGTTTAAAACCCTAATTTCAAGGCAGTTTTAGAAAATTGTGCTAGGGAACTTGACTTTACACATATAATTGGGTGATAATTCTGGAATTCAAAATACCTTTGATATACAAAAGCAATGCTTTTGTTGTTTTCTGTAAAGTGTCTCCACCCAAAACTTATACATATATTTTGCTGCTTGTTATTTACCCAGTGTTGTTTGTACTGATTGATGGCCAAGAAAAATGCTGGATCTCATGTTTTCATGGAAAATTAAGATACAGTCACAAAGTTTCTCTTATATAGATAGATAGATAGATAAAGAATAGATAGATAGATAGATAGATAAAGACACTATATTATAGATAGATAGATAGATAGATAGATAAGAAAGGCACTATATGATAGATAGATAGATAGATAGATAGGAAAGGCACTATATACAAAGGATATTTAAAAATGACCTTTATTATGAACATTAACAATATACAGTCATAAGACAAACAATCCCAATATTCAAGATAAAAAAAAGGTATATATCAGACAACCACCACTACTCCCCCTTTACACTCCTCCTACTCCGCACATAAATAAGAAAATCAAAAAAAATTACATTTCATTAAAACACAAAGATCATAGATAGATAGATAGATAGATAGCATTACTACCAATCTTTGTGATGCGTCTTCTGTTGAAATGAAAAATGCAGCAACAACAACATTTATTTCTATATCACATTTTCATACAAACAATGGCGCTCAAAGTGCTTTACATGATGAAGAAAGAGAAAAAAAGACAAAATAAATAAAAATTAAAATTAGGGAACACTAATTAACATAGAATGAAAGTGAGGTCCATTGGCCAGGGAAGAGAGAACAAACAAACAAACAAAAACTCGACTGCTGGTGAAAAAAATAAAATCTGCAGGGTTTCCGAGGCCACGAGACCGCCCAGTCCCCTCCAGGCATTCTACCTAACATTAATGACCTCAATCATATACAGTATGTCTCTGTTATACAGTTTGCCATTTGGTATGGGATTTGTAAAACCAGTGTTAAAGTTTATGAGGTGCCATCTGTTGGAATGACAAGCGCAATGCATTTCACTGTTACAATTGTTTGTCTTACATCAAACTGAATCGCATTCTGATTATTTGGTTGGTTTCTTACCTGGTAACGCTTGTGGTTGGTTGGCCAGTTGGCAAACATCCACCACACCCTCTCAGATGTGAGGAGCAGACTCTCAAACATGTCTGTGATCTACTCCTTGCAACTGAGAGGACATGGCAGATGGTTGGCGACTGGTTGACCAACCACAAGCATTACGTAGTAGGTGACCACCCAAATAATCAGATTGCAATTCAGACCTATAGAAATAATACTGCAGTTTACAGCCTGTCAAGTAACAGAACCAAATGAACCAGCCGCCATGGCGCCTCAGGTGCTGGCGTCCGAGATTCGATCTCCATAAGGGAAAGCAAATGTGTGTACACCTGATGTGCCCCAATTAGGTCTAAACACACATCACATACTTTTGTTATTATTTGGCACATACTATATCATATATCTATATATGTGTGTGTGTGTATATTTTGTCACGTATGCACATCAGAAGGTCACCTTCCAGGCTCATCAGACATAAGCAATACACCCTGGGACGCTGGAGGGTGTGGTTGCTGGCACTCCTGTCTCTTTTGTCACCCACGGCTCAGAGAGGACACCTACTGTGGGCACCTGACCCTGCCCTTTCCAGTCCAGGAGGTATAAAAGCAAGGCGGTCACAGAAAGGTCATGTCTCTATCGGGAGGTGTGACCCTGAATCCTGACCAGAGGCTTTAGAACCTCAGGCAACGGCAACATTTTGCTTTTGTCACTTTATTGCACCATTGAGCGCTTGTTATTTTCAGTTCCTTTATTATTTGAATAAACGGGGTGACACTCCAGTCATATGGTATATATTTAAATATGTATATACTATCTATCTATCTATCTATCTATCTATCTATCTATCTATCTATCTATCTATCTATCTATCTATCTATCTATCTATCTATCTATCTATCTATCTATCTATCTATCTATCATATAGTGCCTTTCTTATCTATCTATCTATCTATCTATCTATCTATCTATCTATCTATCTATCTATCTATCTATCTATCTATCTATCTATGCCCCCCATTCTACTTTGTTACCTCTTATCAAACGTATCCATCAGTAGCTTGAAGCGGCCAGAAGCTGAGTATGGCTGAAGTCTTTTACATTTTGATAGCAGATAATTTGTTTTAAACTGTGGAGCCCCTGGGTCTAAGGCTCCTACAGCAGCAAAATATTTAAAAATACATTTTATAGGACATTAGTGTTGGGGGAGATTCCAAAGAAAATATGCCTTTCCTATATTAGAACCAGCTGTGACTTTCTGTGCTGATGAGTCATCTGTTTTCTTTTTTTTTTTCTTCTTTTTCTTCGTCTCCTTTTTTTTTTTTTCTGGGTGGGAGACCTAAGCAACTAACACACAAAGTCTTATTCAAAAAGCTGTTTGTTTTGCTCCGGGTATCCTAGCCACAGGCCTACTTATATGAATTTGTATGTTTATTTTACTTTTTTTTTTTTTTCTTTTTCTCACCCAGTTCCAATAATAAAAACGGAGCCGACAGATGATTATGAACTCTCTCCGATCTGTGGACCGGTGGCTCCTGGACTAAGCACTGTATCTAAATCTTTCTACAACCAGCAAGTTCTGACCACCCTGATGCCTTCAGATCCCAGCCCTTGCTTCATGGGAAATTTTTCATCCTGCCACCAGAGAAACACTGTGATGCTGTCAGGGTCCCCCACTTTGAACTCTAACTCCAAGCTGAACGAGCTCTCCTCTTCCGCCTACAGCAAATGCCTTAGCAGCATTGGGCACAACCAGCTTGCTGGCGTCCAGCAGCCCAGTGCAGGTGTTCCTATTATCCAGGAGGTGCCTTCAAGAGCCATAGATGTGCCCTCAAGCTCCCCTGATCAGTCATCTCTCATCATGCTGCAGCCTCAGGTGAGTCGCCATCTGAGCAGTAATTCTCATGACTTGCGACAAACTCTCTATCCCAACAGTCCGTCTTCTTCTCCGGTTCCTTCCAATACCCAGGAGGCACCCTACGGTCAGGCCTACAGCCCATCCCATTCCTCAACATCCATGACCCAAGGACAGCAGCACCAGAAGACTCCACAAAACAGTCCTCCCACAAATCATCTGGGTTCACTGCCAGGCTTAGAGGAAGAAAACAGTGAGACCTCATTGCCAGTTACAGTCAAGCGAGAGCCAGAAGAGCTGGACCAGATGTACTTAGATGACGGTAAGTTGGGCATGATGAGGGTATCTCAATGACTCTGCGCTAAACTGAATGCCATGGTAAGGGAGATGCTTTATTGCCAAGACAATGTTTTGGAATGGGAGGCCACGGCTATCACAGCAAAATATGGTCATGTGAAAAAGTAAGAGCACCCCATGAAATGTTTTTCATTTTCAATGCATGTGGACATATCAAAGATTTGATCTTCATTTTTACAGAATCTACGGATAAAGGTGATATAAAAATTTGTCTTTGCAATAATTTGTTCAATGAAAAAATGAACAGACATTCCATTTCCGGCTGTGGAAACAGTAAGTCCACCCTTGGCATTGCCCCCTCATTTCCTATAACTGCCTAGTGGCCCTGACATTGACTAGGAAAATGGTTTTCCCACACCTCCATGCAGAATTCTTTTAGCTGTGTCTTGTATGCACGGATCCTCCAAAAGTATCCCAGTGGGATTTAGATCTGGGCTTTCACTTGTGAGGTAGAAATCGTTGCCTTTATATATGTATATATATATATACTGTATATAAATGTCTACACGTAGAAGTGTGTGTGTCTCTCTGTCCGGCCTGGAAATGCGAGTCTATAGCATGACGCTCAAAGAAAGCGACTCTGTCGCCAAAATGGAACTGCCAACAAAAGAGAAACTCGCTTAGCTGCTAATACACAAGCGAGGCGAGCACATCGGCAAAATGAAACCTCCAAGGAGAGAGAAACTCGCTTAGCCACTCATAGACAACAGAGGTGAGCACGTCTGCAAAACAAAACCGAAGAGGAAAGAGAACCTTAACTGCGTAAACGCTAATGCACAACTAATGATGAAGTGCCAGAATCCATGGTTTGTAGGAGCCTGGGCTTTTTACAGCACAGACTTATATATAAATATATATATATATTTATATTTACAGTATATATGTATATACTAGCCATCCTCCACGGCTTCGCCCGCGTATTAGTGAAGCAGGACTGTGAGAAGGGCCCGGCCCAGCTGTCTACTCCTGACGTTATTCTTCCCCTCCCCTCAGCCCACAGCCACTCTCTCGGATTAGCAAGAATAAATCGCTCCTGCAAGCAAACTACGATTCTTAGTGTGATGAGAGATGTGGCAAAATCAACCAGAATGTTCAAGCAAATTATAGGAAAAAAAAAGATCTAAATCCAATAAGTAGTTCTCTCGTTCGCTAACTAAGCGGAGTTAAGATTATGCCTCGAGGCAGACCCGTGAGTGTGGATGGCCCCGCCCCCCTCCCCGCAGCCCAATGAGTTTCTCTAAGATTTGTGCTAATACATCGGTACCGCGAGCGAACTATGATACTTAGCACGATGAGAAATTCACAAAATCAACAGAATGTTCAAGTAAATTATAGAAAAAAACCCAATCTAAACCCGTTAAGTAGTTCTCGTGAAAAATGGACAGACATACAAATGGGTCTAAAAAACTATAAGAAATTTCACACTTAAACCAAGTCGCAAGTCGTCATGGTTCGGGTGATTAGTGATGAGTGAGTCCATGGTATTTGGCTTTTATATATATATGTTTATATATATATATATATATGTGTGTGTGTGAAAGGATTAAGACAGACACAGAAAGAGGTTTGGGGCAGCCACCCGTATACTTGAAAATAGGCTGCCTAAAGATGATAGTTGGTTCCGAGTTTTACAGACTTTAGTCCAAACAAGAACTAACAGACAGGGAAACATGGCAGCTTTAAAGTCAGGCAGGGGGAAGTGACATCATTGGGGCTGAAATCGGAAGTGACGTCATCGGATCCAGGTGAAATTTCCCTTGGTCTGTTTGCCGAAGAAAAAGAGTAAGGATCAGTGCACACTGCCATCCCCTGATCTGGCGTGGAATTACATCCCTTTGATCCGTTTAGCTGTCTCCCATGCACACATGTGTGACTATATATATATATACTGTATATACAGTGTATATATTTATATATATATATATATATATATATATAAAATATATATATATATATATATATACACACACACACACACTTGTATATATTAATAATCAACCTGAAGAACCAGGCAGGAGGAAGCTTGTCCATTGCGTCTTTTATTTCTCATCATGAGAAGGGATTCACTCCATCATTGCTGCCTTGAATGGAATGGTCATATTTATACTGTATATAGCTGAATTTACATAACAGTACTCAATTGATGCTTACTCTGATTGGTTGGACAGAACCAATTTCATATGTAAAGAACTCTTCTTTGAATTCAATGGTTCTTTGGCAAGCAATGGATCTATGAAGAACCCCACAGCCATTATTGTAGAACTTGTTTGAGTGTTCGAAAAGAATCTTTTATCTCATCCTGACGTTCTTTCTGAATGGTATTTGTTTCCTCCTGGCCTACCTTCCATGCAGATCTCATGTGCACTGCCTCTTTCTAATGGTGGATTTGTGCACTTTGACATCTTCAGTGACCAGAGCTACCTGTAGGTCCCGTGATGAAATTCTGGGCTTTTTAAAGACTTCATTTGGTATCTCATGTTCTGCTGTCAGACTGAACTTTCTTTGGCTAACTCGGTCTGACCTGGCTTGGGCAACTTGGTAGTTGTATGAAATCTTCTCTGCTTGAAGATGATCTTCCAGACAGTGGAATGGTTAGTTTGCTACTTTTGAAATCCCTTCTTAGGCTCTTAGGCATCTCTAACCTAATTGCAGAAGGTCCCAGAGAGCTCTTTTGGTTTTGGTGTGGTGATAACACACACTTCAACAACAAAAGAGCAAAGCAAACCAAAAGCTGGAGTTTAAAATACGAAGACAGCTTCAGACAAGATCCCGTCTGCTGCCATCGGCATCCTGATTCTGATCTGAAATATTTGAGGTGGTCATAAATGGAGGGGTGCACTTACTTTTTCCAAATGCAAAATATCTAAATTGTACAATGGACTACAACATGTAAATGTGGTACGATGTTTGTTTCATTCTATCACCTTTATGTAACAATCCTCCTTAAATGAAGATCAGATCTTGATATGTCCACGTATGTTCAAAAATGCGAAAAACGTTTCATGGGGTGCACTTACTTTTTCACAGGCCTGTAAATAATAAATCATAGCAATAAATACTTGTAAATACTCTGTTGTCATACTGACATTGCATTGGATTTGATGTGCTGAAGATCTTTAAACGAACTGCATGAGGACAACAGCAGCCCTTAAAGTTCACAAATCACCAATGAGACTTTCTCTGTTTTGATTTGTGAAGCACAATACGGGGAGCCGGCCTGCCAGAAAGGCCTCACCCTAATGGTGAATCCTTCTCAAAAACGAGTTGGGTTTTGTTGTTTGGATGTTTGTGATGCCTTTTTGAAAAACCAAGCGTTTGGTTCATTGTATGATTATGCTGGTGACGTCACCCTCGGCACGATGTTGGGTGGGCCTTCATTCTTGCCTTTATCGATTTCTAATTTGTTTTGTTTCTGCTTGCAACCTTTTCTTTGAAATCTTTCTGAACACTTTGACATTTATTCTTTGTACGGAAATGTGCTGTAGAAATTAATGTTGTAGTCGTCGCGTTCACTGCATTTCTGTGGTACTGTTTGCTTATAGTAACAGCGTCTGTTGTGGTCTATCGTTGTGTCACTCAGTGTAGATGAGCAACATGCAGTGTATGTTATACGAGCACTGGAAATTTTATAAAAAGAAAATCATTCTTGTTTTCATTTGTCTTTGACTATTGAGCCCTGACGTTCAGTTTTTGGCGTTCTTCTTATGGTTTCCCGACCCTACTCTGATTCTCGACTAGGTTATTGCTTTGTCCATTTCCCAGGCTTATTGGTGGCTACTCTAATGACTAAACATCTCCTCTTGAGCCTCGTTTTGTGTCGTATTCATAACACACTCCCAGGGCAGCCTATCCCCAAACTCAAAATTCAGGCTTTCTTGCTGTGATATTGGGGCCATTTACATGAAAACATAAAAAATTTGTCAAACGAGAGGAAACCATTCAGTCCATTAACCGTGATGGAAACTAAACAGTTAGCACTGTTTCTGAAGGGCGAGCCAAAAATGAATCGTCAGTCTGATCGATGTGCTCAGCGAAGTCAAACCATACTGCGAGAAACCCGGAAATAAGCGCACCATCTTTCTTTGTGTTAAACCTCCATTACTCGTGATGGCGCGGGCACTCTTTCCCTTACTGAAACATACACTCACTGGCCACTTTATTAGGTACACCTTACTAGTAATGGGTTGGACACCATTTTGCCTTCAGAACTGTCATAATTCTTCATGGCACAGATTCAACAAGGTGCTGGAAACATTCCTCACGGATTGTGGTCCATATTGATATGATAGCATCACAGAGTGGCTGCAGATTTGTCGGCTGCACATCCACAATGCGAGTCTCTCGTTCCACCACATCCCAGAGGTGCTCTATTGGATTGAGGTCTGGTGACTGTGGAGGCCATTTGAGTGCACTGAACTTCTTGTCATGCTGATTTGAGTTTTGTGACATGCTGGAAAGAGTCATCAGAAGATGGGTACACTGTGGTCAGCAACAATACTCAGGTAGGCTGTGGCAGTTAAATGATGCTCATTTGTCACTAAGGGGCCAAAAGTATGCCAAGAAGATGTCCCCCACACCATTACACCACCAGCGCCAGCCTGAACTGTTGATACAAGACAGGATGAATCCATGCTTTCATGTTGTTGACTCCAAATTCTGACCATACCATCTGAATGTTGCAGTAGAAATCGAGACTTTTCGGACTAGGCAACGTTTTACCAGTTTTCTGTTGTCCTATTTTGTTGAGTCCATGTGAATTGTAGGCTCAGTTGCCTGTTCTTAGTTGACAGGAGTGGCACTCGGTGTGGTCTCCTGCTGCTGTAGTCCATCTGCTTCAAGGTTTCATGTGTTGTGTGTTCAGAGATGCTCTTCTGCATACCTCACTTATAATGAGTGCTTATCTTAGTTAACGTTGCCTTTCTATCAGCTCAGACCAGTCTGGTCATTCTCCTCTGACCTCTGGTATCAACAAGGCATTTTCACCCAGAGAACTGCCGCTCACTGGATGTTCTCTCTTTTCAGACCATTCTCTGTAAACCCTAGAGATGGTTGTGAGTGAAAATCCCAGTAGATGAGCAGTTTCTGAAATACTCAGACCAGCCCGTCTGGCACCAAAAACCATGCCGCCTTCAAAGTCACTTCAGCCCCCTTTTTTCCCCATTCTGATGATCGGTTTGAACTTCAGTAGCTCATCTTGACAATGTCTGCATGCTGAAACGCTGCCACGTGATTGGCTGATTCGATTATTTGCGTTAACAAGCGGTTGAACAGGTGTACGTAATAAAGTGGCCAGTGAGTACAGCATTAGAAAAGGGAGCAGTGAACACTCCTGGAGAGCTGAAGATTGACAAATTTGTAATGGAAAGCGGTAGTCAAAGATCAGGAAAAGGTTATTGTGACCAGAAAGGCCAGACGGAAAAACAAAATGGAGTTCAAAATTTGCAAGGGTCGCACACACAACCACTCGGGGAGCGTCAGGTCAGCTCTGAAGAGGTAAGAAAGCCATCCGCAGCGTCAGTGAAGAAGTGATAGCTAATGACCTCTCTCTCCATCTTCCCCCTTCGACAAGACGACGAGTCCCGGGACAGGCCGTGACATCACTTCCTGTACAGCCCTGGACTCTACCGACTCTTCTGCCCCGGGGGGCTGTTTAAACAGTGAGGGCACCAGAAGTTGTGCCCTTTTAGACCACAGACACTTAACAAATGCAATTCCACAACAGAGAAGAGACATTTCTTTGAACCTTTTAGATTCACTTCCAGTTCTTCTTCTTCATAAATGGGGTACCCCTGCTGGTCCCAAACCCTTTTGCCCAATTCCAGTACACAGACTCATATGGACACCCATAAGGGAGGTTTTGTCCTCAAACGTGACTATCCTTTCAGAATCCAGTTGCTAGTTTTTACAAAGACACAAGCGTTGCTTGAGGTGAAATGCTTTTTAGTGGTGCTGGTGGTGTCCTCCAGCCATATGAGGAATAAGAATTGAGCAATAAGAACAAAAGCACAGCCAAAGAATTCCACATGGAGTAACTCCTAAGGTCAAGCTCTGTTCCATCTGACGAACTCCAGGTACATTAAAGCTGTCAGCATTATGTGCGGGCCAAAATAAGTCACTTTTACATATCGGAATAACGGCAGGGCCTCAAACAAAAGCTTCTGCTCCGGTAAGACAGATGAACTGCAGGATTGTCGTCTGCCCAAAGCTGCTAATTACTGCTACCAATGGATAATTCTGAAAAACCACCAAAGTTTCAAAGGAATGCTTAGGGCTCTTGCATTTTTATTTACTTGCCTGGCGGGATGCCATCCAGCTGCGTAAGCACAATCCAAAATATAACAGCGAAGACATCCAGAAGCGGAGAAGACTCGCTGGAAGCGTACCAACCCAGCGGCGGCAATCCTGCACGTGAACACGGGGCTGCACTTGATGCGGGTTAAGATGGCAAGAGAGGCTCGTGATTCGGGGCTGCCAGTGGCCCCCCGCTGGGAATCACTTTGCCTCACGCGTGTCCCGTACACACAGAGTCACATCTGGGATGGCGTGGTGTCTGCTTTTTATATTCACTTCGCTGCTCATGAGACACCTATTGACGTAAGCCTTGGGCTTCATGCTGCTTACTGAACAATTACTAATCTGCATAGATGAGCCTGCTTATAGTATACTAGCTGTGCCCCCCGTTTTTGCCCGTGTAGTAGTGAAACAGGACAAACTTTAACAATCAATATAAAAAAAAAGTGATCATTTGTATTGGGAAGAATTTATATTGATGGCTTTCGTATCCGAGGGTCTTTTGATATGCAATATTTTAGGTTTTGCTGTCGGGGCAAGAATGTAGCTGACACTTCTTTGCCAAAAATGTAAAAAGTTGGCAGGGTATCTCTGGCCAAGCGGAAGGTTGGTACGCTCGAATGTCAAACGTTGGCACTGTATCTGATCATGTCAGGTCTGACGAGAGAGCGTCCCTCGCGTGGAGAGAAGAGCACATGGCCGTGACATCTCTGCCAATCAGCAGCTACCCTCTAAAACACACGTAGCTCTGGCCTCTCTCTCAAAAATGTCAAACGTTACTCCTTAACAATCTGTAGATGATAAAATCTGTTGAAGAAACAGGTATCGCTAGCTAAGTGGAGGCAAGGTGCGCTCCAACACGTGGTGACAGGTACAGCGACTCGAATGGGGAGGCTGGCAAGTGAATGAGGAGGGCACTGCCCAGCCTCCCGCCTCCCTCTCCCCTCGTCCCACAGCCCATCTCTCGCATTCGTGTGAATAAATCAGTGCTGCAAGCGAACTATGATACTTAGCGCAACGAGAGAAGTCGCAAAGTCAACCAGAATGTTCAAGCAAATTATATCTGAGTCCGTTAAGTAGTTCTGTTGTACGCTGGCTAAGTGGAGGTAAGGAACATCCCGAGGTTGGTACCTGAGTGAGGAGGTCGCCACTCCCTCCCCTTGGCCCGTTGCGTCTCTCTCGAGTTCGCTCAAATAAATCGGTACCTCAAGCGAACTATGATTCTTAGCATGATGAGAGAAGTCGCAAAATCAGCCGGAATGTTCAAGCAAATTATAGGATAAAAAAACCCGATCAAAATCCGTTAAGTAGTTCTCTCGTAAAAAGCGGACAGACACGCAGAAAGGCAGACATTGGATTTCATAGATAGATAGATAGATAGATAGATAGATAGATAGATAGATAGTGATCAAGTAATGTACGATGCCGGATCCAAAATAAATGTTGGGGTGCCAGCCCAGTCACCCCTAAAACATAAAAAGGGCTTGTTTGCAAGACAAACAAATCACAAGGCCAGAGTGCCTCCTAATAATCGGTCAGTTCTGAGGTAGATCTACATCCTGGGCTGTGTCTGCGTCCATATGAGACACCACTTTCTGGGAGCTCCTCTGACCAGAAGGGGCGGAGTCAGTTGCCTCTCATTGGGCAGTCTTCCAGGAGCTGTGAGAACAGAGACAACACCACTAGCAACATTTCCCACTCTTGAATAAATTGGTACCACAAGCGGACTATGATACTTAGCATGATTACAGAAGTCGCAAAATCAACCCGAATGTTCAAGCAAATCATTTTTAAGTCTATCTATCTATCTATCTATCTATCTATCTATCTATCTATCTATCTATCTATCTATTGTGACGGACGGCCGGGTCCCATGCCCAGCTAGGAGGCCCCTTCGATGTGTATTCAGGGGGAGCAGCCCTGGAGGGTGCAGTACCTCCCCCTGGACGGTGGATGACCGACCTCCTGGGTTGGAGTGGTGCCTCAGTCTCTCGCAGGGCTTCATGGGAAATGGAGTTCTCCACAGCCCTGTTGGGGTCTGGGGTGGCCGCCAGGGGGTGCAACCTGGGTCCCTGAGCCCAGCTGGACTAATCTCCCTTTCCCGGAAGTGCAATTGGAAACAGGTGATCAAGCACCAGGTGGGCCATAAAAGGTACCAGCAACCACCACTCAGTGGCCTGAGTCAGGTGGAAGGAGGACAAAGCTGTGGAGGAGTGGTGTGGAAAGAGAAAAGAGAGAAGAGTGTTTTGGTGGTGCTAAGTGCTGTACTTGGGACTGTGTATTGCTTGTGGGGTTCACGGGGAAGACGTGCCCCACAGGTGAAGAAAATAAAAATTTCTTGGCCTTTATACGTGCCTCCCGTGTCATGTCTGTGTCAGGTCGGGTGCAATATAGCGCCTTTCTTACACTATCTATCTATCTATCTATCTATCTATCTATCTATCTATCTATCTATCTATCTATCTATCTATCTATCTATCTATCTATCTATTATATAGGGCCTTTCATAGATAGATCCTAATTGTAGTATAGTGGGCAGGATAGATAGATCGCTAGATAGATAGATAGATAGATAGATAGATAGATAGATAGATAGATAGATAGATAGATAGATGATGTGAAAGGCACTATTTGAAAGAGGGCACATAGACAGATAGATTCTCCTCATGGTATATTCAAGCTTAACCTTATATTAATTGAATATTTCACGTTAAAAGGCAGTATTGAACGTCTTTCGTTTTTGCACCATTAAAATCTGGATAGAAGAAGGCAGAGCTGAACATGACTGGCTGGCGTCTTTTTAGCAGCTTTGGTAACAGGAGGTTTGAAAATAGCTGGCTGTGTCATTTGATAGCAGCAACATCAGGGATCCTCCAACATTCATTTTAATCAGGAGGGACTCCAGGATGCCGCTGGCTGACCACAGTAAATGGCACACTTGCGTCATCCAGTTTTTGAATAAGCCTTCTTGGTTTTTTCCTGAGCCTTTTCTGAGTATGTGGTGGAAACATCGCACTGCAAATGCATCTTTAAAATTAGGCTTTCCCGTTTTGAGTTCCGCACACAGTAGTATGAAAAATCCATCAGCCAAGGGTTTTCCTCAAGATTTATTAGTTATATGTTAGCATGAGATCTTCTGAAATTTGATTAGATGACTTCATTGGACAGAGATTTAGCACTCACCACCAAGTGTCCCAGTAGTGCGGTGATTCTTAAAGTTAATGGGATACATGAGCTCCCCTTGAGCACCAGAACTATAATTTGGCCTACTACAGTGCAGAAAAGGAAATGTCTTTCAAATGTCTACATGTAAAAGTACTAACTTGATCCCGAAGAAAAAATGGTAACTCTGACTTTTTTTTTGTCCACAAAGACTTGTTGCAATTTAAACACTTTGATCTGTAAGGGAATCTGGTTGTTAACAAAAAATGGCAGAAAACAGAGCTGCCGTTATGATTGCGGATATAAGTTCCCCAGTCACAATAAAGATTTATGACTTGATAGGTTTAGCATTTTATTCTTTTGTGAGACTGTAATGTGAGGCTAGGAGCTCATGAGCTCTGGAGGTGAAAAGCACACCATATGACCAACTTCAGAAATTTTATCAAACTTTAGGATGTATTAATAGAAAATGGGGCAGAAAATAACAAGTACTGAAAAGGTGAGAGTCAAAGACACTTTGTGTATGTTTGGGTTGTCCCCTGATGAAGGTCAATATTTCTATGTGGTTTTGTTTTAAAATTAAATCAAATCAATGCCACTGTGTCCATAAAAACCATCACAAATGATCAATAAAATTAGAGTGACTGCAAGTGAACTGACTTAATGCCAAAATTAGTACCTCAGATCATCCATGTCTTGTGGGCAAACTTTTAATGTCCGTAGTTAAGAATAGATAATGTCCCTCCAGCTTTGTCGAAGATCACCTAAGTTGTTCTAGCAGTCTCTTCTTTTGTATCCCATGGAGGTAGTTTGAGTGGAAGGGTTTGTTCCCCACTCTTCATGGACTGTGCTGGACTCTCTGACGTTTCGGTCAAACCACTGGAGCTTGTCTTGGTGCTTTCAGTCTCATCTTGGAAGAAAGGACAGGCTTTGAGGTGCCAGGTGTTCTTGAGCCCTTTTTGTGGCTGCTTCTGTGATCTATGAAGGTTTGGCATGATAGATAGATAGATAGATAGATAGATAGATAGATAGATAGATATGAAATGCGCTATTTAATAGATAGATATGAAATATACCATATGATAGATAGATAGATAGATAGATAGATAGATAGATAGATAGATAGATAGATAGATAGATAGATAGATAGATAGATAGATAGATAGATAGATAGATAGATAGATAGATAGATAGATAGATAGATAGGCACTATATAATAGATAGATAGATAGATTTAATTTGGACAATGAAATTAGCTTTTCTTCAAGTGTGCACTCTACTAACCAGCTGACTTGACTGTATATAATGTATTTTAAACATCCATGTCTGGTAATCCTGCAATGGGCTGGCACCCTGTTCCATAAGTTGTTTCTGCCGTGTGCCCTTTGCTTGCCCGGATAGACTCTAGCTGTCCCATGACTCTTCCAGCTGACGACAACATGTTGTAATATCTCCTGTAGGGTGTGTTCCTCCAGCTTTGTTGAAGGTCACCATAGGACCGTTGTACCAGAATCTTCTTTTGTATCACACAGAGGTAGTGTAAGAGCTTGTTCCCCAGTCCTCATGACCTTCAAGGACTGTGCTGGACTCTCTGGCCTTTTGGTCTCCTCACGGGGGCTTGCCTTGGTGCTTGTGGTTTCAAACAAAACAAAGCAAGACATGCTTTGAGGTACCAGGAGTTCATGAGCAGATAGATAGATAGATAGATAGACAGATAGATAGACAGATAGATCCTCTTGGTAGGTGGTTTAGGTAGATGAGAACATTTAACAGGTAGAGCTGGCACTGCTTCAACAGAAAGTGACATCAACCATCTTGTCCCGGGTTGTTCTCCTTCACTCTAAAGCGTTAGTGGCAGTGTCAGGCCAAAAGCCTTTCCGAAGTTAGATATGATATTCCCTGAGATACTCCTTTCATTCACGTGTTTGACAGCTCCTATTCCCAAAGACTCAGCTCGAATCTTAGGACCTCAGAAGTGTCTCCATATATGGGTGCTGATCCATTCACTACTGTGTAGGTGGACAGCAGGGATTTGAACTTAATAAGTGCAGCTTCCTTGAAGCCAATGTAGTGATATGAAGAGGAGTGACATGTGCTACCTCAGTTGGTGGAACACCAGACTTGCCGTTGCGTTTTGAATATTCTGCAGCAGGTTGGTGACATATGCCAGTACTTCTGCCAGCAGAGAGTTGTGATATTCCAGACGTGACAACACCAAAGCCTGGACCAGGAATTGTGCTGCATTCTGTCAGATATGGTCTGATCTTGATATATATATATGTTTTGTACAGTGAATCTGCAAGACCAGGAGAATTGCAACATGGGCAGTGAAGGACAGCGGGTCATCGATCACCATGGTTGTGAACAGTCTTGGTAGGTGTTAGCTATGATAAACCGAGTTGACAAGTGACGCTTGTTGAATAAACTGTCGAATTTGGATAACAACTGTGACAAGGTGAGCTGGCGTTCCTTCACCCAGGCTGTAATATCAGTGAGACGTTCGAAGATTCTAGGTGATATCGAGTGGTCCCCTGCAGGGAATGGCATAGTAACTGATAAGAGAAACCATGGGGCGTGATAATAGGGCCTAGTGAGGAGGTGTATAGAGAGAAGAGGAAAGAACCCAACAGAGATCCCCAGTGCTTGACTGGTGCACACTTGACTCTCACACATTGAAGAGTCTGCCCAAGAGATATGACTCAGACCACCTGAGGGCAGTCCAGTGATGCCAAGGTCTGAGAGAGGATGGCAAGGAGGCTGTAGTGGTTGACCATCTCAATGGGAGTGCAAAGAGCTACCAGGACGAGGACAGATGACATGTTTGTAGCTCTAGCCAGCCATAACATGTCCACAACGGTAAGCAGAGCCATCTCAGGCCCTTCTTGCAGACTTGACTGATTTGGATCTGTTCTATAGAAGATAGGAAGACGCTTGGTAAGTGACAGCAGGTTCCAGTGTTTTGGATAGAAAGGAGAGGAGAGCAACTGGACTGCAATTACGTACTTGAGATGGCTTGAGTGTGTGCTTCTTGAGCTATTCGAACCTGTTTGAACATACAGAAGGTGCCTGAGCTGAGTGAGGAGGTGATGACGTGTGTATCTGCAGAGATGAGTGAGGAGCCAGCAACGCTCACCTTTCCAGCCCCATCTTTATTTGAGGCACAATCAGATTGCTCCTCTTGTGAAATCTGAAAAAAGCATTGGGGTGCTTATGAATAAGAGGCCATTGAAGCCCATTCCATTGCTCTCCACGTTCCGGGTGTCTTGGCGTCCCTCGGGTTCTTTTACGGCTCTGCTCTGTGCTGTAAATGACAGCGTGTTAGCCGAAGCTACTGCTGGTCCTTGAAGCCTGTGCCAGCTACAGAAACAGGCCCCAACATTATAGCCTTAAGGTATAATTATCAAAACGACGTGCGTCTCTGCAGTAAGTACAAGAGAAACACAAGTGTGGATCTCAAAGGAATTTGGATGTCAAATCCCTGTAATCGTCAGGTAGTTTTGGAAAAATTATATTGTTTCATTTGTTCAGCTGAAGGCTTTATTTATGAAGATTTGAAGTAATGAGCTGCAATTTCTGAAGGTGGGGCTAGACATGCTGCTGAAGTTCTGTGCTCCTCAAAGCAACAGTTGAGCGGGCTGTGGTGCTCCATGACACCTTTAGAGAAATTAGAACTACGGTATGGACTCTCCCTCCAGCCTTAAGGTTAGCTTGAGGTCAATTAATGTGGACAGCACAATTATACTGTCATTTGCATTGTTTTCTATTTTCCTATATTCCCCTGGGAGCTCCTGGTTTAATCCTCATTCTTATCTGCATGCGTTTTCTCTACGTATTTCAATTTTCTTATGCATCTCAAAGGCATTGTCACCCATCTGAGGGTCACCTTCTGGGATCAAGTAAGGTATACGATAAGAGTGAGCTCCACCTGCTTATAGTACCATCTCTCTTTTCCACTGGAGAACCGAGAAGACGCTCATTCAGGGCACCAAAACCCCACCCACTACCTCAAAAACCCCGCCTCTTCCAGTCATGACCATATAAAACTCCCAGAAAATGGCGTCTCCTTCTCAAGAAAGCAATCCCACGTGATGGAGCTCCCTGACGCAGACCTGCTCGGCAGAGACAAATCTTTCAACAAGCCAAATAGTGCGCCTCTTTTCTGTTGCGGCACCGTGCGCACATTTCTGTTCAATTTCTTTATACCAATGCAGTAATAAGGGTGGGCAGGTTGGCACCCGAACTTTTTTTTTTGAGGATCCTTTGCCTCCTTTTTCCCTTATTACATGTACAGTATAGTAGATTAATGGAAAACTTTGAGTTTGCCCGGTATGAATGAGAGTGGTCTGCGACGGACTGTTGTGTCTTGAGGACTGGCTTTGATTTCATGCAACCCTGCAATGCAAAAAGCATGTATAGAGAAGGGAAAGGGGAGATTTTTCATAAGATTCTAATTTGTCATGGCACACCAACAGAAAAGCTCATTTTTGGTGATATTTATGCATAGGCTGAGTTGCACCATGTAGTACCAGAAGCCCTAATAGGATCATATTCTAGCCAGAAACAGAAGGTAAACGGCAGTCTTATGTAGAGGTGGTGCAATATAATCACTATAGATGGCATACTGGTAGAAATATTTGACATGGTATGGAGTTGGCTACACTGGTAGAGAATCAATTTTTATAATTGCTGTAAATGAATAGGGAAGACAAAGAAATGAGAGTTGGCGTCTCATAGGATATCCCATTTTATGTCAATGTCCAGTGGGCAAAATGAGGGCACAGTCATGCCAAGAAAAAACAATCAGTGCTTGCCATCCTTAAATAAAAGATCTTCAGAGGATGCAGAAGATAGCCCAAGAATAAACATCGAATTCTGGTAGGTTTGAGTTGAGACCACAACGAATGGAGCTTTTATAAGTACTAGACGTGGCTTCAGCAGTTCACCGAGGATTTTCTCCTTCTCCACTCTAAGTAAACAGATGTAAAAAAAAAAAGAAAAAGTTAGCGTGGGTATCATACTTCACTCCTTACCCTTATTTGTCCAGCACAAACCCGTAAAATGCTCCCGATGCCCAGTGGAATCAAATGAACGAGAATTGTACAACTCAAAGAGAATCAAATGGACGAGAATCGTGTGACTCGTTACTGTGTAATGATACAATTCCCGAAAGAAACAAACGAGAATTTATTTGCAAATAAAATGAACGAGAATCAAAGGACATGTACTCGGGTAATGATTCGGTTTGAACTTGAAAGAAATTTGTGAATGACTCATGGCCAGTGCCGTCAATGAGCTGTAAAAAAGTGTGCGCTAAGGTAAAGTTGAAAGCAAACAATCATTAGAAATTACAATAATATTTTTATAAGGTTCAGTTTTGTGTAATTTGTTGAATGAACAGCAAATAAATGTATTTGTTCAATATTATGTTTCTACCTTGTATTCTGTGTTCACCCATTCGAGTCATGAATTATACAAAGCAAATATTTAAAACATTCAAATATAATTGTGCTGTTCCTGTATTGTACTTGTATGATGAACGAGAGAATCGCCAGCGTCAGAGTCCTCGTTCGCCGATAATGATTTAGTTCTAAGTAAAGTGAACAAGAGTCAGGAGTCAGACGGGTGGTACTTGCCCATATGCTTTAAACATCCACATGACAGGGACTGATGAAATCATGGAAGCGCTTTTCGCAGAAAGAACAAATCGTTTGCAAATCACCTATCATTAGAGAGTAAGAACCTTTAAATCTCAACTTAATGTATGAGCTTGGGTCCGAACACCATCAGACTAACACCAGCACTTTACCAAAAACACACTTTTATTAACACAAATAAGTCCCACACTGTACGCAGTGCCCCGAGCACCAATCACCCTCCTCACAGGCTTCTCTTTCAGTGTCCGTGGGCCGCCTTTCCTCTCCTCATGGGAGCTTCGTCCTTTTCCCGCTCCCAACTCTAGCTCCCTGATTGGAGTGAGACAGCCCCTTTTATTCCCACTCGGATGTGCTCCAGGTGCCTGATGACGCTCTTCCGGCAGCACTTGTGGCGGAAGTGCTGCCCTTGCACCAGGAAGCACTCCGGGCATCCCTGGAAGGTCCTTCCTCCACCCTCCCTGGTGTGGCGGAAGTGTCGATCTCCTGGGCTCCACAACGCTCATGGCGCCCCCTGGTGGAGGCCGTGGGCCCCATTGGGCTTGAGCCTCCTTGCTCCTTCCCCGTGGTCCCCTCAACATCCAGGACGGTTGCCACCTTGTGGCCCGGGAGATGTATACACCACCTTCCGGTCCTTCCAGGTGTCCCGGCCAGGTCTGACACCCAGCCTCCTGTGACAGTTGTTTGGGACAATTTCCGTGAATAGGATGGACGAGCTTTTTGGCTGAATGGCCTGTTCTTTTCACAATCTCTCTAACGTTCTATTTTTCAAAGTGACGTTTTGATTATTTCCCGGTTAACGGATCCTTGCTCTTGTTTTTTAAGTCTGAATTGTTGATTGTGTTTTGGTTCCGATAAAAGTTCCAGTTTTTGCCTTTTTCTTCATTCTGTCCGATTTTGATTCCTAATTTTGGTTCTGGTTATAAGGTCACTTTGACCTCCCACTAACAGAATTGGCAGAAGTCTTGTTTCGTATTCATCTCCTGGTCCTCTGTCATTTAGATAGATAGATAGATAGATAGATAGATAGATAGATAGATAGATAGATAGATAGATAGATAGATAGATAGATAGATAGATAGATAGATAGATAGATAGATAGATAGATAGATAGATAGATACTTAAATTATTATCTCCAGCAGTGCACAAAGGTGAAGCACATAACTGCCTGTGCTCTCTGTTTTTGGTTTCTTGGTCCTCCTCACGATGAGTTGCAAATTTTAGACAATTTCTTAAAACTGATGTGCTGTTTCAGTCCATGGTCTCCAGTCCTAGACAGATCTCCTTGAAACATGGAATAAATTACCAAGTATTGTGGTTGACAGTAGGACTTTAGGGACCTTCAGATCTCGAGTTATTTTGGAGAATCTCGACAAATAGGTTGGATGAGCTCATTGTTCTGAATGGTCTGATCACATCACAATTTTTCTAGCGTTCTAACGCTGAAAACACTTTTTATCACATCATGGATAGTAAATCATTGTTATATTGGAGTAAGACTTTCTTTTTAAGGATTTTTCTGTTAACAAATCCTTGCTCTTGTCTTTTTGACTCTGAATTTTTTATTACGTTTTGGTTTCTGTCGAAAGATCTGTTTGAATTCCGGTTTTCGACTTTTGCTTCTTTCTCTCCGATTTTGATTCCTGGGTTTAGTTTTGGTTCTGGTTATAAGGTCGTTTTGACCTCTCACTAACAAAATTGGCAGAAATCTTTCTTCTTGTTCGTTTCCTGTTCCTTTCTCATTTAAAATACTTTCTCTAGTAGTGCATGAAGGTGAAGCACATAATTGCCAGTACTCTCTGTTTTTGTTGGCTTCTGGATCTTCCTCACAGTGAATTGCAAATTCCAGATAATTTCTTAATCTAGCAAGAAGGGTCCCCCTGTACACTAGCAACACAACCATTTACTGCCAGAGTGCTGAGGCTCAAATGGAATAAAACTGATTCGCTGTTCTGGCCCACTGCAAGCTCTGATCTCTAATCTCCAAGACAGTAAACATTGATGCATGGAATAAACGACCAAGTAGTGTGTTACACAGTAGGACTTTAGGGGCCTTCAAATACCATTGAGATAGTTCACATTGATACATGGAATAAATGACCAAGTAGTATGGTAGATAGCAGGACTTTAGGGACCTTCAAATACCACCATTCTAAAAATTGAAGGTTCCTAAAGTCCTACTGTCTAGCACTTGATACTTTGAATAAATTACCAAGTAGTTATGGTAGACAGTAGGACTTTGGTGACCTTCAAATAACATCAAGAAAGAATACCTTGATACATGGAATAAATGACCAAGTATTCTAGTACAGATTAGGAATTCAGGGACCTTCCAAAACACTGAGATAGTTCACATTGATACATGGGATAAATGACCAAGTAGTATGATAGACAGTAGGACTTTAAGGACCTTCAGATACTATCATGTCGACATTTGAAGGATCCTAAACTCCTACTGTCTACCACTTGATACATGGAATAAATGACCAAGCAGTATGGTAGACAGTAGGACTATAGGAACTTCCTGAAAACACTTCACATTGATACATCAAAAAAATGACCAAGTACTATCATAGACAGTAGGGACCTTCAAATAATGTTGCGGTATTGCACATTGATACATGAATTAAATGACAAAGTAGGGTGGTAGAAAGTAGGACTTTAGGGACCTCAGATACTATCAAGTTGAGATTTGAAGGATCCTAAGCTCTTAATGTCTACCACATGATACATGGAATAAATGACCAAGTACTGTGGTAGACAGTAGGACTTTAGAGACTTATAAATAACAAGTTGAGATTTGAAGATCCCTGAACTCCTACTGTCTACCACATTACTTGGCCATTTATTCCATGTAACAATGTGTATTATCTTGAAGACTTGAGATCATGGGCCAATATGGCATATAGTAGGACTTTAGGGACCTTCAGATCTCAACTTGGTGTTAGTTTGAAGAATTTCGATGAATACAATGGAGAAGCTTGTTAGGATGAAGGGCCTGAACTCATCACAATTGTTCTAATGTTCTAAAAATTGGGAGTGGTCTCCCCTAGACAATGCAAGACAATGATTATATTTTTATATTATGTATGTTAAAGAACCATCAACAACAAATCAAATCAACTTAATAATATATTGAATGATTATTATAAACATAAAGTTGAATAAATCAGACTCTGCAGCTGCATGAATAAAAGGTAAAGTACCACTTCTGGTTAGCGGAAATAGCCCAAAGGTTGATAGAAATCTACTTTGTTTACCTAATACTTGTATGAAAAATTTGGTTGACCTGAGTGGAAGCATACTCAAGTTATTGTGTTTACACACACACACACACACACACACAGACAGACAGACACACAGAGATAATTAAAAAAATATATATTTTCGAACTCTGGGAGATTTTTGGACGATTGCAATACTTTCCCTACGAGAAATTAAATCGGATTCAGGGAGGTCTAAAAGGTCGAGATTCATCAAAATCTCAAGGTTGAATTTTTGGACGATTACAATACTTTCCCATGAGAAAGTAAATCGTAGTCAGGGAGGTCTAAAACATCGAAATTCATTCAACATCTCAATGTCAGATTTTTGGACGATTACAATACTTTCCCTATGAGAAAGTAAATCGTAGTCAGGGAGGTCTAAAATGTCGAGATTCATCAAAATCCAGAGGTTGAATTTTTGGACGATTACAATACTTTCCCTACGAGAAAGTAAATCGTAGTCAGGGAGGTCTAAAATGTCGAGATTCATCAAAATCCAGAGGTTGAATTTTTGGACGATTACAATACTTTCACTACAAGAAAGTAAATTGGAGTCAGGGAAGTCTAAAATGTCGAGATTCATCAAAATCTCGATGTCAGATTTTTGGACGATTACAATACTTTCCCTACAAGAAAGTAAATTGGACTAAGAGAGTTCTAAAACATCAAAATTTATCAAAATCTCAATGTTGAATTTTTGGACGATTATAATACTTTCCCTATACCTCGTATACGAGAAAGTAAAAGTTCCCCACAGTCACCAATCAAAATCCAGGAAATTGGAGTTATAAGGGAGGGGTACTAACCACTGTGCCACCATGCCCACCCTTAAACGTCATAATCATTCCTAATGAAGATTTCTTCTATTTCTCCATACACGTTTGTGCCCAGATTCATTCATGATGGATATCGTCCTCCCCTATTTATGTGCACTGCCCCGACTGCTCTTACTTTCTTTAATGCTCACAGGGGCAAACTGAAATATTTGCATACGTGGCGTACGTTTTAAAAATGAAACATAATAGACCCAATTACTCTGTACAGATTTCTTTTCTTTATATTCAAAGATTTTCATAATTACCGTGATTGACTATGAAGCCCTGTAGTTTTGTCTGGCGCAGCCCTAATTATGTCTTTATTTTTGCTTTTCGTAAAACGGCAGGCTGGTCTCTTTGATTTTTTTTTCGAGAGTCCAGATGTGATCGGTGCCACAGGCAGGTAGAGCATTCTAGTTAACAAAGATCGTCTCACTGTAACAAGCCAGCCGGCAAAAAAAAAAAAAAATAACAAAATCTTAACAGCCTTCTTCCCTGCCACCGCTTTCTCCTGTTGAGGAAACAAAAGGCTTTCCTCATGGAAACTTTTGCTAATCTGGCCAGGTGCCCAGGACCAGGCTCTCCACATTTCTAATGATGATTGAGAGAGTACATGCTGTGATAAAACATGCTGAGTCGTTAACATTTGGGGGTGAGGGGGGAGGGCTATTGGAGGTTGGAGTGGTGGGTAGGAATTAGTTATTGAAAGGGGGGGAATAATTCATTAGGGTCAGAACTTTAATGGAGGCAGCCAGATCACTTCAGGAGTGCTAGACCGTTTTAGGGAGACTGTCGAGACAGCGGGAAGAGAGTTGCTTTTACTCTTCTCACCCCCCCGACCTCTAGTGGCCCTCCCAGTGGAGAGACAGCCATCACCAAATCCTATTTGGCACGGACAAGAAATGCCATCCCCCTGGTTGCCTTCTCGGAATGTCGGGTCAGATGCTGGAGATGATAATGCACCAGAGGCTGAAGATTGCCTACCGGTTATTGTTTTATTATAAACAAATGTCTTTATTATTTATGACTCCATTCACCTGAGAAAGATGGTGGAGTACAAATTATAAGAGAGCCCAGTTGCATTATGGGCACTGTGGTGGCACACGTACAGACTCCCGAGTTGGCATCCTGGGCCCAAGCACTGACTACGTTGAACGCTCTTCTTGTTTTCGTCCCATGTTGGGTACATTGGTGACTTTAAACTGCATTGGGGTGCCTGGTGTTGCCCCTCTTGACCCTGAATGTTAAGTGTAATTGTTTTATAGGTGGTATTTACAGTGGCCAACTTTCTGGATCTGATGAGCGTCAACATCATGTGACTTAACCTGGCCAGTGCCAGTTCTGCTTACCAAAAGTGGCCCACTAGGCACTCAAATTTTGGTGGGGCCAGCAGGGGGAGCTTACCCTGTGGTCTGTGTGGGGATCCCAATGCCCTAGTGCAGTGACGGGGACAGGTATTGACTCTCTGTGGTCATTAAAGATCCCTGGGCATCCTTCGTAAAAAGTATGGTGTATCCCAATGTCTAGGTTAAATTGCCCACCACGGTCTAGTCATTCTAGCCCCTTAATCATCCCATCTTTAATTGGCTAACTGTCTCTTACCCCATTCACCACCTAAGAGCTAATGTGTGGTGAGCATACTGGCGCAAAAATGGTGGCCATCGCATCATCCAGGTGGATGCCACACATTAGTGGTGGATCAAGTGGCTCAGCACTTATTATTATTATCATATGGTGGGCAACGATCCAATCAGAATCATGGGTTCAAATTCTGGCCCTACAGGTTTGTGATAAATAAATAGATAATACGCTCACGTTTTTGGGTGGGGTGCTATCTCTCCATGTAAAGTCCTTTGAGCACTGAGAAAACTGAAATATAAATTGAATTAACTATTATGACTGTAATCCTAATCGGCTTTTGATATTTCCTGAAGCTGCATGGTCCCAGTCACTGGTACTTGCAGCTTTTTATACATATATATTTTTTAAACCATAAAGCTCATAGACCTCCACACAGGGGATGACATACTAGGTGCAAAATCACAGAGGGGGACTTTAACAGTCACCAACAGCACAATCCTCACCTGAGAGAAGCCACTTGAGTCCCCAAAACCCTGCCATGTTTAAATGGAAGCCGACCAGCATGATTGTCCAAGTTCAGGCTGAAGTGCGTTGAGAGGTGGGCACAGTTCAGTGAAATCGGAGCAGACGTGTGTGTGGAGTGTGTGTCTGAGCCGCTCTGTAAAGTGGGCACTTGAGTTAAGTGGGGCTTTTGTGTTCCGCTTCTCCGTTGTTAAGTGCCCTTTCTGAATCTCAAGAGAGGCACTATATGATAGATAGATAGATAGATAGATAGATAGATAGATAGATAGATAGATAGATAGATAGATAGATAGATAGATAGATAGATAGATAGATAGATAGATAGATAGATAGATAGATAGATAGATAGATAGATAGATAGATAGATAGATAGATATGATAGATAGATAGATAGATAGATAGATAGATAGATAGATAGATAGATAGATAGATAGATAGATAGATAGATATGATAGATAGATAGATAGATAGATAGATAGATAGATAGATAGATAGATAGATAGATTTTTTTTATTTTTAAAACCAAACTTTATTGAATAAACACAGGAATAAATACACAAAAAAACACAGTAAACTCAAAACTTAAGTCTTACAAAAAACCACGTACACACATTCCTAATGATGATTATTCACTTTTAAACCATTACATATTCATATTGTTCTTGGAATATATATTTATTTAATCCCTCCCATTGTTTCCACCCTCCAATCCCACTTATTCTAATTTATCAACCCAATTTATAAAGGAGTAAAACACCAAACTCAGAGCACAAATTGCAAATTATCTTCATCACATACACAAAGCACATTATTCACACACCACATTTCCTTAAACTTTGCTAAATTATTTGTGGACTTATAAAAATTAAAATCCACTAATATCCTACTTTCACATACTTTTCTAAAAAGACAACAACATCTTCATTTCCACTCCCAGTAATCTTGTTTTTACGGGTCTTCCATATTGACAGTTTTGCTTGCCCGATAATAAAATTAATTAAGTTCATATTTTCTCTGGTGTGTTTAGTAATTTAACCCCAAACACAAACACCGTGCCATTATACGGGACCCCCAGCCCTTCTACTATTCTTTCAATTTTACTAAAAAAGGTCTGGAGCCTCTCACAATACATAAAAGCATGAAAGACACTTTCCCTCAGACCACAAAAAGGGCAGCAATCTGAGACCCCCGGACATATAATCGATAAGAAGGAGTTCACCGCTAGTATCCCATGTACCAACCTCCACTGCAGGTCTCCCACCCTACTGGCCAATGGCGGCTTGTACAACCCTCCATGCAGGGTTCAGTCCTGAGGGGCTCCAAGCTTGTCTCTCCAAGGTGTGTCGTGTCTTCGTGTCCTCAGCTGCTCCAGGTTGTTCACCTTCACACAAATCCTGTACAGCTGTTTCCCCGGCACTGTAGGTAGAGATAACGCCTCTAGAGAACTTAAGGCTAAAACATTAGTCTCACCATCCCTCAGTTCAACAGCCGGAGACACAGTAAGTGTTGGAAAAGGCGTTTGTCAATTGGCTTCAGTTGTGATAAGAAAATTCCGTGCAGGAGTGTCATGGATTCCCTGTCCATTGATGATTGTACCTGCCACAGAAACTTCTCCATTAGCGGACTGAGTGCACTCCTGTCTCCACTGCTACCACTTGTGCACTTTTCCAAGTGTAATTTTCCCAGTCAATTATGTCCTTTATCGTGGTTATTCCATGTATTATGAAATGATTAATAAAGTTTTCAGAAATTCCTGTAGCAGTGCCAACAGCAGGATTGTAGAACAGTGGTTCATGAAGGACCCAAAATGTGGAGAGGTCATCACAGTCCTTTTTTATCGCCAGTAGTTGCCATGCTGCTAAAGGCTTTTATAAAACCTGGCACCTGTAAAGTCTTGATCTTATCCAAGTGGCACAGCAGTAAACTTTTCCCAAGTCCCATATGCCTGGCCTGTTTAAAGAAGAGTACGGCTAAGTTCATCCACTGGCTCTGCTCAACAGGATACAACAGTTTTGAATGGTCTGAAGGCGGAAAGCAGCAATCCTGCTGGTAATGTCAATAAGTCCTTGTCCGCCTTCATCCAATGGTAAAATAGAACGCCCTTCTGTATCCAATGGGTACCAGTCCAAAAGAAATCTATGATCGCCTTCTGTATCTGCTGAACAAGCAAAAGTGGAGGTTGCAAACAAATACATTTGTGCCACAGGCTGGAGGTCACCAGGTTATTAATGACCAGCATCCGTCCTCTATAGGATAACTGAGGGAGTATCCACTTCCATTTGGCAAGCCGAGCTGTAACCTTGTCCAACAGACCCTCCCAGTTCTTTTGGATGTAGTGGTCATCTCCAAGATGGACTCCCAGGTACAGGAAGCCTCCAGTTGTCCACTGCAGACCTCCTTCCAGTCGAGGAGGACTACATCCTGTCCAGTTCCCAACAGCACTGCACTACTTTTGTTCCAATTCACTTTAGCCGATGCTTTACTGTAATTCCTAGACCTTCTGTTAATTGTCCAAATCCTTCTGGCTTGTGATGACTACAGCAAGATCATCTGCATAAGCAGTGACTTTCACAGGGTCCATGTTGCAGTTGGGGATGGAGAGACCAGTCAGCACCTTCCTCAGGTGCACCAGGAAAGGCTCCAGCGCCAGAGCATATAACATGCCGGACAAAGAGCAGCCCTGTCTGACTCCTCTTCTGACACTGAAAGGGCACAAGCCACCATTGATCTTTATGATACCAGAAATGTCACTATAAAGTAAGCGAATATATTTAATAAAAGACCCCCCAAACCCAAACGCCTTCATGGCATTCCATAAAAATGAGTGACTGACCCTGTCAAAAGCTTTTTCCTGGTCAAGAAAAATAAGACCAGTCTGAAAACCAAACAGTTCTGCAGCAGCCAAAATGTCCCGAATTAAAAAAATGTTATTAAAGATGGACCTGCCAGCCACGCAGTAATTCTGATCAGGATGCACCACTCTCCCTAAAACTTGGACCATCCTGTTGGCTAAGGCTTTAGAGAGAACTTTATAATCAGCGCATAAGAGAGACACAGGCCGCCAGTTCTTAATGAGACACAAGTCTCCCTTCTTCGGCAGCAGCGTGATCACGGCTCACGGCAGCTCTGTGGTAACAAGCCGGTCTGAAAACTCCACGGAACACTTCCAATAAGTCCAGGCCGATGACATCCCAGAACTCTTTATAAAACTCCACTGGTATTCCATCGATTCCAGGGACCTTCCCTGTTTTCAGCTGTCCCAGGGCTGTGGTGAGTTCTGCAAAGGTCACCTCTCTATTTAGCTGTGCCACATCTGCGTTGGGCAGCTGCGGTAAGTCCTGCAAAAAGGCCTGTTGGTGTTCACTGCCACCATCACCATCTGCAGCAAACAGAAGTTCATAAAATTCGGACCACCTGCCTTATTTCACTGGGCTCTTGTGTCTCTCTGCCATCGGGTGTTCTTATGCAATGTAAGATTTTACTCTGCGAGTTTTTTTTCTCTAAACCAAAAAAGTATTGAGTTGGTGCATCCATCTCAGTCAGTCGTTGAAAGCGGGCCCTCACTAAAGCCCCCTGAGCTCTGGTCTGCAGGTGGGCCAACCCCAGTTTAGCAGAAGTCAGGCTCGCCTGAAGCTGCTCATTTGGACCCTTCTCTAGAAGCTGTTGAAATTCAGCTATTTTAATTTCTAAAGCTGCCATTTCTGACCGCAATACTCGGGTGACATTTCTGGTATACTCCTGACACAAGGCCCGGATGTGACTCTTCCCAACCTCCCACCACTGTTGTAAGCTGGTGAACTCCTTCTTCATAGCCTTCCAGCCTCCCCAGAAATGAACAAATAACTCTTTAAAGTTCTGATCTTTAAGGAGGAGTGTGTTAAAATGCCAGTATGGACTACGGGTCTGTAAGTGTTACAAATAAGTGTACAACACACCAAACTGTGATCAGAGAATCCAGTAGGCACAATAGAGCACACCTTAAATAAGCCTAACAGGTGCTTAAAACTATAAAATGATCGAGTCTCGCCATTGAGATCGTATTTCCACTCGTCCGCCCCAGGTGTATTGCCGACAGGCCCTAGATAGATAGATAGATAGATAGATAGATAGATAGATAGATAGATAGATAGATAGATAGATAGATAGATAGATAGGAAAGGCACTATATGATAGATAGATAGATAGATAGATAGATAGATAGATAGATAGATAGATAGATAGATAGATAGAACGCATTATATGATAGATAGATAGATAGATAGATAGATAGATAGATAGATAGATAGATAGATAGATAGATAGATAGATAGATAGATAGATAGATAGATAGATATAGATAGATACTATAGATAGATAGATAGATAGATAGATAGATAGATAGATAGATAGATAGATAGATATGATAGGCAGATATAATAGATAGATAGATAGATAGATAGATAGATAGATAGATAGATAGATAGATACGAGAATGAGTAAAAATGATCTACAGTCCAGTTTCTGTATGACATCTCTATCTCCTCAGTCACAGCTGTGCAGGTGTCATTGTGTTACGTCAGATCATTTGTAACTGCAGCGGGAGTAACAATGTCCACCCCACTTGTGTTCTGCTCGAAAGAAGAGCAACATCTAGTGATTTTTTTTACTGGTGTGAGGGTGTGCCCAGTGACAATATTTATCATAGTCTTTGGGCACAACATGGAGAAAGTGTTTTGTCATGAAGAAGTGTTTATGAATGGATAGAGAAGTTCAATAAAGGTTGCACAAGTGTCAGCCACGACATATACTAATTTTAGTATAATAGGCAGGATAGATAGATAGATAAATAGATAGATAGATAGATAGATAGAAAGGCAATATATAATAGATAGATAGATAGATAGATAGATAGATAGATAGATAGATAGATAGATAGATAGATAGATAGATAGATAGATAGATAGATAGATAGATAGATAGATAGATAGATAACGTTTTTGAGTTTGTGGGACATTTCCTGACTTTCTTTGTACAAACTCTAGCGTTGTTTGGTCAGTTCTTTTAAACTTCTTTGACGGTCTTAAACAGCAAGCTATAAAATCAGGTTATTGACGAGACTTGGGCTCTGCAGAGTGGTGCTTAACCCCACACGACCCCCCACTTTACGCTCGATATTTGATTGTAGAGCAGCAAACAGCATGCGATGAAAATGGGCCGCTAGCAGACTCGAGTCTCCCTCATGAAATCCCGGCACTTTTTAAAAGCCTTTCATTATTTAGAGTTTATATCCATAGCCAAAAGCTATTAGCATTGTAGCCCCCAAGGATAAGTACTGGTTCTGTTCAAGAACATAAAAAGGAGCCTAAATTCTCAGTTATAAATGAGGCTTAAAGAATGAAATAATTCATTGCCATAAAAAAGATACATCAAGTGATACGTCAAACTGCAAAAAAAAAACAAAGCCCACTCTCTTTGGGGCGTTACATAACTATTAAAACACAAAAAATAACTTTAGAAATGTGTTCAGGTCCATGAATCCTCATAAACTAACCCTCTGGGGAGGATCACATCCAGAAGAAATCACATATTTTTATTGATAAAGAGAAATAAATATCAGGGTGGTTAAAATAACAAAATGACAAATGCTCAAATTTAATAAAAAAATAATAAACTCATAACAAGAAACTAAAAGCAGGAATGATGAGTGAATTATTTCAGTTCCTTATACACACCTGATAGCAGTTAGTGGTTATTTCATAAGAAAGTCGAACTCCGATTGTGTTTGACTTAATTGGAATTTTGAATTCAAGATGTCACTATTGTCTTGTTATCTGTCATTGTCAGTCTGGTTATTCTATTACTGTTTTTTTTTTTTTGTCATTTTCCATTCTCTTCCCTTTCTTTCCCATATAAAGAATCAGATAAAAGTGTTTAATAGGAATTTATAATGGAAAACAGTTAATGGAAGCACAAAGCAGTGACTGCCGGGTTTCACTGTTGTAACTGAAAACATGAAAAGGAAAATTAGCTTCTTAGTTTTAATCAAATCCACACAAAATTATCAGAATAAATACCATAAATTACCATAACATTCTCAAACCCACTTAATCCAAGAAGAAGACACAAAAAATATATTTGGGTTGTAGCCCCCCGAGTGGTGCCTGCCTGCTCAAACTGTACATTGGCCCTCACCTGCTGCCACTATGGCTATGTCCCCCCTGCACTGTACTCATATGTTTGGTGTCCCTCTTGCCCGCCTGACATCTTCTTTACATTTTTCTATCATGCACCCCCCCACACACCCCCCATTTCTGTTTTTCCACCCTGGCTGTGCCTCTTGCCTCTGTGCCCCTTTCGATTGTCATCACCTCGACAGCTTCTAATGCCCACCTGTGTAAGTCCTTCATGGCCATACAGCTGTAAAAGTAATCATATAGTTAACTGGCTGTGATGACACCCTCATCTGGTATTTAGTACGAATTTAAAGAAGACCAGGAATTGGGGGTCCTTTGACCTCCCTGTCATTTTTATTTGAACTGACCATTCGTTAAAGGAATGGCTGCTTCTGATTACTCCCTTGTCTGGATGGTGTTGCTGTTTGAACAGTCTGGCATATCGGGGGCAGACACACTGACTCAGGGTGTATGGTCGCCATGAAGACCCTCACAAACTGCTGGAGCGATTCTCCTTTTATCCAGCTGTCATAAAGGTTTTTTAACAAAAAACAGCCCAGGGAGCAAATTATGAGGAGTATAGAGAGTTTATAACAGACTACTAAGAGTATCTAGAGGGATATGGAGAGGGTTGTGAGTACAGGAGCCATGGAGATGAGTATAATGAGTATATTACACAGTAAAGTAATGAAAGTATTTAGATTGTGTAGAGTGTGTGACAGTGGAGTACTGAGAGTGTCTATAGCATACAGAGTATAGGACAGAATACTGAGAGCGTTTAGAGAATAGAAATTGTATAGGTGATAGGATAGGAGATGGTCTATAGTATAGAGAATATATGACAGAGTAACAAAAATGTTTAGAGTACATATTTCATAGTACCGAGTGTGTTTTGAGTATAGAGATTACATGCAGACTATATGTAGTATAGAGAGAATATGAGAGTACCAAACGAATTTAGAGTATAAACCACAGAGTACTGAGTGTGTTTAGGATTTAGAGATTGCATACAGATTGTATGTAGTATAGAGAGTATATGACAGAGTACCAAAACGTTTAGAGTATAAAACGTATATTGTAGAGTCATCAGTGTGTTTAGTGAATAGGGATTGTATAGATGAGTATAGAAATAGTCTAGCATATACAGAAAGCATGACAAAGCACCAAGAGTGTTTAGAGAATATGCTGCAGAATATTCAGTATGTTTAGAGTATAGAAATTATACACTGTAGAAGATAGGCCCCAGACACAGACAGAAAATGCACACATTTTATTTCTTATGGTCCTGCACACAACACAGTGCTCCAACACAATATTCAGTCTTTCTCTCCCTTTCGCCACCTTTACTCCTCTCTTCCCAAGCTTAGTCCTCCTCCTCCCGACTCTCGCTCTAGGATGGAGTGAGGCGGCCTCCTTTATAGTGCACCCGGAAGTGCTCCAGGTGTCCCTAGATTAACATCCAGCAGCACATCCGGGAGTGACTGAAGTGCCGCATCGGAACCCCTCTCCTCTTCTCGTAGCACTTCCGGGTGTGGCGGAAGTGCTGCATGTCCAGACTCTGGAACTGTCCAAGTGCCCCCTGGCAGTGGCCACGGACCCCCACCGGGTTGCGCTTCTAAGCTTGAATTCCGTGGCCCGATGTAAACCAAGGGGGCTGCCCTCTCATGTCCCGGGGGAGGTACTCCTTGTAGTATGCCCATTCCCCTGGTCTTCTCCTGAAAAGGGCGTCCCATCCGGGCAGGATCCCCGGCTGTCCATCACAACATATAGTCTAGCTCAGGGGTCCTCAATCCCAGTCCTGGAGAGCCGCAGTGGCTGCAGGTTTTTGCTCCAACCCAGTTGCTTAATAAAAAGCACTTATTGCTAAAGTAACACTTCTGCTTCACTTTAGTGATTTTGAGCCCTTATTGCTTAATTTTGTCTTAAACAGCTATTTGAATTGCTCCTTATTATCAATAACATGCAAATGACAAGAGAGAGCAGCATTTCTCCATTTAGCTTATTTACATTTACACCTGTGTGTATTTATCTGCACTATTGGGTTTAATTAAATACTTGGAAGAAAAATGAAGAGAAAAAAGTGAAGGACTGAGAATTACTCGTCCATTTTCGCCTTCAAATCATTTGCATGATAGAAAGGGAAAGAAAATCTAGGATAGGAGAATGACCTGACATAGCAGAGTTAATTTAATTTCATAGCTTGTTAGTGCTTTTATGGCAAGAATTGCTTTCTAATTAAGCAACCAGGTCAGAACAAAAACCTGCAGCCACTGCGGCTCTCCAGGACTGGGATTGAGGACCCCTGGTATAGAGAGTATATGATAGAGTACTGAGAGTGTTTAGAGTATAAAGATTGCATAGATGAGTATATCGTCCATAGTAGAGATAGTATATGACACAGTACCAAAATTATTTAGGGTATAGAGAATAAACTTTGGAGTACTGAGTGTGTTTAGAGTGTAAAGATTGAATTTACAATGCCTATGGTATAGAGATAGTATTAAAAGAATTCTTAATTATTATTAGGAAGGTGTACGTATAACGTCTGGTGAAGAGAGTATCAATAGTATAGAGCGTATTTTATAGAGTACAGCGAGTGTTTAGAGTATAGAGTTTGATATAAGAATAGAGAGACTGTCTGGAGTATAGAGATTATGTTACACAGTATTGATAGTGTTATCATATGGAGAAATAGACTCAATACTGAGAGTGTTTAGAGTCTAGATATATATGTATATATATATATATATATATATATTGCACAGTGTTGAGACTGCAGTATTTAGAATATTCTGTAGATTGTATAAATAAGTCTAGAGAGATTATAAAGTATATTACAGAGTATTAAGAGTGGATGAAGTTTAGCTAGTAGAGTACAGAGAGTCTATTGTAGAGTATTGAGAGTGTTTACGGTATAAAGATATATAGATGCATACTGAGTATGTCTGGAGTATAAAGGATATATTGCATATTATTGGGGGGGTATTGCGAATATAGACTGTATAGAAATGTACAGAGAGTGTTTAGAGTATAGAGATTCTTTTACCGAGTGTTTAGAGAATAGAAATTATAGAGGAGTTTTGAGTATGTCTATAAAGATTCTATGGAATGGTATACAGAGTGCTTAGAGTGAAGTGAGTGTGCGAAAGTGTATGAAGATACAGTAGTCTAATGTACAGTCGGTGTATAGAGGGATGTAGGGAGGGTCTAGAGTACAGAGAATGAGGGTCTAGAGTACAGAGCTTGTCTGGACTAAAGAGTATATGGAGGAGATTATAAAGAAGTCAAGTGTCTAGAGGAGCACTGGGAGTGTTTGAAGCATGGAGTGTCTAATGTGACTGTATGAAAGAGAGCGTTTAGAGTAAAGAGCACATGACTTGATAGTCTGAAGTATAGTGAGTGGGATGAAGAGAGAGTTTAGAGTCGAGATTGTATAGAAGAGTTTTGAGAGTGTCCAGAGTGTAGCGTGTATGCACAGTAGTAAAGAACGCACCTTACAGTGTACTACTTTATGTAGTACAGTTTGTTAAAAACGCTGGGCTGCTCCTCACCCCTTGGTGCTCCTTGTCATCGCATCACCTTGTTGCACAAGAGGCCTTCTGATGGAGGCCTAATCCCCTACCCTATTCCTAACTCTAACTGTAACCTCTACACAGACATCATTCCTGGCTGCCAGTTAGTGACACACTGCATTGAGATGTACTGTAGAGTGAGACAAAGGTGACACTTCCAGTTTGGTTAGAGCCAATTGATTCTTTAAAGTAATTCTGTTACTGAGAGACGGATCAGTCTGTTGGGATGAAAATGAGTATTTGCTGCAATTATGTATAAATTGTCAGAGACATCTGGTGCAGCACTTAGTGCTGCTGCCGACTCGCTGCCCCAGAGACTTGGATTCAGATCCCGGACTCTCCGTGTGGACTTTGCTTGACGTCTTTGTGTTCTTTTACTCAGATTTTCTTTCTTTTATTGTAAAAATAGTTTGTATTTTGATGATGATGATGATGATGGTATGTTTTATTAATCCCAGAGGGGAAATTGTCTTTTCGCATGACCTTTGGGGATCACAGCACAGGGTGTTAGGTTCACTGGCACCTCTCAATTGGCCGAGTGCGGATGTGTGTGTTGGTGTCCAGGGCTAGTTCTTGCTTCTGAACTGGTTAATCGGATGAAACAAATGGCTAACTGGAGGGAATACGATGATGGTAACTGAGTCAGTAGGCTACTGAGCAATGTAAATGAACTGACTGACCTCCTGGCATCCCTAAGCGTTCTTACACAATACAAAATAATTGATGTAATTGTATAATCCCATCTGGAAAGGGTCCACTGCCACGTCACGTTCCCAAACCTCAGATGATGTTGTTCCTTTTTGTTTGTAAGTAATAAGCAGTGAAAGTGTTAAACACAAACGTCAGCCCACCAAGCGTGTCTAACACGGGTAAACACAACGTGCAGACGCCTTGTCAGTTTGTCATATTCAGAAGAATGCACTTTTATTACCGTGAAAGAGCCAACATTCCAGCAAAGCACTCAAATTCCATAAAGCCTGTGTTTTGCCAAATTATACCACCAAACATGCAATTTCACAAGGATCTCCTCAACTTGTCCACCTGGCAACAGAAGAGTTGCTTTATTTGCATGTAGCAAATGTCAAGATAGCAGAGACATCCCGGTAGCGTGGTAGTTCAGGACAGGACATGAGGAACTGGACAAATCAGAGGAGTCCATTCAGTCCATCAAACCCACTAGTTAAGACTAATAGCTAAGCTGTCCTGATTTCTCATCGGATTCTTCAAAAAAGGTTCTCAAGACCTATCCTTAAACTTGACAATTGAGAGGAAACTATTCAGTCAATCAAGCCTGTTTGTTTAGCTAATAGCTATTCTGTCCTTGATATCTTATCAGGTCCTTCAAAAAGTGTCTCAAGATTTCTCCTGAAACATATGAAATCTGACAAACACGAGAAGACCATTCAGTCCATCAAGCCTGGTTGTTTAGCTAACAGCTAAGCCATTCCAATATCTCATCTAGAGTCTTCTTGATGGTTCTCAAGACGTGTCCTGAAATAAGGAATTAGACAAATGAGAGGAGACCATTCAGTCCATCAGGCCCATTTAATAGCTAAACTGCCCCAAATATCTCATCAGATTCTTCAAAAAATGTCTCCAGGATTTCTTCTGAAACATAAATCTGACAAACGCGAGAAGACCATTCAGTCCAACAAGCCTGGTTGTTTAGCTAGCAGCTAAGCCATTCTGATATCTCATCTAGAGTCTTCTTGATGGTTCTCAAGACGTGTCCTGAAACAAGAAATTTGACAAATGAGAGGAGACTATTCAGTCCATCAAGCCTGGTTGTTTAGCTAATAGCTACTCTGTCCTTGGTATCTCATCAGATTCTTCAAAAAATGTCCCAAGATGTGTCCTGAAGCATAAGAAAACTGACAAACGTGAGAAGGCTATTCAGTCCAACAAGCCTGGTTGTTTAGCTAGCAGCTAAGCCATTCTGATATCTCATCTAGAGTCTTCTTGATGGTTCTCAAGACTTGTGCTGAAACAAGAAATTTGACAAATGAGCGGAGACCATTCAGTCCATCAAGCCTGGTTGTTTAGCTAATAGCTACTCTATCCCGATATCTCATCCAAATTCTTCTTCAAGGTTGTCGAGGTTTCTGCTTCATCTCTATGTCTCGGTAGTTTGTTCCTGAGTCCAACAACTCTTTGCGTAAAAGAAGTGCTACTTGTTTTCAGTCCTAAACTCACTTCCCCTTCCTTTCCACTGATGTCCTTGAGTATGAGATTCATCCTTAAGGTGAGAGAACGTTGCTTTATCAAACTTTATCGGGGCCAACCCTGGATGGGATATCAGATATGTGTGAAAATAACATATTTTTAAGCCCTCTTCCTCCAGTTCTGGTTAACAGAGAGCTACAGCCTATCCAGGCATCATTGGATACAAGGTGGGGAACGGGATGTGTGATGCCCAGTGCTTCTTAAATCTTTGCACTACTTTAATCCCTGGGCATGTCGTAGTTCATGTCCCACCTAGAAAACCAGGAGTGAGTGAGACACACAGACACACTAAGCACATTTACACACACATCAGTAAGGTTAAGGTGAATAACCTGGTTAAAGTAGAAACCTGGCTTTTTAAAAATGCATGTTTAAGTGCACAAGTCACTATCTGGAGTTCTCCTATGGCAAAAAAATACTTCGATGTCGTTAAACTGTGCAAAAAATAAACGAGTTAAACGTCATCGTCGGCCACACGAATGCAAAAATAAGCATGACTCCTATGATCCTTTTCTTGTGTTCAGTCTTTCATGTGTGGTGAGACACAAACAAAAATGGCTGCCATCACATCATCCAGTTGGATGCTACACCTTAGTGGTGGTTAGTGGCTCCCACTCGCTAAAATGCTTTAAGTTGTGAGAATAGTTTTATATAAATGTAAAAAATTACTATTATTAAGGTTTTGGGTCTAAAACAGTAAAAATATTTGTAGGTCACCTTCTCACAGGAGCTCCGTCTATCGGTTCGTCCTTGTAACACGTGACGCCTTCTTTCCGGGAATCCAGGGTTCTTATAGATGGGAACCAGGAAAGGGCGGAGTCAGATGTCCTCATTGAGTGGTTTCTTATTGCTGCGGAGAGAGAGAAGGAGAAGATGATGTTTAGCGCTGGTCCCCCACCACCACCACCACCGCCTCTCGTCCTGGTGGGTCATCACATACCACAAGAGAGTCCATCAGGAGATAAAAGCAACAATTTACAGGTATTAAAAAGTGCACCTTCTGGAGCTCTGCAGTGAAAAATAAATCTAAAAGAAATGGTTTTCTTCTTCCAAGGAGTATTAATATTCCAAAAATTGAAAGAATCAAAATTGATAATACAAAAGAATCCAGTAAGGTTAAATAAGCACCCAGCGCCGCACCATCTCTCCTCCAAATGATCAACTCCACTCCACTAATTCGGAGGGTCTGCTCCAAACCCTCCTCTCACTGTCCACTCGGTGGGTTTGAGTAGAGGAAAGCAGAGAATGAAACAGAACAACACCATAAAAGACGGCTTGGACTCTTACGGATTGAAACTGAGAACTGATCTTAATATTTCGAGAAGCCGAGCACAATGGAGACATCTTGTTAAAACATCAGCATCAGCAGATGGATGAAGAAGAAAGAAGATGATGATGATGAAGAAGAAGAAGACACAGTGGAGCAGAGGAAGGAATTGAACTGAGCTGTCAGCCTTGTGGTTTAAGGTCCAAATGTGTGAGCCACTAGGTCAGGGGTGGCAGGGGTGGGCAGCGACAGTCCTGGAGGGCCGCAGTCACTGCAGGTTTTTTGTTCAAAACCAGTTTCTCAATTTGGAGTCAATTATTGCACAACTGACATTTTGATGCTTCATTTTAGTGGTCTCGCTTGTTAAGGCCCCCCACCCTTAATTGCTTAATATAGTCTTAAACAGCTGCCTTTGCTGCGTTTAATGGCTCCTTATTAGCAATAAGATGCAAATGACAAAGGAGCCAGCAGTTCTCCATCCCACTTGTTTCCACTGACACCTGTGTGGATCCATCACGCACGATTTGGTTTCATAAAACACTAAAGAGAAAAATGTGACCGGCTGCAAGTGACCCGTATTAGGCTTGGAATTATTGGGATATACATAAATCTACAATATAAGAAACTAACGTTGCTGACTAACAAGCCATAAAATTCAATAGGGTCTCTATTTAAGCAATTGGGCCAGAACGAAAACCTGCAGCCACTGCGGCCCTCCAGGACCGATGTTGCCCACCCTTGCACTACGCCACATACCCAGTGAAAGAGCTTTAGTAACAGCATCGCTGCCCAGTATCTTTCCCAGCACAGAAGTCATCTGGATCCCATTCAAGGCGCTCCATATCGTTGCCCAAGGGCTCAGCCTGGTCTGCGGGGACATACGCTAATAATTTTTTGATAGTTATTACAGTGCAGCAGTCCCTATGATTAAAGCTGCAGTAATCACTCAGAGAATAAGAATTCCCCCGGCTGCCATGTGCTGTTTCTTTCTTTCTTTATTTTATTTTTTTTTTAGCCCCCCCACCCAACAGTAAACAATAAAACTGATTACATGTGATGTTATCACTCGGAACACTTGAGTGCTGTGCAGTGAACTGCTATCAGCCACTTTGTCATCCTCCTCTTCCTCCCTGAGCCATCTCTCTCTATCAGGTCTCGGCAGCTGCTCATGGCCCAGACTGAACAGGAAAAAGAGGCTAGAAGACAGGAGGCCAGCCCGAAAGAAGTGTGTGTGCGTGTGTGTGCGCTACTTTAAAAACAATAAATAAATACACTAGAAAACTAGAAACAGTTGCAGTTCTGCACATGGCGACGTTTGGCAGCATTCGACCATAAAAGCCAGAAAGGGTCAGGATGGTGGTGGTGGTGCTAGGGGTGGGCAGGGGGATATTTTGTGTTTTCAGTATACCGGGGGTCCTGCGAGTTATTTGATATCGCTTTGTGTGAATCGTATAAAACGTTTTTGGCACCCAGAAAGTAAAGTAAAGAAAACAGAAAGAAATGTTCCCCTCGAGTGAACGCCGGGGAGGTGGAGCTGACACGTGTGCAGTCGAGCAGATGCTTCTGTATGCGCTCGGAAACCAGTGGAGAAAACCCCTCTGCTCTCCTGAGGGAGCTCCGGTTAACATGTTTTTCTGCTGTCTTGATTATATGCTTGTAATCACTTCCTTCGGCGCAAACAACTGCACGTGCCCTTAGCTTTTTTCTTTTTTTTTTTTTTTTTCCTTTCTTCTTTCACAAGACTCTTTCACCCGTGAAGTTTTATGCGTTTTCTGCTTACCGGCCTTGACATATAAAGAAACAGAATGTGGATTTAGTCCGTCGTGGATTGAGCTGCTCACTATTGTAACCAGCACATTGATAAGTCAGTCAGTCATTTTTTATGCTGCTTAGTCCTGGACAGGGTCTTGTGAGGAAGTTGGGGAGGTGATAGAGCCCACCCCAGCTAGCAAAGGACTCAAGAGAGAAACAAACCCCTGACCATCGCAAAACATCAAAATCATAACTTCATGGCTGAAAATGTTAATGGACTCGAGTCCACATGAATGAGGTTTGCTTGCCTACCCACCCCTGTTGGGCCCACCTAGGAAGACGAATTCGGTCAGGAAACTGATAGATATAATTTTTTTGAAGAAAATCCGGGTAAAAAAAAAAAACAAAAAACAGGTAAAACCTGAAACGAAACCGAAACCCAATCACCGTGGTTGAGAGAATAAGAGGATCAGAACTGCAAAGTGCACGCGGTTCAAAAACAGACAACGATAAAGTTGAACTTCTTTAGAGGTTTGGTATCCGCAGATCGCATAAGGATTTCGACTCACGGCTGTCTTTTTATCTCGTCGAGTTGATTGCTCATGGGTCCCGACCTCAGAGGCCACGCCCCTGGCAACGACCTAGCGACGAAAATAAATGATGGCAGCACTTAAGGACCCAAAATCATCCCAAACCACGCCGCACAGACCTTCCTCTTTCCTAATGCCATACCCTGGACGCTACGTTCACATCACAAGCTTCATTGGTCAATTCTGATTTTTTTGCTTCCCTTGACGGTTCACATTATCACGTGGAACGTTCCAAATTTTGATCCGGCATGTCACATGGGCTTCAGGCTAACCTTCCTGGCACATCAGAACAAAGCACTACCACTCCGGGACACATTAGCCTATCGCTGGTGGTGTCATCTCTTCTTTTTCCCACAGCCCTGAGAAACCGCCCACGGAGGGTGCCTGACTCCGCCCCTTTCCAGTCCAGCCGCTATAAAGCTGGGGCTCTCTCAACAGAAACTGTCTCATTCTGAAGAGAGCAGACCGCAGAGCGGAGCTCATAAGCGAATACCGTCAGAGCAGTGAACCACCCCGAGCCTTGACGTAGGCAGTTTGCTTTTTGTTTGCTTCTGTTTCTTTGCGCCATCGAGCGCCTGTTTATTTTGGAACTCTGCAGTTCTTTCAAGGGGCGACCCAGGTTGGTGCCCCAACATTTCTGTTATGGACGTTGTGTTCCCTCAGTCGATGACACGTTCATACCTACAAATGACCTGCTGTATCTAACTGTAATGTGAACGCATATGTCCTCCGAAAAAGCACGCTTTGATTCTTTTTGGCACAAGTCTTAATAAAAAAAAACTTCATGTTTGTGAGTCGACTCGTGGTATTGAAACCAACAAAAATGGACGCACTAGTAGCTGGTGTATGCATTGCATCTGAGGATGGCAAACAGTTTGTCAGCTGTACATCATAAGGGCGAGAAGGCAAAAATAAAAGCCAGACAGCTCACTTTTGCTGTTTTCACAGCTATTGCTGGCACTGCTGCACCAAGAGATGTGTGGGTACGAGAAAGGAGCCAGCAATGGTGGGACCAAGACTGGTGGGTCCCCCTTTGAGTTTCAGTTGGGATGATACACATACATTAGACTAGCTGTCCCCCACTGCTGCACCCATGTAGTAGTGAAACAGGACTTCTTCTTCTTCTTTCGGCTGCTCCTGTTAGGGGTTGCCACAGCGGATCATCTTCTTCCACACCTTTCTGTCCTCGTCATCTTGTTCTATTACCCCCATCACCTGCATGTCCTCCTTTACCACATCCATAAACCATCTCTTAGGCCTTCCTCTTTTCCTCTTACCTGGTAGCTCTATCCATAACATCCTTCTCCCAACATACTCCAAACTTTAAAAACCAATAGACGTATCTGATATGTATCTGTATCTGATCATGTTCAGCTCTGACGGGAGAGCGTCCCCCGCGTGGGGAGAAAAGCACATGACCGTGATATCTGTGGCAAGTAGCTACCCTCTAAAACACACATAGGGCCGTTCTCTCTCTCAAAAATGTCTAACGTTACTCCTTAGCAGTCAGTAGAATACAATGTCTGCTAAACAAACGGGTATCGCTAGCTAAGCGGAGGAAAGGTGCGCTCCAACACGTGGTGAGAGGAACAGCGACTCAAAAGAAGTCTGGTGTGTGAGTTAGGAGAGCCCTTGGCCCACAGCCTCTCTCTCAGATTCACGCAAATAAATCGCTACCGCAATCGAACTATGGTACACCCGAAGTAAATCCGTTAACTAGTTCTCTTGTGAAAAACGGACAGACATACAGATGTTGGATTTTATATATATATATATATATACAGTATATATATATATATATATTTAGATTGGATGGTGGACCCAGGGTTCCTATTGGTATTTCAATCAGAATGATAAACGTACATTTGATTGAATCGGTGGAGTTTTCCATTGTAGTTCCAATCGGGATAATAACCACACGTTAGATTGAATGGGGCGGGTTCCCCTTGTAGTTTCAATAGGGAAAATATTCGTGCATTTAATCGGATGGGAAGGGCAGGGGGTCAACCTTGAAGGTCAGCATGGGAGATGCCGGTATGCAACCATTTACTTGCAGTACGCTGCAGCGAAAAAATGGAATACGGCCGTCTTTGCGCATAGTGGCATGATTTAGATTTTGATTTGTTATTTTTGGTCTTTTTTTTTTGCTAATCTACTTTAATAGCCATTTTGTTATTTGTCTTTTCAAAATTTTACTTTCCTTTTCAATTTTTTTTTTGAAATTTGAGATTTCTTTGTGTATTTTTTGACTGAATTTTGGCTTTTGAAATTTTTGGAATTTGAATTCTGTATTTTAGATATTGTTTCTTTTTTCACATTAATAAGCAAAATCATATAAAAAAAGTAATATTTATTTTAAGTCCATAATCCAAGAAGAAAGCTACAAAAGGCACAAGTAAGCAATAAGGCAGGTGAACGTAGCCACGTGAAAGATTGGCAAAATCCAAAAAACAGACACTAACTCCAAAGTACATGACAGGCCAAGAGTACAGTTATGTTATGTGGATAAGAAGCATGATGAAGAAATATCTATTAAGCATTCAGGATGATGAAAGTGTCCGAATGAATGACAGGAAAAAAACGGCCTTGCAAGGAAGTCCCTTTGACTGTATGTCACTGCCATCATGACACATCCACGTGTACTTCACACCTTAACAGTTCTCTGTATGACCTTCTGCCATTTTTCTGTCCTACTCCACGCTTTTTCCGTTTAATTCAAACCATTTAGTACAAAATGAATACTAGGTAACAGAGAAGTGACTTCCAGAAGTCTAAATAGAATTGAAGTACTTAAGTGCCTTTTTTTATGAGGGGTTTGTGTGCGTCTGCCAGACTCCTGCTGGCAAATGCAGTAGGGACTGTGAAAATAATGTGGCTGACACAGTTGTAAGAACGAAGTGAGGTTGGGATTCGGGGGGAAAGCTGCGTCTCCTTTTCAAGTGTAAATATATTCTGATGAGCTCTTGGCAGAGGGCGACCAACGATTTATGAACGACACTTTTATGACAACATAAGCCGGGAGCTTCTGAACGCTCCAAGCTGCGTGCGAGACGGCAACTGCTTTTAGTTATTATTTTAGAATACGCGAGGAAGGCGCATCACTAACTGCACCGGCCCCCCAAACCATCACATTTCACTACTGTTGAGTAATGCGTGCATTAAGTACAAAATGTCCTACTTAGCATTGTTAACTATCCCCGGGACCAAATACTCTCTTAAAAGCTCCAGACCACTAAGTTATGTGGCTTGGAATCAAAATGGACTTGTGGCACAAAGCAGAAAATATTCAGGTTAGTAAGCTCACTGCGATTGGTGGAGTATCTGGGGCAACGACAGAAATGAGCGAGTGAAAGCACGGGACATTGGCAGGGGACAGATCTTAAACAGGCTTTGGATTATTTGGATGTCATTTTAAATGGTGTTTTTATCTACTTGTCTTATGTATTTTATATAATTACATTCATATCTAAAATAAATATAAAAAGACGTATAAGGTGTGAAAAGAACTCTAGAAGGTCATTGAATCTTTTAGAAATAGAGTATCTATCTATCTATCTATCTATCTATCTATCTATCTATCTATCTATCTATCTATCTATCTATCTATCTATCTATTACAGAGTGTATTTGAATACCTATTTATTATAAAATGCTTTCTATATATATGTCTATTTATGTCTTTTATATAGTGCCTTTGAATATCTGCTTATTATATAATGACTTTTATATATATCTGTAGCTTTTATATAGTGCTTTTGAATATCTATTTATTAAAATCTATTATAATGAGAAATACAAAAGAGGGACAGGAATAGTATATAGCCTACTATATTATTACTATACTATAAAATTAGGATCTATCTATCTATCTATCTATCTATCTATCTATCTATCTATCTATCTATCCTATAATACCAAAATTAGGATCTATCTATCTATCTATCTATCTATCTATCTATCTATCTATCTATCTATCTATCTATCTATCTATCTATCTATCTATCTATCTAGTGCATTTATCATATATTCTATCTATCTATCTATATAGTGCCTTTTATCTATCTATCTATCTATCTATCTATCTATCTATCTATCTATCTATCTATCATATAGTGCCTATCTTTATCTATCATATAGTCTATCTATCTATCTATCTATCTATCTATCTATCTATCTATCTATCTATCTATCTATCTATCTATCTATCTATCTATCTATCTATCTATTGATCTGTTGAAATCAGTTACAGCAGAGCTGCACAAGTAAGACAAAACATTTTCCGTAAATGACCAAGAACAGTTTAGTTCTAACACGTGTATTATTAGTGTTCATGATGTTTATATTAAAATATTAACATGTGTTTGTTAAGAGTTTCAGCTCAAAACGATTTGACCACCCGTGTGTGTGAGTGTTCAGGTTTGGATTAGCATTCCATGTAGAATTCTGCCTGCTGCCTTTTTACTAATAGGACAAATAAAAATCTTTGATCAGAACACAATAAATAAGAAAACTGGGGTTCCTGCCCGGATCCTCCCTGTGTGGAGTTTTCATGTTCTCCCCGTGTCCACGTGGGTTTCCTCGCACAGTCGTAAGACATGCAGGTTAGGTGAACTGGTGATGTTAAATTGGCTATAGTGAGTGTTTGGTGTGTGTGTGTTCACCCTGCAGTAGACTAGTGCCCTGTCCAGGGGCTTTTCCTGCCTTGTGACCGATATTTTAGGCTTCATCTTCCCTGTGACTTCAGAAAATGGATGGCTGGATGGCGCAGAAGGTGAGAATCACCCCAAGATGAAGCACCAGTCAATTGCAGGGCACACTGACCCCTGTACCCACACTCACTCACTCACAATGGGCCAATTTACAGTTAAGCTAACAAGGCGTCTTTAAAGGTGGCACAAACAAACTTCAAGTAGTAGAGTTTATGTTTGCTGCCCGAGATCAACAGTTAGCATATTCATCATCGATTTATCAGTAAGATCAACAAAGACTCTGTAACAACACTTGAGTGTTCACAAGCAGATCTTCTAAAGGTAAATGAGTAATTGCTAAAGGGGAATCTCTGGGTAGGCAGGCCCAATATGCAGTCAGTACGTATCCCCCCCAGATTTAAAAGGAATCCACAAGTGTCATTAATATCACATTAACGATGACAGCTAAGGAAAAGAAACCGTCAACGACGTGCTATGCGCGGTGTGTTAAACTCCCACTACTTGGTAGCATACGTATAGAACAAATGAGTCACGGAGGCCGCAGAAAGGCTGCAGAAAGTGAGAGTTTCAAGAAAACTTGCATCACCCTGCAAAATGAGCACCGACGTAACTAACTGAAAACACTTCTTGGGCAGTCACAAGAATGAGGAGTAGCAGGATGGCTTTTTATGGCCTGCAGACCATGAGGAGATTCTGCATGAAAGGCCCCACCAGATGTTCTGCAAACTGGCCTGGACATCCTCATCACCCGTGCGTATATTTTGTAGCCTGCAGGGGGCGCCCGGCTCCCCAATCCCGACACCAGCAGACGCAGGACACAAGTTCAGCACACACCTTTTCCATTTTTTTTTTCTGGTGGCAAACGCTTTCTCTCGTTTCCCACCTGCTCAACACAGTACAGCAAGCACAATAAACAAAGGGCACAGGTCACTTCTCCTCTTTCTCTTGCTTCTCTTCTCTTCTTCTCTTTCTCTTTCCCAGCAAGCTCTGTCCTCTTCCACCCGACTCTGGCACCGGGAGTAGCAGCAGCTGGCACCTTTTAAGCCACACCCGGGATTAGCGTGTTCCGGAAGTGCTCCCCGATGTTACAGGGCTCTGCTTTCTCCGCAGCTCTCCCTGGTGGCACCCATGGTACCCAATAGGGCTGCAGCAAACTCCAACTCCCAGCATTCCCTGCGGGAATCCATGGTGCCACAGTCACCCAGGGGGGGATGCCCAGGGAAGATAATATCCTGAGCCCACTCTCTCTCCTCCGGCCCTTCCATCACATTGGCGTCTGCCACAAGTGTTAGTGATTAGAGCTGCTGCTTGTATTGCTTTTGAAAGACCACCGCTCTACTAAAGGACCTGGTAGTAAAGATAAAGGGGTATGTGGACGCCCCTCCACATGGGGTGTTTCAAGCGCATGGCTGTGCTGTCTACTTTGACAAACAGAACTGAAGAGCTCTGTGACTTTAAATGTGGCCCTTGTCACAGGATGTCACCTTTCTGCTCTGCGAGGCCTGCCCCGGTCAACTGTAAGTGCTGTTATTGTGAGGAGCAAACAAAAGCTCAACCACAAAGTGGTAGACCACACAAACTCACAGAGTGGGGCCTGGCGAGGGCCAAAGCGCATAGCGCATTAAAATGTTCTCTCCTCTGATTCATCCTTCACAAAACAGTTTCTGACTGCCTCAGGAAGCAACAGCAGCACAAGAATTGTGCACTGGGACCTTCATGAAATGGGTTTCCATGGACGAGCGGCTGCACACAAGTCTAAGATCTCCATGCGCAATGCTGGTTGGCTGATGTGGTGTGAAGCAGGCCACCGCCATTGGACTCTGGAGTAGTGGACACGTCTTCTGTGGAGTGATGAATGATGCTTCATTATATGCCAGTCTGGTGGACCAAACTGGGTTTGGCCGGCACCAGGAAAACACCACCTTCTGGAATGTGTAGTGCCCACTGTACAGTCTTGGTGGAGGTGGGCTAATGGCAGGGTTTGACCTAGGCGTCTCGGTTCCAGTGAAGGGTGCTGTTAAATCGACAGCAAAGACATTATAGACGACTGTGCACTTCCAAGACATGCTGGAACTCGAGTGACCCGCACAGAGCCCTGACCTCAACCTTACTGAACCCGAATGAATTGGAACGACAGATATGAGGCAGGTCTTCTCATCCGACATCACAAATGCCCTATTGGCTGACTCGGCACAAACCCCCCCACACACAGACCCACTCCAAAATCTTGAGGAAAGAAGAGTGGAGGTGGCTGTGGGCAACTCCTCATTAACCCTTAAAGGGGTGGGGGTTAATGTACCCACCGGACGCCAAATACTTTTTTGCTTTACTTTTTAAGGAAACGTCACAATTCGCCAAGAAAAAAGTGAAATTTTAATGGAACACATTTTTTTCATGCAAAGAGCATCACAATTACTGCAGCACTGATCATTTTACACACTGCCAATGAAATGTAAAAATTATAAAAAAAAACTACTACGACAGTCTATTGTTATATGTACAAGGTCGCCATTGATAAAATTCAGCAAATCAACTGCAACTGAACTGGCTGTACACAAGCACACAGAGGCCAACACTGATGCTGGCAGGCTAGTCTAGTGCAGCGGCTGAATCCCTGGGACAGTAATGCTGATTCACTAGGGGGCGCCAGTGGTCATGAGCTGGCTGCTCAACAAATGTACGGCACAGACTGATCATCTTTGGCGTGCTGGCAAATTGCACTGGGAACCAACTATAGCCAGTTGTGGCGTTCAATGAATGTACATTCGCTGAATATACTCAGCTTTGGCGCGCTGGCAAATTGCACGAATGCACGTTCGCCGAAGATACTCTGCTCTGGTGTGCTGGCAAATTGCACTGGGAACCGACTATAGCCGGTTGAGGCGTTCAATGAATGCACGTTCGCCGAAGATACTCAGCTCTAATGTGCTGGCAAATCGCACAGGGAACCGACTATAGCCGGTTGTGGCATTCAACGTATGTACGTTCGCCGAATATACTCGGCTCTGGTGTGCTGGCAAATCGCACAGGGAACCGACTATAGCCAGTTGATGCGTTTAACGAATGCACGTTCGCCGAAGATACTCAGCTCTAATGTGCTGGCAAATTGCACTGGGAACCGCCTATAGCTGGTTGTGGTGTTCAATGAATGTACGTTCGCCGAATATACTCGGCTCTGCTGTGCTGGCAAATTGCACTGGGAACCGACTATAGCCGGTTGTGGTGTTCAACGTATGTACGTTCGCCGAATATACTCGGCTCTGGTGTGCTGGCAAATCACACAGGGAACCGACTATAGCCAGTTGTGGTGTTCAACAAATGTACGGTCACCAAATATACTCAGCTCTGGTGTGCTGGCAAATTGCACGGGGAACCGACTATAGCCGGTTGTGGCGTTCAACGTATGTACGTTCGCCGAATATACTCGGCTCTGGTGTGCTGGCAAATCACACGGGGAACCGACTATAGCCAGTTGCGATGGTTTAAGGGTTAATATCCAAGGGTTTAGAATGGAATGCCCAACAAGCTCATCTAGGCATGACGGTGAGGTGTCCACAAAACTATTGTCCATAACCAAATGAGCCTGAAAAACAAGCAGAAAACCATTGGAGACCATCAGTACAACCTTAGGATGACAGGTTGTAGTCTATGCACAAGACCGAGACCTCCACAACTTTCCTGTACTCCGACTCTTCTCTGTTATTAATGTAGCCTGTGATTGACGAGTCCTCTGAAAGTTTCTGTAGATGGCAAATGCTCCTATTGGACTGGTGGTCCATTGTATAGATGAGGAACAGGAAAGGAGGCAGGAGAAGAACCCTGAGGTGCTCCAGTGTTACACACCACCATTTCTGACACTAGAGGGCGTTGTTGGTTTTCTTCTGCTCCATCAAAACAAAGAGTGAGGAGAGGGTTTGCCCTTGTGGAAGAAACCTCTAAGGAAGGCAGGAATAGTTCAATCAATCGGCTGTTTATTCCGTCACAGATGAGTACATGGATTCATGCGTTGCAAGGCAGAAGAGCAAAGTTCCCTTTTTCGGTCGGCTTTTTTATATTTTCTCCTTCCTCCCCCTTCCCCTTACTTATCAAAAAGCATAATATCGTTCACCTAAGCAGAATGGGCCATCTGTTTCTGCTTTGTTTACGTGTCAGAAGGACCCTAAAGAAGGAAAAGTCATCTTTCCTGTGTGTAACAGATGCGTTCCTACAGAGGAAGTTGTCCGAAGTCAGCTTACTGCACCCTGTCTTATGACAGATGCCATTATAGAAAAACAGCTTTGTCATCTTTTATCCCTTAGTAGCTTGCAAACAATTAATTTTTCTTTCACACCCTCTTAACTAACGCTGTTCTTTCGGATATCTGGAGGAGACGTGTGTGTCTCATTATAAACAGCAGGCATTAAGTGACATGAGAACTGTCCATGGGTACACCCTTTTTGGAGATAGGTGTTGACAACAGGGGTCATGACGGGCCGCAGCGGCACACGGGACCTTTCCTGACCAGGTGACATGGTGTGCACTGGCCCTTTTCTCCCACATTTCCAGAGATGATGCAGAGTGAGGGGGTTTAAGCAATGGCGCCTCCTTCGATGGACTGGCGTCCCACGCAGTGTACTCTACCATGACATCGGACGGGTACATCTGCAGTTATCATTTTTTAATGACCTGTTGGGAAATGGTGATCACCGTTGTCTTTATGTTGGGCATTTTCATTGCATGTTGATTTCCATTGAAGTCCATACGAAAGACGTTTTTACGGCAGTTCAGTATTTATTATTTATTTCCTGCTATTTACTCAGGACTGTCTGTGCTGCTTGGAAAGCCTCTGGCTCCCATCAACTGTAAAAGTTGGATCAGGCAGGTGCACTAAATGGCTGTGTGAATGTAGACTATCTGGTGGACATTATATCATTTGGAACTGTGTGCATGAATTATTAAGGCCGTGTTGTGTCTGCCTTTCTTTTATCATCATGGACCCAATGAAAACGGGATGGCGATCGACATGCGTTTTATTCCTTAGTGAGGCCTCCTTGTCTGATGTCTTTAGTGGAGGACTTGCAGTGTAGCTTTTACTTTGTTCCCAATGTGTGTATTTACAGACAGTTTATACCCTAACTGCACAAATTATTAGGAACATCCATGCAATTATCTACTCAGCCAATCATATGGCAGCAATGCAGTACATACGATCGGGCAGGAGCTTCAGTTAATGTTCACACGGGAAGGAAATGGGATCTCGGTGATTATGAACGTGGCGTGATTTCTGGGGTTATGAGTATTTCTGGAATTGGGATTTTCACGCACCGCAGTCTCTCAAGTGTACTCAGAAGGGTGCGAAAAGCAAAAAGAAGGCATCCAGTGAGGGGCAGTCCTGCAGACGGAAAAGTCTTGTCGATCAGAACAGAAAGGCCAGACTGGTTTGAGCTGACAGGAAGGCTATGGTCTCTTCAGATAACCACAATGCACAACTGTGGTGAGCAGAAGAGCGTCTCAAAGCGCTCGGTACGTCAAACCTTGAAGGGGGGTGGGCTACAACTGCAGAAGATCACGTGGGGTTTACACTACACTCAGCCAAAGAAATAAGAAAGCTAAGGCTACCGTGGGCACAGGTTCACCAAAACTGGACAGTTAAAGACTGGTCTGATGATCTCGATGGAAGGTAGGTACCAACAGCATGAATCCCTGCACCCAACCTGCCTAGTATCAAACGTCCAGGCTGGTGGTGATAGATAGATAGATAGATAGATAGATAGATAGATAGATAGATAGATAGATAGATAGATAGATAGATAGATAGATAGATAGATAGATAGATACTTTATTAATCCCAAGGGGAAATTCACATAATCCAGCAGCAGTATACTGATACAAAAACAATATTAAATTAAAGAGTAATAAAAATGCATGTAAAAGCAGACAATAACTTTGAATAATGTTAGCGTTTACCCCCCGGGTGGAATTGTAGAGTCACATAGTGTGGGGTCTCCTCAGTCTGTCAGTGGAGCAGGATGGTGACAGCAGCCTGTCTCTGAAGCTGCTCCTCTGTCTGGAGATGATCCTGTTCAGTGGATGCAGTGGATTCTCCATGATTGACAGGAGTCTGCTCAGCGCCCGTCGCTCTGTCACGGATGTCAAACTGTCCAGCTCCGTGCCTACAATAGAGCCTGCCTTCCTCACCAGTTAGTCCAGGCATGAGGTGTCCCTCTTCTTTATGCTGCCTCCCCAGCACACCACCGCGTAGAAGAGGGCGCTCGCCACAACCGTCTGATAGAACATCTGCAGCATCTTACTGCAGATGTTGAGGGATGCCAACCTTCTCAGAAAGTATAGTCTGCTCTGACCTTTCTTACATAGAGCATCAGTATTGGCAGTCCAGTCCAATTTATCATCCAGCTGTACTCCCAGGTATTTATATGTCTGTACCCTCTGCACACAGTCACCTCTGATAATCACGGGGTCCATGAGGGGCCTGGGCCTCCTAAAATACACCACCAGTTCCTTGGTTTTGCTGGTGTTCAGTTGTAGGTGGTCTGAGTTGCACCATCTAACGAAGTCCTTGATTAGCTTCCTATACTCCTTCTCCTGCCCACTCCTGATGCAGCCCACAATAGCAGTGTCATCAGCGAACTTTTGCACGTGGCAGGACTTCACGTTGTATTAGAAGTCTGATGTATGTTGTCTGAACAGGACCAGAGAAAGTACAGTCCCCTGTGCTGCTGACCACAATGTCAGGCCTGCAGTTCCCGAGACGCACATATTGAGGTCTGTCTGTAAGACAGTCCACGATCCATGCCACCAGGTGTGAATCTACTCCCATCTCTGTCAGCTTGTCCCTAAGGAGCAGAGGTTGGATGGTGTTGAAGGTGCTAGAGAAGTCCAAAAGCATAATTTGTCCAAGTGTGAGAGGGATCGGTGTAGCATATAGATGATGGCATCCTCCACTGCCACCTTCTCCTGGTATGCGAACTGCAGAGGGTCGAGGGCATGGCGGACCTGTGGCCTCAGGTGGTGAAGCAGCAGCCGCTCCATGGTCTTCATCACATGTGACGTCAGAGCAACAGGCCGGATATATCACCGGATATGATGGTGTAATGATGTGTCCTCCTTGCCATACTTTGAGCCTGTTGATTAGTTGATTCCAATTAATCATCACTTGAATGCCACAGTTTGTTTGAGTATTGTGGCTGGCGGTGTGCTTCCCTTCGTATACACAACTGACCCATCTTTGAATGGCTACTTCCAGCGTGATAATGCATTAAGTCACAAAGCAAAAGCCACCTCACACATGATCGTGACAAAGACTTCAGTGGCTTTCCCAGCAGGGCCATCTTAACAGCATCATAGGCCCCTAGGCAAAGTAGAGCACTGATAGCAAAACAGAAACATACATAGACATCAGAAAAAACGTGAGCCCCTGTGCTCATGGAGCCCCCGAGCAACTGCCCAGCATGCCCAGCTTCCCAGTCACTGGATTAGAATCCAACAGAACACCTCTGGGATGTGGTAGAATGGCTGCCAAATGTGCAGAAACCGCATGATGCAATCGTATCGACATGGGCCAGAATCTCAAAGGAATGATTCCACCATCTTGTGGAATCCACAGAAGGGTTAGGGTTTTTGAAGCCAAAAGGAGGTCCTACCCAGTATCAATGTAGTGGTCCTAAGACATCGCTCAGTAAGGTGGCGCGTACAGCAGCCCTAACCCAGCACAGACAGGCAGAGACTCTTTATTTTCACACTTGGAGCGTTTTCCGAGCTCCTCAGAAGCACCGAATCACAGTTCTGTCTTCTTCTTGTCTCTGACTTTCAGTCCTTCCACTTCGTCCACCTCCTCCCGACTCGTGCTCTCCGAATGGAGTGAGGCGGCTCCTGGGAGTGCCCCAGGTGGCTCATCAGATGTGGTGGAAGTAGACTGTAGGGCTCAGCATCTCGCCCTGGTGGCCCCCACAGCGCCCAACAGAACTTCCAGCATGCCATGCAGGAATCCATGGCTCCTATAACCACTCAGGGGAGATAATATCCTAAGCCCATTCTCCCCTCCGGCCCTTCCATCACATTGGCGTCCGCCACAAGTGTTAGTGATTAGAGCTCCTGCTTGTGTTGCCCCGTAAAGCACTTTTGAAGTGTTAGTGATTAACCCAAAAGGACTGTGCCAGACTCCCAAGTCCCAGCATGCCTTGCGGGAATCCATGGTGCCACACCCACCCAGGAATGGCTGTCCCTCTAGCGTCCCAGGGGAGGTAGTGCCTCGCCGATGCTATCTCTTTCTCTCTCCCCACCGGTCCTTTCATCCAGCTGGCGTCCCGACCATGTAATAGCCCTGGTGGTCCGCCACAGTGTATATAATTATACCAGACATCCATCCATCCATTATCCAACCCGCTATATCCTAACTACAGGGTCATGGGGGTCTGCTGGAGCCAATCACAGCCAACACAGGGCGCAAGGCAGGAAACAAACCCCAGGCAGGGCACCAGTCCACCACGGGGCACACACCCACACACCCAGCACACACTAGGGACAATTTAGAATCACTAATGCACCTGACCTGCATGTCTTTGGACTGTGGGAGGAAACCCACGCAGACACGGGGAGAACATGCAAACTCCACACAGGGAGGACCCGGGAAGCGAACCCAAAAAAAACAACCTAAAGTCTCCCTAGCAGTTTCACTATATTCGTGAACTTTGAGAGGGCGTCCGATCACTCTTAAGAATTACGCAGGGCAGAGGACGTGGACCCACCTGCGCTTGCTGCCCCACTGGCGGTCTTAGCCGTATCGCTGGCATAGGAGTCCTGTTAATCTTTGTTTTGAGAAAGTCCCATGTTTTTTGTGAAGACTTCAAGCCTTGCCCTCCATTGCTGAGATGATTCACTTGCTCGTTGTTGAGCTGCGGCGTTTGCTTTGTTTCAAAGTTGTGTCTCTTCGCCTGTGTCATTGCACTGCGGCATTTGCTGCACACACAGTTCTTTTGTAGTGAGGAGTGGGGTGCATGCAAGCCCCAAAAAAAATGTAAAAGTGCAGGCCTGCGCCATCTAGTGGCTGTGGTTGAGGATGACTGCTCCATACACACACACACACACACACACACAGGTCTTTCGTTTATATACTGCATGTCTAATATAAATTGCCACTTCATATGACCGCCTCCCTCTGGGTGTCCTGTAGGAGGGCATATGGGGTATGGGCCTGATATTATGGGCTATTCATTCCCTGAGTAACCGGAGCGAGAGGCTTGGTTCGCATTGCTGAGCAGTAAGTCAGGCTCGTTCAAGATGGATGTGGGACTCTGCCAGTGTTGCCCTTTGTCACCGACCGTGTTCATAATTTCAATGACAGCTAAGGAGTGGAAAGTGTGCAGTTTGGTGATCTCAGAATCTCATCTCTGCCAGTGATGTGAACCTGTTGGCGTCATCGGGCTGTGACCTCAGATGCACAGTGGGCTAAATGTGAAACGGTCGATATGAGAATCACATGGTGCTGAGCAAGAAAAGGGTGGGATTGTGTGAAAATAATCAGCTTTGACACACAGAGAAAGGTTTGGGCCAGACCACCCGCATACTTAATCCCTGGCTGCAAAAGGGCAAATACAAGCAAAGTTGTGGACAGGTTTGAGTCCAAAACAGAACTGAATACATGTGGAGGTGGTCATGCTTTTATAGTAGGTTGGTGGAAGTGACGTCACTTGGTGGCCGGAACCGGAAGTGACGTCTTCAGGGCAGAATTTCCTGTATTTGATCTGCAGGAATTTCAGAGGAAAGATTAGTGTACCCCGCTGCCCCCTGGCCTGGCATGGAATTACCTTTGATTGGTCCCTCTAGCTGTCTCCCATGTGCACTTGGGTGACAGGCGCCCTCTTCTTCAAGTTGGGGACGAGGTGCTGCCTCAAGTGGACTAGTTGACGTATCCCGGGGTGGTCTTGTTCACGAGTGAGTGGCGAAGGGAGCGGAAGATCGACAGGCAGATCAGAGTGGTGTCTGTCGTAACTGGTCAGTCGTGGTGAAGAGGGAGTTGAACCAAAAGTCAAAGTTCTCGATTTCTGGTCGATCTGAGTTCCTACCCTCAACTATGGCCACAATCTTTGAGTTGTGACTGAAAGAACAAGATCACAGATGTAAGCGATGGCAATGACCTTCCATGGCAGGATGTTGGGGCTCAGCCATAGTGATAGGGAGAGAACTGCTGCTCCTCTGGATTGAAAGCAACCAGCTGAGGTGGTCCGGCATCTGATTACGACATCTCTGGGACGCCTAATATATCTCTCGAATGGCTTGGGAACACCCAGCTTTCACCCCAAGAGGATTCAGAGGAGGTGGCAGGGAAAAGGGATGTTTGTTCAAACTGCTGGCCCCCGCATCCTGGACCCAGATAAGTGGCGCAAAATGGATGGGTGAATAAACAAAATATTTCACTTTTTGTACTCTCAGAATTTTGCGCAGAATAAGCTTTGTTTTGCTGTGAGAGGCTTGAATGAAAATCATTAACAAGGGGGCGTGGTGACTGGTGGGCGGAGCCTGGAAAGTGTCCACCCTAAAGGGCTGAAAAGTCTCTAAAACAAGAAGCTTTAGCTCATTGTGGCATTCACTTGCTGTGCTGTCCCCACATGTTCAAGTGCCCACCTGAGGATGAAATCCTAGTAACGCCATATTGCTCGATTTTATGCTGTTGACGGTTCACGGCAGTTGAGCCTTCACTCTGACAAATTCTTCATCCTGTATTCTTGTAGCAGCCCGCTGCATCACACAATCATATTTGGGAGTGAAGCTGATGCTAAATATTTCTTGGTAATTCAATTTGGCCGTCTTCTCAGGCATTGTTTCAGTGGTTACGTTGCCACTTAAATCATAAATCTCCGACTGATTGATCTAATAAGGCCTGATAAATTGCCTAATCTATCTAATGTTTTTGAATCTGTCTAAGGAAGAAGTAATTATATCACCGTCAGAGAAATTCAATTTATACTTTAGAATCAAGTGTTCACTCATACGCAGTAGACTCACGGAAGAAGCTGAAAGCATTGTGGTCCGCGGACGCATGAGGTTTAAGTGGCTGCAAGATTGAGTTACCCTCAGCGAGACAATGACTGAGCATATGCATTATATGGCCAAGACAAAACTCAGTTACAACATGCGCTACTCTCTTTAAACATTGGCATTCTCGGTTTTGTAAAAGGAAGGCAAAATAAAAAAAATGGTTTAAAGAATTAGGGGGATTACTTCTTAACCTGTTATACTCAACTTCAGGATTTTGGACCTGTCAGCAGGTCCGAACAAAAATGCTAAATTTTACAAAGGCTGCAGAAAAGCACTCATTGTGTTTTGCCATTGAAACATCATACTGCGTACCCTGATACGACGTCACAAAGTTTTTCTTTCTTCCCTGAAACATGGCTGAATTTCTGCATAAACTTTTTTGAACATCCTGATTCAGTTGTGTGCAATTTGACGGACAGACCGCTGTCTACAACATGAGGGGGTGCTTCGGCATTCAAATGACACCAGAATTTATCTTTTTGTAGTTCCTTCTGTATGGAGTTTGCATATTCTCCCTGGGCTAATGTTACTCTCGAGATACATCGATAGAAATGAAAGGGACTGTATGATAGATAGATAGATAGATAGATAGATAGATAGATAGATAGATAGATAGATAGATAGATAGATAGATAGATAGATAGCGTAGTTGGCAGGATTAGATAGATAGATAGATAGATAGATAGATAGATAGATAGATAGATAGATAGATAGATAGATAGATAGATAGATAGATAGATAGTGTAAGAAGACGCTATATAGCATCCGACCAGACACAGACTGAACACAGGAGGCACGTGTAACCTAAATAAAAGTATTTATTTTTCTTCTCCTGTGGACACACATCTTCCCCGTGTCCCACAGGCAATACACAGTCCCACATTAATCACACACCAGTTACACCAAGCACTTTTATTTTTTCTCCTTGGCACCACTACTCCTCCCAGGAAACCTTATCCACCTCCACCCGACTCCGGCCGCTGAGTGGTGGTCGTTGGCTCCTTTTATAGTTCACCCGGAAGTGCTCCAGGTGCTTGATCACCAAGTTCCGGCTGCACTCCCGGGTGTGATGAATATGTTGCCCACCCGGGATCAGAAGTCCCAAACACAGCACGCACTGGTGGTGCCTGCTGAACCCAACAGGGCTGCACCCAACTCAATTCCCATGGAGCACTGTGGGAAACTGAGGCACTGCTCCAACCCAGGGGGTGGCCATCTAGTCCGGGGTATTGCAGTGTCTAGGGCTGCTCCCCCTGAAAATAGTGTGCAGGGGCGTCCTGGCTGGGCATGGACCCCAGCTGCCTGCCACAATAGATAGATAGATAGATAGATTTTTGTAGGTCCTTCTGCATGGAGTTTGCATATTCTCCGTGGGCTAATGTTACTCTTGAGATACACAAATTTTCTTCCCACATCTCAATGAAAGATGCATAGATAGATCATCCGTAGATCACAATGCTTATCTAAACTCGATTTGCTGTTGTTAGGTCATATAGTGATGTCTTAGTTAAAACAACATAGTTGAAACCCCAATGGTGGGCTAAAATGCACGGACTGGAGATTTTGGGGAAGGGTATAGATAGATAGATAGATAGATAGATAGATAGATAGATAGATAGATAGATAGATAGATAGATAGATAGATAGATAGATAGATAGATAGATAGATAGATCCTAATTTTAGTATAGTAGGCAAGATAGATAGATAGATAGATAGATAGATAGATAGATAGATAGATAGATAGATAGATAGATAGATAGATAGATAGATAGACGCCAATGTGATGGAAGGACCGGAGGGAGAGTGGGCTTAGGATATTATCTGTGGTCCCAGGAGGCAGGGTCCCACAATCCTTTCGTTATTCTGGAATTCCCATCCATCCATATTGTTCATCCATTACTGCAGACTATCAGCTAAGCACTTGTACATGTGTATAGCTTGTCACGTCAAGCCCAAGAAGACCCCTAGGTTTGAACTTCTGTCAAAGTCTTGGGTTAAGGTTCTGAATACTTTCATATGAGTTTTGTATTGCTTCATAACAGTAAGACTTGACATATTAGTTGTCGATATGAGATAACAATGTTCTTCCATGTGTTCCTCATACATTTGTTGACACTTCACAGTGTTTGGAAGTTTATTCCAACACCTATGGACACAAGTAAACACTCATAGTGCAATTTTCAGTAAATACGCTACTGAGTTTTATAACTTATTCGCTGTAATATATGTGTGCTGTACAAGTTCTGTAAGAGTAAGGTCTGAATGTTGTTTTGAAGGATGGGACTTGACTATTGAGTGAAGCTTGATGAAGTTATAGGCAGTAAAATCAGTGTAGCAGAAAGTGGACAAAATGAGGCTAAACTTGAAGGTTGCTGGTGGTATAATCTCGCTGAAGCCAGACGTGTGTTACGGTTGTACCAGAAACAGCGACTGCTATAACGATAACGCCCAGTGAATCCACTTGACTTGACCATTCCTAGTTTTCCTCCTCTTACTCTGCACGCTTACCATTCATTTGCTCAGAGGCTGATGCACTTGCTGTTTCCTGAGCAGCTCTTCTTTTCTCCATCCTAGCAGCCCGCTTCTTCACTTCTTTCGTCAGCATCTTTTCGCTAAAACTGATTAAGTCAGGGTTTATCTTGCAATTACTTGTGTGTTTTCTTTAATTTTTCACTTAAGCTGGCACTTAAGTCTTCAATCTGCCTCAAGAATGATTTAAGATATGAAGAAGAAGAACGAAGAACCACAGGAGAAGCGAATTTCAGGACTCAGCATACCGAATCAAGAAATTGCCTAATGACACCAGTAAAGCACAGACGCGACTGCACAACATCCACCTTCTGACTTCACGCCTGAACAATTAACATTACTGTCTAATTGAAATGCAATGTCACATGCCGTAACAGAATAGCCGAGCGTTTTATCACGTTGTTCATCCGTAGATCACAATGCTTATCTAAACTCGATTTGCTGTTGTTAGGTCATATAGTGATGTCTTAGTTAAAACAACATAGTTGAAACCCCAATGGTGGGCTAAAATGCACGGACTGGAGATTTTGGGGAAGGGTATTTTAGGAAGAAGCCCTATAGGAGGAGCCTTGCAGCACAGGATTTCCCCTGTTGTTTACTACACACTTTTCTACCGGGTTGTCGTTGTTGTCCCCAGACGTGTTTTCTTGTTTGAGTATCATGCCTGGCTCTGCGAGACCCCTGGTTGCATTGGTTGCTTTACTCGAGCGCATCGGTTTTGAGATCCCTCATGCTTTGTCAAGTTGAATGGAGAAGGTCAGTGGGCAGCTACTTTCAGGTCTTTCCTGAGATGTTCAGTTGGGTTCTAGCTGGGCCACTCGAGAACATTAAGACCACGTAATGAATTACTCGTGAGACCTTCTGGTGGACATCAGTGGAGCGGACCAAGTCCAACCACCACTGCCAGAGGTCTCGCGTGTAAAGAGTCAAGTCAGACCACCGAGCATGAGGCCGTCTCACCGGGTGTCTGCTCGCCTTCATTTCGTGGGCAGATTTTCCCTGCAAATACCTGCTCTGGTGATTCAGCACATTTGTAGAAATGTGTCACTTTGGAGGCGAGGTGAGGATTTGTAGAAGACAATTTCAAATTCATCCTTTTAATGAAACGGATTACTGAGTGATTACGCGCTCGGGTGGATCCAAATCGGGAAGGTGCCGTGGCCTGCCACGGGCAGGCAGGGCTGCTGGAATGAAGTTCAAAGCGGGCTTGGCACACAATGGCTTCCTTAAATAACACGGGCAGGAGCGCAAGGTGTTGGAACATAACAGTGGAGTCATGGAAAAAGCCAACCTGCGAACATTCCATTCAGCAGCGATGCGCACACACAAAAGTCCGATCTTTCATCCTTTCAAGTGTACGAGATCTGTTCGGAACCAAAAACTTATTTTTATCTTGTTAACAACAATGGTCCATCGCCACAGGGCATGCTATTTTTGGAAGGCCTGCCTAGGATAAAGCAGCAGCTGACTGACAACAAGTAGCAGCAGCCAGCCTTTAATAAAACATGATCCTCCCAGCTGAGTATGCTCCGCTTTGGCACGGATGAATAGCGCTGACACAAATGAGGGACGCGCACTACAATGGAACATTTTTCCTACCTTGACTGTTTGTTTGCGCTGGGTTGGATTTTCACTTTCAGGGCAAACCGGCTGCCATGTGAAAAGAAAGCAAAGGGATGTTCTTGCAGTAAGAGGAGGTAAACTAGTCGGCATCACTGTCTCCCCAACAGCTGCTATTTCGTCTGCCGGTGCTCTCTGATGCTGCTGAAACAAGTGCAGCTTTGCCCAGTGGGCTGCAGACTGGTTTGGGGAAAGGCCTGTATGCTAACATCACTTTATATATAGCGACTTTGCAAAGTATTCAGACCCCTTCACCTTTTACACATTTTGTGCGAAAAGTCATTTCAACTCACTTTTACTTCATCAAACAACACTTAATAATCCACAACGATTAAAGTGAAAACAGGATTTTAGGACTTTATTAAAAATTAAAAACTCATATGAAAGTATTCAGACCCTTAACCCAGGACTTTGGCAGCAGGTCAAACCTGGGGGTCTTCTTGGGTTTGATGTGACAAGCTATACACACGTACCGGAACCTGGCTGATAGTCCGCCGTAATGGATGAACAATATGGATGGATGGGAATCCCTGCTGGGATGGTGACTTTTCCCTTTCTCCCAATTGGGTTTCCAGAATAACGAAAGAATTGCGGGACCCTGAGTCTTGCAACAATGGGCTCACCCTAGTACGCTGGGCGGAGGCATCACCCTGGCATGGCTCATGTTAGAACATTATATGGTGCCTTTATGTCTATCTATCTATCTATCTATCTATCTATCTATCTATCTATCTATCTATCTATTATATAGTGCCTTTCATATTTAACTTTAAGCCCACAAACTACATTAAACACATAGTAAAACAGCATAATTTCACTTTGATTGCAAATGTCCATTTGATTACAGAAGCGCCCCATCTTATATTCAGCTGATTGTGTAAATGGCTTTCCTGGTTATGAAAATAAAACAGATAATTGAACAAAAACTACCTTTATAATGTGCCAGTTCATTACACAGTATTACAAGAGCCACAGCCTATATGTGTAGGGTGGGCACATGACAGGATAATTTTATGGATTAAATGGGACCATTCATTTGAAAAAGCACATGGCATCGATCTGCTAACAAATACTTATGCCAGCTTTATGACTAAAGTATGACTGAGTTGACAACGCTGTGCATTATATACTCGCATGTCCCCTAGGGGCCGTCCACCGTGGGCGGCATGGTGGCGCAGTGGTAGCGCTGCTGCCTCGCAGTTAGGAGACCGGTTCGCTTCCGGTCCTCCCTGCGTGGAGTTTGCATGTTCTCCCGTGTCTGCGTGGGTTTCCTCCGCGCTCCGGTTTCCTCCCACAATCCAAAGACATGCAGGTTAGGTGGATTGGCGATTCTAATTTGGCCCTAGTGTGTGCTTGGTGTGTTTGTGTGTGTCCTGCGGTGGGTTGGCACCCTGCCCAGGATTGGTTCCTGCCTTGTGCCCTGTGTTGGCTGGGATTGGCTCCAGCAGACCCCGTGACCCTGTATTCGGATTCAGCGGGTTAGAAAATGGATGGATGGATGGATGGATGTCCCCTTATGTGTTCAGTAGTTCTGTGTGAATGCTGTCTTAATGGTGATGCCTAATGCCTCTCTTTTAATCCATTCATTAAATTTTATTCCTTAAAGTGACTTTGCCTTTCACAGTGAGATATATCAATGAATGCTTTAAAATCAACCTGCATTACAATTAAAAGTGCCAAGGTGCCCACCTTATATAGGCCTTTTCATATCTGTCCGCTGTATAGTGCCCTTTACATCTACGTCTATCTATCTATCTATCTATCTATCTATCTATCTATCTATCTATCTATCTATCTATCTATCCTGCCTACTATACTAAAATTAGGATCTATCTATCTATCTATCTATCTATCTATCTATCTATCTATCTATCTATCTATCTATCTATCTATCTATCTATCTATCTATCTATCCTGCCTACTACACTAAAAGTAGGATCTATCTATCTATCTATCTATCTATCTATCTATCTATTATATAGTCCCTTTCATGTATATCTTTCTGTCTATCTATCTATGCCAGATTAAAAATTAGCCATTTCAGTGCCAGGGTGGCCATGTGGCCCAACGTGGCACTTGTGTTCTTCTAATTCAGGAGGCCAGCCCAGCAGATCAAGGCGATATGTTACTGCGGCTGCATTAAAGGCAAAAAAAAAAAAGGAGCCCCTTAAGGAGCCTGGCTTCTTAAAAGAAATCGCTTAGCCGAGGTTTAGTCTTGTTTAAAGCACAAGGATTGTCTTTCATAAACGATGCCTCACGGTGCCGCCACAAAGGGCGCACACAGATTAGAAACACACTCGCACATTAAGTTAGTGGGCACACTGGCCCTCGGCTGCGCCGATTTGCCTTTCCAGTGATGTCATTTAATACTCCCATTACAATCAGTTCCCTAATATTTAGTGCACTTTACTCTCATTACCTGCATTCCCCCGTTTCACTTGGCAGCGTTTTTCTGCATGTCCAGTTCTCGTCTTCTTTTACTGTAATTTTCTCCTAATCTTGTACTCTAGCGAGTTGCTTGCCTTCAAGCACAAGCGTATTCATCACCATTCATTTTTTGTTTTTTTTTTCCCCGAGTTGACCCCTTGACTAGAATTCTGCTTTATCATAGGCGCACTTTCTTCGTGATCAAGTGGTTGTCTCAAAAAGAACTCGGGTTCGAATCCAGTGGCTGAGTGTGGAGTTTGCACCTTCTCTCCGTGTTTTTTTTTTCCTTTCCCAAAAAGCCGGAGCGGACCCTCTTGAACACTTCTCGACTGGGGGGCTCACTTATCCCAACTGCCTGCATCCTCTCTCACTTCGTCCCATTCCTGCCCCTTTTCTCCTTTCCTTCCTTTTAAACCTCCATGCCTTCATTCTTTTCTTTTTCTTTGTTCTCCCCTAGCACCTCACTTCCCTTTTTGGCAGGTGCGGCGTTCATGGTGCTGGCACTAATGAGGGAACAGGTCAATCCCACAGTCACATGCTCACATGAACACTGGATCAGCCACCCCCACATCCGCCACGCTACCTACACCCCACCCAGAAACGTGAGTGTATTATATCTTTATTTAAAATGCACGTGCCGTAGTCCCGCTATATCACAGACCTGTAGGGCCAGGATATGAACTCATGACTCAGATTGGATCATAGGCTTTAACCAGTGGGCCACCATATGATAGTGGCGACGGCAGCCATTTTTGTGTGAGTTCACTCACCACACATGAGCTGTTAGGTGGCAAAGTGGTGAAAGACTGTTAGACAATTAGAGACAGGGGATAATTAGGGCGCCAGATTGACTAGTCCATGGTGGGCAATTTAGCCAGGACATCGGGATACCCCCTGCTCTTTATGAAGGATGCCCAGAGATGTTTAAACACCACAGAGAGTCAGGACCTCAGTTTTACATGTCATCAGAAGGACGGTGCCATTTTTACAGAATAAGTGTCCCCAGTCACTGCACTCCACGGGGTAAGTGCCCCCTGCTGGCTTCGCCAACACCTCTTCCAGCAGCAACCCAAGCACTTTTCTCACTACTCAAAGCACTTAATATAGTGAGTGGGGAGCCAGTTCAACCACCATGATGCGACGGCAGCCATTTTTATGCCAGTACACTCACCACACATGAACTGTAAGGTGGTAAAAGGGTGAGAAAATGAGAGAGAGTGATAGCCAATTAGAAACAGGGTGCAGAATGGACTAGTCCATGGTGGGCAATTTAGCCGGAACATTGGGATGCCCAGAGATGTTTAAAGACCATAGAGAGTCAGGACCTCAGTTTTAAGTCCATTGGCAGCATTGGTGCTGGCCGGGCCTGAGCAGGCTTAGCTTCAGGTGGAAGACCTCTTGGCTGCTGGGCACAGTTTAGTCAGGCACACTGGCACTTGTGTTCATTTATTTGTTTTAGAAGCAGTTAACTGAACACTCATATCATCCATTGTAGACCCAGAGTGGTTAGGAGCATTGCCGATCCCACCGCATGACAAACCAACTCAGGATCCCAGATTAGGACCCGAGTCCAGGTGACACGTGACAACTCAGAACCACACCAGTTTAAATGAAATGGAACCAGTGTGAGGTTTTTTTATGGTGGCTGGAGTGCCAATTCTGCCACCAACCCCCAGGATTTTCCCTGCAGGTTGGAGGGCTGCAGATTAATGTCATACCCAGGACGGAGCAATTGCAGGTTAAGGATCTTGCTCAAGGGCCCAACGGAGCAGTAGAGTCACTGTTGGCGTTTATGGGATTCGAACCGTCAACCTTCTGATTACCAGTGCAGATCCCTACCATCAGAGCCACCACTCTGCCTGACCCAGGAGTGTGTGTACAACTGCAGTTTGAACCCAGTGGCATGGAGCTGGCAGGGTGGCAGTGCTGAACCAATCATCATCCACACATTTGTTTTCAGAAGCGAGTCCTCTCTTGGAAGCCCACCTGAAGGAAACACTGGATGAGACGTCAGCCCGGCCCAACAACATTCACATATCCATCCTTCATTCTCTTAGTCAATACAGGGGTCATGGGCACCAGATCCCCTCCCGGCAGCATCAGGCATAAGGCAGGAAATATCGACCCCCTGGATGGCATGCCCCTCGGTTTATACCTGCCATAAATGAAGTGGTGTGTACTCGACTCGGGCGCCAAAGCTGATGAGCATACGAGATGCAAGTGCTTGCTGCCCCTTCGACGTGTTGTTTTGCAACAAATATTTTCTATTAATAGAATACTCCTTTTCAACAAAAACAAGACAAAGGGGTTTGTGGTTTGCACTTGAAGCACAAGCAGCTCTCTCTTGAGATGGCTCGCGTATATTTAACAGCAGCATCAGTTAGCTATAAATAGTCTGCACTGTCTTGTGTGTCTTTTTTGTGATCTAACAGTCGCCACATCCTGTTTCAGTGGCTCGCTGCATTTCTTAGGGAGTGAAGCGCCGGCAGGTACGGGCAAAGCTCTGCCTCAAAGTGACTGGTGGCTCGGCTTTGCTGTTTTTTCTGTCTTTTTTTTTTCCTTTTATTGTGTCAGTGGAAAACATGAACTTGAAAATGGAAAGTATTAGTAGATAAAAATAAAACCCTGCGGTTAGAGGTAGGTGTCAACACACAAAGTAATAAACTGGCAGAGGTGCCTGGAGTTACAAGCAAGAGTCTCTTTAGGTAAAAATAGGCATTCATTTATTTATTTATTTTAAAGTCTGCCTTTCAGCAAGATGCTGTTGTTCAGTGCGGTACAAAGCATTGTTTTGGGAAAATGTAAACTGATTTGAAATAAATAAATAAAGGCTTAAACACACCAAGCCGCCTTTTAAACGGCAGGCAGACAACAGAAAAGCAGGTTGAAAGTGTCCTTCAAATGCAATGGTGGAAGAGAAATGGGCAAGGCAGTTGGCACTTTGTAGAGCTCGAGAGGTGGCATTGTATTTGAGTGCCCCCTCACGGCTCCAAGACACGCGGGTTCAAATGCACCTTCTCTGTGGAGTTGGAATATTCGTCCTTGGCTCTATTAGGTTTGATTCTCTAGATACTCAAGTTTTCTTCACATATCTCAATGAAACATAGATAGGAAAGGCACTATATAAATGATAGATAGATAGATAGATAGATAGATAGATAGATAGATAGATAGATAGATAGACATTTTAGTATATTAGGCAGGATAGATAGATAGATAGATAGATAGATAGATAGATAGATAGATAGATAGATAGACATTTTAGTATATTAGGCAGGATAGATAGATAGATAGATAGATAGATATTTTAGTATAGTAGACAAGACAGATGACAGATTCTGTCTACCAGCTTATGAAGTTCCCATTGTTGTCATTTCCACCTTTCATTTGAAAATAAATATATGTAATATAGACATCTGAAAATGCAAAAAGGACTACAAATCTATCCATCTGTCTGACTATCTGCCGTATAACTCCTTTCATTTTCATCTGTCTATTATATAGTGTCGTTTGTAAAACAAGACAACACAGATGAGCCGCTGTAGACTGTGACGTTAGACTATTTCATAGAAAGATCACTTAATTGAGAAAAGAAAATGACAAACAGACCATGTGGTGTTAATAGCGACTTCCTGGGTCTGGATGTAGCGGATCCAAGGCTGCAATGCCATTTCTCCTGGACGCAGGTTCAATACTGAACCCCTACGTCTGGTCTGCGTCACTCCTAAATGTCAGCTGTGCAGAAAGGCTAGGGCTTCTGGTGCAGTGACAGCAATGACGCCACGTCTCCTTCTGTTTTTTTTTTCTCTTTTCTAATAAAGTAAAATTAGAAAGGCTGTCAACACTGGGGTTCCTGACCCTGTCATTCCTACCTGATTAGGACACCCAAAGACACTCTCTGGGCACACATCTATCTATCTATCTTGCCTACTATAAAAAAATTAGTATCTATCTATCTATCTATCTATCTATCTATCTATCTATCTATCTATCTATCTATCTATCTATCTATCTATCTATCTGTCACTCTTTCATGGTCATCTATCTGTATTTTAGTGTCTTTCATATCTATAATTCTAGTCCATTAGGGATTTTGCCTACAAATTACTATCGTATTCCATGCAGATCAGTGCAGGAGACAGAAGGTTCCATAATAAGGATGGACGGTTGTAGGTTTTGTTTTCTTTTTCTTATCTAATTTCTTCTGTTAATATGTCTTTATATTTATGTGACTTTAGTTCCCATGTGTTTAACCGATGAGTCTAATTTCTGTTTCCCTCTTCCCTGTTGCCCTGAGGCGTGAGTCACTTATTTCCAATGAACGGAGTGAGTTTTTGACTTTACCCTTTTCATATTGTAATTGTAACTCATTCTGAGCATTCTGAGCCTGCACTCAGTGACAGTTGAAGTCCAAGAATAAACTGATTTGAATAACTGAATTCAATTTAATAGAACAGTAAGTAAATATTGTATCTTTTCATCCATCCATCCATTATCCAACCCGCTATATCCTAACACAGTGTCACGGGAGTCTACTGGAGCGAATCCCAGCCAACACAGGGTGCAAGGCAGGAAACAAACCCCAGGCATTTCATTTATCTAATAAAACCCCCTGGAGGCAACACCCTAGCACTTGGTCAGCCTGTACATCTCACATCAGAACCCAGCTGGGGTAACAGTAGGCCTGGCGTGTTGTCACTTTGACCCTAACCAATACAAGAAAATGAAATAAGTAGAAAGAAATAAGTCAGTACATGGTAAAGGAGCTTGAGAACAAAGCATTCAACCTCATAGGGGTCTGAAAAACATCCATCCCACCCTGGCACTTGTGGCACAGCCACCTCTAGTAGGCAGGTGAGCTAAAGAGCCAGGAGAATGGCGCTCGGTTCTGCATGTTCTCGTTGTCTGAGCCTGCCAGGCATGACTGACCCACTGGCCTCGCCTCTCGAGAATCAGAAGAGCAGGACCGGTCCCGTAATCTGCGCCAACCCCGGTGACAGGAAAAAGGAAACCTGCAGCACCAGGCTCAAGAAGCGCAGCGCAGCTTCTCCGTGTGACTTCTCCCCAATTTAGGTCATCGAGTAAAGGATCTGTGAATGCAGCCATCGCCTCAGCCGTGACATTTTCATTTATCAGCGTGGACATCAAGGAAAATAGACGTGCTGCTGTTTTGTTTAGCTTCGGTTGGCTCCTGCCATGTCCAGCCATTTCCTCGTCGACTGCCAAGAATCACAACTGATAAACGGCTCTTGTTTGAAGTGTGGGAAAATGAAGGGGTTGACATTTTGCAGGAGGAAGAGAAAAGAGCGGCATCTCTAAGGAAAACAGGCACAAAGGTTCTCACTGCCAGATAGTATGAGATAATCCTTCCTGCGTCCTTTGGATTAGGGGTACCAAGTATGGAGGCACTGGAGGAGATAAGAAATACTTCCTCAAACACTCAGGCTGATGTAATGGTCACTCCGTGGAGTAGCCGGACTGAAGGAGTACGCCATGGAAGCCTTGCATACAGGGGATTAATTGGGAGTAATTGGGCTCCTTCGCTTTCTGCACACTTTATTGTGTTGTAGATTTAATTTTAAATGGATAAATTAAGGGTTAGGGGTAGGGTTAGGATTAGGGTTAGGGCTCAATAACCCATCCTGACAAAGAGAAAACATGATCAAAAACTGAAATCTCTCATTCATACAAGTCTTCAGACCCTTAATTCGGGAGTTTGTTGAAGCCCCTTTGACAGCAGTTCAATCTTTGAGTCTTCTTGTCTCAATAAGCCTTGCCCACCTGAATTTGGGCAGTGTATCCCATGATAGATTCTCTCCAGCTCCATTAGAATGGATGGGGAGTGTCTGTCAACTGCCATCTTCAGGTCTTTCCACACACAGGGTTTTGTTCTAGGCTAGGGTTGGGCCACTCATGGACACTCAGAGACTTGTCCCAAAGAAACCCCAGCGTTGTCTTAGCTGTAGGCTTGGTTCCCACTCATGTGCCGAAAGGTGAACTCTCACCCCAGCCTGAGGTTTTCCTCAAAGAACTCTGTGGATTTGGCTGCATTCATCCTTTCCTCAGTTCTTATCACTCTTCCTGTCCCTGCACCCCTATAACATGATGCTGCCCATCTTCCTTCTTCACAGTAGAGATGGCATTTGGCAGGGGACGAACAGTGCCTGAGGTTTGACAGACATTGTGCTTGGAGTTCAATTTTTGCAAATCTTTTTCCTTATGCTCTTTGTGTCCTCTTACTTCCGTTAAGCAAACACCAAACTGGAGACTTCTTAAATGCCGGAGAGCTGCTGAGATGGTCATCCTTGCAACAGGTTTTCCCATTTCAGCAGAGGCTATATGAAGATCTGTTAGATAACCGGTGGGTTCTCAATCATCTCCCCGATGAAAACCCTTCTTGCACAGTTATTCAGTTTGGCTCAATGGTCAACTCTTTGAAGGGTCCTGAAACCTCCAAGCTTCTTCCACTTCACAATTATCGAAGTCACCATTTTCTTCAGAACCCTCAAAAGTTTTACAAATGGTTTTATGCCGTCACACTCATCTATGACTCACCCCAATTTGACCACAAAGGTCTACGGGAAGAGTTCCTTGGACATCATGGCTTGGTTTAGGCTTAATATTCTTGCCTGAATACACAGGTCCATGCGTGCCTTCCTAAATGATGACCAATCGATTCAATTTACCTCAGGTGGGCTCCAATCAAGTTCTAGAAACATGTCAAATAGGATGGACCTGACCACAATATGTAATGCCCCAGCAAAGGGTTTGAACACTTCTAGGAACTGGATGAAATCAGTTTTTGAGTTTTAATGAATTTGCAAGCCTTTCTGCAAAAAAATTCCTTCACTTTATCGTTATGGGCTATCAAATGTAAATTGCTGGTCCACGTAAAATGAAATGTACAACAAAATAAAGTGAGCAGAAAGTGAAGGGGACTGAATGCGTTTTGGATCCACTGTAGATTCACAAGTCGCCTGATGCGGATCTATTCATTTTGGTGTTGAGACACTGAGTCAAATAGGACTTGACCTGAGATGCCTAAATGAGATGACATGCAGATCAGCAGAGTCAATTCACAGGTTGAGGGTGATGAGGGCAGCAGCAGGCACAAGGCATAGACGGGGTGCCAGTCCATCACAGGGCTCACAGTGAACCACCACCACCTCTGTGGGATGTGGTAGGAAAGCCGGAGAAAGTGGTGAACAACTTGCACAGGTAGGCAAAATCCACATAGACACCTCGGGCTGAGACTTTAAATTAGCAAGTGTACGACTTCAATAACTAAAAGATAGTTTACTATTTCTACATTTGTATCATAGTGGAACCCTTCTTAACACTGCTCACATTATGTGTGTAGTGAATCAGCTAATATCTAAAAGTATTGTAACGAATCGTAAGATAGACAGACACACACCGAGTAGCATTTAGACCTAACATTTATGTAGCAACAACTCCCTCGGGGATGCCTAACATCTCCAGTTGTACTTTTCTACTGTCAAGAGTTGCTACTGTGGAAAAAATGAAATTATTATTTGAAGAAAGCAACTTATCCTCTGCTAGGACAAGTTTGATAAAACGTCTTTGAGTCACAAAACCAGGCAGGAGGAAACTCATCCATTGCGTCCTTTATTTACTCTTATAGCAAATGCTGAAGAGGGAGCATTCATCACAGCAGTCTGTTACAAAACGGTCAAAGAAATAAGGGCAGGGGTCTATTTTTATAAACAACTGAATTTACATAATAGTGCTGAGTAATGTATACACATCACCTGACATTTACTCGGCTTACACCCCCAGATAACTTAGTAAATAAAAGTCTATTTTATCATAATCTTGTTCTTCTTGTATCGTTTAGGTTTAGATATTATCCTTGAAATTCCCGTGTCCGTGACTATTGTTCAGTCTTGTTCTTTTAATCATCTCTTAATACATTTTGTATATGACATCCACCTTCTCCTAGTATATCTTTACCATTTCAGTAGTTCTCTTCATGACATTTGCAAACAAATGCGTATGCAGTATTTACTGCAAGCCAAAATACTTTACTGTTACCTCCAATTTATTCTTTCACATAACAACAGTAAGTCTCCTACTTACAAATCTTCAAGTTACAAACTTTTAAAGAATGCAAACGTTCATGTCCAATAAATGAAAAATTATTTAAATAAGTGAAAAAATTAAAAATTGAAGCATAACTTCAAATTTCAGGGCAGCTTGGAAGTTAATTTGCGAGTCTGGCACTAGGCGGAGTGCAAAACCAGCGCTATTACTGCTTACATTCTCAGTCCTGTACGTGCATCCACTACTAGTGGTTGAGCTTTTGGCTGTATCTCTGAGTTAACACATTCTATTTCAAACCCAAGATGTCCGCAATTAAGAGTGTTCAACAAGAACACGGGGACACAGTTGGAAACTCGTTAAGGGTAAGTTCTTCTTCACTCGGAGAACCATATTAACATGCCATACAAAACCAAGTAGTGTGGTGGAGCACAAGTGCAATGGGGAGCTTCGGTAAGCAAGTCTATGGTACCGAGATCAGCTGATGGAAAACAATGGGAATTAAAATTAACTTTCAGTTGGTTTTTGTTAAAATGCACTAGAAATCTATAACGAGGCCTGTGTTTCTTTCGATGAGACTCAGCCGTTTCTCTCTTTTCACATCCTCGTATATTGTAACAGGTTACACTGCTCATAATTAATGTTGAGTTTCTTCCAATCTGACTCGGCAGTTTCTTTTCACGACTGACTTTGTAACGGCTTACGCTGCTCATAATTAATGTTGTGTTTCTTTCGATGTGAATCAGCAGTTTCTTTCCACAACCTCATATTTTGTAACAGTTTACGTTGCTCAATATTAATGTTGTGGTTCTTCCAGTCTGACTCAGCATTTTCCTTCTTTTCACAGTGACAGAATTTGTAACGTGTTACGCTGCTCATAATTCATGTTGTGCTTCTTTTGATGTGGCTCACTAGTTTCTTTCTTTTCATGACGACACTTTGTATCGGGTTACGCTGCTCATAATTAATGTTGCGTTTCTTTCGATGTGACTCGGCAGTTTCTTTCTTTTCACAATCTCTTATTTAGTAACGGTTTACGTTGCTCAATATTAATGTTGTGTTTCTTCCAATCTGACTCAGCAGTTTCTTTCTTTACACAATGCAAGTCTTTTTGATGGGTTACGCTGCTCATAATTAATGTTGCGTTTCTTTCAATGTTACTCGGCGGTTTCTTTCCAAGACAACAGACTTTGTAACGTGTTACACTGCTCATAAATAATGTTGTGTTTCTTCTGATGTGACTCAGCAGTTTCTTTCTTTACGCAATGCAAGTCTTCTTGACGGGTTACGCTGATCACAATTCATGTTGTGCTTCTTTCAATGTGACTCACCAGTTTCTTTCTTTTCACAACGACAGACTTTGTAACGGGTTACGCTGCTCATGATTAATGTTGTGGTTCTTCCAGTCTGACTCAGCAGTTTCTTTCTTTTCACAGTGACAGAATTTGTAACGTGTTACGCTGCTCATAATTCATGTTGTGTTTCTTTCGATGTGACTCAGCAGTTTCTTTCTTTTCACAATGCAAGTCTTCTTGACGGGTTACGCTGCTCACAATTCATGTTGTGCTTCTTTCAATGTGACTCACCAGTTTCTTTTCACAACGACAGACTTTGTAACGGGTTACGCTGCTCATGATTAATGTTGTGTGTCTTTCGATGTGACTCGGCGGTTTCTTTCTTTTCACAACCTCATATTTTGTAACAGTTTACGTTGCTCAATATTAATGTCGTGGTTCTTCCAGTCTGACTCAGCAGTTTCTTTCTTTTCACAGTGACAGAATTTGTAACGTTTTATGCTGCTCATAATTAATGTTGTGTTTCTTCTGATGTAACTCAGCGGTTTCTTTCCACGACGACAGACTCTGTAACAGGTTACGCTGCTCATGATTAATGTTGTGTGTCTTTCGATGCAACTCAGCGGTTTCTTTCTTTTCACAACCTCATATTTTGTAACAGTTTACATTGCTCAATATTAATGTTGTGGTTCTTACAGTCTGACTCTGCAGTTTCCTTCTTTTCACAGTGACAGAATTTGTAACGTGTTATGCTGCTCATAATTAATGTTCTATTTCTTCTGATGTGACTTGGCGGTTTCTTTTCACAACGACAGACTTTGTAACGGGTTACACTGTTCACAACTAATGTTGTGTTTCTTCTGATGTGACTCAGCAGTTTCTTTCTTTTCACATCCTCGTATTTTGTAACAGTTTACGTTGCTCAATATTAATGTTGTGCTTCTTCCAATCTGACTCAGCTGTTTCTTTCTTTACTCAATGCAAGTTTTTTTGATGGGTTACGCTGCTCATAATTAATGTTACGTTTCTTTCGATGTGATTCTGCGATTTATTTCCCCGACGACAGACTTTGTAATGTGTTACGCTGCTCATAATTAATGTTGTGTTTCTTCTGATGTGACTCAGCAGTTTCTTTCTTTTCACAATCTCATATTTTGTGATGGCTTACGCTGCTCATAATTAATGTTGTGTTTCTTTTTTTCTCTCTCTCAACAGTAAATGAAATCATAAGGAACGATCTTTCAAGCACCTCCATTCACAGCCATGCATAAAGTTTCAAGCTATCCTAGGAATTGCTGAAATCATCCTGGAAAAGGATAAAAAAAAAAAGAAATCTCCAAAGCACAGTGACTTATTAAAACACATGAAATATGCAACCAAGGAAAACAATCATACACGTGTAACTGCAGGAATCGTATGTAATCTCATTTAAATGACTAACTGATCTTCCAGCCTTGTTGAATGTCTTAAGAAAAAAAGCCTTACCTCTGTCAGCAACAGTACACAAAGAACCTGATGGCCTTAAACAAAGACACGGACTAACTCCTTGATAGGATTATTTTTATTGTTGTTGTTTTGTTGGCTTTTTTTTAATAAAAATCAATTTACGAAAAAAAAAAAAGGATTGGACTTCACAGCCAATAAGGAGATTGGACTTCAACGCCAGCCAATTAGGAGACTGCACCTGTTCCGACCCGTCTGTGGCACAGTTTGATTAAACGTCTGATAGTTGGTGGACGTGCCTTAAAGTTTTCTTATATTGTACAAACAAAGACAAGATGCATGTAAGAGACATTGAACGTGAGGACACTCATTTTTTTTTTCTTTATAAGAAATTATGTTTACAAGTAAATCAAAAAAGAAATCGATAAATGACATTTACGCTTGTGCTGTGCTTTATTTTATTTTATTTTTTACTATAAATGTAAATGTTCTTGGTATAAGGTTTGCTGTTATTGTATTCCAGGCCTTCATCCAAATTTTACGAAGCTTCTCTCTTAGGCGAGAAGTTTTGCTGCAGAAACTGTAAAGTCAATTCACTGCCAAAAGGAGTTTATTGTTAGAGTGCCTTTTTACGGCTCTCCTTGTCATGCTTCCTGCGATCGATCAGTTGTCACTGATCATCTCCATAAAACGTGATATTGACGTACAGTGCACTCATTTTTACAGAAGGCTACGTGACAAATACTTCTGCTTAAGTGCAGAACTCAATCCGCCACAGTGCCTGTCGAAGTGTTGTACAGATGTCGTTTCAGAACGACGAGACAAACGCACGACCATCTTATTCATTGAGGCGAGTTAGACCCAAGTTTAAACAGCACAAATCTGAGACTTTAACACAAAGCACATTTAACTGCGTAAAGTGTGATCTGAAATATTTATGTGCATATCATCAACAAACCGTTAGACTCGTTAGTAATATTTTATGAATCTCATACTTTTGATACTAAATTATTTAAGCAGTCTGATCATTTGTCAGATCTTCACAACATCCTAAGATGAAGTAGTGTTCGTGACATCTTTATTATTTCCTTCTCATCTCTGAATGGAAAATATATATATATACATATAAACCATGTTATGTCATTTTATTTATTTGGCAGCAGCCTTTAACCGAGATGGCAATACTATACAAGTGTTCCTTTATATTTTATTTTTTTACAGCAGGAGATCAACCTGGTTAGGCTACCTACAAAAATATTATAAAATATATTCTCACAGACAGCCGTAGAATCATCGACCACATAAATAAGTTGTGTGGTAAGAAGTAGGACTTGAGGGATGTTCGAAAGTCAACTCAGTGTGTTTAGGGAAATTAATCTGACGGGACTGACGAGCTTTGTTGACCTGAAAGACCTGTTCTCGTAAAAAACTGTTGAGAATGTGTAATGTTCAGGACCACATTTCGACATTTCGCACTTTGTAATTGTAGACAGTATCAACAAATCGATTATGAAAAACTTGTTTGAAATATATCACAAATCTCATAGTTTTGATATGAAATTATTGAAGTAGTCTGATCATTTGTCATATTTTCACAACCATCGGCTTCACAACATCTTTATTTTATCCTTCACTTCATCGAGGTGAGTTAGACCCATATTGAAATAGCACAAATCTGAGACTTTTACATAAGATGCATTTAACCGCGTGAATGGTAATCTGAAATATTTCAACAAATCGATTTACGTTAAACTCGTTAGTAATATTTTGTGAATCTCGTACTTTTGATACTAAATTATTTAAGCAGTCGAATCGTTTGTCAAATCTTCACAATATCTGTAGCAGATGAAGTAGTGGTCACAACGCCTTTCCTTCACATCCCTAATTGGGAAAAGCAAATTCTAAGACTGTTATGCCATGTTGCGTCTTCACTATATTTATTTGGCAGCTGCGTTTAACTGAGATGCTAATACTACACAAGAGTTTCTTTATATTTTTTTACCGATGGAGATCGGGCTGGTTTGGTAACTTGCACAAACGTTAGAAAGTGTATATTCGCACCGACAGCCATAGATTCATGGAACAGATAAACAAGTCGCGTGGTCGACAGCTGGACTTTAGGAGTCTCCGAAAATCATCTTGATGTTTCAGGAAATTAATCCGATGGGATTGACAAGCTTATTTGGCTCACGTGGCCTGTTCTCATAATGTTCTAATGCTCGAGACCACTTTTCGCACTTTGCAATGCAAGATTTACGAAAAACTCATTTGTAATATATCACAGTTCTCGTAGTTTTGCTATGAAATTATTTAAGCAGTCTAATCATTTGTCAGATCTTCACAATATCTTAAGCGGACAAAATAGTGTTCATGACAACTTTATTGCATCTCTGACTTCACTGAATTGGAATAACAAACTTTAAGACTGTTATGCCATTTTACCTTATTATATTAATTCAGCAGCTGCCTTTAATCAAAATGGTTATGCTATACAAGAGTTTCTGTATATTTTTTTACTGAGAACAGAAAAACAAGTTGTGTGGTCGACAGTTGGACTTTAGGAATTTTCGAAAGTCAACTCAATGTTTGGAGAAATTATGCTGATAGGATTGACGAGCTTTGTTGGGCCGAATGGCCTGTTCTTGTCAAATCTATTGTGAAGTTCTAATGTTAAGGACGATAATTTCACATTTCGCACTTTTTGGAACTGTAGACAGCATCAACAAATCGATTACGGAAAACTTATCTATAATATCATACGAATCTAGTAGTTTTGATAATAAATTATTTAAATAGAATAACAGTTTGTAAAACGTTACCAATATTTTAGACTGATTATTTCATCTGTATCATAACATTTTAAATGAGAATCGCACTCTTACAGTGTCTATGTTCAATAAGGCAGACGACAACAAGCGGCCTAATGTGTTTTGTGTGAGAATCTCGCAGATCTCGCAAACAAGTTACCAGGCACCCACTTATCTGTATACAACAGCCTGACAGGACTCTATCTAGTTTTGACACTTGAGTGTCTTTTTTGACTAATGTTTACCCTTTCCTTGCCCGTCAATTTCATTTCTAGGCAGAACAGATGGCTAAAATTTCAACCCGATTTTAACAACCAAAAATGATCTCAAAACATCTGTGAAAAAATCTCAGATTACTCGTGTCGCATAATCCAAATGTCAGTTATCCAGCTGTATGCTCAGAAAACTCCTAACACCATCCATCCATCCATTATCCAACCTGCTATATACCCTAACTACAGGGTCACGGGGGGTCTGCTGGAGCCAATCCCAGCCAACACAGGGCGCAAGGCAGGAAACAAACCCCGGGCAGGGCGCCAGCCCACCACAGGCTAAATTAACCATTTCTGTAAAATCTTCTCATGGGTGACAAAAAAATATGCGTGTTGTGGATGTTGTGAACATATGAGTGGGTAACCGACATGTGGATTATGCAAAGTAATTCGAGATTTTTTTTTAAGGGATGTTTCGATGTTGCTTGCTTTATTGTTAAAAATCTGGAAGCCCGTTGTATCTGGAATTTTGTTATCTCTGTTCTGGATGAAAACATGTAGTTAAAAGTTTTTATTCTCAGCCATCAGTACCTATAGTGTGAGGTGAGTAATGCATCCCTTTTTGGATGGAGTATTCCTTAAAAAGTTAAACGCTGTAGTCTACGAGTCTACTGAGTGCTGAATTTTACATAACGTTTTTTCCAATATGAGCTCGATCTCGACACTGATTTTAGGAAATGGTCGCTTATTTCGCTGTAAATGGCAAACCGAACAGTCGACTGATAAATGTATTATGGAGAAGTCTTGAAATCTTTACAAAGTGGCGCTTCCTTTGAGTACGACTTTTCGCTAACACCAGAAAGCCACTCCACCCATAAATGTACTCAGTTTTTTTGCGGTTTGACATTAAAACTTTAAAATCCTGACAATCCAAAAAAAAAAAAATCTTTCATCAACACCACACATATTTTGAATTACATTTTCATGAAACCAAATTGCAACTGCTTGTAAATATAGCACTTTCGTTCATTTTATTTCTTACTTTTGTGAAGTTAATCCAAATCTCGGACAATCTTTCTTGGCTTACTCCAAGATCTAGCAATAGCAGCTCAGTTGATACCAAAGCCTTGAGAACTTCCACCTGCTAGTCACAGTCCTTCACCATGACGTAATATTTTCAGTTTGCGAGTAGGATGGCTAAGAAGCTATGCAAGTGTCTCATAGTGAGAATTCAGTTGCGATTTAAATGACCTTTTAAAATTAACTTGCTAGCAAACCAGTTGATCTTTATATGTTTAATGGAGTTCAGAATAAAATGCTTCATTCGATACTAAGTAGCATTTCTATATAGTAGATGTGTATCATTTTAGGGCATGTCGATCCTATGCATTATATTATAAATTTAGATTCATATATACAGTGAACAGCATATTGTATGCAAATAAACAGTTAACATTTTTACGTGTGTAGAGTAGTTTGTAGCATGGTTTCATTTGTATATAGATATCGATGAATATAAATTATTGTGCCTTAGCCGGTCGATCGTGTTCTGTGCTAGACCTGGTTACATTATTACTGAGTCACGTCGGTTTGGTTTTATTTTTTTCAGGCTTCTGATGCTAAGGCACATGGTGAAATGTATTTCCTTCTAAATATAATGTATTTATGGGAATTTAAAGAAATGATGTTTTCTGTATTCACAATGTCTTACTTGTGATGCCATATTGGTAATATTTGCACATTACTGTGAACTCTAAAATGAAATATGGCTTCTAATCCTGGGGATGTATGTATAGGAGTTATCCAGATGACCCGTATCTGTCTATGTAAATTGTTTTATTGTACTGATAGTTCTCAGATCTGTAAGCCTAACTTTTGCATGTATGTTTCTTTTATAAAGGGCTGACTTTTTCTGTGCATGCGGTCAGATTTTTTTTTTTTTCTATTAACAAAAGTTACCTCATTAAAGGAACCTTTCATGAGGTGATGAACTGACTTTACTGTGTGGTATGCAGCAGTTCACATGGACAGGCGGAAACGTCTAAAAAAAAAAAAAAATAAGACCCATAATTTGATCAAGCCAGTCTCTTTCTCCCTCTCTCTCGTTTTGGTCAAGGACAGCCATACGTCAAGTCTGGGTTTCTCCCAGAATTCTGTCAAAAACTGATCCAAAGCTTGTGTTTCTCCCCAAGTTCTCTGAAAATTGATCCAAAGTTCAGGTTTTTCCCAGAACCCTAAATGAATTACTTCAATATATGGGTTTCCCCCCAAAATGCTACAAAAAATGGATTCAAAGTTCGAATTTCTACCAGAGCTCGATGAAACGTTGCTTTAAAGTTTGGGTTTCTTACAAAAAGTCTATGAAAAATCAACCCTGTGTTTGTCCAAGTTCCCTGCGAAAAACTGATCCTAAGTTCGTGTTTCTTCCAGAACTCTAAAAATAATTGTATCAAAATGTGGTGTCCCCAAAAATGCTAAGAAAAATTGATTCAAAGTTCGAGTTTCTGCCAGAACTGTAAGAAACGTTTATTGAAAGTCCAAGTTTCTCCCAGAATTCTTTGAAAAATTAATCCAGTTTGTGTTTTTCCCTGAACTCTGTGACAAATTGATCCAATGTTTAGGATCCTCCCAGAATTCTATGAAAAATTGAATTCAATGTTTCAAAGTTTCTCTTGGAACTCTATGAAAAGTTGCTCAAAGGTCCGAGTTTCTCAAAGAATTGTATAGATTTGATCCACAGTTCAAGTTTCTCCCAGAATACTGCGACAAATTCCTCCAAAAGTGTGGGTTTCTCCCTGAATTCTGTGAAAAATTCATCCAGAGTTCAGGTTTCTCCCAGATTCTATGAAAAATTGCATCAAAATCCAGGTTTCTCCCAAAATGCTACAAAAAAATGGATTTAAAGTTTGAATTTCTCCCAGAACTTTATGAAATGTTTCTTGACCGTCTGGGTTTCCCTCAGAATTCGAGAAAAATGGATCCAAAGTTCAGGTTTCTCGCAGAACTCTATTTAAAGTTGGACTCAAAATTAGCATTTCTCCCAGAATTCTCTTTTCTGATTGCTGGTTGAAGATGTAAGTGTAGCTCAATTTTCCTTCGACTACTGTCCTTGACCGTTGGTCATGTCATCATGATCATGTAGAAAGCACGGTCAAAGAATAGGTGAAAGGTTGCTCATACGACACATCATAGCAAACAAGAATGAATGGATTAAACATTTACAATATCGCATTTAGGACAGTGTTCGAAAAAACGTCCATTGCCATTATGCGTCTAAGCAACGGTAACGGGCAATCTGCTATTTTATAATATAAACTGATCGTTGTGGAGCTACGTAGATCTATAATCTGACTTATCACGTAAGTGTACCATTCTGAGAAATGTGATACATGCATTGAATGTCCGTTGTGCCAGCAACCATCAAGAACTCGGGAATTCTGGATAAAATGCAAACCCATTCTAATATTTAATATAATAATTCCTCTTCATTCTGATGATCGACAAACTTTATTTACCTTCCCCAGATACACGTAAAATATTCTCAAGACATACCAAGACTTTTTCTCAGTCCTGCTTCGTCTCTAATTTCATCCTCTTTCTAGAATGGCCTTCATTTGTGTTTGTCGTTTGTCTTTTGCTCGTCTTGCTTTGGTGTCCATGAAGTGTTCAATATATTACCTGGAAAAGTTTACTGCATCTGAATGTAAAAGGGGGGGTAGCACTATTAATGCCGGCCGAGCCTGTCACTTCCTGGCTGGCTGAAAGGCGCAAGGAGCACGCTCACATTCCAAAGGGCGATTCCCTTCGGCGGTCACCTCTTTAGCAGGCTGTTTAACGTGGTGGACGTGTATTTACATTTACCTTCAGGTCATTTGAAGACAAACGTGGAAGTAACATTTGCTTGGGCGTTTTTCGTTTCTCCGTTGTGTTTATCTCTTCAATGCTAAAATAAAGAGTCGTCCCGCTCTACTCCAGAGTACAAAATATTTTCTGTTGCATTATTTAATTGTTAAATTTGGTTTACTTGGCTTGTATATTGTAAGTTTGCAAGTCTCTATATATTTTTTGTTTGACTTTTTGATATATGTATAATAAAAAAGCACAATTTAAAACTGGAATTATTGGTGTATGGAGTTTATTATTTCTTAACTAAAATAGTCAATATTCATAAAATGGGATGATGTGGTCCCCAGGGTGCACTGCAGCTCCTCAAACACCTGACACACAGGCTTGAACACAAGTCTGCTACTGAACAAAGAGGATTTTATTGTGGGAAACTTTTACAGTTAAGCATTTCTCACCCCACAACCATGACTCTGTTTCTCTGTCACTTCTCCTCCACTTCTCTCACAAGCTTTGTCCTCCTCCTCCTGCTCTTCTTGAAAAACAGGAAACACTTCTGGTGCCCCGAGACTGTAGTCTGGGAGTACTTCCGGATGAGGCAGGAACCCAACAAAGCAGGGCTCGCTAGTCCCCTCAGCACCCCCTGGTGTCCCCTACGGAACCCAACAGGACTGTGCCAATGAACTCCAGTTTCTAACCTGCCCTGTGGGAATCCGTGCTGGTACCGTAACCCAGGAGGGCTACAACTTAGCGTTCTGAAGGAGACAATGTCCTGCGCAAATTGTCTTCGCCAGTCCTTCCGTGCCATATTATGTCCTGACCAGGTTAGGAGTAGTAGAACTCTGGCCGAGATGCCGGTCCTCATGTATTGTCCCTCACAGATGGATATGAAAAAAGCTTCAAGTACTATGATGTGAATTAAAGAACTCATGTCAGCTCACTACCAAGAGATGGAAGTACGTTCAACACTCTTCATCCAAAGTCCTATATGTATGACTTGTGGTGGACAAGAATTGTAGGGTTAGGGTTAACTCATCCCTCTCAGTACAAGAATCAGCCTTGTCACTTTTCTCTGGATTTTCTCTTGTGCCCAGGATGCATTTACCATCTACCATCAGAACAATCTCGATATGCACCCAGGGGTCTGCTCAATGAAACAATCTAAACAGGGCGACCACACCAACGCATCTCATATATAAATGTCTACACGTGGAAGTGTGTGTGTGTTTGTCTGTCTGGCCCGGAAGTGAGAGGTGGAGTCGGGGTAAGGGCTCCACCTCCGAGGAAACAGAAATTCACTTGACAGCTAATAACACAAGCGAGGCGAGCACATCAGCAAAATGAAACCTCAGAAGAAAGAGTCACTCGCTTAGCTGTTAATACAGAATCGAGGCCAGCATGTCGGCAAAACAAAACCTCAGAAGAAAGAGAAACTTGCTTAGGCACTAACTAATACAGAAGCGAGGTGAGCACATCAGCAAAACGAAACCTCAGAAGAAAGACAAACTCGCTTAGTCACTAATACAGAAGCGAGGTGAGCACATCGCCAAAACGGTATCCCTTTAACTTTTCCCCCGCCGCTAATACACAAGCAAGGCGAGCACGTCAGTAAAACGAAACCTCAGAAGAAAGAGTCACTCGCATAGCCGCTAATACAGAAGCGAGCCGAGCACACAGTAAAACAAAACCTCATAAGTGTCACTCACTTAGCCACTAATACAGAATCGAGTCCAGCACGTCGCAAAACGAAACCTCCAAAGAAAGAGTCACTTGCTTAGCCGCTAATACAGAAGCAAGGCGAGCACGTCAGTAAAACGAAACCTCAGAAGAAAGAGTCACTCACTTAGCCACTAACTAATACAGAATCGAGGCCAGCGTTTTGGTAAAACGAAACCTCCAAAGAAAGAGTCACTTGCTTAGCCGCTAATACAGAACCGAGGCGAGCACATCGCCAAAACGGTATCCCTTTAACTTTTCCCCCGCCGCTAATACACAAGCAAGGCGAGCACGTCAGCAAAACGAAACCTCAGAAGAAAGAGTCACTTGCTTAGCCGCTAATATAGAAGCGAGGTTAGCACATCGGCAAAATGAAACCTCAGAGGAGAGAGAAACTCGCTTAGTCGCTAATACAGAAGCGTGGCGAGCACATCGGCAAAATGAAACCTCCAAAGAAAGAGTCACTTGCTTAGCTGCTAATACACAAGCGAGGCGAGCACATCGGCAATACAGTATCTCTTTAACTTTTCCCCGCGCAGTTAATACACAAGCAAGGCGAGCACGTCAGTAAAACGAAACCTCAGAAGAAAGAGTCACTCGCTTAGCCGCTAATACAGAATTGAGGCCAGCACATCGGCAAAATGAAACCTCAGAGGAGAGAGAAGCTCGCTTAGCCACTAACTAATATAGAAGTGAGGTGAGCGCATCGCCAGTATGGTATCCCTTTAACTTTTCCCCCCGCCGCTAATACACAAGCAAGGCGAGCACGTCAGTAAAAGGAAACCTCTGAAGAAAGACAGTCGCTTAGCTGCTAATGCACAAGCGATGTAAAGAAGAAAACCCCCCGAGGAAGACAGGACAAGTTCAATCAATTAGATTTGTATTCAGTCACAGATGAGTACCTGGATTCTACGTTGCAAGGCAGAAGAGCAAAGTTACAATTTTTTGATTGGCTTTTTATATTTTCTTCTTCCTCCCTCTTCTCCTTGCTTAATCAAAAAGCATAATATGGTTTACTTAAACATTTTATTTCATTACACTAATGAGCCATCTGTTCTTTTCTTTTTGCCTGTCAGATAGACCCTAAAGAAGGTAAGGTCATCTTTCCTGTGTCAAATAGACAGGTTCCTAAAGAAACTGAAAATTGTCCTCGGTCAGGTTACTGCACCCTGTCTTATGACAGACGCCTGTAATGAATAACCTGCCGTTAGAGCAAAACCGCTTTGTCAGCTTTTAACCCTTATTAGCTTGCAAGCAGTTAATTTTTTTCTTTCTCAGATGCGTCGGCAAAACGAATCCTCCTAGGAGAGAGACGCCCAGAGTTGTTCTTTTCAATCACCCGACATCTCTACATTTCAATTTTTGTTCTGGTGATTTCAGTAGTTTCTACGACCCCGGGCTTTATACAGCACGGGCTTACACAGCTAGTGATGAAATAATCGAGTATCGGAGAATGGAAATGACCAAGGGGGGCACCCATACCTCCCACCCGATAAAAAGCTCGAGAAAAGTTTGAGAAATGACACGCTGCATTTATTGACCCAGCGCCCATGAGTCGGCCTGTTAAAAGCAGGATCTACTCTCGTTTTAAGGAGCAGAGTCCTCCAGGGGTCTCAGGGGGTCTTAATCTGACCTTATCTGCCACTGCTACGCCCTTTGGAATTGAAAATGTTAAGTTGCGCTTTTCGTGTGTCGTCACAGTGATGTGATGGCCTGGCACACCATTCACCTTCGGTTCCTGCCTTGTACCAGGATGCGGTTGGGATATTCTTCTACACACATGTGGTTCAGAAAGCGTTTTGTTAAGACTATAACATTTATTTGTTTGAAATATTGTGAGTTAGATAACCTCAGTGATATTCAAGCTTACCGGAGCAGCAAAAGGAGGAATCCATGGCCGTATTTTCTGACAGAAGCAGACTATGCTAGGGGATTTCTCAGTAACAGAAGCAGACTGATCTAAGGTTGAGGTGGTCCATCCTTGCCAACTTTACATTTTATTTCTGAAACAAAGAGGGAATTTAAAAAGTCTAACAAATCTTGGATTTGAGAAGCTGGGGTTTGTGAAGGCTACACTTAAAAAAAAAAAAAGAAAGATTAATTTGCATAGTCAGTTTCCAAATTCGTCCTTTCGTTTTTTTGGCACACTGATTGAACATGTGTTACTGATCAGGAGCCTTTGGAAGGAGATCCTCCTGGAGAATAGGGATTGTTCATGCATCAGGAGTTGGATGGCGATGTGTAAATTAAAGTCTCAGGCCGTCTTAAAAAGTTTCCAAGCCAGCATACCATGGGAATCCCTGCAAAAATTCTTCTTCACAAGTGGCACTTAGAAATGTAAAATTCTCAAAAATATCACTTCATTTAAGTTATGTATTTGTCATTAATGCTTAACCGTTTTAATGCCGGTAAAATAAAGTATTACGTTGAGTCCTTGCTACCAGGATACGTTTTGGCAGCACTGAATAAGTCAAAAAGACTGATACATAAATCTGTTATCCCATTTTCAGAATCTCCATGTGGTATCCTTTCAAAAATATGTTTATAAATTACTTTATTCCTTAAGGCTCTGTTTCTGTTTTCCACCAAAAACCCAACAACATGTGCGCTACATTATTAATAAGTGGACTGATGTCTACCAGAGTTGCTTCCTACTTCACACTTCGATCCTAATGTTGTAGAGCCACAGACAAGAATGGGAGGAGCCAGGAGAAAACCTGAAGGTAGAAGGGGAGGGACTGGGGGCGGAGCCATAGGGCAATCTTGATATGTGCAAAGAGCAAAACAGGACAAACCATTGAGGGGCGAAGATTGGGTAGTGATGTCCTGCTTAGTCGGGAGGACAACAGCATTGAGGAAGAAGCGGCCACCTTCGACTTGACACTTTCTCCAATATTTCTGTTCTCCGCCTTTCAAAGAACCACAAATGTGCCCTCAGTTGTGATTGTTCACCATGGAAGGTGCACCGATGTTGCTGATGCACAACTTCTGTTATTTTTTTCAAATTCATCTTTCCACACAGACATAGATAGATAGATAGATAGATAGATAGATAGATAGATAGATAGATAGAGAAAGGCACTATATGATAGATAGATAGATAGATAGATAGATAGATAGATGATAGGATAGATAGATAGATAGATAGATAGATAGATAGATAGATAGATAGATAGATAGATAGATAGATAGATAGATAGATAGATAGATAGATAGATACTTTATTAATCCCAAGGGGAAATTCACAGCAGCAGCATACTGATAAAGAACAATATTAAATTAAAGAGTGATAACAATGCAGGTATAACAGACAATAACTTTATATAATGTTAGCATTTACTCCCCCGGGTGGAACTGAAGAGTGGCATAGTGTGGAGTCTCCTCAGTCTCTCACTGGAGCAGGACGGTGACAGCAGTCTGTCGCTGAAGCTGCTCCTCTGTCTGGAGATGATCCTGTTCAGTAGATGCAGTGGATTCTCCATGATTGACAGGAGTCTGCTCAGCACCCGTTGCTCTGCCACGGATGTCAAACTGTCCAACTCCGTGCCTACAATAGAGCCTGCCTTCCTCACCAGTTTGTCCAGGCATGAGGCGTCCCTCTTCTTTATGCTGCCTCCCCAGCACACCACCTCGTAGAAAAGGGCGCTCGCTACAACCGTCTGGTAGAACATCTGCAGCATCTTATTACAGATGTTGAAAGACGCCAGCCTTCTAAGGAAGTATAGTCGGCTCTGTCCTCTCTTACACAGAGCATCAGTATTGGCAGTCCAGTCCAGTTTATTATCCAGCCGCACTCCCAGGTATTTATAGGTCAGTCACCTCTGATGATCACGGGGTCCATGAGGGGCCTGGGCCTACTAAAATCCACCACCAGTTCCTTGGTTTTGCTGGTGTTCAGGTGTAGATGGTTTGAGTCGCACCATTTAACAAAGTCCTTGATTAGGTTCCTATACTCCTCCTCCTGCCCACTCCTGATGCAGTCCACCATATCAGTGTCGCCAGCGAACTTTTGCACGTGGCAGGACTATGAGTCGTATTGGTAGTCAGATGTATGTTGGCTGAACAGGACCAGAGAAAGTACAGTGCCCTGCGGCGCTCCTGTGTTGCTGACCACAATGTCAGACCTGCAGTAACCCGAGACGCACATACTGAGGTCTGTCTGTAAGATAGTCCACGATCCATGCCACCAGGTCGATAGATAGATGTGGATTTGATCTTGGACTCCTAACCATTTTACATTTTCTCTTGTGATCTTTTTACAATATCAGAATATTCACTGAAGTGTAAAAAAAAAAACTGTATGGCCATGCAATTCATCTCTCACCTCTGATATCTCAAATAATAATAATTCTTTACATTTATATATTGCATTTCTCACTACTCATAGTGAGTTGGGGAGCCACTTCAACCACCACCAATGTGTAGCATCCACCGGTATGATGCGATGGCAGCCATTTTTGCGCCAGTACGCTCACCACACATGAGCTGTTAAGCGATGAGAGAGACAGGGGATGATTAGGGGCCTACAATGACCAGACCATAGAGGGCAGTTTAGCCAGAATATCGGGACACACCCTGCTCTTTATGAAGGATACCCATTATGACCATCTCATTCGAAGTTACAGCACAGGGTCCCCATCAATGCACTGGGAAATTGGAATCCATGTTCAGACCACAGGGTAAGCGCCCCCTGCTGGCCTCACCAACACTTCTTCCAGCTGCAACCCAAGCTTTTCTTGAATGGTTTCCCTTCCAAGTACTGGCCTGACCCGAACATACTTAGCTTCAGGTGGAAGGTCATGTGGTATGGCTGTCTGACAGTGCTGGAGTAGCTTCCTTATGACCCCCAAATGGAAAAAAGCAGATGTAGAACGGAGCATAATACATTGTGAATTGAAAATGGACAAAGTAAAATGAAGGTTGGGCTCATGAAGGATGGTTCATTGAATTTGAATAACTAAAGGAAAGTGAAAATAAGCACCAGTGTTATGTAAGAAGGTTCTTAGAGGTGTGCAGCTCCATATTTCTCTGAAGCTGGTCTGAAAGCAAATGGCGACTTGCAGTGGAGGCTTCAATTATATACAGTCCAGACCAAAAGGGGTGTGGCTACAGAGGTGCAGGAAGTGACCTCATCGGTGTTTCTCCATTCTAGGGCGTCACTCTCTTCCTTCGCTGCCCAAGTTCTCGTGTCTGACATGTCTATAGAAATTAACTTCATCTGCATTAATACAGAGGCATGCGACGCCAGCTCAGATTAAGACTTGTGGGTAGACTGGCATGACCATTAATTCCAGTTTCAAGGTATCATGACTAATGTCTCTGAGTACATGTGCTCCTGGAACCTTTTAACTCAAAACCCTCTAAAAAAAAAATAATAAAGCTGGATTTCTTGGAAGTGGTCTTTGGTGTCTAAAAATGAAACTCCTCATGACACAGACTAAAAACTGTCCAAGCTGATGAGCGTATCCTGAAGGAATGTGAGCTTTGGTGTAAAAGGTTGCTTGTTAAAGTGCTTCTCAAAGTCTGGGCTGATCACTGTTATTGCGATCACTCGCAGCACGGGCATCGCAGCATCTCTGTCCCAAAAAATGTCCGTTAACATTTTTGAATCAACTGCTTCCGTTACCTGGCAACAGGGATCAAACAGTTGAGCCGAGAACCAGCTGACTCAACACAAGAGCCGTGACTCGATGGGGTGGCAGGTCTTCTCAGGGCACACATCCACATTCACTTATACCAATCCCGTTTTCAGTCGCCAGTTAACCCAGTGGGCACCTGCTGGAATGTGGCAGGAAACCAGAATAAGGTGAAAGAAATGTGATATAAAGGGCAACATGGGCTGGCTGGCATCCCAGGTGGGATGTATGGTTCCTTACCTGACCAGGAGACCCTTCTAATGGAAGGGTGTGGGTGGGTGGACATCCTGACCTGACTGATTAGTTGTACCTTTCCTGGTCGAGAGGCTGTTAGAATAGATGAACGAGGTTGGGGGGAGACTGCATCCCAGGACCATTTGCTTGCACAGTACACTAGGTGGCGACACCACTTTGGCATGCGTCCTGTTTGGGCACCTGCAGAGCTGCATGGAAGTTGTAGTTTTGGTGGGCAGCCCTGTTGGGGTCCTCAGGGGAGCTTCTGGAGGCAGACTCTCTTATCATCGGGAGGTTCCACCTGACCTAGAGGGGTCAAAAAGTAGTCTTTGTGACTTTCTGGTTCTCTCGGGGGCTCCGTTCTGCTGGCAGGATTGAGAAGCTTCTCTCTGGGGGCAGCTGGACTGTTAAGGGCTCTGGCTGGAAGGGGCAGAGTCATTTGCCCTCACTGAGCGTCTTCTCACCACCGTAGGTGAAAAAAAGAGATGGCAGTGTTAGTGACAGCGTCCCCTTTTGGCCTGGGGTGGTATTGCTTAAATCAGATAAACCTGAAAAGTGACCCTTTATCGAGGAATACTTTGGACCAAATTAAACTAATAAATGTGCAAATAAATAAAACCTGCATGAAAGATCAGCACAAATAAATAAATGTGTCACAAAATATGCTTTTGTTGCTTATTTATTTATTTTATTTTGTCCATAATATTCCCTCTAGCACATCGTGAAATACGGCTTGAAATAAAACGGTCACTCGTCAAAGTGGAGCGCATACCGTGTTTTGATTGGTGAATCGTCTTCCTCCAATTGCTCATGGCTAATTCAACATGTCATGTTCGGGAAATGGAGGTTAATGAGATATCACAGAAATTAATTAGAAAAATGCTTACTATCTGCCGAAGAAATGGATCTGCCGAAGAAATCATGTACTTCAGAAAGAAACCCAAAGATTTATCAGGAGAAATGACAGTGTTGGCAACCCTTTTAGACAACGATATCGATTAATCTATTTGTGAAAATGTCGAAGAACTGATGCAGTGGACTAAGCCACACACCCGTTCAAGTGACAAAGAGGCCCATCCTTTGACATTCAAGCTGAGTCAGTAGAACAGTTTCTTTTACGGGGTTTAAAAGTACGATACATTACAGATCTACATGGTGTATCAGAGATGACGATCACAAGCCTGCAATGTGAGATACGGTGAGCTGCACCGGCTGGGCCCGTCATCACCCCGAAAGCTGACAGTAGACGTCACGTAGTATATGTCTATATGTATATGAAGATTCTAAATTTTGCAAGGCTTTGGAAAATAAGTTTGCTATGAAAACACAAGCGGATAATGTGATGTGCGCCCACCGACGGGTATGAGATTTGGGATTTTTATCTCTCTCTCTCTCTGTGCAAACGAGACACAGCGGACCCCAGTGGGCCCATATGTCTACGTAGTATATGTCTACCAAATTTCAGGTCAATCGGTCAAACGGTTTGCAAGCTACAGGCGATTTAAAATCCTGGACAGACAAACGGACAGCCACGGTAGCATATTATACAGTGGAACCTCGGGTTACGAACGACTCGGACCACTTACAAATCGGGTTACGACCAAAAAGTCTGCCAAACTTTCACATCTGTTCACGACCATACACTCGGGTGACGAACAAGCCAGTTTTCCTTCCGGTTTGCATGCGCCGATGTTTTCCGCACGTGTTCAGTCTCTCCCTGTGCAGCGAGTGAGAGAGAGAGAGAGAGAGAGAGAGAGCAAGAAAGAGAGAGAGAGCGCAAGCAAGCGATCGAGCGAGAGAGAGAGAGAGAGAGGGAGAGAGAGAGAGCGCAAGCAAGTGATCGAGCGAGAGAGAGAGAGAGAGAGAGAGCAAGAAAGAGAGAGAGCGCAAGCAAGCGAGAGCGAGAGAGAGAGCAAGAAAGAGAGAGAGAGCGCAAGCAAGCGATCGAGTGAGAGAGAGAGAGAGCAAGAAAGAGAGAGAGAGCGCAAGCAAGCGACGAGAGAGAGAGAGAGAGAGAGAGAGAAGAAGAGAGAGAGAGGAAGCAAGCGATCGAGCGAGAGAGAGAGAGCAAGAAAGAGAGAGAGAGCGCAAGCAAGCGATTGAGCGAGAGAGAGAGCAAGAAAGAGAGAGAGAGCGCAAGCAAGCGATCGAGCGAGAGAGAGAGAGAGAGCAAGAAAGAGAGAGAGAGCGCAAGCAAGCGATCGAGCGAGAGAGAGAGCAAGAAAGAGAGAGCGCAAGCAAGCGATCGAGCGAGGCTTTGGAAAATAAGTTTGCTATGAAAACACAAGCGGATAATGTGATGTGCGCCCACCGACGGGTATGAGATTTGGGATTTTTATCTCTCTCTCTCTCTCTGTGCAAACGAGACACAGCGGACCCCAGTGGGCCCATTCCCATAATATAGGAAGTAACTGCAGCTTCAAATAACGCAGCACCTGAAAGTCTCAGTTGACACAGAAAACAAAAAAGAAAACGAAGACAAACCTAAATGATAAAAAACAAGGAAAAAATGTCAAAAAAGGGAGGAAAAAGTAGAAATCATAAGAGGAGGAAAGGAGGCTGAGAACCAGCAGCCCTGGTGATAACTCTTGCACTTCTGATAAGTCGTGATTCCGTCCAATGGTGAATGAGCTGAAGTTGTGGGCGGGACAGGAGGCGGGACAGGAGGCAGGTGGAGAATGTCTGGCCTCAGTGTTCTTCTTCAGGTTGGTGACTTTCGTCCAGGCAGATGTATTTCCTACATTCCCCTTCCTGACGTTCCTTTAAAATTGCTCTCCACAAATTCATCTGATTGTTCCCATTCTTTTTTTTGTTTTTTTATTCACCATTTTGTTTTTTTATTTTTTTTTTCTTAAAAGAAAGTTCCAGAATACCCCGGCTCCCTGTGTTTGACTGGAGCGCTGAAAGAAAGAAGTACCAGTAATTTAATAAAACACGAGCAGCAATTCACTGCAGAAAGTACACCTGCTGCCCATGGAATTAGTCCAACAACCCAAAAAAAAAATAATAATAATAAAAATAAGTCTTCATGAGCCAGATGACAGTTCACACCAGTTGCCAGAATCAGAAAAAAAAAATGGGAAAGAAACAAAAGTGTCTGTTTGTGAAGGCCTGCAATTCATTTTTTTTTTCTGCTTCTTCATTTGGTGTCTGATACAGTCGAAACTAAAATGGAATACATATTAAGAAGCTGATTAAAACAATGTCTGCAATCACTTGGGACGGAAACGTATAGAAGCAAATTACTTCCAGCTGCTAGACGATGAACTCATTGGCGACCCTCGCGCAGGATTAGAGAGACATTATGTGTGGGTGAGCATACGCGCGCGAGCTACAAACAAGCCCAGCAGGCTCTTAAAGCGGTCCGTACGCTAAGCCTTCACAACTGGATTGAATTTGAGGAAAGCCGCTTCAAATGCCCGGCTTTTTATCCTCCGGTGGACTTGCTTTGTGTCGTCCAATAAATCGGAAGATAAATCAAATGTTTTCTCCAGGTGCTCTGCTTTCCTCCTGTAGTTCTGAGATGTGTGTGTGTGTTTGGCTAATAGGGGACTTAAAATTGGGGATGTGAACTTGAGGGAGACACAAGTGGCCCGCCATTCTAGGGTTGGGTTCTGCCGTGCTCCCGATTTTTCAGTTATTAACAACGAGGAATGGATTCAGCAACCTGGTGTGGCCCTGAAAAGGATCTTGTGTGTTCCTCTCGACTTCGGACCGAAGGCTTGCTACACTACCCTCCTCTCACAGTCTTCACCATCGAGGGAAAACAAACTCTGTCCACCTGAACACTCAAATGGTGCTAGGCGGCCAGGTCTGCCCACTCTGAAGTGAGCCATTGTATGCGTGATAGAGAGGACCACCAGCGTCAGTGTTAACTCAGTCCTCCATATCAGGGTTGCTAGTGTGACTTCTGACACCTCATATAACCACCTGGAGGATATGAGTGAAGGGGGAAAGGATTTAGCAACCTTCAGCCAGGTCTGCCCTGTGTTCTTCTCAGGTCCAAACCCAGAGTCGCTACTCTACCCTCCACTCACAGCCTTCAACATCAATAGTAACACAAACTCCATCCACCAGGACACTCAAGGGGAGCTAGGCGTCCAGGTCTGCCCACTCTGAAGTGAGCCATTACACATGTGGTCGAGAGGACCACCAGAATCAGAGCTAAACCATTCCTCCATATTGGGGTTGTTAGTCAAGTTCTATTATGACTTCTGACACATCATGTAACCACCTGGAGGATATGAGTGAAGGAGGAAAGGATTTAGCAACCTTCAGCCAGGTCTGCCCTGTGTTCTTCTCAGGTCCAAACCCAGAGTCGCTACTCTACCCTCCACTCACAGCCTTCAACATCAATAGTAACACAAACTCCATTCACCAGAGCACTCAAGGGGTGCTAAGCGTCCAGGTCTGCCCACTCTGAAGTGAGCCATTACACGTGTGGTCGAGAGGACCACCAGAATCAGAGCTAAACCATTCCTCCATCTTGGGGTTGTTAGTCAAGTTCTATTATGACTTCTGACACATCATGTAACCACCTGGAGGATATGAGTAAAGGAGGAATGGATTTAGCAACCTTCAGCCAGATGGCTGGTGTGGACCTGCAAAGGACCCTGTCCAGTCTGGTCTCAGGGTTGCTACTCTACCCTTCTCTCACAGCCTTCATTATCAATGGTAACACAAACTCCATTCACCATGACACTCAAGGGGAGCTAGGTGACCAGGTCTGCCCATTCTGAAGAGAGCCATCACACACATGGATGAGAGGACCACCAGCATCAGAGCTAAACCAGTCCTCCATCTTGGGGTTGTTAGTCAAGTTCTATTATGACTTCTGACACCTCATGTAACCACCTGGAGGATACGAGTTAAGGAGGAATGGATTTAGCAACCTTCAGCCAGATCTGCCCTGTGTTCTTCTCAGGTCCAAACCCAGAGTCGCTACTCTACCCTCCACTCACAGCCTTCAACATCAATAGTAACACAAACTCCATCCACCAGGACACTCAAGGGGAGCTAGGCATCCAGGTCTGCCCACTCTGAAGTGAGCCATTATTCGTGTGGTCGTGAGGACCACTAGAGTCAGAGCTAAACCATTCCTCCATCTTGAGGTTGTTAGTTGAGTTCTATTATGACTTCTGACACCTCATGTAACCACCTGGAGAATACGAGAGAAAGAGGAATGGATTTAGCAACCTTCAGCCAGATGGCTGGTGTGGACCTGCAAAGGACCCTGTCCGGTCTGGACTCAGGGTCACTACTCTACCCTCCACTCACAGCCTTCATCATCAATAGTAACACAAACTCCATCCACCAGGACACTCAAGGGGAGCTAGGTGACCAGGTCTGCCCATTCTGAAGAGAACCATCACACACATGGATGAGAGGACCACCAGCATCAGAGCTAAACCAGTCCTCCATCTTGGGATTGTTAGTAGAGTTCTGTTACAACTTCTGACACCTCATGTAACAACCATGAGGACACGAGTTGAAGGAGGATTGGATTTAGCAACCTTACACAAGATCTGCCCTGTGTTCTTCACAGGTCCAAACCCGGGGTCTCTACACTACCCTCCTCTTAGAGTCTTCACCATTGAGGGGAACACAAACTCCATCTATTAGAATGCTTAAAGGGTGCAATGAGGCCAGGTCTGCCCACATTGAAGAGAGCCATCATACACATGGTAGAGAGGGCCAACAGTATCATTCCTAACTCAATCCCCTTTCTCGGGGTTTTTCGTATGTCATATTACAACTTCTGAAATGTAACAAACTGGAGGATAAGAGAGAAGGAGGAATGGATTTAGCGACCTTATGACAGATCGCTGGTGTGGCCCTGACAATGACCCTGTCTGACCCGCACCCAGGGACCCTACTCTACCCTCCACTCACAGCCTGCATCATCAATGGTAACACAAACTCCAATCACCAGGACACTCAAGGGGAGCTCAGTTACCAGGTCTGCCCAATTTGAAGAGAGCCATTACACGTGTGGTCAAGGACCATCAGCATAAGAGCTAAACCAGTCCTCCATCTTGGGGTTGTTAGTCAGTTTTGACACCTCATGTAACAACACAAGAGAATGAGGAATGTATTTTAAAACTTAACGCCCAATTGCTGGTGTGGACCTGCAAAGGACCTTATGTGTCCCTGTCAGGTGTATACCCAGGGTTGCTATTACTACCCCCCTCTTAGAGTCTTCTCCCTCAATGGTATATTAAGCTCCCTCTGTCATGGCTCAAAAGAGGAGAACCATGGGGCAATGTGGCCAATTAGCCATCTGGACTCAAGCTGAGGTCTGATCCACCTCAACTGGGTCACCTGGAGGGTGTTAAAAGACCCCTAAAACGTCCCGGAACATCACTGAAGATATGTCCAGAAGCATTAACAGCTGATTTTTGCGTTAGCATTCTGATTTTCCTTGTTTTGTAGCCGTTTGGTTGGCTGTCCTTTGTGGTGTTGATCTCTGCCTCTCCATGACTATGTCTTTTTCTCATGATCCTATTCTCACTGTCTCACCTTGAGTCAGCACACAAACTACACAGCCTAAATAACATGTAAAATAATATCATTTCTGGGAGGAGTAGCAGATGTGAATTTGAAAAGATCTGATTTACGTAACACGTCTTGGCCAACGTAATGTGTGGTTGAAGAGCAACTAAAGCTTTTGAGCTTTTTGCAGACTGAGTTGTATCCACATGATGGGTTGTTTGGAGGAGTGGACTATTTGCCTTAACAAATAGGTGGGCCCAATAAAGTGGACACTGAAGATAGACTCCACCTCCTCGTGACCATAAAAGGAAGAAGGTGTGTTCAGAAAATACACAGATGGACATAAATAATTAGAAACTGGGTGTTCAGCATAAGGTTAGTCGAGGTAAGCAGACAACTCGAGGAGTCAAAGAAAAGTTGAAGTACCCCCTTGGTAACCCCTTTTAATATTAACAAAAAGGACAAGTGGCTCAAACAGAAAAAGCAATTTTAAGGCTTTATCAGTCAGGTCAGTGCTCAGGATATCTGCCCTTCACTACTTTTAGTTGGGTATCTGAGGCCACCTTCCTGGAATGGGCCGGCTTTATAGAGCTGAGGCCAGAAGGGGCGGGGTTATCTCTGGGTGGAGAGGGGGTGTTTATCTCTGGGTGTTGGGGCGGGGTCAGTTGTCCTTATTGGGTGTTTTTTTCTTTCCTGTGGAGCAGGAAGGTGAAGATAGCATTAGTGTCAGCGCCCCCTATCATCCTGGGGTGGAACTGCTTACCTCACCTTAGCCAGGAACGTGCATGTGTGCTATCAGCTGATAATGTTTGCTGATGCAGTGAGAACATCGATATGGTTCAATGTGCTGCTTTTCTTTAGTTCTGAAAGGCAAAATAGCACACAGTGGCATTAGAAACGAGAAAACTGCAAAAATGTTAACATCTGGAGAGTGTAAGACTTTGCCATAAAATAGGCAATTTCAGAATACAAGACTTTTCAAAACAGTATAAAATAAACACAAATGGGATTACTCTGGGATTATAGGCCTGTTTGGTAAGCAATCCGATATGGTGGGCCTCCACGTTTCATGGGCTCGCGGAGACACACGGCTTTTTTTTTTTTTTTTATAATTCTGAGGCCTCTAAAGAATTGCAAGCTGTTTTCTAGCTTTAAAGTTTCAAGGTTATTCACTAACTGCTGACTCTCCAGGAAAACCATAATTCTGCATGCTGTAATTCTCATTTTTCATTTTTGCAAGACTTTGGAAAATAAGTTTGTTATTAAAACACAAGCGGATAATGTGACATGCGGCCACTGACGGGTATGAGGTTTGGGGTTTTTATCTCTCTCGCTCTCTCTCTCTCTCTCTCTCTCTGTGCAAACGAGACATGGCGGACCCCAGCGGACCCCATTCCTGCTTCACGTCAGGCTCATTTTCTTGACATTAAGTAAGCAGAAGGAAGGCGGGATTCTCCTTAGATTAGCGGAGATTCCTGCAAGAGGCTAAGAATCCCAGACACAACTGCTGATACACACACACACACACACTGGGATACAAATCTGTCATGGTACTAGAATTGCTGCATGCCAACTGCTGCAGATTTGTATCAAGATGTCACATCACTGTTAGAGCTGCATCCATTTGGCCTTTGCATGATAATGCTGCCATCATCTGCGACATGCACGGCTTTCTCTACTTTTTTTTCTGAAGTTTTTGCTTTGACTGTTTTAGCTTATCTGGTTTTGGAATGGGACCTCGGAGTGGGTGAGAGGTATTACCATTATCGGTTATCGACTTGGAGGAGGCTTATGGTGGAGTCTCATGTCAAGAGGTCTGGAGGAGCACGACTTAGAAAGGAGGACCTGAGAAGTGTGTGAGGATGGTCCAGGAATATGCATGAGGGAGTGAGGACTAGGGTTAAAAGTAGTGTTGGGATACCAGACAGGAGCCCAGTTAGAGGAGGTCTACACCGGGGGTCTTCTTGAAGTCCTTAACTCTTTGCTTCGCTTATGGATGTTGTCACACACGTGTTAATGGGAGGCAGCTAAAAGGTTCAAAAGACGAGAATTTCTTGTCAAACCAGGGGACGGCAGAGTGCACTAATCCTTGTTCTTTTCCATTGACAGATCGGTCACGGGGAAATTCTGCTGGGGTCCAATGATATCACTTCCGTTTCTTGTCCCAAGTTGTCACTTCCAGTTCTGGGCCCCACGAAGATGTCACTTTCGGTTCCGGCCATGTCACTTTCTGGTTCCGGTCCCCAAGGACGTCACTCTTGGGTCCAGGCCCAAAATTTCACTTCTGGTTCTGGCCCCCGAGGATGGCACTTCCGGGGCCCCAGAAGATGTCACTTCCGGTCCCGACCACGTCGCTTTCTGGTTTTCGGCCCCCAAGCATGTCACTTCTGGTTCGGGCCATGTCATTTTTGGCCCCAGCCCCAAGGACATCACTTCCGGTTCCTGTCTGATGACATCATTTCCTGTTTCCAACTATATGACCATAATGCCTGTTGCCTGTTTGCTTCATTCTTTCCTATGGACTGATCTGTATCATTTGTGAATTTGTGAATTCCCCCCTGGGATTGATAACATATCTATCTATCTATCTATCTATCTATCTATCTATCTATCTATCTATCTATCTATCTATCTATCAATGCCCTGTCTGTCTATCTATCTAATCCTGCCAACTACGCTAAAATATCTGTCTGTATGTCATTTTATCTATCTATCTTATAGTGCCTTTCATATCTATCTATATCTATCTATTATAAAGTGACTTTTATATCTATCTATCTATCTATCTATCTATCTATCTATCTATCTATCTATCTATCTATCTATCTATCATTTGAACCACCAATTTGCTTCATTTTTGGCAGCCAATTACAAGTATATGGGAGGCTCCCCCCAAACCTTTTTTCCCTGTTTTTTTAGGATCATTTACAATGTGTTGACTTATGGGGTAAAAGATCAGTCCCTCTGGTGCTGCTTTGTGCTGATGGCATTGTGTTGTGTACCACCACAAAGAAGGGAGTGGAGAGGGAGTTGGGAGAAAGGAAGAGAGCTTTGAAAGATGGAGGATTGGCGATAAATTGGAAGAAGATGGAATCTAAGAGGTGTAATGAGGATCAGAATTCAGACATTAGCCTGCATGGAGGGCTGTTGAAAGGAGTGGAGAAGTCTGAACATCGAGGATCAGTGGTAACCCAAGATGAAGCATCACCTGCTGAGATAACCCATAGAGTGCAGTATGGATGGGACAATTGGAAGAAGGTATCCGGAGTGTCGTGTGATTGAAGAATTCAAGGTGACAGCGGTCAGACCAGCAATGATGTATGGAGCAGAGACAGGGCCAGTAAAGGGGGCACAGCAGAAGAAGAATTTGGATGGGGCAGAAATGAGGATGTTTAGATGGATGTGTGTGCAGTTACGAAAAAATGACAGAATAAGAAATGAGACAATCAGAGGCACAATAAAAGTGGGAGAGGATATCTAAGAAAGTACAGGAAAGGAGGCTGAAGCAGTGGAGACCTGTGATAAGGAGAGACAATGAAGATTTGGGCAAAAGAATGATGGGATTGGAAGTCCAGGAGAAGAGAGAGTGAAGGGAGGCCAAAGTGGAGTTCATCAGGATAAAGTAAAAGAAGATCTGAAGGAAAAGGGACTTGACTGGCAAGGAGGTGCATGGAGAAGGTTGATGAAGCACATCAACCCCACATAGAAGTGGGAAAAGACAAAGAGGAAGAAGAAGAAGATTTTGGATGAGAACAGGCCGTTCAGCCCAACAAGCTTGCCAATCCTATCCACTGAGAGAGAGAAGAGAGGGGTTGGCATAAATGTGCTGATTGTACAGCACGTTGCCACACCCACCACACAACAAACCACCCAGATTGGGATCCAAGTGCAGCCATGCAACGGGTGGCACCTCAGCACCACACTGGAACAGTAGGAGGTTTTTTGATGGTGGCTGGAGTGCCAATCCTGCCACCAACCTCCAAGGTTTTCCTTGTAAGTTGGAGGACCTGCTTGAAGGGTGGGATGTAGATTAACGTCATACACGGGACAGAGCAATTGCAGGTGAAGGGTCTTGCTCAGGGACACAACGTACGTCTGGCATTTACAGACTTCTTTAAAATCACATCAAGTCAGGTTTTGAGGGACCCCGAAAGTCCTACTGCCTACCACACTACTCGTGTCTGTGTAAAGAAAAATTAACATTTGTGGAAATTTACTCTTAATAAGTTTTCAACTTGTGTCCCCATGTTAAATCGGACCCCGGCTCTCGATTACATCACATTTTCTGCTCCCACTAAAATTAAAAAACGAAATCTGCCTTCTCTCTCACGTAGGTGGAATTGCATTGACGCGTCACCGTGAATTGCCATGTGGCCATGCTGCTATTTCTTTGCGTGTTCATTTAATTAAATTCTACCCACTGATTAATTGATAATAATGTCAATGCTATCTCTGTCTCCCAAGCTGAAGTATAAAAAAAGAACTTAAGTAAATAGCTGGAACCCAGGCCGGCGCCAGGGTCCAAGGGCACAGCTCTAAGAGATGGAAAATAGAGAACATCTGAGGAGAGCAGCAGGCCGTGGGCATTAGGACGGCGCGGTGGCTGCCAACAAAGGCTCACAAAGAGGGTACAGAGTCCCTATTGGGCCCTGCTGCCTCCTTTTAAATTGGCAAGTGAATGATTCTTTTTATCCGGAACCAGCTTATTGTCCCTTTTTCTTTATCGATTTCTATATTATATGTCATAAAAAATAGATGATTCTTCATCTCGAAACACCAAGTAATGTCTCTCAGTTATATTAGCATTAAAATACCTCCAGGAGCAAACATGGTGATAAATTATGGAGAGCTTAAAACTTCAGGCCATCACCGAAGTGCTGTGTATGGCGGACTAAAGGGGAGGGAGGTTGTGGTCTCTTTTTGGTTTTATTTTTCTTCTTATAAAAAATTCCAGAAACTTTGCTCAATCAAAACTATCAACTTACACGATTCTTAGACATTCAGCAATCCAGTTCAGGGTCACCACGTCCCAAGCCTTTCCAGGCAGTACTGGGTGAACTGGTTTGTAGTTCCACTCTGTCATGGGGCACACACCCTCCGGTGAGGCCAACCTAAAAAACATGGAAAAAACCCATACGGGCATGCAAAGAATGTGCCAACTTCACATTGACTGTGCCCAAGCCAGGTCTTGAGTAGGACAAGTGGGACTGTGGAGCTGTGAATCCTTGGCATGAGCTGTCTATGAGTTTAGGGAAATGGCTGAAATGTTCGGGATCTTAGCCAAATGGAGAAACATGCATTGATGTCGACAGGGAAGGAGAAAGTGAGGCGGTTTTGAGTGGATCATAATAGTGCAGTGGTCACTTAAGTGTCCCTGGGGGCTACGGAAGTGTTTGTCATCCATACTGGACTGGCTAATGTGACCAAAAATGTGACCTGAGCTGTGAGGCAGCAGTTCCAAGCACTGCGACACAAGGCTTTCAACAACAAAAGATGCAGATGGAACGAAAACTACAAACAAACATAACAAATGGCTGCAAACTAGCAACAAGTAAATAAAATTATTGATCATTGTGCTTACGGAGTTCCAATCTTTTGCATGCAATGCCAGTGTGGCACTGGCTCGCTCCTTTGTCTGGAGTCGTACTCCTCATTTTTGTTACCCTGTGTCTGCAAAAGATGTTTCACAATTTTTTCCTAACATCAAAAAGATAGAAATATAAATAGTAATACATCTATTGTGATTTCTATATCATAGGACTCATGTTTTCTGAATCAGACTTTTTTATGGTTTGATATGACTCAACACCACGCAGTGTGGCTAATTCTCCATGGATTCACCTTGACAAGCACACAGTGATCGGTGTTAAATTGTCTGCTTCATTTGCACCGGCCTGCCATACTGGCACTTCCCTCCTTTAGCTTGGGAGTACTGGCAGTAAATACACATACAGGTGGGTACCACCACTCCCACAGAGTCCATAATGCAAGCGATCAGTGTTACATACTTGGTGGGGGCGGTCCCTGTCACTACCCCATCTGCGCTACACAGCAAGGGGCACAACATGTTTAACCCATCAATGAGGACACAATGTACAAGGAATCAATGTGGAATTATGAAGTAAGTTCATAGTATGCTCATCATGTGGGGTGACGCAGATCAGGCAGTGCCATAAAGTGTGAGATGGCAGTACTCATGCATGAAAGACAACAGAGACATGAAATAGGAACTTGAAGCCCAGCCAGTGGAGAACGTTCAGATGAAATATAATACTATCTATCTATCTATTATATAGTGCCTTTCATGTCTATCTATCTATCTATCTATCTATCTATCTATCTATCTATCTATCTATCTATCTATCTATCTATATAGTGCCTTCTATCTATCTATCTATCTATCTATCTATCTATCTATCTATCTATCTATCTATCTATCTAGTGTCTTCTATCTATCTATCTATCTATCTATCTATCTATCTATCTATCTATATATAGTGCCTTTCAAATCTATCTATTTAGTATATAGCGTCTTTCATATCTATCTATCTATCTATCTATCTATCTATCTATCTATCTATCTATCTATCTATCTATATAGGTAAAAGCCTTCCCTCTTTTGGGTTTGTGCAGGCCTCACACCTGCCTTTTGAGCTTGGGAAGAAAAATAGAAATTGGATTCACACCTTTGAAGAAGAAAACTCTGGTATTCTATTGTTTTTTAAGGCCTGCATCTTCTATTTGCACACCTTTACACTTTTGGCTGCCTGGTTCATCATTTGGGTTCATAGTTGACTTGTGAGTGCCCTCTATAGTCACAATATGTTACCATTTATATGTGTTAAAACCTAAATTTATCCTTGAGACAATGTAAGTACCATCGATCAATCTATCTATCTATCTATCTATCTATCTATCTATCTATCTATCTATCTATCTATCTATCTTGCCTACTATACTAAAATTAGGATCCATCTATCTATCTATCTATTATCTATCTATCTATAAGACATTGCTCCATTTTGGGCTTGTGCAGGCCTCATGCCTATCTTTTGAGTTTGGGGCCAGGCTCTCCAGTGGGCCCAGACCTGTAGTGATGGCAAGTCAGGCCTTTTGCTGATTTTTTGAGATGTACATCCTCTTTTTTGACAGACAGATAGATAGATAGATAGATAGATAGATAGATAGATAGATAGATAGATAGATAGATAGATAGATAGATAGATAGATAGATAGATAGATGTAGTGAATGGTGCCCATCTTACCCTTTATGACTATCATTACCAAATTACATCCAAATGACTTCCTTTAGCAGAGTAAAGGATGAAAGAAATCAACATCTATAGAGCCTGAAAGTGGCAAAACCTGAAATGTTAGTGGACAAGAGTGGTTCAATTGCTATATTGCCTTCTTATTCCATTCCAATCTATTAGAAGCAAAGAAAATATAATATACAAAATAAAATATATCACACTGAGATACAGTAGAAGCCGGGATTGGAGATGTAGAAAGTGTCAGGTTGTATTAGTGTTTCTCTTTACAAACTGTTCTGTTGGCCACCGGTGATGGGTGCATAGTGGTCCTGGCCCACCCTTGGCCAATAGTACTCGTGGTCTTGGAGGCACAGCTCCACCTAGTGGTCAGAGGGCTGCACTGTTCACAACATGCTGGGTCCTGAAGTGCAAAAAACTGTTAAAACTAAATTTTAGTTACACATTTTTGACTAATATACAGCTACCTGAAGCAGGAGCCACATGTGCTAAATGTTATTTTCAGCAATGCTGATCATGATGATGACGATGATGCACTGCTGAGTCTGTAACACGCTGGTAAAAAAAGGAACAAAAAAGAGGAAATCCCTTAAGGGGAAAACATAAATAAGATGGCCAGCTGGGGGGCTTTTTTTTAAAGAAGAGTTGGTTCATTTTTTTATATCCCTAATGGCCTGCCTCACCTCTGTTTAGTCAACAATTCATTGTTCTTTTTATTAAACGCTTTAATTAATTGGCCTGGTCAAGTTTGTCTCACAAGCGCTGCCTCAGCAGGCTCAGAATGGATGGACAGCACAGGCCTGCCATTCATAACTGAATCTTCTCTCTGCCTTTTCTTTTCGCCCCTATTTACAGACTGTGTCAGATTGATAGTCACTTAACTATCAGCCCCCAAAAGACCATAATCAACTGTGCCACTCTTGTCTTCATCAGTCCTTGACCCCCAGGCTGCTACAGTATTCAGGGGCTCTTCCTCCACTGTCTGCTCTGACTGCTAGTTTACTTGATTTAAGGTAGCAAAGAAAACAATCAAAAATAAAATGGAGTTAAAAATGGAGTCCTCATAGTCCTGGAGCTACTGAATGAGTGATCAGGCTGTGGCCGTCAATTCGGTCAGATCTGAGCTTTAAATCTTCTGCCCTCAGTGCCAATATTTATAGAAAATTCTATGATTGAAAACACAACATTTTAAAAGCCTTTCCTATTTTTTGGGCCTTTGTGGGCCCCACACCTGCCTTTGAGTTTGGAGCTGGGCTACCTTTGATGAAACCCATCCAGTGGGCCCTGACCTGTAAAGAAGGGAGGTCTTCACACCTGCATCGTCTTTTATTATACTTTTATACTTTTGGCTACCTGGGTCTTTATTTGGGCTCAGAATTGATTCGTGAGTGCCCCCTGAAGTCACAATATGTTACCATTTATTTGTGTTATAGCTTATTATACAGTATCTATCTGTCTATCTATCTTGAAGAGGTTGGCCCGGACACAGACAGACAGACACGTTCATTTCACCCAACAAATGTTTATTTACACTACTATGTACAAGGTGCACCACAAAACCCCACAAGTCCCCAAAGTCCTGGCCACACAATGCCTTTCTTCCTCTTCAGGCCGCCTCCTTGCTTCAAGCTCAGTCCACTCCGCTCCCGACTCTCGCCTCGAATGAAGGGATGTGCTCCAGGTGCTTCCCGGCAATCTCCCACCGACACGCCCCAGTGTGGCAGAAGTGCCGGCTGTATCCCCGGATCTATCTATTATACAGTGCCTTCCCTATCTATCTATCTATCTATCTATCTATCTATCTATCTATCTATCTATCTATCTATCTATCTATCTATCTATCTATTATATAGTGCCTTTCATATCTATCTATCTATGTCCTTTCCTATCATCTATCTGTCTATCTATTATTTATGTCCTTTCCTATCATCTATCTATCTATCTATTATATAGTGCCTTTCATATCTATCTATCTATCTATCTAGTGACTGCTGTCACCGTCCTGCTCCACTGACAGACTGATTGTTCCTCCTTCACACTATGCGAGTCTTCAATTCCACCCGGGAGGGTAAACATTAACATTATACAAAGTTACTGTCTTTTTTACCTGCATTTTTATCACTCTTTTAATTTAATATTGGTTTTTTTATCAGTATGCTGCTGCTGGAGTATGTGAATTTCCCCTTGGGGATTAATAATCTATCTATCTATCTATCTATCTATCTATCTATCTATCTATCTATCTATCTATCTATCTATCTATCTATCTATCTATCTATCTATCCATCTATCAATCTTTTTACAAACCATTGCTCCATTGTTGGGCCTGTGTAGGCCCGGAGCACGCGGCTCTAGACAAGGCATCATAGCGCTACTACAGGAAAGTGTCCCACAGCTGGAGGACTTGCACCATAAAGACGCTGCTGGCAGTTTCATCCACCGTACAGCAGTAAATTGTAATTAAATTCAACTGCAATGTAACAAATACCACATGCTAAAAAATGAATTATTAACCAAAAGTATAATTTCATTAGGCTCTTTATAGCACAAACACCATAACTGATGAAGTCAACAGGCTCAGGCTTTAAATGACAGCGGCCATTGTGATTTGAGTTGAGAGCCCACTCAGGGCAGAACACCAAAACTCAAAATGATGCAAACTAAAAAAAATACAAAACTCTATCAAGTAATGCTGATAATGTTTGTCAGGGATCACCGTGCCAGGACATACCCAACACTCGGTTGGCACCTAGAACCCGAGATAGACCAAAGGCAACTGAGGAGAACAACAACATTTTATGGGTTTTATAAGAATGTGTTTGATTTATTAAACAAATTGTGACAAAATAAAGTTTAAATAATCCTGTTTTTGTGTAGTTTGAGTTCTCTGGTTATGATTTGTGACGAGCGGCCTCGGCCATAACCCAAGCCAGGACTCCAGCTGAATGAAAGGACCAGGGGTGGAGAGCATCTGTGAGGCACTGCCTCCCCTGGGACACTAGAGGGCTGTGGCACCATGGATTCCTGCAGGGCATGCTGGGAGCTGGAGTCTGGTAGAGTATCGCTGAGTTCCGTGGGGGCCGCCAGGCGGAGCTGCAAAGCCCTACAGTGGACTTCCACCAGACCTGACGAGCAACCTGGAGCACTCTCAGGAGCCGCCTCACTCCATTCGAGGGGCCAGAGTCAGGAGGAAGAAGGACAAAGCCTGTGTGGAGGACTGGAGGCACGGAAGGACTGTGCTGTCATTGTAGACATTATTTATATATTGCTGGGAATTGGCAGCTGAAGAAAAAAGGTGCGTGTTGTGTGGTGAAGGTGTGTCCTTTAACATTTTTTAAATAAACAGTCGCATCCTGAGAACATGCAGGCTCCATTTGGGTTGATTGTGGTACTTAGCTGATCGCGTGCTTCATTCCCGCCTTGGAGGTAACGGCGTATTGCTAATCAGGCCATATAGAGAAGAGCCAGCACAGCAGAGAGGGAGAAACAGAAAGAGAAAGAATAAAAGAATCGGAACAGAGCGAGACAGAGGTTAAAGAAACAGACGGAGAGAAGGGCAGGAGTAAGAGAGAGCCGGCGCAAGACAGAGAGGAAGCAAGTGGACGGGAAAGTGAGCCCTGGGGAAGGAACATGTGGCCGGCGCTCAAGAGGGGGCTGTGCTCAGTGAAGACGATGAGGATCTGGCACCCCGTGGAACGTCAAGGGATTGGCGGGCTGGAACTCAGACCAGGATATTAGAGTTGTCTGGGCCTGTTGGTGAACGTCTCCTTGTGCTGCAGAATCCAAACAGGGTAAGTCAGGGATTTTAGAAGTATGCACCGGAGCTGGTGTGTTTTTTAAAGAACTGTTTCCTGCGTGAGTGCCCTGCTGGAACCGTTCCCGACTGGGATACCATACTAACATGGTAGGAGGCATAATCTGGCCGGGATGGTATTGACGCAAATGGATAATGTGGGGATGCTGGTGCACTTAGGGCAGTTCCTCCCCCAGTCTAGTAGATGGCAGCGCTCTGCTGGCGTGAACCCAGTAGAGATATATTGGGAGTTGTAGTCCTGAGGGACAATCCTGTCGGGGTCCTTGGGTGTCACCAGAGGATACAGCAGGGAGAGGGACTCCACGCTTCAGGACGCTCCTGTCTGACCCGGAAGTGCTTCCATCAGACTATGTCCCAGTACCAGAAGTATTCACATAAAAGCAAGTCGTCCAGTCTCCTCCAGGGAGTCAGAGTAGGGAGGGAGGAAGACAAAGCTGATCCGGAGATGGAGAGGAGAGGAGAGGAAAGGTACTGTGCTTAGTGTACCTCATTGTGAGGCAATTAGTGGAGAAATAAAACATTTATTTGAACCTGGGACTGTGTCTGAGATTGGAAATGCTGCAGTGCCCCCTACTGGTCACATCTGCCTGTGATTTTTTTAACCTCGCTTTAATGGCCTATTTATTGAGTCGATTTCAACCTCCACGGTCACTAAATTTTGTGGATTTGATTGAATTGCACTGCGCTTTCTGAACACTGTTTTTGTGAGATTGTAATAAGAGCATTTAACCCTTTTTTTGCACCAACCCCTTGCTGAATGTGTGTGCCCTCATTTGCCCGGCTCACCTCGGTCTATGACTATGGATGGTTTGGGGTTGAAGAGGCTCCAAGAAGAGACAAGGGAGTGTGGCGCTGACACGGACTGTCACAGTGCCCCTTAACTTTCAGAAATGGTGCCCCTTACAGAGTGACTGGCTTAACCTGTATAGCACCATTTGACGCAGGCAGCTGCCAACCATGTCGCCCATACCTAAATCTGCTGCTAATGAAATGTATAGGGTGGTCCAGATCTAATTATGCAATTTTCATTACGTTATAACTTATTAAGTTTACTACATAGAAAATCTCAAAAAAAATCCCGGACCATCAAGAAGTGTGCGAACTGACGACACAAAGAATTGTCTTTGCGCCGAACTGGAATCTTTCCTGCATAAATTAAAGTCATCCAGACGATCTGGATCTGCATAGTTAGATCTGGACCACCCTGTATTGTTATAAGCGGTTATTAAGTTTTTGGCAGGTTTGTTTCTGTTTTGGGATTCCCAACTGTTTTCATTTTCATTTCTAACAAACAGAGCTGCCGTCCCAAGTCGCCTCTCCTCCAGGTTGGACTGCTACGTTTGGGTGATAAGTTTCCATGGTTTGCCGTCTTGCTTTATTGTCTTTCGTCTCGAATAAATGACTCATCTGTTTCATTCCCACACCGATGCACGTATTTTAAGTTTGTTCCTCTTTCTTAGCAGAGTTTTCCATACAATAAAGCGTCTCCCGCCTGTATGTCCGTGAATCACCCACACATATCACAGAAGAAAGAACTAGCAAGTGTTTCTCTAGTCACTGGTTTGAATGTGAGCAGAACAAACTGTGACTTTGGTTTTGAGGAACATCTAACAAGTGCGAGTATTGAGTAAATCAAACTTGAATGGACATACCGGGTCAACCCAACCTTCAGATCAGTCCTGGGTGGAATATCCATTGATCTGGTATCAGGGTCAGGTTGGGGAGCATTGCACCAGTACAGAGCATGGCTGCACCCACCACACCATGAAACAGCTCAGGATCCTGGATGGCAACACAGGCAGTCCAGTCCCACCTTCCAGAAATGACCCTCTATCTGCTGCAACCAGGTGTTATGTGGCCTGGTCCAGCCACTCAGGTCCTCAACAATGAACATCCTATGAGCCCTCTGGGAAACGCGCCACATGGCCGTAGTGCCGTAACTGACACACCCTCCTCACAATGCAGGTCATGTGCCTCATTCGGGACTCCATGAGCAACACAAAGTCAAACCAGCGGTGCCCAAGTATTCTCTGAAGAGACACAGAACTGAAGGAGTCCAGTCTTCATCTCTGGTCACTGGATAGTGTCCATGTCTCACAACCATATAGCAAGACAGGACGCACCAGGGGCCTCATGTATAACGCCGTGCGTAGAACTCGCACTATAACATGGCGTAAGCACAAAAGCGAAATGTGCTTACGCACAGAAAAATCCAGATGCAGGAATCTGTGCGTACTCCAACTTCCACGTTCTTCCGCTACATAAATCCCGGTCAGCGTGAAAACTAACGCTCGTGCACGCGCATTATGTAACGCCCCAAATCCTCCCAGAATTACGCCTATTTGAATATGCAAATCAATATAAATCGCCCTTAAGCGCAGCCTTCTGTGAAAAGACAATGGGAAAAGCACGGGGAAAATATAAGAATTTCAGCGAATACCAAGTGGAGGCAAAGGAAAAACATACTATTTGTTCAAATAAACCGTGGAATAATCAACAAAAGGAAGTTGATCGAGTGACATAGCATGTTGGAGAAACTTGAAAGCTCACATTCACAAAATCGCACAGTGCCGGAAATAAAAAAGAAGTCACATATCAAAGTCGCCGTGGAAAGAAGAGTTGTAAGCCCACTGTCTGAGTGTCATATGAAAGTTTATTAGGGTACAGAGAAAAAAGGCACACGGTGGGGAAAAAGGCGAAATGTCAACTTTAATCTCGAATTTTCCACTTTAATCACGTAGTTTATTTTGTCATTTAGTAGAACATTATAAACTTCATCTTAAAATCGTTTAATTAACCAGTTTCTCAAAATTACATCGTAATTAAAGTAGCACGTTAAATGCTTTGTTTTGTATTTGATCTTCTACTGTATGTGATCTGTGTGTGAATCACTACTTGCTTCTTAAACTGGCTCTCTTCCTCCAACTGGACACAGAGTCCATTACATTCGTGATATTACAGCTCTCTGAATAACTAAAATACTGAGATGTATACGTGATGTCATTTTCATGATGATAGGAGCTAAAGCACGTTATTAAACATGTGTTTCATGAGCCTCGTGCTCATGACAAGCATTATCTTTTGTCGAAATTTGCGCTGCGTTTTTAGCTGTGTTGTTATTTTCTCTTTCTGTTTTATATTCAATATATATTGGCGTAGCCGCCACTGCAGTCCTTGCTTTTCTTTCCCCAAGTAACCGATCGCCATACAATCAGCTCTGTAATAGGCGTTAAGCCATCTGTAAGCTTAGCGCCGATTCTTCAAAACGTTTAAAGAACATTGAAATATCTTCGTAGTACATGTTTAATTATTCTATCCTTCACGAAACTCCCAGTGAAGAATATAGATTATTTAAACGAAGTTAAAGTTTTATGTGTATAATTTAACAAACATATTTTGCTGCATTTCACCTTAAAAATGATATCGTCATCATATGTAAATACAATATAATTATAACTATAGTGCAAGTTTACAGTGAGGTGATTGTACTTATAAGTACAAACAGTTCTACAAGGAGCAATTGATTGAGTACATTTAAAGTTCTTGGGAGTGAAACTGTTTTGAACCGCGAGGTCGTACAGGAAAGGCTTTAAAACGTTTTGCAGTGGCTGAGACAGCGTGTCCTTAAAGCTGTATACCGATAATTCTCTTTCCGATCAGCTGCTGCTGTGATTCACACTCAGATACAGTGATATAAATACTCCGAGTGGTGCAGCGAGAGTAATATGGAAGAAGAAGATCTGCTGTGACAACTCCTAACGGGAGGAGCTGAAAGAAGAAGAAGGTGCAGTGAGAGTAACAACGCTAAAGCAGTTATGGTATTTGAAATACTATGGCTGTTCCCTCTACCATTATATTGTTACGAGTTAATTACGATCAGATGCATTACACTAATAAACAATATGCGGTTAGTTTCTGTGTATTTATAAAGCCGCGTCATGAAAATAATGAGTAATCACACAAGAACAGTACCATTGCTTTGATGCTGGGTGCAAAACCGAGCGGAGAACTTGCGTACGACAAGGCATGAGGTACCGTGGAAAAGTGCGTGGCTTTACGCCAAGTTTAGGTTTTATACATCGCGATCTGAACGTGGAAAAGTTCTTACGCAACATTTCTGTGCGTACGCACCGTTTATACATGAGGCCCCAGGTCTCTAAAGACTTGGACCTTCATCCTTTTGTGGAGATATCAGGAGTGTCACACACCCCTTTCCAGCGACCTCATGACCCCCCCATGATCTCCCAATCCATCTGCAGTAGATCCGCTATACCAGATGAATCTCCTCTTCCATGTTGATTTAGAGAACACTGATACAGTAGGATATTAAAACACTGGACAAGAACATTTTTGCTTCCTGAAACATTTGTGGTGATTGTGTTAAAGAGCTTCAAGCTAAACGCAAATATAATTTCAGATTGACGATAAGACGTAGGAATCTGGAGAAACTTGAAATGAACTTGTATTGACTCTAGTGTGTTTAATCACTTAATGATTACATTAATTCAACTGAGCTACACGTTTGCCATCTGATTTTTCATTTGTACTAAGCATCTGATGTTTCTCGTTTTAGGGTCCAAGTGTCAGCACTGATGGAGTCCACTTGTTCTCATGCTGCTTTTCCATCGTTGTTCGTCATTCTGGTGAAACCTTCCTCCACGTTCATCAGTCCCTGTGCAAAGATCAGCAGGGAAGAAGGGTCCAAAGGATGAATACAGAAAATGAGCTGTTCATGGTTTTATATGCTGGAAGTCTGTTGTCCACCGGAAGCCCCTCTGTGGTTGCCAGTGCCAGTCGAAGCCCTAGGTGGGGTTGATGGATATTGCCCCTCATTGTCCATAGTGGGTAATAATAATAATGACTCTTTACTTTACATTTACGTAGTATCTTATATAGTGAGTAGGGAGCCACTCTAATCACCACTAATGTGTAGCACCCATCTGAATGATGCAATGGCAGCCATTTTTGCACCAGTACACTCACCACACATTAGCTGTTAGGTGGTGAAGGGGCAAGAGAGAGAGAGAGATAACCAATTAGAAACCGGGGATGATTAGCGGGCTGGAATGACTAAAATGTGGTGGGCGATTTAGCCGGGGACATCAGGATACACCCTACTCCTTATGAAGGTTGCCCCGGGATCTTTTATGACCATAAACAGTTTGGACTTTGGTTTTATGCCTCATTCACATTTTTACAACAGAGTGTCCCCGTCACTACACAGGGGGCATTGGGACCCACGTTCAGACCACAGGGTAAGCGCCCCCTGCTGGCCTCGCCAATACCTCTTCCAGCAGCAACCCAAGCCTTTTCCTAGATGGTCTATCATCCAAACAGGCTTAGCTTCAGGTGGGTGACCTTTTCTGAAGTTCATGTGGAATGGCTGCTGAGTAGTTGATATTAGTAGATGTCCTGTATGGTCACCCTCGGTGTCTAACTAACAGCAGCCCTTTGTGTATATACAGGGTGAGTCAAAATTACGTTAACATTTGAATGGTGGAAACAATTCATTTACAAAACGTACTTCATATGATTTACACGAATGTCTCAGCCTGTTCGCCATCACGTTCAACACATATATAATAATAATAATAATACATAATACAACCTTTAAGTATTTGCGACCCGAGTTTTCATAAGTTTTAATCGCGCCCCCCCCTAACATTTTTTTGAAATGTAGATGCATATTTAACTCTATATTTATTGTTCTAGTGCCAGAATGTAGTTTAAGTTCATTTGTTTTGGTTTCAGCAGATATTTTTTTTCATATTTTTGATTCTTGTTTTCTTTTTTTCAAATCTTCGCGCCCCCCTAGGGGGGCCCACCCCACAGGTTGAGAACCACTGACATAATATAATAATTGGAATCATTTGTATTGTTGTCTGCATATTGATTGGGCAAAATTTTACAAAATTTTAGATGTTAAGATTTGCACTGAGTGTGACGAGGATGGATAGGATGAGAAATGAGTACATTAGAGCAGCGGTTCTCAAAGTTCCGTATTTCGTGCCCCCCATTTCTACCTACCTGGAATAATTCTGCGCCCCCTGCATAATATAAGATAGATGAGACTTGCCCATGATACAGCTAACAACGGTATGATACTCGTGTGCTGTCGCGGTATCCTATCATTTCTACTTCCATAAGAGTTGCATGTGTTCGGCTGACTTCGATGACATATTTGCAATTTATTTTTTTTAACAACTTTAGTAACTGTTAAAATGCCTTGTGTGGTTTTTGGTAGTAATTCTAATCCCAAAAACAAAGAATAAATTCTTAATTCGTTATTTTTTTTATGTAAAGAAACGACTAAATATGTTTTAATTTTTAAAAATCTCGTAAATGAGGACACCAATGTGTCATCCGACAAATATTATACCGCTGTTAGTTGTATCATGAAAATAACCCAATACGCAGTAAATTATTTAACTCAATTTGGCAATATTGGCTACGCTGCCAATGTGGTGCAGTCGCGCCACGTTATCACCTGATCTACTGATACCCGAATGTTTGCGACAGATACCAATACGTCTTAGACTTTCTGGATTGAAAATAATAGCAGCGGCGGCGCCGCTCGTCAGTTATGGCGCTTTTCCACTGCATAGTACGGCACAGCACTGTTCAGTACAGCTCACCTTGGTTCGGCTCAGTTCGGCTCGGTTTGCGTTTCGACTGCAGTTTAGTACCGCTTTAGAGTGGGCGGGATTATTCACGTGTCGTTATAGTTGCGCCGCCTCTACTGCCGTGACACCGTGGAACTTTTACAACAACACGCAGACAACGACAACACTTTAGCTCGACGCGCAAGGGTAAGCATCTAAAAAGCACATCACTAGCTAACTTTTATCACTGTTGCAAAGCATAAAATGAACTTAACTGCCAGTGTAACATTAAAATGCTGATTCTGTATATTACAGATCTTCCACATTTTGCAAAAAAGTCGCCGCAACAGACCATCTGTTTGGACATTTAACCGTGCCTCAGAGTGGTGGGATGTGATTGTTCCCGGTTTTACAAACACTCAGTGGCTGGAGAACTTTCGAATGTCTGAAGAAACATTCATCCACTTATGCAACAAACTGCGTCCAGCGATGGAGAGACGGGACACAAACTTCCGCGTGTGTGTACCTTTAAAGAAAAGAATAGCCAGTGACGCAGTAATGACGATTTTCTCCGGCCAATCAGTGACCAGCAGAGTTTACACGTCACGTTTTGGTAACGGTTTGGTGCGCTTGGAACCTCGGTTGAGGTGGTACTAAAAAAAAAGGACCAGGTACTGTTCCCAGTGGAAAACCCCCCAAAAGTGAGCTGAACCGAACCGTGTCGTGCCGTACTATGCAGTGGAAAAGCGCCATTAGTCATTAGATCTATGCTTTAGAAATGTTTTATTTTAATTTTAGTTATAATGCATTTGTTGTGATTATATGCTTGCAAATTTAAAATTGAAATAAAAATGTAAAAAATTAATTTTGATGTCTTGTTCATTTATTCGACGCCCCACAGTTTGAGAACCGCTGCATTAGAGGGTCGGCTCAGGTGGGATGGTTGGGAGACAAAGTCAGAGAGGCGAGCTAGCGTTGGGTTGGGCTTGTGCAGAGGAGAGATGCTGGGTATACTGGGAGAAGGATGGTAAGGATAGAGCTGCCAGGTTAGAGGAACAGAGGAAGGCCTAAGAGAAGGTTTATGGATGTGGTGAGAGAGGACATGCAGGTGATGACGAGGACAGAAAGATATGGAAAAAGATGATCCGCTGTAGCGACCTCTAACGGGAGCAGCCGAAAGAAGAAGAAGAAAGAATAATAATATATAATGATATGTGGCACATAAATTGTCCAAAAAAATTGTATATAATTACATACATACCATTAGTGTTAACATAACTTTGATTCACCCTCTATGTTTGAATTGAAGGAGCCCCTTGATGTAAGGATTGTGCCCAATTTTACTTTTGTAAACGGTGCCCAGCAGGTAGCTGTGACCACTCAGTATCATCAGAGTTCAGCAAACTTTCCGGTTTTCCATTTATTTAGAAACAGATTAAGCAAAACAAGCGCTCGCTGGGGAAGCAAACGTTGTTTAAAACAAAGAAACTCATAAAGGCGCCTCTCGAGTCAAGGTTAGAGGGGTCTCTGTATTCAGAGATGTGCTTGGTGCGAATGATGGGCTTTGACCAGAATGCGGTGGAGTCAGTTGACCTCATTGGGCGTCTTCTCCACTCTATGGAGGGAAAAGTGAGGTAACACTGTTGGAAGCAGCGCCCCCTCTGGTCCTGGAGTGGTGATCCTCAGATGCGTATGCATGACTGTCTGTGTTGCGCTGCAGTCCTGTCATTTCATGCCACTGTACGCTGCAATGCGCTGTATGGACGGCCTGACAGTAAAGCCACTCGACTTGACTCATCTGTTCGGCGCAGCACACTCCGCTCTTGGTCTTTGACCAAGTGCGACTTTTGTTCTCGTTTTGAAATGCAGCCATCATTGACATGTTGACTTTGTGGAGGCATAACAACAATATAATTAAAATAAAAAAAAAAAGAAAAGAGAATTTGGCTTCTGATGTCACCGATGTACTGTAAGACAAACCTCACCACAAAGCCATGAACTGCCTTTTTATCAGGCAATGCAAATTAACAGAGAAACTTTATAAATATCTGGGAAGGCTTATGGTGTTTAAAGGCAATCATTTGCAAAAGGGGATTAATTAAATGCATGTGAGAAAGAAAAGTTAACAGCTGGGACTTCAATAAGCCACATCACCGTAAAAATAAATAATATATGAAAAAAAAAAGTTAAAACTGGCCGACACCGATAGACAAGCAGGGCTGCGAAAAATACGAGGCCTCTAATCAAACCACAACAAAGACATTTTCAACGCCGACGGAGATGCAGACGACTTCTTTATTTTTTTTTTTTTTTTCACGGAATAAAAAAAAGGAATGTTAAACATTTTCGCTCTCCTAGTTAATATTTTTTTTTAGCTTTTCCCAAGAAGCCCCAAAAAATTGCGTATCAAGAGAAGACGACAAAGTTTGCTGTAACTCACGATCGTTCAAAGAGGAAAATGTTCAGAACACAATTTACTTGGCTTATGCGTGTCATTCATGGACCTATAAAAAAAAAATGGCTTTGAGGATCGGCTTCACAGGATGCCAGTCCTGTCGTTGGAAACCATTGTAATAAAGCATAACCATAAGAATATTCGTTAAAATTCAAAGAGGAGTCTGTGTTTTAATATTCATCTTTCAAAACCTTTAGTTGTAAGCCAATGCGCAGAATTCTTTTTATTGTCTGTTTTTTTTTTTTGCAATAAAATTTCCCAAGCCCGTATATAGTAAACTTTTGCCCAGCTCAGTAGCTGGGTCTACAAGGAGGGCAAATGTACACTTCTTCATCTTCTTCTTCTTCTTCTTCTTCTTCTTCTTCTGTTAGGGGTAACCACAGCGGATCATCTTCTTCCATATCTTCTTATCCTCAACATCTTGTTCTGTTGCTCCCATCAACTGCATGTCCTCACTCACCACATCCATAAACCTTCTCTTAGGCCTTCCTCTTCTTCTCTTACTTGACAGCTCTATCCTTAGCATCCTTCTCCCAGTATACCCAGCATCTCTCCTCTGCACATGCCCAACCCAACGCTAGCTCGACTCTCTGACTTTGTCTCCCAACCATCCCACCTGAGCCGACCCTCTATCCTTAGCACCCTTTGCACTCGCTGAGCAAATTCTTAGGACCAACTACACTAATTCTGGGTAGGGCCGTCATTTGGCTCTCCAAAAAAAAAAAAAACAGCCTTGAAGATTAATTTTGTAACTCTGGAACATTCATGGTGGAGGCCGGTTCAAATCCAGCTACTGCCAGAAGGACCCATCGGGCCCTTGAGCGAGGCGCTTAATCTGAAACTTATTACAGGGGTGCTGTGTAATGCTTGACCCTGCCCTAAGACCCCCAAAGATTCATGCGGAAAGACGATATCCCAGCCCCCTTCCCAGGGGATTAACAAATTATATCAAATTTAACCCTTAAATTGCCGGAACCGGCTATAGTCGGTTCCCAGTACAATTTGTCAACACGCCGGAGCTGAGTATATTCGGCGAACGTACAGTCATTGAATGCCGCAACCGGAGAGAGTCGGTTCCCGGTTCAATTTGCCAACACATCGGAGCTGATCAGTCCACGCCGTACATTCGTTGAGCAGCCAGCTCATGAGCACTGGCGCCCCCTAGTGAATCAGCATCACTGTCCCTGGGATTCAGCTGCTGCACTAGACGAGCCTGCCAGCATCAGCGTTGGCCTCTGTGTGTTGCGTGCAGCCAGTTCAAGTGCAGTTGGCTCGGTGATTTACTGAATTTCATCAATGGCGTCAGTTGTACCTCGTACATATAATAATAGATTGTTGGTCTTTTTTTTTTTATATAGTTTTTACAGCTTATTGGCAATGATCAGAGTTGCAGTAATTGTGATGCTCTTTGCATGAAACAAATATGTGTTCCATTAAAACTTCACTTTTTCTTGGTGAATTGTGACGTTTCCTTAAAAAGTGCAGCAAATAAGTCTTTGGTGTCCAGGGGTGCATTAACACGCGTCAGGGGTGTGTTCTGCTCCTACTCTGTTCAATGCTTGTATGGACTGGGTATTGGGCAAGGTCGTGGGGTCCAGCGGCTGTGGGGCATCTGTGGAGGAAGAAAGATTGACGGATCTTGGCTGGGATTGGCTACAGCAGACCCCCGTGACCCTGTAGTTAGCATATAGCGGGTTGGATAATGGATGGATGGATGGATGGATGACTTTGCTGACGATGCTGTGATCTTCGCGGAGTCAGTGGAGGCTCTGATCGGGATGCTCGAGAGACTGAGCAAGGAGTCTGAGTGTCTGGGCTTGTGAGGGTCCTGATAAAAATCAAAGATCCAGGCCTTTAATGACCTCTTGGGCACGGCAATCAGCAGTGTGTCTGTCTGCGGAGAGAGTGTTGACCTTGTTGAGAGGTTTACTTACCTTGGCAGTGACATTCATGTCTCTGGTGACTCTTCTATGAAGTCAGTAGATGGATTGGGAGAGCATGGGGGGTCATGAGGTCGCTGCAGAGGAGTGTGTGGCACTTCTGATATGTATAGAAAAGGACGAAGATCCAAGTCCTTAGTGTCCTAGTGCTTCTTGTCTTGCTATATGGTTGCGAGACACAGACGCTATCCAGTGACCTGAGATGAAGACTGGACTCCTTTGGTACTGTGTCTCTCCGGAAAATCATTTGTGTTGCATGACCTGCATTGTGAAGGAGCGCCAGTTACAGAACTACGGCCGTAAAGAGGGTGATCCGGTTCATAAGTTCCTCATTGTTGGGGACCCGAGTAGCTGGACCAGGCCAAGGGGCAGCCCACATAACACCTGGCTGCAGCAGATAGGGATCATTTCTGGAGGGTGGGACAGGACCACGTGTTTGCCTGAGGGGTTTCCAACCCGGATCCCGAGCTGTTTCATCGTGTAGTGGGTGTGCCAACGCACTGTACCAATGCAGGCTCCCCAACTTGACTTGGTGCATTAGCCCCCAAGTATGTGGTGGTTTAAGGGTTAATAAAATTAGTGAACTATTTAGTATTTCCCGTAGTATTACTGTTACTATTTAGCATTTTATTCCACCATAATAATTTTATACTGGCCAGGGTTTTTTCCTCGGTTTCCCCCTCTCCTATTCTCCAGGTTAAATTCATAACAGGGGAGATGGAGAGAAGGTCATACATGCTGCACCCACTCCCAAACAGGACCTTCCACCCCAAGATCTGTGGCCTCCTCGTCGTTCCTCTAAGGTCACACCAAGACCTTGAGGGCTTCAGTTTGTGTTTCAATTGACCACCAGAGTTGCCGTTTAAAAAGACCCCAAGTTATTGTCACCCTTTTTGATAAATGCACGTGGCTACTAATGTTTTAAGGCCGAGTCAGAGTCTGAGACGCTTATAGAGCCTTATTGATTTTTAGCTCCTCGGTTACCCTGAGTAATGTCAAATCACATCAAGTCCAAGAAGAAAGAATTAAACAGCCCTGTAATACATTACGCTGCATTAAGGCTCCAAGTAATGATGCTTGAGAAGACGAGGCCTTAATGATCACAGATGTAAATACAGCAGCGAGCTTCATTATTCAGCCTCTGACTCAAGTCACAGCACAAGTGCTTGTTTCCTAACTGAGTCATACCGAGAGAAAAAATAAATAAATAAATAAATAAAAGGCAGCTTTAGGAAATTGTACGATTGGTTTGAAATTTCACCTAAGCATTTTCCATGTCTTAATCCCAATCTGGGATGGTCTGAGCATCCATCCCCATCTCCATATGTAGAAGATCAGGATTCAGTTTCTCACAAAAAGGCAAATACAACATCATGGATCAACCTCAAGGATGGATGTAAAAAGAGAACAAAGGCAGAAAAGTGTTTTGGGGCACCTTGTAGCCCACCCCGCATAATTAAACAAGTTGAAAATGATAAAGAAAAGTTGAGTCGTCAAAGGTCATAAAGAAGAGGTGGACGGACCCCCGGAACTGACGTCATAGATGGTGACAGCCCCAACCTTCCTTTCTGCAGAGGGAGGAGAAGAGAAGAGAGAGTGTTATTAAACAGCGCCACCTCATGTCTTGGTAGGGAAGTACAATCACTCAAGCCCTTCAGTTGCTTCCCAAATGCACACACGTGACAAGATGGAAATCCGAAAGTCCCACAGTCAGGAAAACAAGAAGTGCCATGATCGAGGAAAGAATTGTGAGAAACGATGCTGGAATGGCCGTCAACCGTTAAAGTCGAGATACGGTCATTAAAATAAAGGACGACACTCTAATTCAAAGACATCGGTGAAACGAGGGGAGTTATGACATCGTTTTTACATTCACTTTTATCTTCTATTTCTGTTTTGGATTACTTTTTTCTTTTCTGTAGTAAGTTTTCAATGAAATTCTGAACAGTTTCTTTAAGGTTAAAGAATGATGATGTGTGCTGAACAAAAAGGGATCGCTAGCTAAGTGGAGGCGAGGTGCACTCCAACACGTGGCGACAGGTAGACTGACTTGAATGGAGGCCTGCACGTGAATGAGAATGGCCCTGCCCGGCTCCCTACTCCTGAGGTCCCGCTTCCCTCTCCCCTCGGCCCACAACTGCTCTCGGATTCGGGCAAATAAATCACAACCGCAACCGAACTATGATACTTAGTGCAATGCGAGAGGTTGTAAAATCAACTGGAATGTTCAAGCAAATTATAGAAGAAAAACAATGTAAATCCGTTAAGTAGTTCTCTCGTAAAAAGCAGACAGATATACAGACAGACAGACGCTGGATTTTATATTTTAACTAGATAGATAGATAGATAGATAGATAGATAGATAGATAGATAGATAGATAGATAGATAGATAGATAGATAGATAGATAGATAGATAGATAGATACTTTATTAATCCCAAGGGGAAATTCACATAATCCAGCAGCAGTATACTGATACAAAAAACAATATTAAATTAAAGAGTGATAACAATGCAGGTATAACAGACAATAACTTTGTATAATGTTAATGTTTACCCCCTCAGGTGGATTTGAAGAGTCGCATGGTGTGGGGTCTCCTCAGTCTGTCAGTGGAGCAGGACGGTGACAGCAGTCCGTCGCTGAAGCTGCTCCTCTGTCTGGAGATGATCCTGTTCAGTGGATGCAGTGGATTCTCCATGATTGACAGGAGTCTGCTCAGCGCCTCGCTCTGTCACGGATGTCAAACTGTCCAGCTTCCGTTCCTACAATAGAGCCTGCCTTCCTCACCAGTTTGTCCAGGCGTGAGGCGTCCTTCTTCTTTATGCTGCCTCCCCAGCACACCACTGCAGAAGAGGGCGCTCGCCACAACCGTCTAGTAGAACATCTGCAGCATCTTATTGCAGATGTTGAAGGACACCAACCTTCTAAGGACGTATAGTCGGCTCTGTCATCTCTTACACAGAGCATCAGTATTGGCAGTCCAGTCCAGTTTATCATCCAGCTGCACTCCCAGGTATTTATAGGTCTGTACCCTCTGCACAGTCACCTCTGATGATTACAGGGTCCATGAGGGGCCTGGGCCTCCTAAAATCCACCACCAGTTCCTTGGTCTTGCTGGTGTTCATTTGTAGGTGGTTGAGTCGCGCCATTTAACAAAGTCCTTGATTAGGTTCCTGTACTCCTCCTCCTGCCCACTCCTGATGCAGCCCACCATAGCAGTGTCATCAGTGAACTTTTGAACGTGGCAGGACTCCGAGTTGTATTGAAAGTCTGATGTATGTTGTCTGAACAGGACCAGAGAAAGTCCAGTCCCCTGTGGCGCTCCGGTGCTGCTGCACACAATGTCAGACCTGCAGTTCCCGAGACGCACATACTGAGGTCTGTCTGTAAGATAGTCCACGATCCATGCCACCAGGTGTGAATCTACTCCCATCTCAGTCAGCTTGTCCCTAAGGAGCAGAGGTTGGATGGTGTTGAAGGCGCTAGAGAAGTCCAAAAACATAATTCTTAAAGCACCACTGCCTCTGTCCAAGTATGAGAGGGATCAGTGTAGCATGTAGATGATGGCATCCTCCGCTCCCACCTTCTTCTGGTATGTGAACTGCAGAGGGTCGAGGGCGTGGCGGACCTGTGGCCTCAGGTGGTGAAGCAGCAGCCTCTCCATGGTCTTCATCACATGTGACATCAGAGGGACAGGCCGGAAGTCATTCAGCTCACTAGGACGTGATACCTTTAGGACTAGGGTGATGCAAGATGTTTTCCAAAGCCTCGGGACTCTCCCCTGTTCCAGGCTCAGGTTGAAGATGCGCTGTAGAGGACTCCCCAGCTCCAACGCACAGGCCTTCAGCAGTCGTGGCGATACACCATCTGGACCCGCTGCTTTGCTGGCACGAAGTTTCCTCAGCTCTCTGCTCACCTGTGCTGCTGTACTTGTGGGTGGGGATATCTCACCTATGCTGGTAACAGCAGAAGCTGATACTAGCTGTCCCCCGTGGCTCCACTCACATAGAAGTGAAAAAGGGCAAACTTTGAAAACCATTAAAAAATGTAATTCTGGCCAAGCAGAAGGTCAAATGTTGCCAGTGTATCTGATCGTGTTCAGCTCTGACGGGAGAGCGTCTCCCACGTGGGGAGAACAGCACATGGCCGTGACATCTCTGCCAATCAGCAGCTGCCCACTAAAACACACGGAGCTCTGATCTCTCTTAAAAACATCAAACGTTACTCCTTAACAATCTGTAGATGATAATGTCTGCTGAACAAACAGGTATCACTAGCTAAGTGGAAGCGAGGTGCGCTCCAACAAGTGGCGAGAAGCTGGCGCGTGACTGAGGTGGGCCCCACCTGGCTCCCCACTTCTGATGTCACGCTTCCCTTTCCCCTCGGCCAACAGCATCTCCCTCGGATTCGCACAAATAAATCGGTGCCACAACTGAACTGTGACACTTAGCGCGATGAGAGAAGTCGCAGAATCAACTGGAATGTTCTAGCAAATTATAGAAAGAAACCCGATCTAAATCCGTTAAGCAGTTATCTCATGAAAAGTGGACAGACAGACAGACATTAGATTTTATATATATATAGAGATATAACATCCATCCATCCATTATCCAACCCGCTATATCCTAACTACAAGGTCATGGGGGTCTGCTGGAGCCAATCCTAGCCAACACAGAGCGCAAGGCAGGAACCAATCCTGGGCAGGGTGCCAACCCACCGCAGATATAACATATATAGGTCTAATATTCCATTAGAATAAACTTTTTTACTTTTTGGTCCTAGCTAATTTCCCTGTCACACACTTGCAATTGGGAACACAACTTAAGGGCTCATCCAGTTGCAGTTCCACTCCGAGCCAGCGGTTGGCACTGCTGCCTAATGCTTGTCCTCCTTTTGTTCCTACAGATCGGATGACCGCCAGCCCCCGTGACGCCACTTCCGGCTTGTCGCCTCCTGGCCCCGCCCCTTCCGGTCCGGCTTCCTCTCAAGGGGCTTCGCCGCCACGTTTGGCTCATTCAACGCTTCCGACTGCAGTCTGGAAAGACCACTTGAACCTTTTTGCCTCCTTTCTTTCATTTTGCCTCTCAGTTATGTGAGGTTTGCCTTCAAGGTGCTCCAACTCATTTTCATTACAGCGAAGTCTGTTTTATCTGAGAAATTCATGACGGGCAAAGTGATTTTGTATTTAAAGAAAAAAGTTGAAAAACCCGTGTGTTTCTTCTGTAATTGATTCAGGTGCGCCAATTACAACGCGACTCATTTTTAGGGTGGGGGTATTCCATCTTGGATGCACGTTGGTCGCCATGGTGGCACACTGCTGACTCACCCAATTTTTTTTTAAGTTTTGGGGGCTTCGTGTCCCCTCCTGCTCTTGGTCTATGAGGGTTTTTCTGACTCCTCCGCATCCAAAAAGTACAGAGGTTCAGAGCTCTAAAGTGGCATCGTGTCCATCAAGAGAGTGCCATCTGATGGCCTGGCACACCTCACACAGTTGATTCTGGCCTTGTGCCTGAGGATGGCGGGACATTTTAAAAATAAGCATATTTCTTTGGATGGTGGGTTGCAGCAGAAATAAAATTCCTACTTTCCTCGCCACACTGGAACATAGCACTGGATTATGCAGCTGCTGCCACCTCATACCTCCAGGCTGTGAGTTTATGCCAACTGATAGGTCGCTACCTGTGTGGACTCTGCTTGCTCTCCTATGTCTAAGTCCCTTCGTCCTGTTTTATCTTCTGTGTTAGGAGAATGAATAATTTAAAATGGGGCCGTCTTAACGCATGGGCATGCTGGGCAGTTGCCCGGGGGCCCTAGAAGCACAGGGGCCCATATCTTTTCTGATGCCTATGTTTGTTTCAATTTTGCTGTAAAAACAGGGGTCCCTGTGCTCTACTTTGCCCAGGTGCCTATGATGCTGTTAAGACGGCCCTGTCGGTGTGATGGACCACCATGCCACTTCCAGGATAGATCCTATGTCATGTGACCCTGACCTGGGCACATGGATGAACGGATGAAAGAAAAAGACAAATCTATGCCCTAAAGGAAATGGCTGCTGAGTCACCAAGGCCCTGAATGCCCATCTCATCCCAAGGCTGGTGTTTTATGGGAACAGAAGGAATTTTTTTTTTTGGCTTCACAATATTGCAGGTGGTTTGCCTGCTAAGCACTCTCGATTAACCCAGTTTGATCTCCAGTACATTTCTTTTTCTTTCTAATACATAAAATAGTCTATTAAAAAGACATTTTACTAGGCTGTGCACATTTATGCAAGACAACACGTGCCCATAGCGAATTAAGAATTTAAATGTGGTCAGAGGTTAGCCATTAGCTGTTCCTGCGAGAATAATAAGATAAGTAAATCCTAAATGTCTTCCTTATTTTAATAAACAAATTTTAAAAAGAGAGCAGTGAAGATGCTGCACTTAGATAAAAGACAACACTTCGAGGTTGCCATGAGAAGATGAAAGTCCATTATAAATCCAATGTCGCATGCGGAAGACCAGAGTGCTTCCCGTTAAATGCGACCTGTAAGGCTTGACAAGAATCGAAGATGTGTTCAAAAGAAAAACTCAAATCCACCATAAAAAAGGATAATCGTCTGAGGGTCTTTTGGTCTGTAGGTCTGTGGGTTTGTCGGTCCATCCGGTTGGTATTGTGCTGGAGTATGTGAATTACCCCTTGGGATTAATAAAGTATCTATCTATCTATCTATCTATCTATCTATCTATCTATCTATCTATTGTCATGAACTTGCAGTCCCAAAGGACATATGAACCCAGTAAGTTCCAAAAGCACTTCTAATAGTGGCCACTAGAGGGAGATATCACTGTCAAACCCCAGCAACTAATAAAGGCAAACAGCAAATCTTTATAAAATAAAAAGGGTTTATCTCACAAAATAAAGCACTGGAAATACATGAAGAGCAAACTAAGCAAAAAAGGAGCCTCTGGATTTACAGGGTGGAGGGTTGCCCCCTTCCTCTTGGGGGACCACCCTCACAACAATTGAGAAAGAACACAGGCAGCTTGCATACAAAGCCAAAATCAAAAGTAAAGAATAATGCACAACATAAATCAAAGAATCAAAAATGAGCAAAACAGGCATAAAGGATTAATTTGAATCCCCAGCTAGAGGAGGAACCCTGGCTGAGACACAAGAGCTATATCTCTGTCATTCCAAAAGAACATTTGCAGTTATAAAATCAATTGCATTTGTCTTTCCAACAGATGGAGCATCACAATCATTAACACTGCTTTTAGAAATCCCATACCAAATGGCACATAACAGAGACTTGGGCATTGTATATTTCATTTTGATAGATGGTGCATCACAAACCTTTGCAAGCATTGCATTTGTCTTTCCAACAGATGGTACATCACAAACATTAACACAGCTTTTCAACATCCCATGCCAAATGGCATATAACAGAGACTTGGGCATTATATATTTCATTCAGATAGATGGCGCATCACAGACCTTTACAAGCATTGCATTTGTCATTCCAACAGGTGGCACATCATAAACATTAACACAGCTTTTATACATCCCATGCCAAATGGCATATAACAGAGACATATGCATTGCATTTGTCATTCCAACAGATAGCACATCACAAACATTAGATAGATAGATAGATAGATAGATAGATAGATAGATAGATAGATAGATAGATAGATAGATAGATAGATAGATAGATAGATAGATACTTTATTAATCCCAAGGGGAAATTCACATAATCCAGCAGCAGTATACTGATACAAAAAACAATATTAAATTAAAGAGTAATAAAAATGCATGCAAAAACAGACAATATCACTACTTTTAGGAATTCCTTACCAAAATGGCATATAACAGACACTTGGGCATTGTGTATTTCATTCTGAAAGATGGCACATCACAAATCTTTGCAGACATTGCATTTGTCATTCCAACAGATGGTACATCACAAACATTAACACAGCTTTTATACATCCCATGCCAAATGGCATATAACAGAGACATATGCATTGCATTTGCCATTCCAACAGATGGCACATCACAAACATTAGCACTACTTTTAGGAATCCCATACCAAATGGCATATAACAGAGACTTGGGCATTGTATATTTCATTCCGATAGATGGTGCATCACAAACTTTTGCAGGCATTGCATTTGCCATTCCAACAGATGGCACATCAGAAACATTGGTAGGATTGCATTTTATTACTACAAATGTTTGTGACGCACAATCTGTTGAAATAAGAAATGTAATGCATTGTGTTATTGCATGCATTACAAAATACATTCCTGAAGATGGTGTACGATAAACGTTAACGCTGAAGTCTACTTGCAGTGCAGCTAGTTAATAAAAATAATAGAATAATTAACATTTATCAATAAATAATAAAAATTGTTGAACATGTCTGAAATGGACTGGCATGGGCTGGGAGTGTTGGACCTTCTTTGAGGGCTTTCATCTGACTTGGAAGTGCTACCAATGTGCAATGCTGTGGCACCAGAAGCACTCCCAGCTTTGGCATAAAAGATGCTATTTCTCCTGCATGAGCAGTCAGAGTCCGGAAGTGGTGGATGAGACTACATGGTCTGCCCAAATGGTAGGATTCAAGCCACCTGAGGGCAGTCCCAGTGATGCCATGATCAGAGAGGGTGGCATGGAATTCAGAAGGGAGATCTACAAGGATGAGGGCAGATGACATGCTGGTAGCTCTAGCCAGCCATAACACGTTGATGACAACAGCGAGTAGAATGGCCCATCGGGAAGCCTGGCTGGTTAGGATCAAGCAGTCCACTCCGTAGAAGGAAGAAACTCGGCTAGAGATGGCAACGTTCGAGTGTCTCGGATAGAAAAGTAAGGAGAGTGACTTTCAGCGGAGTCAGTAGGCTACTTCTGATTCCTGAGAATGAGGCCCTGATTATCTTCAACCCGAGTTGGTGGGCTACTTTGTGTCACTAAGAGCAGTTTCCCCAATTGATGATCATCATGGGTAGAGTCGGTGGGCTGCTTTTGAATTTCTGAGAGTCTTGCTCTGATCTTTATCAAAGGAGACAGTTGGCCTCAGGTTACAGATCTCCAGAAGACGTCACTCTTCACATCGAGATGACACAGCAGGGACCTTCACGGCAAGACTTGTCAATAACACAGGCATTCTGGGCATTGGCTTCTGTCTTCTGTACCGTATTGTCAAATCTTGACCAAATTGTGAATTTATGCTTAACCTCTTCTGTATATGAGTTAAATGAAAAAGACAAGCATAGGTAACAAGTCTGATATTCTTAGGACACCGGGTAAAGTATATAAAACAGAACTATAAAGCGAAAAGACTGGCAAGACCGGGTAATCAACTGGATGAAGAAAACCAAACACATGCAAAAGATATGAAGCACATGTAAAGTTAGAACATAATTGACGTCAGTGCTAGGCGCTGGTGCCCCGCGAGCCAGGTTTGGGAATGTCAAGTTATGTCACGTCACGTCATGTCATGCTATGTTATTTTATGTTGCGTTAATGTCATGTGGTAACAAAAGAGCATATATTGGGGAGCTGTATGGAATATGTACACTCTAAACGTGCAGACGGTCTGTGCATTACATGGTGTCTGTCTGCATCTGTCTTGTCAACTTGCTTTTCCTTCTTGATTTAAATGGAAAAATCCCAGGTGGTCTGCCGTACTCACATAGGAATTCAGCCAGACCTGTTTAATCCACTGACAGCAGCACGATGGGGTGATGTTGGGTACAAGTGAGAGTTTGACAGAGTTATGCTCGTTTCCAGTAGGAGGAAGATCTCCACTCACTTGGACTAAATGCTGCTAACGAGGAAGCCCCATCTTCTGGAGCTGTGGGAGATGGGCTCACCTAAACTTTATGGAGACCTTGCACCGGGGCGTCTGTTTGCTCAGATTAGCCGTTCAATTCATCTAACACCACAATTATTGGATGGACAGTGACCTTCAGACATGCTGGCTGCAGGGGACTCTCTGAGTGACTGAGCGTCACGTCTTTTATAATTGTGACTCTGTATGTTGATGGTGCTTATTGTAGCTCAATACATACAATTGCATGGTGGCACTACACTAATCTGCATTACAGGAGTCAAAGGGGTTCAGGGGGTCCGACACTACATGAAACAACATGTCTTACCTTTCTATGGGAGCTTTTGATATAGTGCCTGGGGATGAGGAAAGAGTTATCATGTTACGTCTGTCATGTAGAGCTGAATTATCTCACGGCACGTGTTGTGTTGTGTTAGTTCAGTGATGTCATTGCACATCATGTCATGGCGTGTTATGGTGCTGCACTGTGATCTGTTAAGTCATGTTGTGATACGTTACATCATACCATGCTATGTTACTATGCTGCGCTCTGTTTAGTTTTGTATGTAATATTGTGTGATATTCTGTTATGTCATGTTATACTGTGTTATGTTTTATCAGGTTAAGGTCAGGATAGGTTACATCAAGTAATGCTGTGTTATATGACTATGCTGCGTTCTGTTCTGTTCTGTGGCCATAATAAGTGCCGTTATGTTATTTTACATTATGGCATGCTGTGTTATGTTTTGTTGTGTTCTGTTATTTTAATGTTTTTTATGTCATGTTGTGTTATGTTATGTCATATCATGCAAAGTTATGATATCATGTGATACTGTGTTATGTTGTATCAGGTTAAGATCAAGTTAGGTTAGATCATGTTGTGTTATGTTAGGTTATGTTATATCATAGGTGATTAGAACATTAGAACACTCGAGACGAGAGCAGGCCATTCAGCCCACCAACGCTCGCCAGTCCTATCCACTTGTTTCCTCCAAGAAAACATCAAGTCGAGTTTTGAAAGTCCCTAACGTCTTGCTGTCTACCACACTACTTGGTCGCTTATTCCAAGTGTCTATCGTTCTTTGTGTAAAGAAAAACTTCCTAATGTTTGTGCGAAATTTACCCTTAGCAAGTTTCCAACTGTGTCCTTGTTATGCTATCTTCTGTTCTATTATTTTATGTAATGTCATGTTGTGATGTGTTATCTCATGCAAACTTATGAAACATCATGTCATTTCATGTTATATGATCAAACTAAGTTATTTTATATTATTTAACATCAAGTTATTTTCTGTTATGTTATGTTATGTTATGTTACATCATTTTTTATTATGTTGTGGTATGTTGTTATGCTATGTTCTGTTACTTTATGTAAATTCATGTTGAGTTATATTGTATTATGTCATGTAAAGTTATAGTATATGATGTTATAAAATGTTATGTTATGCTATGTTATGTAGTTATGTCGTATTCTGCTGTTATTTTACATCACATTGTGGTATTTTACATCATGCCATGTTGTGTTATCCACCCATCCATTTTCTAACCCGCTGAATCCTAACACAGGGTCACGGGGGTCTGCTGGAGCCAATCCCAGCCAACACAGGGCACAAGGCAGGGACCAATCCTGGGTAGGGTGCCAACCCACCACAGATGTTGTGTTATGTTACACCATATTATGTTATGTGATGTAATTTTATGTTATTATGCTAAATGCTACATTATATAATGGTGTGTTTTATTGTTATGTCATGTAATGTTAAATCTTATTATGTTGTGCTATGTTATGATGTTATACGATGTTCTGCTTCTGTAAAAAAACAAATGTCCCCCTGGAGACAAATAAAGGTCTATCTATCTATCTATCTATCTATCTATCTATCTATCTATCTACGTATCTATCTATCTATCTATCTATCTATCTATCTATCATATAGTGCCTTATCTATCTGTCTATCTATCTATCTATCTATCTATCTATCTATCATTTAGTGCCTTATCTATCTATCTATCTATCTATCTATCTATCTATCTATCTATCTATCTATCTATCAATCTATCATTTAGTGCCTTATCTATCTATCTATCTATCTATCTATCTATCTATCTATCTATCTATCTATCTATCTGCATCACATGTATCAGGTTTCTCTTTCTATCTAGCTATCATATACTGCCTTTTGTATCTGTCCACCTATTCATCTAATTCAGTGAACGTCACCTCTTTCTTTTCTACAGTGTCTATTTTATAGTGCCTTTCACATCTAACTATCTGTGTAACTAACATTGCTACGACGTGTCGTGTTATTTTACCTGATGTCATGTTTTGTTTTGTTATGTGACTCCGCTATGTTCTATGATGTTATTTTAGGACACATCATGCCGTGTTATATTGTGTTATTATCTTCTGTTCTGCAATGTCACTTTATATTTCATATGATGATATGTTATGTTATGCTAGTTGTGTTGAGTGTTGTGATGTAAAGTTAAGTTATTCTGTGCTCAGTTCTCTCTCTTTTCAGCGCTAACTCCAAGTCTTCATTCAGCGTTTGTCAGTCAATTGTGCCCCCCAGGCTCAAACGTTTTCTCAAGAGTCAGACTTGTATATCACAGGGATCAGCTACATGGAGATTACTCAGCGATGATCTGCAGGTAGCCACCACACCAGTATTGTATTTTCTTTGGCCCAAGGCGTTTCTTAATTTGTCCGCCTTGTTAGATGAAGGCTTGCCCAGATTTGTCCTAAATATTCCTGGCCGGTGCAGTAATCTTCTGCCCCTGGCTGCTCTTTGTTAATGTCGCCTACGCTGTGAAGTTTGGCAGGCCTTCGGAAACCCAAAGCATGGCCCACCAGCACCCTCTAGTGGACAGGCTCGGTTGTATCTGTAGAGGTTGTCAGTGCAGGTGCATACATTCGATGTTCAGTCCTGTGTTTCTGTTCCCTTTCAGTCACATTGCTTGAAGTTATTTTTATATTTTCTCTTGCCTTCTTCATAATCCATTAAAAATTCACACAGGTCTCTGACTCACACGCTTGTGTGTGTTAACCACTCAGATTTTCCACTGTTTGAAGAATCCCTGCTGAAGGGCTACAATGCACTCCTCAGACATCTTCTCACATTTTATGAGTAAGGAGGATGGATTGTCAAAGAGCGGAGACAGACAGACAAATGAAAAGTTTACACCTTGAAGGAAATCCCCACACGTTCTCAAACATGTTTGGTTTAATGGAGGGTCACGGGCGGGCTGGAGCCTATCCTGGCAGCACTGGGCACAAGCTGGTATAATAGCACTGGACAGGGCGGCAGTCTAAAAATTGCATTTATTGCTCTAGAATATCTGACGACCAAAAGATCCATGTTGCTATTTTTCCATACGAAATGGCAGTCGTTGATTACCAGAAAGCAGGAGACAGAGCTGGAGGCAGCAGAGCTAAAGATGTTAAGATTTGCATTGGGTGTGATGAGGATGGACAGGATTAGAAATGAGGACATTAGAGGGTCAGCTCAGGTGGGACGGTTGGGAGACAAAGTCAGAGAGGCGAGATGACGTTGGTTTGGACATGTACAGAGGAGAGATGAGGGGTATATAGAGGATAGAGCTGCCAGGTAAGAGGAGAAGAGGAAGGTCTAAAAGGAGGTTTATGGCTGTGCTGAGAGAGGACATGAAGATGTTGAGTGTGACAGAGCAAGATGATAAGGACAGGAAGAGATGGAAGAAGATGATCTGCTGTGGGAACCCCTAACTGGAGCAGCTGAAAGAAGGAGAAGAAGTTGTCATTTCTACCCGTCACCAAACCCATTTAATCCAACCAAGTTCTTTGGCAGGCAGAGCTTCTGCCAGGTAGCACCATGTACAAGGCAGGGTGGCAGTCTATCGGAGGGCACCTTCATGCCCAGACAGCGCTCATTAATTTTGCATTTACCCTAATGGGCACCATTATGGGATTGCTGTAGTTGTGATGCCCCCGTACCCACCATCAACCAAGAGGAGGGGGCATCAAGCAGTTGTGCCAAGGATGAACCAGGGTGAGTGAGAGAGACAACGACAGGACGGCACAAAACTAGGCAGTTCTCTATTATAAACTTGTGCTATCGATCCGTACGGAAATATAAAAAGTCAAAGAAAGTGGAAAAATCTCACAAGCACGTCCATCAATAGTAAAATAAAGAAAAATGATCAAAACAAACAATAACACCAAAAACTCCTGACCTTCTCACTTCACTCTATGAGGCTGCTTGAAGGGCAATGAATGAGATTGAACGTTACACTGATAACTGTGTGAGCTGTCGTTGGTTTTCATTTCTATGAGAAGAACTTTTCTATTCATTTTTTTATAACATTACGATGTGCACTTTGTATGCATTTTTATTACCATGTGCACCTTACATTTAGTTTGCATTTACTTTCCTTTTTAAGATTCTTTTAATTTAGGTTATTATTTTTCTATTTCCAATACAAATGCTGTATTTAATGCTGTTTTATTTATATAATATTTTTCAAAAATTCAAATAATTTATTAATTTATTTTCCACCACTTGTCTGAAGCCGTCTTAGCAGCGAGGCCCATACTTCTCTTTCCCCAGCCACACTTGCCAACTAAAACTGTAGGACCCCAAGGTGGTCTGAGGCAATCAGAGAGATATAATCCTTCCCAGCATGCCCTGGGTCCTCTGAGGGGTCTCCTCCCAGCTGATTGTGCCCATAAAACCTCTACAGCGAGGCCCTGGGAGGCATCTGTATCAGATGCCCCTAACCACCTCAGTTGGCTCCTCTTGATGCAGAGGGTCAGAATTAAATAAATGATTTGTATTTAACGCATTCTCCCTGTTGATCTTACTAACTTAGACTTTTGCCCTAAAATCAGCGTCATCTTAACATACGGACACAATGGGCACTGGCCGGGGACCACAGGATCACAGGAGCCCACAATGTTTCTGATGCCTATGTGTATTTTTGTTTTGCTGTCTGCTTATGACGCTGTTAGTCTAAAATAACAGTAATCAGTTTTTACAACCTTGGTAAGAAAAATCCAGAATTTCAGGGAAGCATGAAAAACACACTAGAGAAGCTCTCCACACCCTGAGTGTATTTAATGAACCGCATAGGACTGTGGATTTTCTTGGGCTGGGGCAGGTAGCCACACCTCTTGGAGAACCACCCACAAAACACAAAGAACATAGCAGAATATAATCTTAAAGTAGAAAATAAAAAATCAACGGTGTTAGCGTAAAAAAAAGCCGCAGTGGTCTCCCCTCGACTTTTTCGTATAATGGGATGGATATTTGAGAAGTAAATTGCAAGACAATGATTATATTTTTTATTAAGTACATTAAAGAACCATCAACAACAAATCAAATCAAAGTAATAGTATATTGAACAATTATTAGAAAAGTAAAGTTGAATAAATCAGACTCTGCAGCTGCATGAATAAAAGGTAGAGTACCACTTCCGGTTAACAGAAATAGCTCAAAACGTGACAGAAATGTACGTTTTGTACCTAATACTTGTATGCAACATTTGGTTGACCAAAGTGAAAGTGTACTCAAGTTATCGTGTTTACACACATACACACACACAGACAGACACGCAAACATAATTCCAAAAATGGTATTTTTGGGAACAGGTAGGTATAAAACGTCAAGATTCATCAAAATGTCAAGGTCGAATTGTTGGACGATTACAATCCTTTCCCTACAAGAAAGTAGTACTAGGGTGTTGTACCGTGTTAGCCATTATGAATGTAGTGAAAAGTACAGTGTAATCTTGCCTACAAGAAGGTAAATCGGACTCGAGTCTAAAAATGTCAAGATTCATCAAAATCTCTAGGTCTAATTATTGGCCAACTACAATACTTTCCATAAGAGATTACAATACCTTCCCTACAATAAAATAATCGGACTCAGAGAGGTCTAAAAGATCAAGATTCATCAAAATCTCGAGGTCAAATTTTTGGACGATTACAATACTTTCCCTACAAGAAAGTAAATGGCACTGAGGGAGGTGTAAAACATCAAGATTCATCAAAATCTCATGGTCGAATTTTTGGACGATTACAATACTTTCCCTACGAGAAAGTAAATCGGACTCAGAGAGGTCTAAAACGTTGAGATCCATCAAAATCTTGAGGTCAAATTTTTGGACTATTACAATACTTTCCCTATACTTCGTATACGAGAAAGTAAAAAAGAACAAAATAAACATAATTGAGATCTTGGAAGGGAGAGCCTTGGCTGAAAGAAGGAACTGAGTAAGACGGAGCAGGGGCGATTGAGGGCTCTGGGCATCTCTCCATAGTTATCGAAGGAGGTGGCAGGGAGAGAGAGAGAGACGGTCTCAAGGGACTTTTGATGGTTACTGGCTGAGGTGGTCAACAGAGAGCCAAGAAGACCACCATCAGTGGCGCTTGGCACCTGCTGAACAAACTCAGAGAGAGCAAGGGAGACGAGAGAGGGGCACTGGTGCCAGAAATTGTGAGACGGTTGGTTTTGATTCAAACTCCTGGTCTGAACTCTGTGTTGGATTTGATTCTTTTACCCACTGCACTGACTGATTTAGTAAAGGATCGTTTTTTAAATGACTGCACAACGACGCTGCTGAGTTTTGCTTTGTAATAAACATGCACTGCTTGCACTTTTTCAAAGTAACTTCTTGTTATCTCCCTCCTTGTCCAAGTCCATCTCCATTTGTGACTACAAAGCATCCCAAAAGTGGTTGGTGCCCATTGTCTGCGGGCACAGGGCATCACCAATATCTCCCCATCTCTTTTTCTCCATATTCTGTCCACTCTTTCTTTCATCAGCTCTCTCCAATTGTCCTGCAGTGCTCCCATTAACCTACTTGCTCTTCGACTCAACTCTTTATTTTATTTTCTGTAACACTTTTAACACTTTAGAAACAGCAGAGTACTTGTTAAAGAGATGCCACATAAACGTTGTGCGGCATTGTGATTAGAACGTGCTGCCCATCACATATATGGGGTTGGCTAATTAGGAAGACAAATGGACGGATAGCATTTTTGTGATATGGTTCAATCAAACCATTTTATGAACCTCTTTATTTCAATTTTTGTACAGGATATTGAGAAGATGGAGACTTTCCCAGCAGCACTGGGTCCAAGACAGAAATGATGTTCATGTCCAATGCATTCACTAAGGGATGCACCCGCAGAAAGAATAAAATATACCTGGACACAAGGAGACCATAATTAATTAATTACATTTATATAGGACTCCTGCGGTGGGCTGGCGCCCTGCACAGGGTTTGTTTCCTGCCTTGCGCCCTGTGTTTGGCTGGGATTGGCTTCAGAAGACCTCCGTGACCCTGTAGTTAGGATACAGCGGGTTGCATAATGGATGGATATATAGGACTCTTCTCACTACTCAAAGTGCTTCAGGGAATGGGGAGCCCCTTCAACCCCTACTAATGTGTAGCACCCACCCGGATGATGTGACAGTAGCCATTTTGTGCACCGGGACACTCACCACATGTTAGCTTTCAGGTGGTGAAGGGGTGAGAGAGAGAGAGAGAGACAATTAGAGATAGGGGATGATTTAGGGGGCCGGAATGGACAAGGCCATGATGGGCAGTTTAGCCAGGACGTTGGGATACCCCCTACTCTTTATGAAGGATGCCCAGGAAATCTTTAATGACCACAGAGAGTCAGGTCCTCGGTTTTATGTTTCATCCAAAGGATGGCACCATTTTTACAGCACACTGCACTCGGGCATTGAGGTTCTCATTCAGATCACAGGGTAAGCGTCCCCTGCTGGCCTCACCATCACTTCTTCCAGCACCAACCCAAGTTTTTCCTAAGTGGTCTCCCATCCAAGTACTGGCTGGGCCTGAACAGGCTTAGCTTCAGGTGGGTGACCTCTTCTGAAGTGTAGTTGGTATGCCTGCTGGGTATTTGATATCATTAGACTTTGATCTCCTGGATGGCCCACCTCGGTGTCCCGAGTGTGTGTGTGTGTCCCTTCAATAGCATAAACGGCCCCCTTTTGTGTACTTTGTATATATGCTTGAGTTTAAGGAGCCCCTTGGCATTTACTTTCGTAAACGGTGCCCATTGGGTAGCGGGCAGATGACCTCTTTTGTAGTGCATGTGGTATGGCTGCTAAACATGATAAATCACACAGAGATAGTACATTGGCTGTGGTTTGGACCCAGTCCACTAGAGCCAGGGTGGGCAGCAATGCTGTCCAGTAGCCCACTGTGCTACCTAACACATACCCATGAGTTTGTGCAGTGAAAGAAATAGCAGCAAATGCTAAAGGACAGGCAGGCCAGCCAAGGTTGGTTCCTTCATAACCGGAAACGTAATGGAGTGACAGGTCAACAAGCAGAGAGATTTATGGATGGACGGACTTTGATAATCCCACCCTCTGTAAAAACAATGCTGCATTGAAACTGGTGGGCACATGTCTGATTTTATCATTCGGTTCTGATGATTCCCAACTCGAATGCTGTGAGTCACCGTTATTAGCGATCGTCCAATAATCCTGACGTGATCCTCTCTGCTCTGATCTGGTGCTTTGATTTGTTTGAATTTTGTTTGAATTTTTCATACAGAAACAATATGAAAGTAGAGGCCGGGTCAGCGTGTGGGACGGCCCGGTGGGAACGGTTTGGTTAAATTGAGATCCCAAGAGCTGGCGGTGTAGGAGTCTGGTCAGAGAGCGAGAGTGAGAGATGACTCACCAGCCGAGGAGCCCCCTGGAACATCTGGGTTTCATTTGGGTCAAGATGGCAGTTACATCAGCTGAATCACACCCACGCCGGGGTCTGTGGAGGGGGGGGGCTATAGAGATAGAGAGCAGAAAGACTCGGCCATATGGCAGAAAAGCAGAGAAGGAAAGCTTCAGGGTGCAATCAATGGTCATTTTTCACAACAGCGTTCCCCATCAGAAATGTCAAAATTCTATTTTTTTGCTTGCATTTATTGTGTTTATTTTATTTCACTGCACAATAAATCCATCCATCCTTCCCTTTTCAAACCTGCTTAACTTAACTTAGATCAGGGGCCTCTTAGCTTTATGGGATACACAGGGCTTGATCCCTGGCCCAATTCTTTCTTTCTTTTTATTTGACATTTCTGCCGGTGCTTTTTGTTCTTATTATCTTTTAAAATGGCAACAGAAAAAAGAGGTGAACAGGCCTTACAGTAAGCGAAAATCTGATCAGGATTGGAAATTGAGGGTTTGTGCATTTAAGAGGGGCATCTTTGCTCAAAGAGTTGTGGGAATGTGAAACAAGCAAACTAGCGAGCTGTTACCAAACGTTAAGAAGGATCTGGATGAGACATCTGGACAGCGTAACTAGTAGCTGAACAAACGTTCTTGATGGACTGAATGGCATCCTCTCATTTGTCAGAACCCGTTATGACGAATCTGGATGAGATGGTGTGCCCTCCGTGCCTTCCCTATGGCAAGGCATGCCACTAACTGAGACTAATCTGGAAGGGAAGGGACGAGAACTAGATAGAATACTCTATTTCAGTTCAGCTCATGGGGGTTATAACAGACCCTCACATATACTAGGTACTAATATAGAGGCAAATGAATGGTCTCTTCTCATTTGTCAGATTTCATATGTTTCAGGACAAGTCGTGAGACATTTTTTGAAGAATCTGATAAGCTATCGGGACAGCTCAACTATTAATTAAACTATGGGATTGATGGACTGAATGGTCTCCTCTCGTTTGTCAAATGTCTTATATTCTTATCTCCTAAGTCTGCCTCCAATACAGGCCTCACCCCAGTCAGCCAGGCCCCAAACTCAAAACATCAGGCTTTCCCAGCCTGCACCACAATCAAACTGGGGCTAAGGCTTTTACCAGTTCAAAAACAAAACACTTTGTGCATCTGCTAAGTTGGTGAGACAGGATCAAGCATGAATCAAGTGTGTACCAAAAGAAAATTCTCTGTCCAATAAAATTTAAGGCAAACGGTTCACACAAGAAAAGGGAAAGTTGTCACACACGAAGAATAAAAGGCAAAAAAAGGAAAAATGTTTCTTCGTCAGACATAACTTCTTCTTGTTTTCTACACTTAAAGATGAGTTATTTCTCTATGCTTCACTTCATACATTCAGTACGAGCTATACGTATGGAACTGCACGTTTACTCGAGCACGTTACGTCACATAGAACAGGGCACGGTTTGAAACTGTGTGCCCTCCGTGCCTTCCCTATGGAAATGCAGGTCACTAACTGAGACTAATTAGAAGGCAGAGGGACGAGAACTAGTTAGAATACTCCATTTCATTTCAGCTCGTGGGGGTTATAACAGACTCTCCCATATACTAGGTACTAATATAGAGGCAAATGAATGGTCTCTTCTCATTTGTCAGATTTCAAATGTTTCAGGACAAGTCGTGAGACATTTTTTAAACAATATGATGAGCTATTGGGACAGCTCAACTATTAGTTAAACTATGGGCTTGATGGACTGAATGGTCTCCTCTGGTTTGTCAGATTTCTTACATTCTTATCTCCTAAGTCGGCCTCCAATACAGGCCTCACCTCAGGCAGCCAGGCCCCAAACTCAAAACGTCAGGATTTCCCAGCCTGCACCACAATCAAACTGGGGCTAAGGCTTTTAGCAGTTCAAAAACAAAACACTTTGTGCATCTGCTCAGTTGGTGAGACAGGATCAAGCATGAGTCAAGTGTGTACCAAAAGAAAATTCTCTGTTCAATAAAATTTAAGGCAAACGGTTCACACAAGAAAAGAGGAAAGTTGTTACACACGAAGAATAAAAGGCAAAAATGTTTCTTCTTCAATCTTACCTATTCCTTGTTAAACTTCAGTTGTTTTCGACACTTAAAGATGAGTTATTTCTCTATGCTTTACTTCATACATTCAGTACGAGCTATACATATGGTGCTGCATGTTCACTCAAGCACGTTACGTTACATACAGCTGGGCACGGTTTGAAACTGTGTGCCCTCCGTGCCTTCCCTACGGCAAGGCAGGTCACTAACTGAAACTAATCTGGAGGCGGATGGACGAGAATTAGTTAGAATACTCCATTTCAGTTCAGCTCATGGGGGTTATAACAGACCCTCGCATATACTAGGTACTAATATAGAGGCAAATGAATGGTCTCCACTCGTTTGTAAAATTTCTTATGTTTCAAGACAAGTCGTGAGACATTTTTTGAAGAATCTGATAAGCTATCGGGACAGCCCAACTATTAATTAAACTATGGGATTGATGGACTAAATGGTCTCCTCTCATTTGTCAAATTTCTTATATTCTTATCTCCTAAGTCTGCCTCCAATACAGGCCTCACCCCAGTCAGCCAGGCCCCAAACTCAAAACGTCAGGCTTTCCCAGCCTGCACTGCAATCAAACTGGGGCTAAGGCTTTTAGCAGTTCAAAAACAAAACACTTTGTGCATCTGCTCAGTTGGTGAGGCAGGATCAGGCATGAGTCAAGTGTGTACCAAAAGAAAATTCTCTGTCCAATAAAATTTAAGGCAAACGGTTCACACAAGAAAAGAGGAAAGTTGTTACACATGCAAAACAAAAATATATAACAGAAGAAATGTTTCTTCTTCAAACTTACCTTTTTCTTGTTAAACTTCAGTTGTTTTCTACACTTAAAGATGTTATTTCTCTATGCTTTACTTCATATGTTCAGTACATCCTATATGTACGGCGCTGCATGTTCAATAGAGCATGTTACATTACATAGAACTAGGCACGATTTGAAACTGTGTGCCCTCTGTGCCTTACCTACAGCAAGGCAGGTCACTAACTGAGACTAATCTGGAGGCAGAGGGACAAGAACTAGTCAGAATATTTCATTTCAGTTCAGTTATAACAGACCCTCCCATATACTAGGCACTAATATAGAGGCAAATGTTTAACATAACCAAGAGAATTACTTTTATCAACTGTGGTGGTCCACCAAAGCCCTTACCCAGCCGGGACACCTTCGGCACAGAAAGACTGGGGAGGGAGGACTTGTTTTGGACACTATCTCCTCCGGATCAATAGAGCCCCTTGGGGCCATGGGGACCCTGTTGGGGCCTGTGAACCCTGCTGGGGGCGCCTGAACTTTTACTGAGCCCTGTTTGGCAGCACTTTTGCCTCACCTGGAAGTGCTGCCAGAAGAAGGACGTTGGACACCTGGAGTCCTTCCAGGTGTCCTATAAAAAGGGGTCTCCCATCCCAGTACTGGCCAAGCCTGAATATGCTTATCTTCTGGTGGGTGACCTATTCTGAGGTGCAGGTGGTATAGCAGCTGGACACTTGACGGGAGTGTGACAGATTACGTCTGTCACTATTTTTTAGTGAGCTTTGCGTTTCGCAATGAAGGAATCATCCGCAAAATTCATTTTTGTGTCATTTTCACAATTGAAACGTACTTCTTTCGCTCATCATGACTTCTGAACTGCAGCCTTTACTGATATTTCTCTCAATTAAAGGTGCTGCTTGCTAACATTTGGATGTTTGATAATAGAAAATTGTCCTAACAGAATCTTACCTTCACTCTTTTCCAATGACAGTCATTTTTCAAAAGCGTTTCTTTTTTTTTTTTATGTTACGGAGGTATCCTCCCCGGATGTCACCGTCTGGCCCATTCTGTGAAGGCCCGGGGTGGTCACTCTCATCCCAGTGTGACCACATTCTAAAAATATCATCGACCTGCTGAGTCACCAGCTTGCCTGACAGAAGGAGTTTTCTTTTAAAGAAGGACCGATGCCAGCTGCCTGTCTAGACGTCCTGAGGTGTGTTGGGTTTTCAGAGGCTGAAGACTTCCAATTACATGCATGTTTCAGATCAGATGGGTTACCAGAAACACAGCGCCTCAAGCGGAAGGTCTGGAATTACTTTGTGTTTGAGTAGTCGCCGTGAAACCCCCCTTGAGTGACAGACATCCTCCTCCTCCTCCTCACCATGAACCTCACTGGCTTGGCACTTTTTAATATTCCGCTAACATCCCAAAACCTGCTCAGTCTAATTCAGGTCCATGCCAAGCAGCATTGGAGGTCAGGCAGGAACCCAACATTCATGCACACGTCCAGGGGGGCCAGTCACCCGTCAACCTAAACTGCACGTCTTTGAGGATATCGGAGGAAACCCCAAGGGAAACAAGCAAACTTCAGACAGAGAGCAAATGAGATTTGAGATTTAAACCCAGGACACTGGACTCATGGGTGTCAGCTCATGATGATCCCTCATAAAGTGCCCTCCATAATGTTTGGCACATTTTCTCCCCTTGATTTCCCCCCTCTGCTCCACAGTTCAAAATTACAAATCAAATAATTCACACATCGTGATGAAAGTGCACTTTCATTTAAGTGGATGTGTGCACATTTTGGCCACACCACGCTTTCTTAAACATGGTCCGCCCCATTTCAGGGCACAATCACGTTTGGGGCAATTGGTGTCACATGTCACGATTCAGCCAGCATTTCCTCCCCGGCTGGGGTTCAAAGTTGCATGTTTTGTCTTGTAACAGCCGACCCAATTGTCCGGACCGGCAAGTACATCTCCAAGACCCGTGGACCGGCAACCTGAGGGAGCGTTAGACTCGACAAGCCGTACTTCTTCCAAATCACTTCCCCAATCGATGATCAAAATAAGCAAAAAGGCAAACAGGATGTAAAATAATAAAGTGAATATATATATATATTAATGAGAAGAAGTGAAACAAACTCCAAACACTATAAACGGCTCAAAAAAATTAAAGGAACGCTTTGAAAACACACCAGATTTCAATGGAAAAAAAAAATCTCTACTGATATGGACTGGTAATGTGTTAGGAACTAAAGGATGGCACATCGTTTGATGGAAATGAAAATGATCAACCAACAGGGGGCTCGGTGCAAAGACACCCCAAAAATCAAAGTGAAAAAATGATGAGTCCATTTTGCCGAAATTTCATTGCAGCAACTTCAAATCGTACTCAGTAGTTTGTAAAGTAGAGTGAAAGAGGCACGGAAAGTATCGATAGGATTTAAAGCCATAATAACACAAATCCACTACCAGTGCAGGATGCTTGAAATATCGGTAGGGGGCGGCGACTAAATATCGACCAATTCGCTTACCGACCTGGTCAGTCATAGGATACAGAAATCGTCGTTGAGGGAGGAGTGTCTGTAGTGTAAATTTGAATTCCATAGGAAGGCTATTACTCTTGAGATGAAAATAAAGATAACAAATGACTGTGAAGCTGGTAAGAAAGTTAAAACGATATCACGTGACTTGGAGCTGGCGCAGTCGACCGTTTTGATGATCTTGAAGGGTAAAGATAAGAGTGAAAGAGGCACGGAAAGTATCGACAGGATTTAAAGCCATAGTAACACAAACCCACTACCAGTGCAGTATGCGTCAAATATCGGTAGGGGGCATCACCTCGCTTATCGACCAATTCGCTTAACAACCTGGTCAGTCATAGGATACAGAAATCATCATTGAGTGAGGAGTGTCTGTAGTGCAAAATTGAATTCCAGAAAAAGGCTATCACTCTTGAGATGAAAATGAAGATAATAAATGACTATGAAGCTGGTAAGAAAGTTAAAACGATATCATGTGACTTGGAGCTGGCGCAGTCGACCATTTTGATGATCTTGAAGGGTAAAGATAAGAGTGAAAGAGGCAGTGAAAGTATCGACAGGATTTAAAGCCATAATAACACTAATCCTCTGCCAGTACAGTATGCTTGAAATATCGGTAGGGGGCATCACCTCGCTTATCGACCAATTCGCTTAACGACCTGGTCAGTCATAGGATACAGAAATCGTCATTGAGTGAGGAGTGTCTGTAGTGCAAAATTGAATTCCAGAAAAAGGCTATCAATCCTGAGATGAAAATGAAGATAACAAAAGACTATGAAGCTGATAAGAAAGTTAAAACGATAGCATGTGACTTGGAGCTGGCAGCTTCTGTTCAGTCATAGGATACGAAATCATTTGATGATCTTGAAGGGTAAAGATAAGAGTGAAAGAGGAAGTGAAAGTATCGACAGGATTTAAAGCCATAATAACACTAATCCTCTGCCAGTGTAGTATGCTTGAAATATCGGTAGGGGGCATCACCTCGCTTATCGACCAATTTGCTTAACGAGCCAATCAGTCAAAGGATACAGAAATCATTATTGAATGAGGAGTTTCTGTAGTGAAAAATTGAATTCCATAGGAAGGCTATCACTCTTGAGATGAAAATGAAGATAATAAATGACTATGAAGCTGGTAAGAAAGTTAAAACGATATCATGTGACTTGGAGCTGGCGCAGTCGACCATTTTGATGATCTTGAAGTGTAAAGATTAGAGTGAAAGAGGCAGTGAAAGTATCGACAGGATTTAAAGCCATAATAACACAAACCCACTACCAGTGCAGTATGCGTCAAATATCGGTAGGGGGCATCACCTCGCTTATCGACCAATTCGCTTAACAACCTGGTCAGTCATAGGATACAGAAATCGTCATTGCGTGAGGAGTGTCTGTAGTGCAAAACTGAACTCCATTTGAATTGTGCAAAACAAACTGTGTTGCACTTCCAGCGAAATTCAATCGATTGACACATAGAGGAAGATGTCGAGATCCTGTCTAGAAGTGTTTTCGTGCATTAATTACCCAGAGGTCTGCCTGATTTTTAGCACTGAAATAAAAATCTCTAGTAAAAAAATAAAAAAGGGAATCATCTCTGACATGTGTATACATTTTGCTGAGCAATCAGACGTGTGCCGTGTTTGTACTGGTAGGAGGATGCCCGCTTTGCCAATTACGATGACACTTTTGGAGATCGCAATCCTAAAGATGCATCAGAGGCTGAAATGAAACTCGAAGCTTTTCGTCATCTGACCCTCATAACGCTCAAGAACAGAAAGATGTCTGGGAGTGGGATGGCCATCAGCATCATACTTCTTCTTGTGCTTAGACTGAAGGAAGATTTAAAGCCCTCAGATTGTATGATTCTGTGTTATTACCTTCAATACGTTGTTACTGGTTTTAAAGCAAATAAGTATCATTTACAAGTAAACACTTTAAAGTAAAAGCCTTTGTCTAATTGCTATTATTACTCAGTAAAGTCGAGTACAGGGTTGTCCACTCTTTGACCTCCTGAGGGCCCTTAGGAGACCCTCAAGTGAATTTCTTAATTGGTGCTTTAAACTGGGTTGAAGTAAAGGTTTGGAAATAAAGGGCAGATCCCAGTCAGTGAGCAGCCTGCCATTGGAGGTCCCCTAGGGTTGAATTTGCGGGTTACAATATGGACATTGAGACAGGGAAGAGGTAACAGGTACACGGCTGGTTTTGACATGTCTTCATTTCCTCCATTAAGAAAACAACCTTATAGGTTAGTTGGTACCTTTCACGTTAGGTCATCTGATAGCACGTTAAAACTCTTTTACATTTAAGTCGATCCTCAAAGTGTTGCCCACGTAGGCTTGATGAGTCCGATTTTAAGGGTGCAAGTGGGGCAGTAGAACGTTTCGTCTTTCTCTTTTCATTTCCTTCCACAGAGTGAAGAAACACAAACAGGAGGAGACCCGTCGTCACTGCCAGCGCCACTCCTCCTGGCTATGAAGAATAAAAGTCCACGTGATGAAGGTAAGGTTGTCATTCAACCAGAAGACGACGCAGAGTGGATGAAATTCCTGCATTGCTATTACCTGTCTTTGACACCAGATGGCGCCAAAACCTTAATAAAAATAATCACCTTTTTGTGACTTTTTGGCTAAAACAATGAACCAGTTAAACAGAATTTTCCAACAGGGACTTCACCTTTCTTTTTACACCACTGTCATGGAGCCATTCATACCTGTGGGAGGCCCTGCAGAAGTGACGGCTCGTACCAGCAGCCCAGTCCAAGGCACACAGACGACCTCTCCACAGCACATCCTACTTGGCTGATGATTTCTTCTTGCTTGGGAAGATCTGGACGATTCCAGCTAAAGAAACCTAACGACCTGCTGGTAATGGTCATACTGCATTCACCTCATAAAATGACCCTTTTATATTAAACAGATGATGATGTTCAGAAATACATATGTTTTCTAATGACCTAAAAATGACATTTGTAAGCAGATATTACAATTATAGTCCAAAGAAACCGAGAAACAAGTTTTAAAATTTGCAGAGCATGATTGCCTGTTTGTTTGTCGCCATCTGCTGGTCGACCTGTATAACAACAGTCAGCAGTAGTTCAAGTGTATGAAGAAAAACGCTTAACCAAAAAAAAAAAAAGTGAAACATTTTTGGGGGATACTTGCCGCAATTTTTGGGGTCTTACAAGACTAATCCCATGAATGACTTGGCTGCTTCCCTTGAAACAGAACACAGTAAAGAGTTCACAGCTGCTCTAACAAACTCTAGGAAGTTAAACCAGGAAAACAGTCTGCAGGAAGGACGGGGGGTTCCCCCAGTTCCACAAAGGGTTTGTGCAGATGCTCTGTTGTACATCTCATATCAGTCAAGTTTCATGATAGCTCTGCTAACATCTTGACTTTGTTCAGGGACAGTTTCTGACCACAGGTTTTAAAGTTTCTGAACAGACAATCATAACAACAAATATTGTAACATAACTAACAATGTGTGTGCTTGTGTGTGTGTATATATATATCTATACTAATAAAAGGCAAAGCACTCACTCACTCACTCACTCCTCACTAATTCTCCAACTTCCCGTGTAGGTAGAAGGCTGAAATTTGGCAGGCTCATTCCTTACAGGTCACTTACAAAAGTTAAGCAGGTTTCATTTCAAAATTCTACGCGTAATGATCATAACGGTCAACAACGTCCGCCATGTTGAACTTTCTTATTTATGGCCCCTTCTTCACGAAATTTGGTAGGCGCGAACCGAAACCAATGTACGTACTTATTTCAGTGGTATGACTTCACTGTCAGCCATGATAATGAACTATCCAACAGTCTTTGTTACTTATGGGCCCATCTTCTAGAAATTTGGTACGGGGGTTCCCAAAGCTAGCTGAATCCTACTTACGTACGTATATACGTCCATAGCCTGCAGCTCGGTCACCGTGTGAGGTGGCGTTGGGTCCCAATCCCTCCCACGTTGTTGGCTGCCTGCCTATATAAGGCCGTCCGTCGTTCCGGTCTCTACATTCCCTTCCTTGCTTCGCCACGGGATTCACGTCTTCTTGCAGCCTTTTTATTTAATCCACGGCTTCTCCGCTGTTTTATTGCTCATTTATTACGATTATAGTTATTGTGTAGGTACTTTAGACTTACTTTACATTGTTCAGGTACCCATTTCCTTTATCATTCCAACCGTACCTCCATTAACATGTCTATTGAGGTGATCACCATCGATCAAAGAACTGTCACTTACCGAGTGGTTTCCATGCCTGGAGATGGCACCTATCTTTTCCATTCTCTGTGTTACATATTGCACGGCCATATCAGGCTCACTCTTGATATCCGGAGGAACATTGTGTCTTATGTATTGAATGACTGGGACAGGTTCAAGGTGTGGACTGATGACGGTACAGGAGATAATTAGACTACACAGGAGCACTAGAAGAGTGAAATGCTTAAGCCCTTCACCTATGGATCTGCATGTGAGTTGATGGCTGCCGCTGAATTGTTCGGTTGTCACTTTCAAGTGCACCGAAATGGCCAAATATTTTATATTATATTCCGACAACCACCAATGCCTCTTAAGCATCTTAGATTCACAGGTGACGATTTCAGTAGTGGACACTTTGATGTTTATGAATGTTTAAACTCTCAAAAGCTGGATGTGAAGTTATCGATGAAACTGGTTGTGTACTTACAACGCTTGACAGATGCTGAATGTCACTTCAACACAAGTCCTACAAATACTGTCGTCATTGAAACAAACCATGAAACTCAAACCAATTACGACAGCAGCAATCCAAGCTGTGAGATTTGATTCAAGATTACTGTTCACATGGCCAACTGTACGTTACATGATCAAGAGTAAGCTCAGCGCACAGCTTGGTCATATTACAACCGGAGGGCCGAACTCACAATGTGGTATACAAAGAGATCCTTAACAAATAATTATTGGTATATTTTCCCTCAGTTTAAAAAGGTTTACTTTTCTTCTTAATAAAAATTTTAAGGCAGTACTTCACCAATGCGAAGCGCGGGTATTTTGCTAATGTATATATATTAATATGTACAGTATATATATATGTATATATATATATATTGGCAGGTGTAGGAGTGACAGATTGCAGCATTATACAGTAATAACTAAAGTCCAAAACAAAATGTGCCTCTTTGGCGATAAAGTAAATAGCCCCTTAAACACAACAACAAAGTATCCGGGTCTTGGTAATTGAATAAGGGTCGTTCACTCGAGTTCTGTCCAGTGGGTCACTCTTAGTGCAAAATGACATCTGCTTCCAGGCAGCTGGGCTTCTTATAAGGCACAAAGTGGAAGGGGCGGGGCTAACTGCCCTCACTGGGCGGGTTCTCTGTGCTTCTCGGGAGTGAAGGAGAAGAGTATGTTAGCCGCAGCGCCCCCTCTTGCCCAGGTGGGATATCACATACCTTGATCAAGCCCAACATCCCCCTCACATGACAGTGACCGACATGTTAATTGTTTATTTTTTTAAAGTTCGGTAGCCGTCCTGTGTGAGACGCCTATAGTAGCGTGCAAACCAAACTGGGTGACGTCACACTTTGTGTACTTGAGTGGATAAACAAACCCCTGTGGGCTACACAAGGCATCAGGGTTAAAGACCTGGCACTAAATAAGATAAGATGAAGAAAAGATGGGCTGGCACCCTGCCCAGGGTTTGCTTCCTGCCTTGCGCCCTGCAGACACAGACCCCCGTGACCCTGTAGTTAGGATATAGCGGGTTGGATAATGGATGGATGGATGGATGAACAAAAGATGAAGAGATGCAAACTCCTCCCTTTGGGACCACCCTGTTTGTTGGACTACAGTATGGAGTTGGGAAACAATGATATGAGGAGATGCTCATCCAAGCCATTGAGCTATTCATAGGAGGGTTGATGTTCTCCTTCTTCTTCACCGACATGTTAATTGTCACAGTCCCGTAAAGACATGTCACCCAATGATGCTTTGTCTGACATCTACTCACATGAAAGTGACCGACATGTTAATTGTCACAGTCATCCAATGACCTGTCAACCAAAAATGCTTTGCTTGACATCTCCTCACAGGACACTGACCAACACCCAATGGCACTCCGTCTAACATCCATTCACAGGACAGTGACCGACATGTTAATCGTCACAGTTACCCGATGTCCCCCAGTGATGCCTTGCCTAACATCCCCTCACATAATAGTGACCAAAATGTTGTCACAGACACCTAAGGACATGTCATCCAACAACACTTTGCTCAACATCCCTTCACATGACATTGACCGATGTGTTAATTGTCACATTCATCCAATGATGTGTCACCCAATGGTGCTTCGTCTAACATCCCCTCACAGGACAGTGACCGACATGTTAATTGTCACAGTCCCCCAACGACATGTCACCCAATGATGCTTTGCCTGACATCCCTTCACATGACAGTGACCGATGTGTTAATTGTCACATTCATCCAATGATGTGTCACCCAATGGCACTCCGTCTAACATCCATTCACAGGACAGTGACTGACATGTTAATCGTCACAGTTACCCGATGTCCCCCAGTGATGCCTTGCCTAACATCCCCTCACATAATAGTGACCAAAATGTTGTCACAGACACCTAAGGACATGTCATCCAACAACACTTTGCTCAACATCCCTTCACATGACATTGACCGATGTGTTAATTGTCACATTCATCCAATGATGTGTCACCCAATGGTGCTTCGTCTAACATCCCCTCACAGGACAGTGACCGACATGTTAATTGTCACAGTCCCCCAACGACATGTCACCCAATGATGCTTTGCCTGACATCCCTTCGCTAGACAGTGACCGACATGTTAATTGTCACGACATGTTAATTGTCACGTTCACCCAATGACACTTTGCTCAACATCTCCTCACATGATAGCGACCAGCATGTCAATTGTCACAGTCACCCAATGACGTGTCACCTGACATTCCCTTACGTGATAGTGATTGACACACAAACAGCATAATAAGATGGCCACAGCCACCCTAAACCTTCACAAATTAGTGTCCATTAAAATAATGGTAAATGAAAATGGCATTGCGATAATACAAATAAAATAAAGTTTTAACTAAGTGTCATAAAAAATCATTATTATAGAACGACTAATAATTCCCAAAACTCCACATAGCGATCATAGCTATGAGGGTGCAACATTTACCAATGCCCACGTATATACAAGAAAGTGGCTATATAAAATCAATCTTTTTTGACGTTCTTGCAGCTGTGTCATTCGCCGTGTCCCGCTGATCGGCAACAGCATGTGAAATGTAAAAGCCTATTATTTTCACATCAGTCCAAATGTGTTCATTTATCAGGGAGTTGATGAAAAGGAATTTGTGCGTCTGGTGGAAAGCAAACAACAGCACTTCAACCACAGATGTGTCATTTTAGAAGCCAGACTCTAGGCAGGGTTTCAATATGGCAGCATTTGCATTTTTTTAATGCACTGCAGATGAGACCCGTCAGGAGCTGACAGATCCTGGCAATCCTGAGCCTGAGGTTGCTCCGAATATGAGAGGATGAGGGAGAAAAGAAAAGTGCTGGACACGCATCCAGAGACGCATCCACTGGGAATCTGCACATTTCTCATGGGTTTTGTAAATGGCAGATGTTTACCCTTATCTGTTTAGTTTTAACGCTTGAGGGCTTTATTAGACATTGTAGTGCAACATGGTGCTTGAAGTCTCCGACAGAGGACAACTTTAGCTGTGCCAGTTGCAAATCATGTGACTGTGGTAGCCTTGCCATTTTTATGGGCTCCCCAGCAGCTGGCACTAAAGCTGCTCATTTCAAAGATGGAATGCCAACGCATACAGTTGGTGACTCACTGTTAATAGTATCCACAGGCTGATGCAACTTGTCAACACCATTACAATATTTGAACAGAATACTCCACCAAGGAAAGGTATGTTTTAAAACTTACTTACTCAGTCCATGCGGTTTGTACTGATAGCCAAGAAATAAAAAGTAATCTCATGTTTTCATACAGAATGGAAAGTGAGCAATGCTGGACAACAGCAAACATTATCAACACAACCATAAAAGAAATCTCACGTTACCCGTAATCCACATCTCAAGTCATTCAGTTGTATGCTCATAGTTGTTAAGTTTATGCCAAGGTTCCCCCCTTGGCTTAGATTTAAATTCATTTTTTATATTTTTTTTCATTCATTTTTAACTAGCTGTGCTACCCATATAAGAAGGGTTGAAATCTAAAAAATCAACATAGACCTCAGTGTTAACATTTGCTAGTGCGCCATGCAATGCATATGTCTCTGCTATATGCCATTTGGTATGGGATTCGTAAAAACAAAGTTAATAGTTGTGATGTGCCATCAGTTGAAATGCTAAAAGCAATGCATAAGCCTCTGTTGTATGCCATCTAATATTGGGATTCATAAAAGCAGTGTTAATGTTTGTGATGAACCATCTGTTGGAATGATAAATGCAATGCATACATCTCTGTTATATACCATTTGGCATGGGATTTGTAAAAGCAAGGGTTAATGTTTGTGCTGCACCATCTGTTGCAATGGCAAATGCAATGCATAGGTCTCTGTTATATACCATTTGGCATGGGATTTGTAAAAGCAGTGTTAATATTTTAGATGTGCCATCTGTTGGAATGACAAATGCAATGCATTTTATTGCCATTACCACTTCTTGGGCCTTCTTAATCAAATTTACTCTCACTTGGGACAGGAGCGTATACTGTCAGTTCCAGTCTGGGGCCTAATCAGCCATTTATTTGAGGGAGGCTGTGAAAATTCACATGAATGATAATTAGTGTGAAGTTGCATAAAATATATTCCAAAGGTGGGTTCAAACCTTAAATTCACCCTCCCCAGCTACACCTATGGTATTGGGTGAAAAGCAAAAATGAACCCTGAAAGGGGTCCATCACAGGAGTCAGTCACATTAGGGCAGTGCTTCTCAATTATTTTCTGTCATGCCCCCCCTAGGAAGAAGAACACATCTTGCACCCCCCACGCGACTATAAACAGTATCATTTATACTGTATGTATACTTTGTACTGTGTGCAAAGCGCGCATGCTCAGTGCAAACAAAACCCCTACACCACCGAGCGAATGCTCCCTGCGCACACTCTGCCAATGAGAGCGCCACTGCCCCTTAATGTAGTGGAGTGGTATTGCACTTTATTCTAGAAAAGTAAAAAAAATCAAAATAGAAAAATAAAAAAGCATGTTCCCCGAGGTCAAACTTTGAGAAATTTGAGAAGCACTGCATTAGGGAAACTGCAGTTAGGAAACCAACACAGGAAAAGGTGTAAAGTCTGCAAAGGTGGTGACCAGGCCAAGATTTGAACCCGGCACTCTGGAGCTGGGAGGCACAAAGCCAACAGCCAGTTGATATAAACGTGGAAAAACAGACATGTGAGCTGGGAACCACCAAGATCACACGCCACCCAGTATCTGGCTGTTGGCTTCAAGCGTCATTTCTACAGAACCTCTTTATATTTCTCTTTGAATTTCCCCATGGCATTAATAATGTTTATCTAATCTAATATTGGCATTTTTATTTGTGGGTATTATTTAGCCATCAGTATGGTATGATGGCATAGTGGTTAGCGTTTCTGCTTCATAGATCCAGCGTCCCAAGTTGGAATCCCATGTCTGCTCGTTTCCAATGTGGAGTGTGCACCTTCTCAATCCCACCTGATCAAATCTGTTGTCACCAGAAGCTACACTGATGGTATCGGGCGGGTTTTCTTCCTACCACAGTCCAAAGACATGCAGCTTAGGTGGATTGGCGATGCTCTCTAGTGTGTTTGTGTGTGTGTACACCCTGTGATGGACTGGCATCGTCCCATCCAGGGATTGTTCCTGCTTTGCACCCCATGTTTGCTGGGATCATCTCCAGCTACCTCGTGACCCTGCTCAGGATAAAGATGGACGGATTTATGGATGGATTCCCAAAGATCTGCAGGTTGGATTATCTGATAAAGTGGCCAAGTGTGAGAGTGGGTGTTTACACTAGTGGGCCCTCTGATGGCTCCATCCTTCTATCCAATAGCCAGCCAAGCAATCTTCCTGATATAAGGGAAGTTTGAGAATGTTAGCCAGCCATCAGTTACCCCAGGAACACTCTGGTCACCTTCTGGAAATCAAATAAATAAAAAACCATTTAGGCGAGAGATTCTCCAGATGTGCGCACTTCACGTCAGCACCGCCTTCTCCTTTCAACCACACGTCCACCACACAGTGATCCATGTTGCTTAGTAATTAATGCCTGCCTGCCTGCCTACCAGAAATGTCGAATGATATGATATATTATTATTAGAAATAACAAATGAAAACTCGTTTTCTTGCTTGTTTACCAGTCCTTTCGGAGTCTATGAGGCAGAAGAGCTTCTTTATGGTTATGAACAAGTAGCAATTACTACTGTGTGCACTCCCGAGGTCTTCAACGCCGCCTCCTGCTGTCTGTTCAGCTTTGAAGAATTCCTTTATTTACCAACCCTAAGCTGTTTTTTATTTTATTTTTTTAAAGTCCGGTGGCCGTCCTGTGTGAGACGCCTACAGTAGCGTGCAAACCAAACTGGGTGATGTCACACTTTGGGTACTTGAGTGGATAAACACACCCCGGTGGCATCAGGGTTAAAGACCTGGTATTACATAAGATAAGATGAACAAAAGATGAAGAGATGTAAACTCCCCCCTTTGAGACTATCCTGTTTGTTGGACTGCAGTATGGAGTTGGGAAACACTGATATGAGGAGATGTTCATCCAAGCCATTGAGCTATTCATAGGTGAAGCTGGCCAGGAGGGTTGATTAGAACATTAGAACACTCGAGATGAGAACAGGCCACTCAGCCCAACAAAGCTCGCCAGTCCTATCCACTTATTTCTTCCAAGAAAACATCAAGTCGAGTTTTGAAAGTCCCTAACGTCGTACTGTCTACCACACTACTTGGTAGCTTATTCCAAGTGTCTATCGTTCTTTGTGAAAAGAAAAACTTCCTAATGTTTGTGCAAAATTCACCCTTAACAAGTTTCCAACTGTGTCCCCATGTTCTTGATGAAATCATTTTAAAGTCACCATCTCGATCCACTGGACTAATTCCCCTCATCATTTTAAACACTTCACTCAGGTCTCCTCTTAATCTTCTTTTGTTTGAACTGTAAAGGCTCAGCTCTTTTAATCTTTCCTCACAATTCAACCCCTGTAGCCCCTGAATTATCCTAGTCGCTCTTCTCTGGACCTTTTCTTGTGCTGCTATGTCCTTTTTGTAGCCTGGAGGCCAAAACTGCACACAGGACTCCAGATGAGTGCCGACAAAATTAAAACGCGGCGTCAAAATCATGTCGACAAAATTGCGCAGACAAAATCGCACAAGTTTCATTAAATATGAATTACTAGTTTAAAGCATATATAATAATGTTTATTTTAGAAGTCAATATTATGAGACACGGCACGCAGATAGTCCTTAAGATCACGCCCTGCATATGTAGGAAGAATTGCAACAAGACATCTTGATAGTTGAGCGTATTTAGACTTGCTGGCTGCCTGACTGCTGGTAATTCCGCTTTGTATACGACGTGTTATGCCAACCCACGACTGAGTTATTTGTTCGCGGCATGCCATCAGCAACACGTTCTCGCATGTTCCACATGGTGATAGGAAACAACGGGTTGGCCCGTCGATTGCATCTCAATCGACCAACGTAATTGTCCTCCCAGTAATCACAAACATTCTGGAGATTGTCGGGTCTACTCTCGCTCAGTTCATCGAAAGAGGACCCAACATCTTCCGGGGGAACGAAACTCAGTGCAATTAGCATCTTTGAATACAGTTATAACCTAGCACATAATGCGTACATAATGCGCACGTACGCGTCCCACTCTCTTGGCCTCTCTCACGATTTTGTCGTGATGATTTTGTCAGCGTGCATTTGTCGAAAACCAGTTAGCGAGTTTGTCCGTCGCGGTTTTGTCGGCGCTCATATGTCCGTCGTGCTTTTGTTGGTGAACCCTCAAGATGAGGCCTCACTAGTGTGTTATAAAGGTGGAGCAGAACCTCCTTGGACTGCTGTCACCATCCTGCTCCACTGACAGACTGAGGAGATCGTTCCTCCCCCACACTATGTGACTCTTCAATTCTACCCGGGGAGGTAAACGTTAACATTATACAAAGTTATTGTCTGTTTTACCTGCATTGTTATCACTCTTTAATTTAATATTGTTTTATATCAGTATACTGCTGCTGGAGTATGGGAATTTCCCATTGGGATTAATAAAGTATCCTATCTATCTATCTATCTATCTATCTATCTATCTATCTATCTATCTATCTATCTATCTATCTATTCCACACATTGTGCTATATATCTTGACATTCTGTTAGCCTTCTTAATGGCTTCTGAACACTGTCGGGAAGTCGATAGCTTAGAGTCTACTGTGGACCCGGCCTGGACACAGACAGGCGGACATGTTGATTTCCATCACCACACGTGTTTATTACTTACAATATTTCCAAAGTTAATGTCACACAGACACAGTCCGTGCACAACACACACCCCAATACAGTCCTCAAAGTCCTGGCCAACACTAAATGCCTTTCTTCGGGCCGCCTCCACACTCCTCTCGTGCCTCGTCCTTCTTCCACCCGACTCCAGCCCTGAATGAAGGGAGACGGCCCCTTTTATATTCTCCTGGATGAGCTCCAGGCGATTCCCGACACTCCTTCGTTGGCCACGCCCCAGCGTGGCAGAAGTGCCGGTTGTTCTCCCGGCAGCTCACCGGGTGTCCTCTTAAATCTTCCCCCCAGCACTTCCGGGTGTGGTGGAAGTGCTGAGGTAACAGGTCCCCAAGGCATTGGGGCGCCTCCTGGCGGTGACCACGGGCCCCTACAGGGTGGGGCTTCCATGCCCTCAACCCGTAGCCCCCAAAGCAACCAGAGCGGTGGCCCCCACGTGATCCAGGGTGGGCGCAGACCCACATCCAGTCCCTCACGACGTCCCGGCCGGGTTGTTGCCCCTGGCATCCCTGACACTACTATGACTCTTAAATCCTTCTCATAAGGTGTACTCTCGATTTTCCGACCACCCATTGCGTTGATGTTCTTCTTCTTCTTCAAATGTTTACAGTCAGAATCAGAATTCACTTAATTGCCTGGGTGGTACACTAATGTGTACTAGGAATTTGCCAGGAGTTTACTGGTGAACATACAAGGACAACACAGAACACAAAAGATAAATACACGGCTCAAAAAAAAAAAAATGAAGGGAACACTTAAATCACACATCAGATCTTGGTGAACAAAATATTCAAGTGGAAAATCTTTACTGAGTAATACTGTGGTTGAGAACAAAATGATGTAACAACGGTCAATGGAAACCAAAATTGCTGACCCACTGAGGGCTGGATCCGATATCGAAAATCAAAGTCTAAAACTGAAATTGTAGGCTGATCCAGCTTGTGTGAATTTCATCACGTCAACTCGTAATGTGACTCAGTAGTGTGAACGGCCCCCACATGTCTGTATTTACTCCCGACAACATGCTCCTGATGTGACGGCGGATGGAGGCCTGTAGGATCTTCTCCCAGACCTGGGCAGGAATCAATGAGCTCCTGGACAGTCTGTGGCACTACTTGGTGGTGTTATGGGATACATAACATCCCATAGGTCCTCAATTGAATTCAGATTTAAAGAATTGGCAGGCCAGTCAATGGAATCAATGCCTACGTCAACCAGGAACTCTGACCACATGAGGCCGGGCATTGTCCTGCACCAGGAGGAACCCAGGGCCCACTGCACCACCATCTGATAATCGCTCTAAGGAGTTCATGTTGGTACCTAACAGCACTCAGGGTACCACTGCCTAGCACATGGGCCCTCCAAGGATATGCCTCCTCAGACCATCACTGACCCGCCGCCACACCAGTCATGCAGGATGACATTGCAGGCTTCATAACGTTCACCATGGCGTTGTGGTGTAGCGGGTCCACAGCTCAAGTCAAAAAGTCCACTTTTTAAATAAATAGCCACTGCACTTGGTGGGCTGGAGCCCTGCCCAAGGTTTGTTTCCAGCCTTGTGCCCTGTGTTGGCTGGGATTGGCTGCAGCAGACCCCCGTGACCCTGTCGTTAGGATATAGCGGGTTGAATAATGGATGGATGGATAGCCACCGCACTCGTGGCTTAGAGAGGGGGTGTGGTAGTGTGGCGGGAGCGGTTCCCGGGTGAATTCGTGATGCGGGCGGTCCTCGCTTAAGTGCATAGGTGAGGAGTCGTCCGCATGCGTAATTGATGCCAGGAGCTGCTAATTGCCACACCTGATCCACGTCCCCATGATAAATCATAGAAACGCGAGGCGGCTGGGGCAAAGGAGAATGAACAGAGGTTATAGGAGGAGAAGAAGAAGAAGACGGTAAGAAGCAGGGAGGAGAAAGCCGGTGTGTGAACAAGCGAAGGTGCAGCTGAGCAGTGAGTCGATTGTGGTCACTCCCGCTGAGCATTCAGTGAGGAACGGGAGTGTCCGGAAGGACGGATGGCTCACCGCATATGGTCGAGAATGCAGCGGGAGTCGGGACTTGGGACGTGAAATCCCCAGCGTGAGCGCCCTGGTCGCTGGGGAGCCCAAATCACAGTCTGGTGAAGCCTACCAGACAGAGCCAGGGATCGGAAAGGCGAACAGACCAACTGTAGAAGGAAGAAAGAAGGTCAACTGCAGGTAGGGTGGCTCCTCTGGTGCATAGCCTGGATGGGAGAAGCAGGGGAGTCTCCAGTAGAAAGGCACCGGGATCAGTTTTTAAAAGGACGGCTTCCAGCCATTGTTTTAACCTCAGTTTTAAAAGGATTTTTTCTGCTGGATTTTAACCTCCACCAGTTCACTCGTTTTTATTGGATTATTTATTTATCTATTTATTGAAACATTTTCGAAGCACTGCACTTTGGACACAGTTTGGTTTTGTTTGTTGATTTTAAATAAAAGCACTTTTTGCACCATCCCCATGCTTTGTTGTGCCTCACTGTCCAGCTCATCGGTGACATTACCGACAGTGTCGGGTTCAAGAGCTCCCAGAAGCCAGATGGGAGCATGGAGTGGAACCCGCATCGTCACAGGCGTCTCCACACTCTTTCACGTCTGTCATATGTGCTCAGTATCAGTATGTCCTCATCTGTGAAGAGAATGGGGTTCCAATGGCGGAGATGCCAGTTGCGTCTTCTCTGCCGAATACCACGGTGATGAGCTGAGAGCACAAGTCCCACCAGAGGATGCCGGGTACTCATGCCACCCTCATGGAGTCTGTCTGTGAAAGTTTGGTCTGAAACAGGCACACCAGTAACCTGCTGGAGGTCATTGGTGGGTTCTGGTGATGCTCTTCCTGCTCCACCTTGCACAAAGGAGCAGATACCAGTCCTGCTGCTGGGCTGATGCCCTTCTAAAGCCCTGCCCAGCTCTCATCGTGTAATGGCCCATGTCCTGGTATCTCCTCCATGCTCTTGAGATTGTAATAGGAATTAGTCATTTTCTATTAATAGCTATTTATCAACTGCTAATTATCAGATGCTCCTCTATTGGGTGTACTTTCAAAAATGCGATTTTATTTTTCTTCCTTTTACTTTCTAAGCCGCTTAAATCCAGAACAGGATCGCAGGGGGGTGCTGGAGCCAATCCCACCTAGCATAGGGGGCAAGGCAGGAACAAACCCAGTCAATCGCAGAGAGAACACACACCAGACAGACACACCAAAGACAACTCAGCATCACCAGTTCACCTAACCGTGCATGTCTCTGAACATTGGGAGGAAACCGGACACGGGGAGAACACGCAAACGCCACACATCGGATGCAACTCTTTACAGCGAGGCACCACTGCCCCGTGCCACCCTCAAAATATGTTTACGAAAAACTGAAAAACAGTTAGTCGCAGACCCTCCACCACTAACACACATCAGTCGATGCCATCATGTCACATCACTTGAACTGCAGTCTGCTGTGTATGAAAGCTACCGAGCCACCAAAAGGCTACTTGTTCTCCGCTTTGAACCACATTGTAAAATTCTGTTAAAAATCCTGTATTAAATGGAGTCTACCACCACATGGAACTGCATTGTATTATCACAACTACTGTTGAATATGGGCGGCATGTTGGCACACTGGTAGTGCTGCTGCCTCAGAGTAAGGAGACCAGTGTTCACATTTTGGGTTCTCTCTGTGTGAAGTCGGCATATTCTCCCCTGGTCTGTGTGGGTTTTCTCCCAAAGTCCAACGTATTGCAAGTTAGGTGGATTGGTGATATTAAATTGGCCCTGGTGTGTGTGTTTGCCTTGGCATCCTGCCCAGGGTTTGTTCCTGCCTTGTGCCCTATGCTGGCTGGGATAAGCTCCAGCAGACCCCCACAACCCTGTTCAGGACAAAGTGGATTAGAAAATGACTGACTGTCGGTTGAATGTGACTCATTGTTACACCAATTATTTAATAAATAAAAATGTAATAACTGATTCCTGGATAAAGTAAATAAAAAACGTGAGTTGGTATTTCACAAGTGCACCTGAACTTTATGCTATGCCAATATCGTCCAACTTGTTTTTATTGCTAGGTCTTAAGCTTCCATATTTTGAAATTTTGTTAAAAATAACTGAATGGCTTTTGTAAGGTTTGAGTGTTTAATCTGTATTTGTAAGAAGGTATAAAATGAAGAAAATAAAAATGCTTAAAGATCTTTTTGACTTTAGGATCTGCTTGAGTGTTTGGCTCTTTCATGTCCTAAAATGAAAAATGAATGCATTGAGTGACACCTAGTGGCAAAAGGAGCAATTACAATTATACTCTTCATCAAGTAGCTGTGCTTGAAGTTCAAGGTCAAAACACCAACATAATTCATTATTTATGGTACTTATTTTACAATACAAAAGATCTTACATTAAAAAATATATATATATATATATATTTATTTGGCAGTTCCACGTAGTCACTAACAGGAGACAGTGGTTCAGACATTTTCAGTCGGCAGCTAATACAGCAGGCTTCTGTGTTAAATGAACCTTTAGGATTTAGCCAAACCTGGGCTGCAGTGCAGGACCCTGTGGGCCACATGGAGGACCAGAGCATTAACCAAAATATACGTTCTTTGTTTTTCAAAGATCCATTCCTGCCTCTGGGCAGCACGGTGGCGCAGTGGTAGCGCTGCTGCCTCGCAGTAAGTAGACCAGGGTTTGCTTCCTGGGTCTTCCCTGCATGGAGTTTGCATGTTTTCCCTGTGTCTGTGTGGGTTTCCTCCCACAGTCCAAAGACACGCAGGTTATTGGCGATCCTAAATTGTCCCTAGTGTGTGCCCTGTGGTGGGCTGGAGCCCTGCCCAGGGTTTGTTCCTGCCTTGCGCCCTGTGTTGGCTGGGATTGGTTCCAGCAGACCCCTGTGACCCTGTCTTAGGGTATAGCGGGTTGGATAATGACTGACTGACTGACATTCCTGCCTCTAGACTGGCAGATTGCGTCCTCTTTAGCCCCTTTACTGTATCCCTGATGTAACTCGCCCACCAGCAGTAGCAGGGATGCACTTCTGGAGTTTACTGGATGGCAGCCCTTGACCGAAGGCAGTTGTTGGAACACAATTTGTGGGACTAGGCTGAGCTGAATATGGGCTGACGCAGTGTAAGGCCCGTCAAGAAGAAGTGTTTATCGTACGAGAGCAGCAGCAGTCCTTCAGAAATGCACAATGGCGCCATTTTCAATTCTAGTTCTAGACATACTGAAGCATACCGAGGTGATGATTTTGCTCCGACACTAAACGAAGACATCACTTTCTGAATGTGCCCGGTGTGATAAGAGTGTTGGACAACTCTCATTAAACCAAGATGATCCCATACAGAATTTCAATCTGTTCATAAGTGGCGCCCTGTAATTTTGAGTGAGCCCGAGAGACGAGCACAGGAACTGATTCAGCAGCACACCCTGAAACCCACTGACCAAGTGCACATCCATGTGGTCTGATGTCAGTATTGCCAAGGGTTCCGGCTGTAGACCACCACAGCCTCTGCTCTGTTGAAAAGCCAATATCAAACGAAACCAACTGCTGTTTTTGTATATCAAGGCATCATTCAAAAGTCTAAAGTTGAAATGTGCCAGCTGACAAAACCTTTACTTGAAACACTTTATGGACGGCAGATCGCAACTTGAAAAACGTTTCTACTTATTTATTAGGGGTTTGTACAACTTAGCTGTCTCCTTGCGGTAGCACCGCACTGATGGAAAAAATCACATTCGCATTCAGTTATCAATTGAGAGTGATGTTGTTGTTGAATCATTAAAGCCTTAGAAAAGTCATTTGGCAATAAAGCGGTAAGACCTTTATAACCAGCAGCCATACCACATGCACCTCAGAAGAGGTCACCCACCTGAAGCTAAGCATGTCAGTACTTGGATGGGAGACCACCTGAGAAAAGTTTGGGTTGCTGCTAGAAGAGGTGTTAGTGAGGCCAGCAGGGGGCGCTTACCCTGTGGTCTGAATGTAGATCCCAATGCCCCAGTGCAGTGACGGGGACACCGTGATGTAAAAATGGTGCCAGTCTTTTAATGTGATATAAAACCAAGGTCCTGACTCTCTGTGGTCATAACAGATCCCTTGGCTTCCTTTGTAAAGAGTAGGGGGTATCCCAATGTTCAGGCTAAATTGCCCACCACGGTCAAGTCATTCTGGCCCAATAATCACCCGCTGTCTCTAATTGGCTATCTCAATCACTACTTCACCATCTAATAGCAAATGTGAGCACACGGGGCTCAAAAATGGCTACCGTCGCATCATCCAGATGGGTGCCACCCAGTAGTGGTGGTTGAAGTGGCACGCTACTCACTATGTAAAGCACTGTATAAAATTAAAGAATTATAATTACCATATAGAATTATTAACTTGGCAGGGTGTCTACAGGTGAAGTTTATTAGTAGCTTGAACCAAGTGTGCAAACTGGCGAACAACTAAACCCGCTGATTTGTTTTTATATTTTTGGTTTTACCTTAACAGCTGAAAACACCTGATATTTCATTCCAGAATGTCATATTATCTTCTATTCCACTTAATCCAAGCCAGGGTCACAGGCTGGAGCCTATCCTGGCTAGCATAGGGCACAAGGCCGGAACCAACCCTGGACAGGGTGCCAGTCCATCTCATGGGCAAACACACACACACATTCACACACACACACCAGGACCAATTTATCGTCACCAATTCAACCAAACCTGCATGTCTTTGGATGGTGGGAGTGACATTAGATAACCACTTGAGTAACCTCTGCGTCATTGTCAAATTTCGAATCGGAACCTGGAAACACTTTTTCAGACAGTGGATTGTGGGAGTATGGTGGAATCTACTGAGTTGGGCGGTTGACTCAAATACCCTCATGACATTAAACATTTAGCTTGTGCTGGACGGCCGGGACGCCTCCACGCTGGGAGGACCGGGAGAGCAAGCATGGCCAGAGCATTACCTCCCATGGAGTGCTAGATGGCAGCCCCAATGGGTTGCAGTGGTGCCTAGGACTCCCACAGGGCTCCATGGGAGTTGGAGTTTGGTGCAGCCCTATTGGGATCCGTGGAATGTCACCAGAGGGTACTGCAGCAGCTGCTGAGCCCTCATGGGCAGTTCGTCCGCCACACTCAGAAGTCGGCCATCAAGTACCTGGAGCACTTTTGGGGGTATTATAAAAGGGGCCAGCACCCCCTGCTCGGGGAGCCAGAGTCGGGAGGTGGAGAACAAAGCTTCCATGGAGGAGTGGAGGCGGTGAAGAGAGAAACAAAGAGAGAAGTAGAAGAGACTGAGCATTATTTGCTCCTGGATTGTGCGCTGCGTGCTGGAAAAAGGCAAGAAAAGAAAAGTGCATACTTTTGGACTTCTGTGGTCTGCCTGTCTGTGTTCGGCGCGCAGGACGGCCCATGTTTATTCCATAAGCTATAACGTTTTATTGGCTGACAATGGAGATTATGATATGCAAGCTTTTGAGGCAACTCGGGCCCCTACTTCAGTTTGCCTCGAAAGCTTTCAATCTTTTTAGTGCGTCAATAAAAGGGGTCATTTTTCTTGACTTCTCATTGCATCCACAATGGCTAACATGGTACAACACCCTACCACTACAGACAAAACTTACTTAAGACTCAAGAGCCACGACTCCAGAATGGACAGACAGCACAGATACCTTTATGGTTCATCTCCTACCTTGATTCCCGGTGATATTCAGTTGTGAGTGGGTTTGCAGTACCATTAATAAGCCCTCAGGGTTTGATGGTAATGCATATCTGAAAGACATTTTAGGGTTGTTGATGCCACACAGGTTGGATGGACATCCCGGTCAGGAAAGGGAATAGACCTGGAACGAAGAATCGGAAGAGTCGGACAGACAGCCCATTAAAAAGAGAAAATGTGGATGGAGGTTTTTTATTCCCCCAACACGCTAGATGGCAGCAGCCCCGGAGTTCGGTGCACCATAAGGAACCAGCAGGGCATGTCAGGATATGTAGTCCAGCAGAGCAGCTCTGCCGTGGCCTCTGGGTACCATGAGAAGGCACTGTAGGGAGACAAGCTCTCTATTATGGACTTCTGTAAGACCCGGAAGTACTTCCATCGGCCAATCACCCTGGGTCTGTAACAAAAGGGACTGCACTCCCTTATTCAGGTGATTCGGAGCTGGGTGGTAGGGAGGCAACACTTGATTGGAGGAGGGCAGTGCAGTGGTGAGAGAATTATTGGGAACAGAAGGAAAACTTGTGGGTTGTGCTTTTTGTACCATAACGAAGGTATTTGTGGTTAATAAACAACCTTTATTTGAACTCAGGACTGTGATTCTGTATTCGTGTCGGGGTTTGGGCTTTCTGACGCCCAGGGTCCATCACAGGGTGCACATAAAAATGAAGGCGGCATCATTAGCATTCATTTGGGCATATCACTATAAGCCCTTGGATATCTAGCGTGATAAATCTTTCGACTGGTGAACGTGCCTTCTTGTTTCTCACTAATCATTCTAATTCTCATATTGATTCTTTATCCTCTCCTCATCTGTCATCCTTTAGTTGTTGGCTTCTGCAAGAAAGTATTCAATACCGGTGGGAGGTAAATCTGAAGAGTTTTGGGGGGAAATAAAATACCCCCATTTATGTTTTTGGTCCATTCTGCAGGCTGTACCAGAACAAGCTTGACAGTTTCTCTCTTTGTTATATTGCCGTACAAAACAATAAGGAGTTAGAGTGGAAAAGAGCTTATTGGGACCAGAACTAAAGGAAGCTTTTGACTTATGCTAAGGCTTGAATTCAAAATTTACTTTGCACATTGAAACATGGAAATAGAATTATTATAGCAAGGAACAAAGGCCGGAGCCAATTGGCAGATAATGTTAAAGAAAGTCAAAGAGAAAAGTCTCCTGCCTCTAATGTCTGCACTGTCTACCCTATCTTGGCTGCCCACCTGAACTCCCTTACTTATTATTTTATATAGCGCCCACCAATTCCCAGAACAAGCATCCTGGGTTCAAACATGGGTACTCTTAAGTTCTCTCTCACATTTCCAGTGACGTGCAGGTTAAGTTATTTGATGATTTTGAACTGGCACAAGAGTGTGGGTCTATAATCCTACGCCGCTGGGCCCTGGAGCAAGGCCCTTAACTTGAAACTTGCTGTTCAAAGGCTGACCCTGCACTCTGACCCCCAAAGCTCATGCAAAAAAACAGTTTCCCCTTGGGATTTAATACAGTGTACCAAAAAATAAATGGGCATGCAATGGACTGATGCCCTGAAGACAAGTATTTTAATGAGGAAGGACTAGGAGGGAGGTGTAAGTCGTGGTTCGTGACAAGTTCATTCACGGGAGGTCAGACCAATCTTTCATCAGAGCTCAATCTTCTTCTTTCAGCTGCTCCCATTATGGGTTGCCACCATGGATCATTTTGTTCCATATCTTCCTGTCCTTGTCATCTTGCTCTGTCACACCCATCACCTGCATGTCCTCTCTCATCATATCCATAAACCTTTTCTTAGGCCTTCCTCTTCTCCTCTTACCTGACAGCTCTATCCTTGGCATCCTTCTCCCAATATACCCCTCATCTCTCCTCTGCACATGTCCAAACCAACACAATCTCGCCTCTCTGTCTTTGTCTCCCAACCATCCAACTTGAGCTGACCCTCTAATGTCCTCATTTCTAATCCTGTCCATCCTCGTCACACCCAATGTAAATCTTCACATCTTTAACTCTGCCACCTCCAGCTCTGTCTCCTGTTTTTTGGTCCGTGCCACCGTCTCCAACCCATATAACATAGCTGGTCTCACTACTGTCCTGTAGACCTTCCCTTTCACTCTTCCTGATACAAACCCCAAAAATCAAAGTCAGTGAGAACAATGCATAAAGAAACAATCCTTCCAAAAAATAAAATAAAATTCAACAAAATGTCTCTCTCTGTATGGAAAGAATTAAGCAAGACTTGCATAGATGGTCAACCCTTCATCTCACTCTAGCTGGAAGAATTAACATTGTTAAGATGAATGTCCTTCCTAAGCTTCTCTTTTTATTTCAAAACATCCCAATATACACCAATAAATCATTTTTTAAGCAATTAGATTCAACCATAACCTCATTTATTTGGAACTTAACACATCCACGTATCCAAAGAGTGACCTTACGAAGCCCTAAAGCGGAAGGTGGCATGACTCTACTTAACTTTCAGTTTTATTACTGGGCAGCAAATATGCAAGCTATAAAAACCTGGACATTGACACAAAAAGATGAACATACACAGGCTTGGTCCACAATAGAAATAAAATTCTGCAGTACGTCTTTATATTCTTTGCTTTGTGCCCCAATAAATGCAAGTTATCGCCAATATACTAACAACCCAATTGTGCTTCACTCACTCAGAATATGAACCAATGTAGGAAGCATTTTAAGATAAAGAAGCTTTTATCTGTTGCACCTCTGCACGAGAACCACCTTTTCCACCCTCTCAAACATATGCAGTTTTCAATGTCTGGAAAATATTTGGGATTAAATCACTTAGAGATCTGTACACAGACAACATCTTTGCATCCTACAAACAATTACATTCCAAATTTAACTTTCCAGCAATACATTTCTTTCACTACCTTCAAATCAGAAACTTTGTTAAACAGAACCTGCTAAATTTTCCTCACCTCCCACCTACCTCTATGCCAGTAAAAATATTGAACAGTCTTGAGGACTCAAACACCATTTCGTCAATATATAAAACCATTCTAGAGTCCCTCCCTTTCAAATCCAAGAGGACAGTGGGAAAAGGATCTCTCACTCAACTTCTCAGAAAAGGAGTGGAAGGTAGCAATGCGGGGAATTCACTCGAGCTCCATATGTGCAAAGCATACAATTATTCAACTCAAAATTATGTGTCGAGCACATCTTTCTCGTTTAAAATTGTCCTAAATGTTTCCAGGTCAAGATCTAACCTGCAAACGTTGCAATCGAGCTCCAGCCTCACTGAGTCGCATGTTTTGGGCCTGAACCAAATTAACATCATTCTGGACCAAAATCTTTAAATGCCTTTCAGACAGCCTTGAATGTCACAATCCCTCCTAATCCACTAACAGCTGTGCTTGGTGGGCTCACAGATGGGCTTAACATGGAGAAGGACAAACAAACTGTAGACTATTGCCACGTAGACTTATCTTGCTCAACTGGAAGAATCCTAACTCTCCTCTTTTAAGTCAATGGGCAACTGATGTTATATAGATTATTTGAAACTGGAAAAAATCGAAGGAAAAAAATCGAGAGGATCTGTGCAGAACGTTTTCAAAACCTGGCAGGATCTAATCGATAACATTTTAGAACAAGCTTTTAAAGCACTGACGAAGCAGATTTTTCTTCTCCATTTATCTTTATTCACTTATTAATTAATCTATTTACTTATTTTTACTAGCTTTAAGTTTTACTGGCTTAGCTTTCTTTCACAGGGGTGGGGTTTGATTTGTTTTGATCTCATTTTTTTAAAAATGTATTTATTTGTATGGAATGTTGTGTGATTTCAATAAAAATCAATAAAAAAAAAAAAATTATATAATACTTACCCCATGTAGTTTGTAGTGAGGGCCGAGAAAATTTTTCATCCTCGAGTTATCATGCAGAACGGAGATAACAAACAACAACAACAACAACATTTATTTATATAGCACATTTTCATACAAAAAAATGTAGCTCAAAGTGCTTTACATAATGAAGAATAGAAAAATAAGAGACACAGTAAGAAAATAAAATAAGTCAACATTAATTAACATAGAATAAGAGTAAGGTCCAATGGCCAGGGGGGACAGAAAAAACAAAAAAAAAACTCCAGACGGCCGGAGAAAAAAATAAAATCTGCAGGGATTCCAGGCCATGAGACCGCCCAGTCCCCTCTGGGCAATCTACCTAACATAAATGAAACAGTCCTCTTTGGATTTAGGGTTTTCACGGAAGGATTTGATGCTGATGATGATGATGATCACGTGGACTTCTGGCTTTTAGTCCATCAATGCTGGGGCATCATGGTGCTGTAAGTAGGTTGGTGGTGGCGCAGGCCGCCACCACAGAGAAACCGGAAAAAGAAACAGAAGAGAGAGTTGGGGTCAGTACGGATTTTAGAGCCACCATGAATAGTTATTATGATGAATTGAACATACAGAGTATCAGGATTAAGTTAAAGTGAAGTTATAAGAAGGCCATGTTAAAGTAATGTGTTTTCAGCAGTGTTTTAAAGTGCTCCACTGTATCAGCCCGGCGAATTCCTATTGGCAGGCTATTCCAGATTTTAGGTGCATAACAGCAGAAGGTCGCCTCACCACTTCTTTTAAGTTTAGCTTTTGGAATTCTAAGGAGACACTCATTTGAAGATCTAAGGTTACGATTTGGAATATAGGGTGTCAGACATTCCGATATATAAGATGGAGCGAGATTATTTAAGGCTTTGTAAACTATAAGCAGAATTTTAAAGTCAATTCTGAAAGACACAGGTAACCAGTGTAGCGACATCAAAACAGGAGAAATGTGTTCGGATTTTCTTTTCCTAGTTAGGATTCTAGCAGCTGCATTCTGCACCCGTTGCAAATGATTTATGTCTTTTTTGGGTAGTCCTCAGAGCAGTGCGTTACAGTAATCTAATCGACTAAAAACAAAAGCGTGAATTAATTTCTCAGCATCTTTTTAAATGATATAAGAGGTCTAACTTTACTTATGTTTCTTAGGTGAAAAAATGCTGTCCTAGTGGTCTGATGAATATGTGATTTAAACAGAACAAAGTGTCTGATAGAATGACAAGCCAATGGGGGCCAACGCTGGACAACAGAAAATAACACCAAAAAAAATCTCACGTTATTCGTGTTGCATAATTTACATAGCAAGTCATCCACTTGTATGCTCACAACATCCCAAACACATAGATTTTGTTCTAAAATATTGTTAAAATAAACCATTTCTGCAAAACACTCATGAATGAAATTGGAACTGCGCTCAGATGTGAATGAGCGTTTGAATTTGAGACCATGGTACAATGGAAAATGGAACCACGCTCAGATTCCATTATTTATGAACTGTCACATTTCAGAGTATTCTTATTTATTTGCATAGTTATTTATTGAATGATAAATCTTTTTCAGTGTTAAGAGTGAATGTTCATCAGAGTTTTCTCAGTTCAAAACTTGCTTCAATGAAATTAAAATCTGGATGGATTATAACTCATTAAAATTAAACTACAACAAACTTATCTCACGCTAATTGGCACTCAAACTCAGGTTAGGAAAATGAAGTTCTTTTCAATCATTCTTGGTGATGTTATTACCAAACCTTGTTCTTCTGCAAGGAATCTTGGTGCCATTTTTGATTTTTCCCTTCCTTATTCTACCCACAGACAGACAGTGATAAAAAGTTGGAGGACCACCCTGGTGACTGTGTATAACTGGAATGCAGCAACACAAAAAAAAAACACATAATAATTGTAAAAACGGTGATACGAGTTCCAAAAAGAACTGCTTGAGGATGGATGGTCTTAAGGAAAAGGCAGGGTCAGGACACCAGAAGTGATGTCAGAGGTTTTACTGTCAATTGTCCAGTCTGCTGAGGGAGGAAGAGGAAAAGCATTAAGACACAGTGCCAGCCCCTGGAACGGTGGGGAATTACAACCATCAGGGTCCTTAAGCTGTTTCTGATGAGTGTCAGGGACGGCTAAACCCTTATCTAGACCTGTAGGGTCATGAATACGAGAGATAGCATCAGCTTTGGTATGGAGACCACCTCAATGATAGAGGACCTTGGACCAATGAGGCAGAAGGGCCTGGTGACATGTGGATTTGACTCCTTATGATATGCCATCCACTGTAGGGAGTGCATGGTCTGTCAGGAGATAGTACCTCAACTGTTTAATAGCCCATTTTATCACTAAGCCTTCTTTTTCCACCACCACATACCTGGTCACCCAATCCAGTAGTTTCCGGTTCAGGAACATAATGGGGTGTTCAACATCATTAAGGTGTTCAACATCATTAACGCTTTGGTTCAGCACAGCACCAAGACCTGTGTCTGAACCGTTAGTCTGTAAGATAAAAGATAAAGAGAACTTAGGAATTATTAGCACAGGTGATGACATTAGGGCTTGTTTTAAGTCACAGAATGGAGCTTCTGTTTTAGTTTCCCATATCACCGTGTTAGGAACCCGCTCCTTTGTAAGATCTGTTAAGGGTTCTGCCCTCTCATAAAAACAAGGCACAAACAGACAGTAGTATCCTGCTAAACCTAAGAAGGCCTGAACCTGCTGCTTTGGATGGTCTTTGGATGGAGCCGTTTCAAGATGGCAGATCTTCAGCAACATATCCTGTGTTTGCTCATTCCTTTCTTTTTCTGAGGCTGAGAAACATGTCCCTGCTTTTACTACATCCTGCGCCAACTACTCAAAGTCTCTTTTCACAGATGCCCCTTCTAATCTTTTATCACCTGCTTTTATTACATCCCGTACCAGCTAAGTCCCAACTGGCTGGTGCCCCTTCTAATCTTCTATCACAGCTAAACAAATGGGCTTAATAGACTGAATGGTCTCCTCTCATTTGTCAAACTTCATACGTTCTTAGGTTTATAAGTTGGGACCAAAACATTCTGTATGTTTTACTGGGTCAGCAGTCAAGGCATACAAAATTCTCAGGTTTTTTTTTATGTATGTTGGACAGCAGAGCCAAGAATTTACATTGAGCTCAGAAGGAATGGCCAGCTAGAAGAAAGCTACATCATGATGCCAAAAACACCATTGGACCTAGCTTGGTATATCCATACAAAGTGCAGCTGCCAAGTAGTTTGTCAAAGCCCTATCAAAAGATGGAGCCTGTTTTATGGATTTGTGCCGAAAGATTCCAGGCTTGTCTTACGCTAAATGGAAAGAGGGCATTTTTTCTGGACCTGATATAGAAAATGGATTTCTGATGCAGAATTTCATGGTGCAATGAAAGACTTGGAACGAGAGGCTTGGGTAAATCCATAGAAGTATTTTTTTTAGTTTTTTGGAAACAATAAAGATGTAAATTATAAATAAATAGTGGGGAAAAATATTAGTTAGCAGCCATACCACATGCACTTCAGGAGAGGCCATCTATCTGAAGTTAAGCCTGTTCAGGCCCGGCCAGTACTTGGATGGAAGACCAACCAGGAAAAGGCTTGGGTTGCTGCTTACCCTGTGGTCTGAATATGGATCCCAATGCCATTGTGCAGTGACGGGGACACTGTGCTCTAAAAGTGGTGTTGTCCTCTGGAGGAGACGTAAAATCAAGGTCCTTACTTTGTGGTCATAAAAGATCCCTGGGCATCCTTCATAAAGAGTAGGGGGTATCCAAATGTCCAGGCTAAACCCATGGTCTCATCATTCTGGCCCCCTAATAATCCCACCTGTGACTGGCTAACTATCTCTCACCCCTTCATCTCCTAACAGCTGATGTGTGGTGAGCACAAAAAAAAAATGGCCGCCACCCCATCATCCAGGTGGATGCTGCACATTAGTGGTGGTTGAAGTGGATCCCCACTCACTATGTAAAGTGCTTTGAGTAGCAAAGAAAGCACTATATAAATGTAATGAATTATTATTATTATTATTACTAAGCAGCTGGATTAAAACATGAGTCAAGGTTCACATTTTTGGATTCACAGTTGGGAATTTTCCCAGAGAATCTTGGAGTGGTGATTGAAAAGCAGGGTAAAAGATTCAATCAGGATATCAAGAAAATAGAAGAAAGGTAGCAGGGACACTGAGATGTGAATTTGGTGTCGGACTACTGCTGGATGATTCATAGGGACACACCAAAAAAAATAAGTGTACAAACGAGGGGCTACCAAAAAAAAAAACACTAAAAAGTGGCAAAAGCTAGAGAAGTTATATGTGGGTCAATACATATGTATTAATCTTTTATTCATATATACAGTATGTTTAAAAATATTAGCCTGAATCAATATTTTTTTAGTAAAAAGTACTAACTACTAGTAGTTAAAGTACAGTACTTTAGAATTATATTGTATACATAAATATGTGGTCACTTGTTACATTTTTATTAAATTTGTTTTCAATTTTGTACTAAAATGTGACATGAGGTAAATTTTTGATCTGTTACTTGTATTCAAGAATGCAAATAAAACTATTATTTATAATTAAAACAATTATTAATTTAATTTTGCAGACCTGTGAACGAGATCAGCTGATTCAATACATCCTTTTAAAAAACAACTGAAACTAACATATGGAAAGAAACTGGCATCCCAGCTAAGAGAGGTGAAAAATCCTTACCCGGACAGGAAGTCCCAGTCAGATGGACAGGCATCCCAACACGTTATACCTCTGGTACCTTTCCTAGCTGGGATAGAAGGTAAAGACAGTAAAGGACTGTCTCCAGGAGCCATTTTATCCCCCAGGATGGTAGATGGCAGCAGCCCTGGAAATCGGTGCCCATTCAGACAACAGTAGAGAATGGCAAGAATTATAGTCCAGTAATGCAGCCCTGCTGGGGTCTCCAGTGGTGCCACAAGAGGGCGCTCCATATATAAGATATACTCCCTACTATTTGGGACTTTCATATGATCTGGAAGTGCTTCCATCAGTTGAAGCTCTTTCATTGGAAGAACTAGAGGGTCCTCAATAAAATGGACCACAATGCCTTGTCCAGGCGAGTCAGAGCTGGTAGGCAACATTCGACTGGAGTAGAGCAGTGCAGTGCAGTGCAGTGCAGTGCAGTGTGGTATGGAGAGGACAGAAAACGAGAGGAGAAAACAACTTGTTTAGTGCTTCTGTGAACAAGTTATTTTTGTAATAAAACACCCTTTCTTTGAACCTGGGACTGTATGTGTGTTCGTGTTTGGGGCTCACTGGTGCCCCCTAACCTTCACAAAACTTAAAACTCATTTGTTCAGGAAGGCTCTTAATTTACCCTGACATTCTGACCTTTCTTTCTAAGTTTACCCTCTCTGTCCAGGTGCTCAAGTCGATATGCACTTGTATCACAAGTTATGTTATTTGTTTAGGGTCTACTTAAAAAAATTTTTTTGTATTTTTATTCAGGTTTTTATATTATGAACATCTTAAAATCACTTCTTTATTTTTTTTTGTACAGCGCCTCCTTACTCACCAATATGAGAAAACCCCAACATATTATATACCATATGACTTGCCTCAGTGTCTAGTTGTCAAACTTTTTTCAGTTCACCCCTATTTTTGGCTCTCTACTCCATACAAATCCTCATTTTTAAGCCATTTTGGACTATATTTTGCGCAAGAAATTACACCCTTATGATGAAGTGTAACTCAATAGATGTCGAATACAAAAATGATCAAAAAGTCTTGAAGATGTTCATGCCACATCAAAAAACTCCCAGGGTTCACCCCCATTGGGGTACAAGGGGTCAAAGTTACACATTTTCACAAAATTGAGATTAGTAATATGGGCACGGTGGCGCAGTGGGTAGCGCTGCTGCCTCGCAGTTAGGAGACCCGGGTTCGCTTCCCAGGTCCTCCCTGCGTGGAGTTTGCATGTTCTCCCCGTGTCTGCGTGGGTTTCCTCCCACAGTCCAAAGACATGCCATTTAGGTGCATTGGCGATCCTAAATTGTCTCTAGTGTGTGGGTGTGTGTGCAGCCTGCGGTGGGCTGGCGCCGTGCCCGGGGTTTGTTTCCTGCCTTGTGCCCTGTGTTGGCTGGGATTGACTCCAGCAAACCCCTGTGACCCTGTAGTTAGGATATAGCAGGTTGGATAATGGATGGATGGAATATGGGCATGTGGAGTGCTATTTGGGGGTTGCCAGTCATGAAAATGGTAATATATATAAAATGTTATTCACTTACCGGTGGTTCTAGCCCTGTAAGGGCCACTCCCAGAAGGTTCAAAATGACAAATTTCAAACATAGTCATGTGGGGTATCGTTTTAAGCTATTTCCAGGTTAGTGATTATCACTATGATGTGATTTTTCATTCTTTACTAAGGGCCTAGCTGTCTATGGACCTCCATCAGAGGGCGAAAAATTACAAATTTCTGTTAGAATCGAGAATATTTAGACTTTAAACATTTAAATTGAAGCGCAAATTTTAATATTTCAAATATCTGAAACAACTATTCTTGTTTATTATGTACTTGTACCTCACAAAGTAAATCATTACATTCCATATGAACACTCCAAACTAGGCCAGCTTAAACTAATTCAGACTTTTTTTGACTCTTATTCTAGGCCTAGGTTTTCCACTTCATGTGCAGTGTTTATCTTTATTTAGTGTTTTATGCGGATCTAGTATCCTGTGGTGTATATGCCCTGTTGTTAATTTTGAATTTCTCTGAAGCACTTTGAGCACGGGAAAGGTGCTATATAAATAAAACTAGCTGTGTGTGGTCTTCGGGGCAAAAAACAACCCAAAGACTCCCTAGCAGTTTTAATTGATGAACTCTTAAGAATTACCCAGGGCAGAGGATGTGGACCCACCTGTGCTTGCTGCCCCACTGGCTTTTGTAAGAGAAGACACTGGTGAGAACGTATCTTAACCGTATCGCTGGCATAAGAGTCCTATTAATCTTTGCCTCGAGAAAATTCCTCCAGATAGACAATGTTTTACGAGAAAACTTCAAGCCTTGCCCTCTGTTGCTGAGGTGTTTCACTTGCACGTTGTTGAGCCGAAGCGTTTGCTTTGTTTAAATGCTGTGTCTCTTCGTCTGTGTCATTAGCATGACGTGACTGTTGCGCGGCAGTATTTTCTGCTCACACGTCTATCGTAGTGAGAAGTGAGGTGCATGCAAGCACTGAAAAAAAATAAAAGTGCGGACATGTGCCATCTAGTGGCTGTGGTTAAGTGTGAGCAGGGCGGACTGCACCATACACACACACACAGGTCTTTCGTTTATATACTGTATGTCTAATCTATTTATCATTATTTTGCCAAAAATATTCCTCCATATACTCCAAAAACAATTTGAATGAACGTACATCAATTATGCCTCACACTTCCATTCAATCAAAAAGTGTGGATTTAACATATACAAACGCCAACATAAAGTACAATTGTTAAGAAAACTAAATTCAAACATATTCACTCATTGCTTTTTTGGCTTTTATTGATCAAAACTTAATTTTTGTTGGCCTAAGCATATCTATTTTATTTTAACCTGCACATAGATGATTTTAGTAATTTCAAAAAATAAAAGGGTTATTTCCAATTCATTTAGATTATTTAAAACTTTCTATAGATATTTGGTGTAATTAATATTTACATAATCCTTTATATTGTTTTAATGCAAATAGTTAAAAGTATAGAAGACTTTTACCTTTTAATTTGATTGATTGCACTTTTTGGGTCATTTTAACAATAGTAATTCTGTTGTATAGGAGGCAATGAAAAAGGTTCTTTCGTGAGAGAGGGTGGGCAACAAATTTAGCCCGAGATTTAAGAAAAAGTGATCATAAATCAGCTTCCACGGCCATGCAAAAACCTACGTGGAAAAAAATCCGTTTAATAAAAGTCTTTTGACTGTCTTTTCAATTCTGCAAAGGTGCTGAGACAGCTTGAACCACAATGCAACAAAAGCGGAGGATCTTTATGCAAATATAAGATGGCCACATCTATAAAAGTTGTTTATTTTAGGTAAATCAACTGTGAAAATGGGCATACCGTGTTTTGAGTAATAAAAAAGTGTTAATTTTGAGTACGATTAACTTTAAATAGGTGAGTAAAGAAAATAATCTATGAGGCCAATTACGAATCTGTTAAAAGAGCATTTATGTTTTTGTTTCAACATAATGTGATTGTTTTCAGCTTAATAAATGCCACGTAAAATCAACAAATATGATTATTTTAAATGTCACTAACCTAATAATTTTATAAGTGTACACTTGCCACTATTTGTACGTTTCAATGCGTAGTTCATACTTTACAGCTGTAGATCACGCACACCGATGTGACGTAACGTCTACGTCACGATCCCGTTCCATTTACACAGTAGGTTTGGTTATATACGACTATTTTCACTGATGGATGGCAACTTGTATCCAAGATGTACAGTATATCCATCTGTTGTTGTGGTGGTGTAGCATTCACTGGTCGAAGAAGCGTCAAAGAGTTACTCTACTTTGTGTTAGCGAATGAATGAAACTGGATAGTTTCACATTATGGAGAAAATACGTAAATAAATCAAACTCTTATTTTTTTCAAAAATGTCCCAAGTGGGTGGAAATTTACAAAGCGCTATTCAGACGAAAAATGCACGCTCGATTCAAAGTGATGAATGAGAAGTTGCTGACAGCAGACCGCCATGGAACTCTCTGCTATACAACTCAAATGATAATAAATCAAGCTCTCCATTATAGCCTTCCGCTCAGCCTTTTACCTTGGAGAGCTTGGGCTCCTCAGCCTACGGAAGCGCCAAAGTTTATGAAGATGTCCAGACACAAATTTCCACTTTATCCTAAAAAGCAAAGCGCTGTTCTCTTATCTAAGGAAGGGCAGCTCAACGCCTGCGTTGTCACCTCGGCCGTGGTGACGAAGTGAAGAGGCGCCCCGCAAGAGGTGAAATTTCGCTCCCGCCCTCCTCCTGCAGCGAGCGCTGCCGCCCGGAAGCCCGTGCACGGCTGTCGTCTCTCGAAGTCTTGTGTTTCCTGTTGACGGGCGGGAAGAGCGAACGTGAAGCTGAAGCAGCAACAGCAGCGCCCGTGTCGTTCTGTTTGTATCCGCGCGCGCGGGGCTGTCTCTTTAAACCCAACGTCGCGCTTGATCCCCGTCGCTTTGCCACGCACCGCCCAGGGACTCGCCGTGCGCGACGCGAATGGAGGACCCTGCGGACACAGGAGGCGGTGGTGGTGGTGGTGGAGGTGTGAGAGCCACTTCTACGGCCCTTTCCAAGCAGGTAACGGAGATCCGCTGCCCGGTGGGGGCCCGTCCCTTACGGTTAGTGGAGTGGAAAGTGAAGCCCGGCTCGCAGGTGAACATCGACTCGGTGTTGGCCCTGTGTGTACCTATTCCTGCAGAACGAGAAGCCGGAGACGATAGCAGCGGCGAGAGACTGAACCGGTCAGCAGAAAGGAAGGTGAAGTCGGACCGCGCCGGTATCGTCCGGGATTTGTGCTGTCAGCTCGGACAAGTCATCTCTCCAGGGTAAGAAAAATTATGTTTGGGTGCACATGGTGAAGTAGTTGACAGGTGTGCATTGGAAAAGTGCTATATGCACAAAATGTACTATTAGGTTTGGAAAAGTAAGAAGTACCACCACTCTCGAGACCACCATGTAGCCATGGAAACAAACGGCCCGTCTACTGGTGAGTGGTGACAGCGGGTTTGGACCGAATGGTTCTCCGAAAATGCCCGCTTCTGCTTAGTATGGGGAAAGGGGACTCGTTTTTAGTTGAAGTGAATGCTTAAAGTGCAAGACCACCGTGCCGATTTTCAAACACATGCGGAGAGAGAAAGCTGCGCATTTTGTTTCTAAACTAAAAAGTATAAAGGAGCATGCAGCAGCCGAGCAACTCATGATGGATGGGGAGGCAAGGAGGCAGGACTCGGTTACGTGCAGTTCTGTCCCGCGACGCGTTCCATTCCCCAGCGTGGGCAACTCTGGTTTATCGTGCCACAGTCTGTCTTACGTCGAGCATGTCGCCCTTTTTTAACTCTGATGCCTCAATTATTGATATATTTAAAAACAGTGTAGCAGTTGCAGATTAAGGCCTAGAAGCGAGAGCTCTGCCTCGGCATCAGTGGGTGGGTGTGTGCTGCATGTTGGAGTGCTGGATCTCACTCGAGGCCGCTGTGTACATGTCCATTCGCCTAAAAAGTTGCATATTGTTGTTATCTCGACACTTCAGCATGTCATTGTTGACGCCACGCGGGATAGGGGGCCTCTCGGACACTTTTTTTTGGGGGGGGTTGGAGGCGGCAGCTGGGCAGCCCACGTGATTAGTCGCGTAGCGTATCGCCAGGCGCCAGTTGCCTTGGTGCGCCGAGACTCCGGCCTGTGGGCCAGTCTCGATCCGATCTCGGCTCGCTGACTTCGGTTCGTTACGAATGCTTGCTTGTCTGATTTGAAGTTTATGCCCTGCCGTTGTTTAAAGGCTGCTAGATGTAGTGTCGATGGGATGGACGAAGTGTGAATGAACGCGAAGAGACAGATGGGTTATTGTAGTGAATGCGTCATATTTATAAACATTCTCAACGCTTCGGTGACAGCGTGGGTCTTCCGCCCACATTTCAAACACGAGCATGTTGGGTATATTGTTGATTCGAAATAGGCTCTGTGGATTATATATTTATTGAGTCCGTTTAAGAATATTCAGGTTAAGTAGATTGGCTACGCAAATTTGGCTCCCATAAGTGTGTGTGATTGCTGCCTTCCTTGCGCCCTTTTCTTGCTAGGTAGGCAGCAGCACCTCCGCGACCCTCTCTGGCTTAGCGGGTGTGGAAGATGAACGGATGGATGGCATTCAGTATCAACTAATTGCAAACGTTCTTGATTTGGACCTTTGCGTAAGCTTTAGTTGATAAAATGTAATTTTTAAACGTATTTTTTTTTTGAGGTCAGGACGGTGGCACGGTGGGTTGCTTTGTTGTCTCTCCCACGTCCTCAAGAGGTGTGTTTATTAGTGTTAAGAAACGTTACTTTTTAGAAGTAATTTCATTACAATACTTACAAAAATTAAATAACTAAGTATATAATTACACATTATAAAATGTAACACTTAACAAACAGTGAGTTACTTTTTATTCTTTTGTATGAAAACCTGCATATTTTCACATCATTTGTTATTAAATGCAGTGTTTGAAGTACACCTATAGTGTGTCAGCTTAACTGCAGTAAATAGTTGAATACCGCCAAATTCCACTCAACTGCCAACATTCTCATTCAGTCTTGTATCTAATTTCCAAATGTCATCCTGATTAACACTCCAAGAGGAAATCTCACACATCCCCACTCCCACCCACTGATCTAATGTGTGTATGTCATCGCAGAACTCTGAGGGATTAAGCCCCTCATTGATTATGAATTTGTGTAAAGTTTGAAATGCAAAAAAACTAAGAAACTGAAATTACTGGCAATTGAATGTTCTTCCCCCCCCCCACTTCAACCACAGATTAAATTCTAAGCCCAGATGTGCACCTTCATATATTTTATAAATATATTTAGTTTTTCACAAAATAAATAAAAGCCATCCCATTTTTCCATTCCCGACCTGAGCCTTCAACAATTCATGGTAAGAACACTGGCCACTGCATCATCTGCTCACACTGTTTCAGCAGATCTATAGCAAACAGCTGGGTGAAAAGTAAACATACTTTATTTATAGGTTTCTGGTACTGGATTGCATAATAGCACACACTTTTCTGCTTGGCTTGATTGAACTCTACAACTCTCCATACTGTTCATTATGCCTTGCCCTACACCCAGTGCTACTTTGATAGTCACTGGTTCCCTGTGGCCCCAAACTGGATTGGTTAAATTTGCCCCTCGGCACATGCAGGATTAAATATATATCAAGATATTTAATTTGATTGTACTTTTTTTGGAGGGATTGGAATAAACTTCTGTAGTAAGTTTATCTGTTTTTTAAAGTAACACAGATATTTTTACTTCATTAAAATGAGTATTACTTGTTTATGTAACACACATTACTTTTAACACTCTACCCTCAACACTGGTATGTATTAGGTTAAAGGATCAGTTTGGTATTTTGTTTTTTCTTGTCAAGTCAAGTAGAGCTTTATTGTCATCCTAACAATATACTTACAGTACACAGTAGGACGAAATATCGTCCTCCAGAGTCAAAAGGTGCAATACACAAGATATATATATATATATATATATATATATATATGATATAAAAAAAAAAAAGAATATACAGTTTTATGTAGTGCTATGTAATCCAGAGAGTGTAAGGAGTAAAGAGTCCAGTGTGGAGGAGGGCAGCATGGTGTTCAGGAGCCGGACTGCTTGAGGAAAGAAACTATTGCACAATCTAGCAGACCTGCTCCTGATGCTGCAGAGTCGTCTTCCTGATGGAAGAGGAGTAAACAGTTTGTGGGAGGTGTGGTGGGGATCAACCATGATGCTAGTGGCTTTATGAAGCCAGCGTGAGGTGTAGATCTCCTGCAGACTGGGTAGTGAACTGCCAATAATGCACTCCACGGTCCGCACAATCCTCTGAAGGGCTTTGTGGTCGGAGGCATGGCAGTTTCCGTACCAGACTGTGATGCAGCTGGTCAGGACGCTCTCTATGGTGCCTCTGTAGAAGGTGGTATGGGTTTGGGGAGGTGCACCTTCTTCAGTCGTTGCAGGAAGTAGAGACGCTGCTGGGCTCTTTTTGTAAGATAGGTGGTGTTTTTGGTCCAGGGTTGAAGTCCTTTCTTCACAATCTTGTTATATATTAGTTTCCCATATTAAATGGTGTTATAAGGTGAAACAAATTTTATAAAATAAAAAAAAAATGAGTAACTAGCCCACTGTTGCATTTTGTAATGTAATAGAGGTGAAGGGTACAGGCATCCTATTATAAAGAAAAGCCTTGAAACTTACAAAATACATACGTATTTCAAAGCCAAGTGTTGATATTGCACACATGCTGCAATACACCATAACCGTGTTTTATGAAGATACTAGGCTAACCCGCCTTTTAAGGCGACCGACTTTTAAGTTGACCACTTCTTAAGGCAATTCAATATGTAGATCAATTTGATGTTTTATACAAACTCATTAATTTGGTTATATTGCATTTGAGCGGTATTACTTTAATACTCGTAGTTTCTGTTATTTTTGTGATGAAATTTAAACTTTTTTTCTATATTGAGGTCGCCCTTTTGAACCCCCCTGATATTTACTACACAGTGAGGCATTTGTACTCCATCAACATTAATTATTTCCGGAGACATAATTTTGTCTATTTTTCCAGCGCATCGCGCACAAAAGCAAGGGAACGATGGGAGCACCAGAACTCTGCTCACATCTTGTCGCTTCGTACCGCAAACTGCAAGTAGTAAGTCTGTGATAAGCGGAATACCGCTACGCTTTCCACTCACGGGACGAAAGGACAATCCCGACCGCTTTTATATAGTAAGAAAGAAGAAGATATCGCACAGTCTGGAGTAGAAAATCACCTTTTACCTGGAAAAACGAAACTACAAATCCCATCGTGCATTGCAAAATGGACAGGGCGTGTGTAAAACTCCGTGCCTGCGTAGCACTCACGAGACGGAAGGACAATCCCGATCGCTTTTATATAGAAGGATAGTAGCAAACCATTGTTGTGAGAGTTAGCCATTTTAAAGCAGATCGGCTGTGCACCACACTTGGCCAAGTTTGTCATTCCTCCGCTGCACCAGTTAGGGCCAGGGGTGTGAATTCACCTCAGAAAGTCTTTACCAAGTACTGTTATTGAAAATGAATGTTGATGCTTAGATGTTTAATTTTCTGTAGACAACTGCATAATAATAACTAAAAAAGGCACGCTTGGATCACTTTAATTCTTTCGTAATACAGCAGGTTTATTTATTTTTTTTATTTTGCAAAGATACTGCCTGCTGCCAGTAGTTTGATAAAACATTTGTGTACTTCAGTGAGAGTGCATTCATGTAGCATGTAATAGAACGACAAGAACTGAACAGACGTTATACGTATTCATCCATCCATCTTCCAAACCTACTTATTCAGGACAGGGTTGAAGGGTACCTGGAGCCTTTCCCAGTAGTCCTAGCAAGGCAGAAACAATTCCTGGATTGGGCTGGGCAAACATTAATACTCAAACTTCTTTATCAACACATATTCAGCTAAATTTAATCATGTTGAAGTTTAGCAAGTTCAGTAAAGATGTTTTAGCATAAGAAGAATGGTAGCACAGAGCCGACATTTGTTCCTTATAGCACCAGGGACTGCATGAATTTTGCATGTTCACACTCTGTATTTACAGATTGATTAGCAGCAGTGAGTGTCGGTGAGTTTACTTATTCTAAAACATCCTATGTTCTTTTTTGCCGTGTCCTCAACAAGATAGAATCATCATGCCTTTAACAAAATAATTTGTGGTGCTTCAATCTGCTGTATTGCACACTTCGCCTTTTTGATTTTACCGAGGTTTTTTTTTTTTTTGTAAATTTTATAATTGAGCCCTTTGCAGAGATCTGTTTTCACTTTTACATTTAATAGTCTTTTTCTGATCATTTGTCAAAAAAGCCAAATGAAATCCACTTTGATCAATGTTGTATAACAGTAAAACGTGAAAATGTTCAAGGGATATGAATGCATTTTATGGAAACTGTACGTAACCATATTTATTCGGTTGACAGTGAAATATGGTATCGGGCTGTAGAGAGCAACATTTCTAATACAAAAAGTTTAGTACTGTAGCCCGTTCTTAAGACTATCCATATACCAAAAGCAGAGTTAAATGATGGCTGATGTAGTTACAAAGCTATAGATAGAAGACAGAAGAGAGGAAGAAAGCTTAAACAATGCAGTAGTAACTTTCATCTTTTAGAGGCTGTAAAGAATTAGTAGGATTGGAACAGTTGAAGTCAGAGGATGACATACAACTATATAGTTTGTTTTTTTGTTTAATACATCTCCTGCTTCCTTTTAGAATGTTTTGTCCTGCACAGGACCAACTACAGTCCCATCTGCTCCAAGCACAACAATGAGATTATTTCCAGGCTTCATAGAATTAAGTCGTATCCTGTAGGGATACCCTTGGAATCCTCTAATTCAGATGGTCAAGACCAGCTGTTTCTGTAGCTTCTGTGATAAAGCCAAGTGTCTGACGTGTAAGTTTGTCTGCACAGAGGAAGTACAGTTAATAGGAAGCATTAGGTTTCTCGGTATGAAGCACAGAGAGGCCAGGGACAGAAGTAGGTAAAGAATAGAGTAGCACATGGAGCTGCAGGTCAGACATGTTTTGAGATGGATCCTAGTAGAATTTGGGTGCCAGTGAAGGGAGAGAGAAGCAGAACAATAACATAATTTTAGTGACTGACAGAGAATGCTATTAGAACAGTAGTATTCTGAATGAGATAAAGAGGTCAATTAACTTGTTCGAAAATCAAATTAGTCTAGTATTAGGATCATGAAGAGCCACGACCTGTGCTAGAAGCATCTTTTACCAGGCTGGAACCAAACCTGGGAAGTGTGCTAACCCATTCGTGCACAAACTCATAAACACTCTTTTATACTGGGCAATATTAAAGTTGCCTATCAACTTCTCACACATGTTGTGGAATGTGAAGAGGAAGTTTGAATACCTGGAGAAAACAAATCATGCAGACACAGGGGTTTGCGTTAAAGGTGGTTTGGTTAAGACTTGAACCCAGTCTCCTGCAGCTGTGAGATAGTGGCATCAAGCATTGTTCTGTTATGCATTGTGAAGCAGTTTTATGTTTGCAAGAGTTTTCCAGGGGTAAGAATCCAAGATGACAAGGAGCACTTCATGACTAATAGAAGGTGGCTAAAAGCTGCAGGAGATGGAATTGCCTTTTGTAAGTTCTAGCCTGGAAGGAGCCTAGGACACCAGACTATGTAAGATCAAACAAAGGCTGAGGGGTGTGAGAACACTAGTATATTTCGTATCAGCACACACTGCTTGATAATTCTATTTAGTTGCCATCCCTTAAAAATACACATGGCATAACAACCTATAAAATACAGGCCATTTGAAAAATCGGAGAAAAATAGCAGTTTGCTTAAATATTTGTGCTTCTTAATTTCACACACACAAAGAAACTGTAATGACAAGGGGCATATTATTGTTATCATCACAAGAAGTATCTCTGGTCCAGCCTTGAAAACACAGTCAGATTTCTTCTGTTTGCAAAAGAAAAGTTACAGTAAGATAATCATTGCCAAGCTTCATGTCTTTTGGGCAAAATGGTGGAGACTAACATTTGTTTTTACTAAACATAAGTGCTTTGAGTTTAAAAGGTGAGAGAAAGTTCACCACACTGCCTAACTTTGGATCTTGTATGGTAACTACCATTTAACATTGGTGTCTAGCAGATTAGCATAAAGATCTGTGCATCTTCATGTAGCATCTCTAGTGACTAGCATAGACCTCATCACTGGCCGGAAAAAAACTGCATTAGTGAAACAACCTTAAGGTTTAGTATAACAATTATGGCCAATGCATTTGTAAAAATAAATTTGAACCAAATAGTGTTATAGCAAAATAAAAGGTTACCAACCCTTTTACATGTTGAGTGTGAAATTTAAAATAAAAGACTACACGCACCTGGGCAACCATTCATTTATTATTGTTGAGGAAAAGTGTCACACTCTTGCTAGACATATCAACAGTTTCTGTCCTACTGCAGTCACTTTGGTTAACCACAGTTTGTGATTAATTTCTGTCTTTCCTAATTTTTAAATTCCTCCCTTCAATATAAGTTAACATTTATCATTATTTCATATAGGATTTGATATATTATTAGACAGGAGTGTTATTCTGCTTTACTGTATTGTTTTATATATGTGTTTTGTGCTTTTTTCCCTAATGTGTATATAATGTTGTGGTGGTGTTACACATTGTTTATTGTGTTGTAACACCAAGAGAAATTCCTAGCAACTATACTTCTTATCAATAATGTTCCAGTTCATAAAGTTGATTTTGGAGTGAACATATGAAACGGCTCTTTTCCCTAGCCACAGAAAGAGGGAAATAGTTTTAGTTTTAGATCCAAGGTGTGTTCTTTCCTAGTGACCAATTTAGCAGGAGTAGGACCTGCTTGCCATGATCTGAGCTGGATAAACCAGTTAGAAAATAGATGGACGGATAACTATAGCCATGTCCATTACAATCAGAGGATGAGTGGAGACACCTCTGTTGCATTATGTTTGGCGCTGTACTAAAAAGTGATTAATCTCCACGTCTTGCTATACTTTCAGACATCCTTATTTAAATGTGTGACACAACATGTGAAATCATTTGCAAGTCACAGCTGATTGGTCACATTAACCTTCTCTCAAAGCTTGTATGAATATTGTTTTTGTATTTCTGAACAAATTCCGTAATGGGATTAAAGTGGAAAATGCTAGCCATCTTTTTTACATTGTGGAAGAGCAACAGGATTTTCTTGCTTTATTTAGGTATGAGGTATTTTAATATAAAATATATAATTCTCGGACTCTCATGCTGAAGTTCAAGCTGGTATTAATTTAAAATAAATTTTCAAATATTCAGGTTAATAGCAATGTATTTAAAATTAAATCTTGACAGTTACATCTCTAATACAAAGTTTTTGCTCCTGCTATTCCCACTGGTGATAGATAATTAAAACAAGTGCTTGTGACCCTGTGGGTAAATGGTGCATATCTTTCAGAGTGATGCAATTATGTGTTTTCCATTATGGTACTATTTCATAAGCTTCTTTGCTTGTGTTACATCAGCACACTGGTTTTTCCAAGAGCATTGCTTAAATCTATTCCATCTTCCTTATAATTGAAAAAGGTGCTTTGCTAGGGAATAATGTGCACTGGTATGTTTGTTTTAATTTAGATTTATTTTTATTGTTTCTTTATTAAAATTCACATTTCACAAAGTATATGTAGCATAGGATTAGAGATTGCAATTATGCATTTTATTTAGCCTTTTGAAATCAATTTTTTTTGTTATTTGTTTACAATGTATATTTATGGTTTGGCTGTTGTCCACTTAGTTTCATTTATTTACTCTGTGTATATTAATAGTGCATGTGTATAATATTTTACAAATTATATGTGCATTTCTCTTTAATCAGCAATCATCCCTAGATATATTTTTTTTTGTTCATTTATTTTTTCAGACCACTTACTCAGTTTGTGTCATAGCTAGCTTGTGCCTATCTTGGTACCATTAGTCTTAAGACAAGAACGAGCTCTGGATGAGACACCAGTCTATAATAATCACACTCACTTATGTAGGGACAATTCAGAATTACCTACAACTATAGCATGGATATCTTTGGGGTGTGGCACAGCATACAAGTCGGAAGAAAAAAGTCCATGCAGACATGGGCAGATGGCCACAGGGGCAGGCACCTGGGCCTGAATTTGAACCAAAGCCTGTGGTGTTGTGAGCCATTAGTACTAATCACTTTTACCCCATGCCACAATATTATAGAGAATACCCTAACCCTAACAAAATAAACAAGTAGTGAAACATGAGAGAGTGCACGCATAGGTCCTGCTGCGGCCTGGCACAGTGTCTGGGTAGATTTCCTATTTTGCCTCCAGTGCAGCCAGAATAAGTTCCAGCCACACTAAAATGCTGATATTATTGATTATCTTATTGATTAGAAGATGATTTGCATTTGTATCCTAATTTATGGTATTTGTTCATGGATTTCTTGTAGAATATTGTGTATGTTGTATATTGTGCTTCTTATTGAAATTCAGAGCTTTTTGTTTTCTGTGTTTATCTTTATGTAGTGCTTTATGCAGATATTATTTGTCTCCAATGTTGTACATGTCTCCTTGCTCCTTATTAATTTCTGTGAAGCACTTTACGGGAAAATGCTATATAAATAAAAAATATTTTTGTGTTTCATGTATAAATTGACCCTTTTTTTTGTTGTTTCTAATGAATTTGAAGAAGAAATACATAGTATAATGGTAGCACACTATACACTATACAGTGTGTGTGTTGTTGTCTGCCTGGCCTAAACAGTACAATTTCTTAATAGATTTCTTCTTTTTACGATCCTCCCATTTGCTTTGTAGTGCAATTGTATGAAAACAATGAATTTCAGGACTGGTAATGAGATGCCACTGCACTTAATTACTGCTGAAAAGTCACTAACTTTCTTGCCTAATGACTAAGTTTCTGCTGTGACTGTGTAATAGAAAAGTTGGTTTGAGAAATGGGTGGATACATAATGAAAATCTGCTGTTTGGTGCGCTGCCAAGTTGTTTTGGTGGATGGTTCTGCCTCTCTTTTAATAGCTAAAGTGCTCCACTCGGCAGTCTGTATTACAGTCAGCTACTGCAGTAACCAGTACAAAATGTGCTGATGTCTACAAAATGGCATAGCTACATGTTCAATGGATTTCTGCCAATTTCACAATTCAGAATTTTCACCTGTCTTTATGAAAATGCTTAGATTTAGTTTTAAATAACACAACATGAAAACTCACTCATCGGACAGTACAGTAGTGTATAGCCACAGATAAATCTAACCTTTTTTGGGGATATGAGAGGAAAACGGCACTATTCAGAGTGAATTTCACACAATGTTGTGTTGCAGGTCAAATGTGTGATTTAGCAATACTAACCACTAATAACGGAGTCAAGAGTACAGTATCTGTAATGTCACTTTTTTATTTTGTCACTCTTTAATTCATTCTACTGCTTGGCAGCTAGGGCTTATACTGATAATGTGATTATTTTGACCAGAAATGTGATATTTGATATATCTCAGTATCTTCTGAACACTTTAATGACTGAAAATAAATGAGCACTAAATGTAGTAACCTGTATATATGTATTTTCTGTACAGACGTGGTATATTTTCACAGAATAAAAATTTGAAATATTAACGAAGGAAACAGAATTTTTTTTCCCCAAAAAATTTAACAGTTTCGTAAATAGCTGTGCCTCAAAGAACCAACTCAAATAATATATCTTTCCAACTGTTTTTTTTTATCTCCTCTAGTTATTTTCAGTTTTCATTATATATACTATGTTCATCACCTTTCTGGTCTTGCTGGCTTGTGTCTGCCACTCAGTAAACATTGCACATTCTCTCCCTGTCTGTTTTACTTAAGGAAAGATAAATCTCTTGATTCATTAATATACCACCCATCTATCACAATACATGCACATATGTATATTGTAAATCGTAAAATAATTTGTGATAGTTCCAAATGATAGATTTCCATATACAGTTGTGCTTGAAAGTTTGTGAATCCTTTATAATTTTCTAGATTTCTGCATGAATATGACCTAAAACATCATCTGATTTTCACGTAAGTCCTAAAAGTAGATAAAGAGAACCCAGTTAAACATATGAGACAAAAATATTATACTTGGTCATTTATTGAGAAAAATTATCAAATATTACATATTTGTGAGTGACAAAAGTATGTGAACTTCTAGGATTAGCAGTTAGTTTGAAGGTGAAATTAGAGTCGGGTGTTTTCAATCAATGGGATGACGATCAGGTGTGAGTGGTCACCCTGTGTTATTTAAAGAACAGGGATCTATCAAAGTCTGCTCTTCACAACACATTTGTGGAAGTGTATCATGGCACAAACAAAGGAGATTTCTGAAGACCTCAGAAAAAGAGTTGTTGATGCTCATCAGGCTGGAAAAGATCTCTAAAGAGTTTGGACTCCACCAATCCACAGTCAGACAGATTGTGTACAAATGGAGGAAATTCAAGACCATTGTTACCTTCCCCAGGAGTGGTCGACCAGCAAAGATCACTCCAAGAGCAAGGCGAGGTCACAAAGGACCCCAGGGTAACTTCTAAGCAACTGAAGGCCTCTCTCACATTGGCTAATGTTCATGTTCACGAGTCCACCATCAGGAGAGCACTGAACAACAATGGTGTGCATGGCAGAGTTGCAAGGAGAAAGCCACTGCTCTCTAAAAAAAAAAAACACACTGCTGCTTGTCTGTAGTTTGCTAAAGATCACGTGGACAAACCAGAAGGCTATTGGAAGAATGTTTTGTTGCCAGTGTGCAGGAATGATTAAAAGTTACTGGAAAAGTTTAGTTGCAGTTATTGCTGCAAAGGGGGTCACACCAGATACTGAAAGTAAAGGTTCACATACTTTTGCCACTCACAAATATGTAATATTCTATCATTTTCCTTAATAAATAAATGACCAAGTACAATATTTTTGTCTCATTTGTTAAACTGGTTTCTTTTTATCTACTTTTAGGACTTGAATGAAAATCTGATGATGTTTTAGGTCATATTTATGCAGAAATATATATAATTCTAAAGGGTTCACAAACTTTCAACCACCACTGTATGAAAATTTTCTTATGTAACGATCTGTATGATGTGTGCAGGTATTTTTTTTTTTACTACCAGCATAGTAAACACTATATTAGTGTCTGAGCAACTTGTATTTTACATCCAGCTTCTTGAATCCTTATTTCTCTGCACTATGTAGGTACTTTACACAAGGTTCTGCAAAGGGGTACTTGAAATTCTGGCAGGGGTGGTGATATTTTGTTGGAAACTGAACTATTTCAACTACCCAGGGAAACTTTACTTGAACTTTTAATCCCAATGAACAGTGATGTAATGGCCAGCATCACAGTCTACACCATGAGTGAATATGGAATAAGTCACACAAATGAAAGCTATGAAGGCTGCTATTTATATTCAAACTTATTGTGTTTCAGTACAGAGTGAAGGTGGCATGAAATGGATGGATGGATGAGGCCTTATGCTGTATGGATGTGTCGCTTCTGGTGTGATAATTAGTGTAGTTATTCAACCTCTGCCAAAGTGTGGGTATTTTTAGGGTGTGAGTTAAAAAGGAGAAAGCGTTTTTTGTTTTGTTTGTTTTGTTTTTTTTTTAACGGTAAGTCACTGCAACTGTTATCTTTTCACCTGCTACTTGTCCGCTCATATGGTATGTAACAGAACAGTGAACATTTTTTAGTATCTTGCTTAGCAGAGAACTGTTTTGCCAGGGAGGTGGTAGGACAAATAGGCACCACGTGTCATGCAGTAGTGTGTTTTTTAGTTATTTGTTTAGATAGTCTGCAGCTTGAAATGACATACTGGGTAAACTAAACCATCAGCAAACTGCAGCACTAAATATACCTGTTGTAAACTCTTTCTCTTATCCTCGTTCATTTTTTTTCCCCTCATACTCCTCACACCCACACATTATAACTGGAGGTGAAGCAGTGAACCTCTTGAGATTTTATGTAACATTCAGAAAAAGTTGTGGAAGATCAAAGTACTGAACATTGTGATATTTTGGCCTTTGCTTATTGGGTTCTCTTGAAAATTGAATCAAATTATAAGTTCTGTATCGCTAAGCCTTGACAATGTTTCTGGCTTTAGATCTACTATATTCTTTGTAAAGTATGTTTATTTCTGTCGGCTTATACCAAAGACATTGCAATATATTTTTTTATATTTCAGTAAAGACTGAATAAAGCAATAATTCAAAAACCCTGCACTTGCAAGCTGTTTCATATAAAATATCTTTGATAATGCTAATATCAATATCGGTTCCTCATTTCACTCGCTACTGTCCAGTTAAGGATAGTGGACAGCTGTATCTTCTCCGAGCAGCACGTGGTGCAAGGCAGGAAACGACTCTGGATAAAGAGCCTGTCTATCATTGGGGGTTACTTCTGCACATATTCACACAGGGCCAATTTGGAGTCGCCAATTAATCACATCTTTTGGGAAAGTGGAAAACCCATACACACATCAGGAGAGTGTGCAAACTCCACACAATAACTGGATTCAGACTTTGAACTTGGGATGGTGAGTCTGTGCAACAGCAGCGTTACCCACTGTGCCAACATGCTGTGATTTTAAATATTATATTAAGTCTATAAAATTTCATTATATTTTCATAAGACTAACAAGTGTAATCCAAGTATAAAAATGTTTAAGCTATTGAGCATTATATTTTAATATAAGAGCATTTGATTTCTGTTTGTTTTTAATAATAATAATAAATATAGTTTACAACCGGAATTTGTATGCATGTTTGGAGTGTGCTTCTTTACTGTTGTGAGAAGAAAAGTTCCTGTCCAATGTAAGATTTTATTAATGTTTAGTTGAGTATGCATTGATATATTTCAACACAAAAGTGTGTTTTTAAAGTTTTGTAACAGTGCTTATGGTGCAGACCTGAGTCTTGGAACCATTTATGCAGCTGTCTGGTTTAACTGGTTAAATCAAGCACTGGTTGGGGTTGTAATTGTGACAGGAAGTGAAGTCTAAAAAGAAATTGCAGAAATAAAAAGTTCAGAAACATTGCATTAAGCATTTAGTAATCACATAGGAACATGTGGTCAATTGATTAATATGCCTTGTATTCATAATGCCAACTCTGGTGATTGCGAGGCTCTACAGATGATGTTTTTTAGGTTACTGCTTTATGATATAAGCTTTTTCAGATCTGACGTGCAATTATAGCCTTGACTAGCATGGCATACAGTAATAAATGTTGGAGGTTTGTTTTTAGATTAAAGCAGTACTGCCAGCACACACAACTGTAATCATTTTCACACTTTGATTATAAAAAGCCCTAAGCAATCTGCTTTCCAGGGTATATTTTAATGACTTGTAAATATAGTAAATCTTGTATTTTTTACACAGATTAGTTAAGCTTGCAATTAGGAATGTATATTTTGATCACATTTCGTAATAATTAATTATTCATTTTTAAAAGGGAACTCCCTTTTTAATTGCACGAAAAATATATCAAGAATAAATCTCCCAGCAGAAGTTTTATTTATCCATTATGCACATGACTTCTCACTTAACGTTAAAACATATGTCTCAAATATTCACTGCAACTGTCTGAATGCCTTTTTGGTTTAGGAATGCTGGTATAATGATGTACTCGTGAGTCAGTTGCATGCACACTTTATTTTCTGTACTTCAGTGGACGTGAATTGTACATGCAGTTCACACTCGCTATCCTAAAAAGAAAAATTTGCGGGAACTACAGGATATGATGCCAAGTGTTCGCCAACCGTCTAATAAGGAGATAAAGTAGGAAATATTTCGGTGGTGTACAACTTTTCTGCCCTGCTTTCTAACCTGACAAGGAGACACTAAAACTGTAATCCTGTAGGTGAATCTACCAGAGCTTGCTTCACTCAACTGGCTGTATAGAAACCAAACGTGAGACTTTTTGTGAAATGGTCTATAAAAATTCAACAGCTTGCAAGCCACAAGCTCACTCATGAGAAAAGATGTGTCATAAAGGTAGCATCTACCACATCTAAACGATTGGAAAAAGCTGATTAAAATAATGGTGTGCTTTTACCACTTTTATTTAGTAATGGTATGTAACGGATTAGTGATTAGGATATGCATGCTGAACACAGGCACGCGCGATGAGTGCTGTATGTAACTGGTAGAGCAGGTGACAGGAATGCAGTCGGCAAAATCACACGGATAACTCAATCAACTGGCTCTTAAACCAGAACTACCTACACATATACATAAAGTCAATAGTTCTCCTTTTATACTATATTCAAGTGTGTGTCATACAGTTTGCATATGCAAATCTCTGCTGCTTCTCAAAAGCATCTGTATTTTAGTCACAGCACATGTGCCATCAGCAAGGATGCAAAATAATGAAAGTGCACAGACACTTCTTCTAATGAGAGTAGGTGTTTCTGCTATAATGTTCGTTTGTATGTGCACATGACTGGATCCACATCTGTGAAAATTATAAATTGGTCCTTTTGTTAGCATCTGAGAATAACATTTGCCCTACTGAACCAAAGTTGTGGGCATCCTGAGGTAGCTTCTAAGTATAAGTAAACACTGATGCGAATTAATATGTACAGTATATTTTTTTTATTGTTTTTGTAAAAAAAAAAACAGCTTTATAAAGATATCTTGTGAGATAGCAAGAGTGACACAAGTTACAAGTATTTCTTTGAGGCACCAAAATTGACTTTTTTGACCATCAGAATATATGCCGTGTTTGAACATTGCAGACTATCTAAAACACACATTCCCAATGTGAAACATGGTGTTGGCAGCATTCTGCTTTGGGGATGCTTCACTGCGGCAGGTCCTGGAAGACTTGTGAGGATAAAATGAATGGAGGAAAACCTGATGCAGTCTGCAAGAAACCTGAGCCTTGGGAGAAGACCCCAAACACAAAACCAATTACCCTTTTATTCCCTCCATGACTTTATGTTACTGTTTGCCTTCTAGAGAATGGAGCAGTAGGAATGAGTGTGCATGGGTTTGTTTGTATACTGTATATAATAGTAAAATAAATGGTTGTGTCTCTTATATTTAAATGTGCTTTGCTTGCCTCTCAATATGAAATGTGAAGGAATTAATGAAAATTGTTACATGTCTTTAGAGGCTACTGATGATCTGGTGTGTGCAACCGCTGTTTAACTTTTCACTGCTCTTTACATTTTTATCTTTTATATTACTAAATAAAATGTAGCGCACAGAAGTTTTTAATAGTGATTTTAAATTAAAACACTTTCCACTTTGAGATTTAAATGTTGTACTGCAATGCTCAAACTTTATACCCTTGTCCTCGCCATGAACAAGAAACTTATCCTGCCATTTCAGCAGCAGTTAAAATTTGTATAATGATTTGTTACCCACTTTCTGCTAAAGTTTCAGCTAAATAATAATCATTTGCAAAAATGTAGTGGGTCTAGTTTGGTTGAGAGCTGTTATTCAAATAAATTCAAACTTCACAAGATTATTCATAGGTCCTTAAGAACTGGTGTCGCTGCTACCGAGTAAAACTCCCATGATAGGTAAGAAAAGTAGTTTTTCTTCATTATACAGAGGAATTTGTGCATCAAATGATGTCCTATAACATATCCAGGCATCGTATAACCCACTTCTACAACATGGCATTAATGTAGAGTGAATTGTAATTGCCATTCCAGGATGATATATACATTATCTGTGTTGTGAGAACAGGGCTGGCCAAGGCAAAATACTGTGTTTTCATTTGTGCTTAGCATTATGTAGCTAAACATTGTCCTGTAGGGCTGGTAGGAAAGAATATATGATAGGTGACACAATCTTCTTATGTTCTTGTATAGTCAACTTGCCACTGAAGGCAGCAGAGGAATCCACGTTACAGGTATCTCACCTCTGTCTGACGTAGAGTTGTATCAATACTAACATTTTCACTTTGGTGTCAATGCCAGCTTTCAGTCCACAGTACCTGTACCAGAATGATTCCAAAGCAAAGTGGAAAGTCGACATTTACTTCTGGTACCGAAAATCGTGAAATGGTTGTACAGTGCCATCTATAAATTTGTATTGTATTTTATTGTATTGTTAAGATATTGCTGTGATCCTGATGGACCATCCACTGGTAGTGGTTGTGAATGTGAAAATGGACTTGTAATTTAGTTACTTTATATGTGACCATGCTGATCTCCCAAATTTAAACCTCACTTTTGTCAGTGTGTATATATAAAATCTAAACGGCAGAAGCCTTTAAAGAAACAATGGCTGACCATGTATGTTAAGTGCTGAAACATTTTATTTGCATTGTTTTTCAGAGCTGTGTTGGTCAGAGTGGAAGAATGTAGCCACCCAATTGTAATGAAAGGTTTGTGTGCAGAATGTGGTCAAGACCTCACACAGTAAGTAAAACAGAATGCTGCTCATAAACATATAGTGTTTGTTAAGATTGTTTTGGTCATTTACTGTGGGTTGTTTTTTTTTTTTTTTGGTTAGTTATTCGAATAAGATCAGCAGTATGCTGGCACACTTTTGGGATCAGTTGGGTTTTGAAGTCAGCAAGTGTGGTTCTTCCTAAGAACTGAATTTGTATTAGTTTGCTTCCTGCAAGAGCTAATCTCCTTCATATATATAACATAGCTAATTTTGAGTTTTTAACCCAATGATGTGAATGAAAGATCTCATATTTTTGCCTTTATATTTTGGAGTTTTCTAAATTAAACAAAAATGTTTACTTTTGTAGATTATATAAAAAGGAAACATGCGTATTCAAAGCAAGATACTACAACAAATAGATGATTGACTTGGAAAATCCAGATAACAAGCTTACCCATCATAGGCTTTGTAATAAAGTAACTTAGATGTATTCTATTTTCATATATAGATGTGTGTGTGTGTGTGTGTGTGTATGGGTGGGTTAGGCAAAAGTAGGTTTAAGGTTGTTCGTATAGAAAAAGGCATGCAGGTTTTGATTGCTACACTCAAGCACACTTTAGTAATAATCAGCAGAAGAAGACAAATAATACAAATAAATAATACAGTAATTAATGAAGAATAATCTTTATATATAATACACTACCGTGGCTGTTCGTTTGTCTGTCCAGGATTTTATATCACCTGTGGCTCAAACACCGTTTGACCTATTGACCTGAAATTTGGTACACATATACTACGTGACCTCTGCTGTCTACTTTTGGGGTGATGATTGACCTCCAAGGTTATTCCTCTTTTTATTTCTATTTTATCTTATTGTAGAATCGACTCTCGGCAGCAGCCAGCAGGGCAGCCGTGCGGAGCATACATTCAGATACCGTTGTCATCCCTACCACCTTCGCCGTCACTTCCCCTACCTCTTCATATCTTAAATCATTCTTGAGCTAGATTGAAGACTTAAGTGAAAAATTAAAGAAAACATACTAAGTAATTGCAACACAAACATAGACTTAATCAGTTTTAACGAGAAAAGATGCCGACGAAAGAAGAAGCGGGCCGCTAGGGTGGAGAATAGAAGAGCTGCTCAAGAAGCAGCAAGCGCATCAACCTCTGAGCAAACGAATGCTAAACGTAAAGAGAGAGTATGAAAACTATGAATGCTCAAGTCAAGTGTATTCACTGCATGTTATCGTGCAGTGCACCATTGCTGGTATAAGAATAAACTCCGTGTTTCACATACTCACAACTGTAAACCTACTTTTTGCCCACCCATATAATATGGAATATATATGACATGGGCGATACCTTTATTTGTCCCCAAAGGGAATTTAAAATTTTACTGTTTATGCTTTATGAAAACGTTTTGAGATAACCTTATGCATTTCGTTAAGATTATCAAATGCGTTACTTTATTAGACACTGGTCAGGCTTGAGAACTGCAACCTTTATTTAACTGCTTGTCTAAATTAACTATATATTTGAAAAAAATGAAGCTTTCTTTAATTTTGTACAGTATACAAGGGGTTTTCCTTTGTACTGTTGGAGACAACAATAGACGCCTGGTACAAGTGGGCTAAACTTAGAGCCAGTGATACAAAGGCATTAACGTTTGTAGAATTCTTTGAGTGGTATATCGGTACTCTTAGGTTCAATGTATCTTTCACTTTTTAATTTTTTGTAGTGAAATTAATGAAAGTAACACAGAAATATTATTGAAAGGCATGTACAAATCATGTTGCTAAGACTTGCATTGGAAGGTTATGCATAAAGATTTTCATATTCAGTTTACATTTTTGTTATAGTATCAAATATAGTATTCCTTTAAAACAAAAATTGTGTTTTAATAGAAAGTAAAATATTACAGGAATAAAACTGTTTCTTAACAAAGTTAATGAATTAAAAAAAAAAAAAGATATTTTATGGAAGATTGTAATATTTTTGGTGTATTTATATTTTTTTCCTTTCAGATTACAAAACAAAAATGGGAAACAGCAAATCCCATTTTCTACAGCCAGTGTATCAATGGTTCACAGTGTTCCAGAGCTCATGGTCAGTTCTGAGGTAAGTTATTTTTCAGCTTTGCTTTATTTAATAATTTATTGCATGTTATTCACTTCTTTGATTTTGTTTTTCTGACCTGTGTAAGCATCAACATTCTAGTTTTTCTTGTTGCTTCTACAATTTTATTTTCTCCATTTCTATTGTGACTTCCGTGTTTTCTTCAGTATCAGCAAGCAAATGCAATCTAACAGCCCGTTTCTGTATTCCCTTCAAGATGATCTTTCTTCTCCTTTCTTATGTAACTTGTCATTTGTTTTATTGTTTAGCCTTCAAGTATCTTACCTACTGCCTTTTAAATAAAGTACCTTGGTTAAATTACAAATATCTCCAAACAAAGACCAAATCCAGAAAAACAACTTCCCTTGTCACTCTTCTTTCTTCTCATTAGCAAGCTGAGCAGCTAGGAAGAGAAGACCAACACCGTCTGCACAGAAATAAGAAGCTGGTGCTTATGGTTGACTTGGACCAGACTCTGATCCACACAACAGAGCAGCATTGCCAGAGAATGTCGAACAAGGTAAGCCATGGCAAATAATGTAAGCTCATTGTAGCTTTACCGGACACCAGGAAGGTAGTTGTTTTTTATGCTTGACATATGCCTGCTTTAGATATAGATATTGGACATTTTAAACAAAATGTAGCAACCTTTTTTGTGGTTTAGTATCTTTGTTTTGAAGTTCAAAAAGTCACTTGATGTAAGATTAAAAGGCAACTGATTTAGGCAATTATATATGCAGAAAGAGTTTTCTATATTTTTAACAATCAAAATAATTTAAAAACTATAAGTACAGTAAGAAAGGAAGATATAGTTTTTTTGGAGGAAGCTTGTATACTAAACGTAAATCAAGTCATGAAAATATATCATGTATGGCGGAGTGCTTATGGGTCGCATCCGAAACATATGCTGTGAAAATGAGTTATGGGGGATGGCATTGGGACCATGGTATTGGAAATACTCAAAAAATGTTTATTTGCAAATACACCCAAACTTTTTCTGAGTAGATATTTAAAGATGTAATGAATTTAAAGAAATCATCCTATATTGTGGTGTTAACAAGTGGATGAGTGCATATGTGGAATGTTCTTTTAAATAGTAAAAACAAAAAAACTACTAGGTTTACTTTAATCCCATTATTATGGGAGTCCTATGGTCATCTGAGCGCAACATAAGAAATTTCTCAAACATTTATTTAGCTAATATCTAATATATCATTCAGATACTTCTTAAAAGTTGTTGAAGTTTCTGCTTCAGCTATATATTTTGTGTAATTTGTTCTAAATTCTCACAGCGTAAAGAAGTGCTTCCTGGCTTTAGTCATAAATGCACTTCAAGGCATATCCCTATGGAATGATTTATAGGGGAGACCCACCATACCATGTTGTAGGTTTTCTTTCATTCCAAGAGGATAACAGTCCCCTAACCTCAGAGCACATGCAGCCATCCCAGTTTCATAACAATAACAGTATTTCTTATATTAAGAAACTAGCAAAATACCTGTGCTTCACAGCAGAGTAGTGTGTTAAAGAAGTTATGAAAAAGAAAAGGAAACATTTTAAAAATAATGTAACATGATTGTCAATGTAATTGTTTTGTCACTGTTATGAGTGTTGCTGTCATCAAGGATTTGATTATCATTATTTCTTTCAATCAGGTTCTTATTTGGAGGATGTGTTGTGTTCAACTTATATTCTGTGTTTGTCAACCATTGTAAAGATAACAGGTTTCATTCATCGAAATGTTCACTACCCAAATCGGTACTCGTGAATCTAAGATGTTTAACAGGCATTCCCGGTATTAAGTTGTGGATTTGCCTGCGAATATTTAACTGTAGTGTGTCTATGAACTTAATTTAAACTTAAGCTTTACACCTTGCTTTCCTATTGATATGTATACAAAGGCTTGTTCAGATTCAGAGGGTTGTTCCTTTCTTACTGCATCAATAAACAGCTTGTCTTCCTCTTTATCTGAGACATCACACACTGCATACACGGGTTTTCCTTTCCCAAACCTGCAAAGTCAGTTCACGTGAGCCGCTCGGAGTACATGCATCTAAGGTTCTTGGCTGTGCTTGTGCGATCTCGCGATGTTCACGGCTTTATTTAATGTTACCTCAGACCCGCCACTTAAAAGTTTCTCTCGCACTTTCGCTGAGTTTGTGCCAAAAACTATTCTATCCCTGACCATCTCATCTTCGTTTGCATAAGCACAGTCCTTCACCCGCGAATATTTAGCGGCAGCGTGTCTATTGGATTGCTGCTGACGGACGGCCTTATATGGGCAGGCACTCAATTACGTGGGAGGCGTGACGATGAGGGACGCAACTCCGCCTCACATGGCAACCGAGCTGCAGGCTATGGCCGTATATATGTACGTAAGTAGGTTCCAGTTATGACCAATACATGTAGAATTTCGAAATGAAACCTGACCAACTTTTGTAAGTAAGCTGTGAGGAATGAGCCTGCCAAATTTTCAGCCTTCTACCTACAAGGGAAGTTGGAGAATTAGTGATGAGTCAGTCAGTCAGTCAGTGAGTGAGGGCTTTGCCTTTTATTAGTATAGATAATTCTTTACACTCCTTCTGTAGCTTCTAGACCATGGATCTGTTTTGTTAAGCAAATTTAATTGTGATTAAACATTTTAGTTAAAATGTGATTGGGGTTAAAAATATCTTTAATCTTATTAACATACTGTATGTTAAGCCTGATTTAAAATAGAATTTTGGAAAGCAGGGCCCACAAATACAAACACTCAGACTATCACAAATTCATTTTGGAATACTCATTGAACCCAGTAAGCAAATATTTGGCAAGTTCAGGTTACAATTACAAATAGATGCTGGGAGAATGTCTGATCCAAACTCAACAAATATGGGTTTGTGGTTTGATGAACCCTTTTTGTCCAAATACATATGATTCAATGATCAATAATGGAACATAACTTTGCACATTAACTTTGTCTTTCCTGAGTGAGTGTGTTGCAGCATGGCCTTGCTTCAAGAATGTTGTTGGCTACAGTACAGTATGTCCAAGTTTTCTATACTTGACACTACTCTAAAACTCAGTATAATGGATGGAATTGTTGATTCCTTTATATTGGATAGACATAAACAATAACCTGACTTTTAAAGAGTTACTACACTTCCTAAATTATGCAGTCAAGAGAAATAGAGTCTCTTTGGCATATGTAAATCTCAGCATATGCAAAACATTTACCAACAGATCACAACACATTCCTCGTGCCTACTGAATTAAACATAAAAAGTACACATCTTTATCAATTAAAATGTTATCCAAAATGATTCCATACTAAATAAGTTAAAACTTAAGACATTTGTTTGTCAACAGTCTTTGAGGCTTTTCTTACACTGTGGTGCATTGTTGGAATGCCTAGGGAAAGGCTGAATGACAAAACCCACAATAAGTACAAGTATGTGACAATGGACATCTGATTTATATTGTTCCAAAATGTATTTTCATTGGTAATTGACAAGAGAGGAGATCGCATTTTCCTTCACCACAGGGTTTAAACAGTAGCCTTACTTACCAAAAATGTATTACAGTCATGTATAGTAGATCTTTTTAAATTTTAAGTTTTAAATTTCCCAGGTAGAATATAGTACTAGGTTGTTGTACTGTGTTAGCCATTATGAATGTAGAGAAAAGCCAAGCAAAATGACACCTTTTATTGGCTAACTAAAAAGATTACAATATGCAAGCTTTCGAGGCAACTCAGGCCCCTTCTTCAGATTACATCTTGCCAGGTAGAATATGAAATTATTCTGGATTTGCCAGTGAGCAAAAAGTGCAAACTCCAATAAGAATAATATCTTGATACATTGAAGTGATTTCAAGTATAGGAAAGAATACACATTTTTCATTATGCATCATTGGCACATTTTCAATAAAACATTATTTCTTGTGTCTTGCCCAGTCGATTTATTTTACATTAAACATTTATTTTGCTACTGAAAATAGCATTTTCAGCTCCCTTCAGTTTGTAGGAAGGACTTTTTTATTACTAAAATTTATTTTGCAGTTGTTTCTCCGAGAGCATTGATGTATATTGATTTATCATTTTTTTTTCCTCTTGGTGATGAATCAGAAATTTGTGGCACTTGAATGTTTAGAGTTTATGATGAGGGCACGTTAGTATTAAACCTGACAGGAAAGGATGTAAAGGTTAGACTGTATTGACTCTGAAAGAGCTTCTTCACTTCTGAGGCCTTTTGAGAACATTGACAGTTCTTATAACTAACTTGCAAAGAGACACCCTGAAACATCAAATAGCTAAATGCACTAGGGACAAACAGCAGACAATAATAGGAAAATAATAAGGTGTGAACAGCCACAAAAATACAAGCTCAAAGTAAGGAACAGATTATTTAAAAGTTGAAGAAGAACATAGAATTATACAAAATGATGTAGAGCAATTTTGTGATGTTTAGAAAAGTTGCAAGCTTTACCTGTCCCCTTACTATAAAGGATGACTACTGCAATGTCACTTGCCTGCTCTTGTGTGCTTAAAGCAACTAAAACCATACTGTATGTCATCATTCCCCACAGCATGCATCATACTGACAAGTACTGTGGTGAAATATACATGGAAAGCAGCAGCAAAGCATCAGCAACAGAGAGTGATTTTAAAAAAACAATCACTGGGACGTTTTTACCTCTAAACCTGACAATTAGTTGAAGTAGATAGCTTATCCGCTGTGCTCTAATCCCTGTGTCTATCTCTACTAAAAAAATGTTGAAAGCACACACAAAGAATTAACACTGACCTTAACAATCAAGTACCCCTTCACTTATACATTAATGAATTGGCTTCCTATAAAGAGAGCAAGATCAGCATCAAGTTCAATATATGTGTTTTGTACAGCACAGCTGATCAACAAAATGATTTATGATCTGTTTGATTTCAGGATTGCGTGCCATCATTACTAGTGATGAGTGAACATTGTGGAGTTCACAATTCTGTGAGTTCAGTGAAATAAATCATGGAAGTGGTTGGGAACTTCACAAAACTCTGTGAAATATATTGAAGTCGATGACGAACAAGGAATTGACCTAGTTTTAAGTGGAATATAAAGGTGCAATGGTGTTTTAATTGTCCCTGAGGGCTAGGAAAGCATTTGCCAACTCTTTGGACCGATTATTATGGACAAAAAAGTGACATGAACTGTGATTCAGCAGTGGTAACAATTGCACCACTGTGACTCAAATAATAAAAGATGCAGATGGCATGTATGGCCACAAACTAGCAATGAATAAAATATATATCGTTTCAGTCGTGGACACACATTAGCCATAGAACAAAGTGGAGGTATGGGACTGTCTTATTCTGTTTTGAGATTGTGGCTCCAGGAGCCAGCTGGAATGTCTTCGACCCCAAACCAAAACCCCCGATCTTTGAGAATTCTTCTTTCATGAAGAGGTTTGAGCATAGTAATAAATCTCTTCTTCTTCCTCTTCCTCTTCTTCTTCCTCTTCCTCCTCCTCAGGGTCTCTTGTTTTTTCTGTCTCAGGAAGGGAAACAGCTCCTTTTAAAGCTCGTTTAATGGTAGCTGGGAACATGGGTAATAATTCATGCATATTGACTTGCGATGCTGCATAGAAGCCAGTGTTATATATCTGGTAGCAGTACATAAAAATACTACAAGTTTTTTTTTTTTCTTTTTTTAATGCATGTGGGGTGGAAACCTGGAGTACTTATCTGGTGGTGAAATCATACATGCCCAAAACAGAGCAGCAACAATCTCAAAGTCCATTTATACTCTGGTACATGGAAGATGCACACCCTGGTCTGCTTATAGTTCAAACATTAAGTGCACAACAAAGTATCTCCCTGGTTTTCCTCCATGTTTTTTCTTTGCTTTTACATATCGATCTTGCAGATATTTCAGTTTTGCCCAGGTTCTGGGCAATTTAATGCCTTTAATTTGTGGACACAATGTTTGGTATGACAAGACTGATGACAAAATTTATGGCACTCGCACTGTAGCGATCCTGCATGGTGATGTGGACACGTTCATTTTTAGGGAGCCTTTACAATGGGCATGCACGACAGTTCTGCTGGACTCTCAAAGAACCATGGGATTCAGGGAAAATTAATGTTTGCATAAGCCAACCACACAGCAACTTTCCATGAAAATATTCGATGAACAAGATCACCAGAAGATACACCATATTCGCTGCAAAAAATACTTTGGCGCATTTCACCAATCAACACTAGTCATTACTGTATTTTTGGGGTGTGACCTTTGCTAGTGTGTTTTTTTTTTTTTTTTTTTCCTTCTTCCCCCACTAAGTTGATCTTTTCTGTTTTATCCACAGGGAATCTTCCATTTCCAGCTGGGACGAGGAGAACCCATGTTACACACGCGACTGCGGCCTCATTGCAAAGACTTCCTTGAGAAGATTGCCAAACTGTATGAGTTGCACGTGTTCACTTTTGGTAGTAGACTATATGCACACACAATTGCAGGTGAGAAAATAATTTTATCTTTAGCAAAACAGACTTTCTCACTTTTTTTTTTTTGTTTTAGTAGATTTCAGTAAGAAGCCAAGGACATTGTGATTGCTTCAAAATGCAACTGAATTCAGTTCACAGTCCAGCACTTTTTGTCTACACAACAAAGTTTGTTATCAGACAGGGAAATCACTGTGACAAATTTTGAAAGCTCAAATGCACTAGATCAGGAGTGGTGAACTTCAGGCCTGGAGTGCCGCAGTGGCTTAGGTTTTCATATAATGAGACACAAAACAAGCCGTCACATGACTAGCTCCCCTGTGCCCATTATACAATATCTGCAATTAAAGAGAGGTGATGGTCTTGGTAAGGTTGATCTCTCAGGTCACCAAAACATTTTGACGGTGCTCTTAGAAAGAACAGAAAAACAACAGTTTTCGAAATGTGTGTTGTGGCAGAATGAAAGCAGCAACAAGCCACGGAATTGAATTAACTGGTTTAATTAACAGCAAGAGTTGGCTTCTCATTAAGAAAGTGATTGGAGTAAAATTGGTTGGAGTTTGAAGCCCCAGTTTAGTTGGTCATCTGTTGGCTCGTTTCACATCTCATTTCTGATTGGCTGTCATTTAATGAAGAAAGGAATTAATTCATAGGGCTGAACTCTTCTAACAGGGCTATTAAAGTGATGGGGAAAAAGTTAATTTGCAGTGAAAACTGGTCACTGATTAGGAAAAGGGTTAGAATGAAAACCTGTAGCCACTGCGGTACTCCAGGCTTGGAGTTCGCCACCCCTGCACTAGATGATTGTCTGGTGTAAAAAATCAACACTAGTTGGTTTGATTGTTTCTGCGTTTGTTTAAATAGCAATAATTCACTAAAGCAAATTCTTAAATATTACTATTTTGTGGTGTTTTTAACATGAATCCAAAATGTAACAAATTTTTAATGTCATTCTACACACTTCTACTGTCGCTTGCTTGTCTACCACAAATATTTACATAGTAGTCATAATAATACAATATCAACAAAAGACTGAGTAAAACATCGTAAGTTTAATATAAAAGTAGACAACATACATATTATGTATTTAGCAATACAAGCAGCTGTTGAGTAGCCCTAAAACTGTAGAATAAAAACTGTCATTGAATCTACTGCTGCAAGCAGTAGCAGTTCTACGCCTTCTGCCAGCATGGACGAGTGAAAAAGAGTCTTTGTAGGACCCTCGGTGTCTTTAGTAAAACTGTTTGCCTTTTTAAGGCAACTTGTGACATGATGTAGGGGGTAAAAAAAACGAACAGTGCGTACCAATAATATTTTGTACTGACTCCATCACACTTTGAGGCACTGAATTGAACTGGTGTCATATTGAAATGGATTGTAACATACAGACTCGGCTGTCCACCTTTTAATATTTGGTAAGCATAGATGGACACATTGAGGCTTTCCTTATATATGTGTGTAAGTAAAAGCATTGGTGAGCCTTTTAGATTACTGAGATGTACAGTGGCCACATTAGTTCGTCAGTGATATTGACTCCAAAATGTTTAAATTACTAATAAATAGGTTTGTTATTTGTCCAAAAATTTGTCTTTTTAACAAATTAACTTTAAACATGTTTGACATCTGTACATAATCTTCTAGAGAGAGAATAAATATGTCCACATATTTCAGGCCTTGCACAACCTTTCCAACCTTTGCTTTTTACTCCATTTTTACTACATGGTAATGTTTGGGTGCTAAAAGTTAATTTCACAGTGCTAATGGAGTTTACCGTCCCTTACACTAATGATAACTTCCACCTTTTGTATACCATACAGAATCTGCAGTACAAATTTCCTTTAACTTCATTCAAACAAGGCTCTTTTCCCCTCTTCTTTCTGATGGTGTTTTAATTTTAATAAAATCCACTGGTTAATCTACTTTGAATAGCCTAGTTCATTTTACAGTATAAATCATCAATTCATTGTTCACTAATGGTGAATGTTGCCATTAACTTTAGCTCTTATAGTAAGCAGTGTTTATAAAAATGAAAAAAAAAGTTTACTGCACACAAAGGAAATTTTTGACACAAAATAATCTGTCAAACTGTTTGTTAGCAACAACCATTTTTTTGTCTGCTTATCGAGTAACATTCACATGCCTCTTCAGAAACAAGGGCAGAAATTTGTCATACATGCCATTCTCCCCTGCTGCCTGACTTTGTGCATTGTAGCGTATTAGTATACATTTTGTGGTTACTCGACTCTTTAGAGAGTATTCGTATCCGAAGTGCATGTCTCTTGTTTAAAACTGACATCAGCAAGTTATTGCAAAACTACACAGAAGTAATTTACAGTTTGTGAAACCTTAATATGCTTTGGTATGAGTACAGTACTAATAACAAGATTAACAAAGTATGGCAAAAAGCAATTTTTATGTTTTCTGAGTTTTTGATAATTTATTAAATGGTTGGTTGAGTACTGTAGTCAATATGCATTATATGCGTGCTATAGGATATCCCTGTCTGTCTATAGTCCTCTTCATGCTTATTTATTCTCACATTTAATGATGCAAATTTGAGACGTGGAGTTGCTTAATCTCTGCTTACACTTTGTTCTTCTGATATTGTCACTAAAAAGGACACTTTTGTTTTAGCTTCCCTTTTAGATTACTGTCATTCTACCATTGCATGTTTTGAGATACCAGTAACGGTTGATGAGTGGAATATTATGTCTCTGCTCATCTTCACAATGTATACTGTACAGGGACATGATGTATAAAGTTGAAAAACTGTATGTTGGTTGTACATCTTTCCAAAAAGCAATAACAATGTTGGTGAGTCTGCAAAAGTCAGAAACGACTCTGTACGGCTCAAAGATAAGAGAACCAAACATAGATGGTAAATGCTTTCTCTATAACATTTCAAATAGTGCTGGTCAGTGATGCATGTTTTGAGCACCAGTCCATTGCAAGGCTAATCTATATACACAGGCCCTCACACTCACATTGTAGTCAGCTTAGAGTTGCCAGGTAAACTGACCCACACACATTTGGGGGTATGGGAAAAAGAGCTGCCGCACCACTGTGCCTCCAGTATATTCATTTAAGAAATTAATATCTGTAATTATTAATGTACAAATCTGCTTTAAGTCCTGAGGAGGGTCATAGGGATATACGGTGCATATCCAGGTTTTCTTTCAGTAATGAAGATTGCAAAAACTGATCACTGGGTGGCAGCATTTCTCTAGTTTACGTTATTAAGAGAGGTTCTATACCTTCTGATTTCATTCAATATGAAAATAAACTAAATGCCAAATAATTTTACCTTCTCTAAAACTGAGCAGATGTTCTTACATTTCAAAACAAGGAGGTTAGTACTATTAAAACAAATGTTCTGTTTTTCTACATTTTTGTTTGTTGCAGTTTTTTTTCTTTCTTTCTTAATGTTAATACACGTAATTTCCTGAGTGTGTCGCTGCAAGGCCTGACATTGCACAAGTCGGGCCCTGCAGGGAATTGAAAGGGGACTGGAACTTAATGACAATACTGCTCTGAGAGATATCTATTGGGAACGCTAATCAAATATATGTACTTAATCCCATTTTGTGTGAGGGTTTTCCATCTTAAAAGTATTTTTTAAATACTAACACATTAACCATATTAATTTAATGCAAAATGAATATATTTCTTAATAATTAGATTTAGTCATAAATATTTACTCTTAGAATGTACTTTCTTTTTCTTGACTCAGTAATTTTCAAAATTATGTTAACATATTTATTCCAAATTGTGTAAATCTTATTTTATTTTTTCCATTTTGAAAGGATTTTTAGATCCTGAAAAGAAGTTGTTTTCACATCGAATCTTGTCAAGAGATGAATGTATTGATCCTTTCTCTAAGACTGGGAATCTCAGGTAGAATTTTTGTGAGTTTGTTTATACAGTATATGTGTATTTATATAACACTTCAACTACTGTACATAGTGCAGTTTTTAATATAGAATCCCTGTATCTCCTGTAATCCCACTATACACTGGAATTAGCTTCTAGAAGGCTGACACAATCTGATATGCCATTTTTTATTGTTTTAGATGTAATTGGTTAAATTGCTATATGCTAATTATAGGTTTATAGAATTAAATTTTTGTTTAGTTGAGCAGCAGGTCATATACATTTTAAAAATATTAAACAGTAACACAGTGAGATTATTAGTGCAGAAATTTGATTTTTCTACAAGCCGATGAAAGTTCTGATTCTGAAGTCATTAGCACCTTTTCTTCCTCCTGCCTCACTGATGCATTTGGTGCTTGATCCTGATCAAGTCAAAGTGTGATGAAAATGGGATTGCTACACATAATTTTTCAATGCCACTTACAGCCATTAAACTGTTCCTCACTTTCATGATATCATTTGTTCAGCTCTACTTCCAGAGTACCACTGAAAGATGATGATTTGTATAAATGGCTTCAAATGATGCAAGCCTTTAATGAACTTTGTGTTAATTTATTCCACTTGGGCTAAAAGTTCACACTAGACCTATCATCTAAAGTAGTTTCTGAAACCAGAGTATTTCCTGTAAGGAAACTTTAATAATCAAATGTACATTAAATATGTTGTTTTCACATTAATTAGCCTTATCTGTCCATCTGTTGTAGCAATGATGTGAACTAATCGAAATGAATGTGACAGCCATAGTTCACATAAACAGTGTAGTCGATAAAGTGAGCTGTGTAATTCTCTGTACTTGTCTGGCTCCTGCCCCACTCACTTTTTTTTTCCAACTGAGCTAGAGCGCTTTTATTAATAGATGTTTTTGACTATGAGTGAGACAGGTTCTATCATTGCGATGTTCAAGGCCAAGAAATAGCTTTGCATTCACTAAATCCCATTAATGTTCACTTTATTTTATGATATACATAAAGATGCAGTAGCTTTGTCTGTCCTAAAGCAGGACTATGATAGCTGAAATGTATCAAGTAAGCATTCTTTCATCTGCCCTGGATGGGGTAAAATTGACGTCTAATTTAACTCCACCTTCTCATCCGTTTAGCAAGTGAAATGCACAGTATTAACATTTTAAATAAGGAGATTGACTTGACCGGTTTAAAATGTTGGTGATTGCATCTCCAGCGAGATTCATGGTTAAGCATATCAAACATTTTGGGTTATTGTTTTCAGCAATGATTAGTTCCTATTCAATACCATTTGTATAGTTTTTTTTTTGTGGAGGGAAAGCTTAATTTCTCTAACTAATCAGAATCTTTTTTTGCTGCTATCATCTTTACACTTTTACCAGTGAGTCAGCTGCACCTTAGTGCCAGCATGCCTTTATTTTAATTTGGCAAATTTATGGGTTATACTTCCTTGCAAATTCTATTTTTGCCTTCCTGTTTTTATTGCCAGTGAAAGGTGTACTTGTTGTGTGTTGCTTGCATTCCTCCTTCCAAACATTTTTATGAACAGCACATTCTAATATTTTCACTAATAGGAAATCTTCAAAATGCTGTATTTAACCAAATATTTTACACTGCACATGTGGCATTTATAAAGTCATATAACAAAAGATCATGTAGCATTTGGTGGCTAGCGGACATGCGCTAAGGTGGTTCTTCAGCCATACTCTCTGTTTCTTAACTTTAGAATTCTCATACCCTCGAATTACATAACTATATTTAAAAAAAAAAAAAACTTACATTCTGGAACCAAAAGATGATGGTGTCCAGTTTGAGACTGTCTTACTCTGAAGTCTTCATCCCTGAAAAGAAGTCTTTGCATTCTGAGTGAGGATGCACTGGCTGTTCAGATATGCAGATTCTTTTTGATAATTTAAAGCAGTTTGTTGTCAGTTAGCTTTCTGCCAAGAACAATCCATATAACAGAGCTTCCAGGCTGAGCTTGGTTCTTCCCGAAATAAAATACAAGAAATCAAAACTGATGAAAACATTTTTTTTTGGACTTTAAGATGCTGCTGGAATTTATTTGCCACCATGATAACAGATTACTTTGTTGGACAGTTTGGTGGCATCATTAGGAACTAAGCTCGCTGAACCAGAAGATAGAAACTGCATAAACTATGTTCACATCCTTAGAATAAAAAGATTTCTGAAAGTGGAAATGTCATTGAAATTAGCCCTGGTCATCTTTGTTTCCAGCTCTCGGTATTTTATACACCTAGCCATACTTCATCCCAGCTGAGGCCATTAATATTAAAGTTTCTCAGTTTCACCAACCTCCATGTAATTTTGAAGAAGAACAGAAAGGATACCTGACTAACCCTACTAAGGCCATCAGATGTTCATTTTTCCTGACTCTGTCTCCTTTATTTTTTAATATATAAGTTGGGGCTCTTACTGTTGGTCATAGTGGTATTGATTTGATTACCCCTATTGTAGCTCATGGTTATACTATAGCATTTCTTTATATGATCAGTGCTTTGATCTTTCTTGGTAATGATCCTGACTTTTCATATTCTTGGTTTGTTTAGTACATTTGGAACCTTGTCTGATAATAAAATCATTTAAGCAAAGTTTACTCTTTCTGTAAAGTTTCCTGTGCCATCAGTCCATTTCCCACCTTTCAGTCCTTTAGCTAGCTCATTAAAATATTTTGCCAGTAACATTTCATCTTTTTTGCAGGACATTGCATCATCTAATTATCTTTGTATCTTTAAAAGTGTCAAGGAATCCAATTTTCCATGGTCTTTTCTTCCAATGTCCTTCCAATCTAGATGGACACTCTAGGCAACTGTGGAAATAAATAGTGCCACATTTTAATTTGTTAATTTGTTAGTGACGTGCTTCCCCTTCCTCCCTCATAGAACAGACCTCATTTCTGGCCTATATTTTATCTTTCTGTGGAATTGTACGAGACTGTGATAAAGGGGAACACAGCATATCGCTACCAGACCCAGCGTTTTATTACAGGGCATTAAACTTTGACCAATAGAGAGTTAATTTATTCCACTAAATTTACCATTGCAGTTGAGGGTCCCTGCTATTCTATTAATCTTAATCCCTAAATATTCCTTTTTCCAATTCTACTTTCTGTTTTTGGGCTTGTTGTGTGTGTTGGTCCTCTCTCATCGTTCTATATAGGCATCCGAAACTTTGAGTCCTTTACAGACACACTTTATAAAGTGATTTATGTTGTTGTTGCTTATTGTTACTGTTACTTTTTCCTATGATTATTGTTATTTACCGAAGTAAATTAAAAAAATTTGAATACAAGACAAAATAATGTTGATGAACATAAATAGTGTGTTCTCTAAATTGGTGTTCGGTGTATACAGTATATGTTCATTGAAGGCAGTACAGCAGTTTACATTACGATTTTTATTTCTTCATTCCACCACCCCATTTTTTTCCCCTCTTCAGAAATCTGTTTCCATGTGGAGATTCCATGGTTTGTATTATCGATGATCGAGAGGATGTCTGGAAATTTGCACCTAACCTCATAACAGTAAAGAAATACATATATTTTCAAGGGACAGGAGACATCAATGCACCACCAGGTTCAAAGGAAGCTCAAGTTAAAAAGAAAGGTAAATATACTTTTTTTTTTTTTTCCTCAGATGCATAATGCTAAGATTGCTTTATACTGAGACCAAAATAAATAAATCTGGGGTGAGGTTAAAGTAATTTCCAATCTGTTCCTAATAATCCATCCACCCATTACCCAACCCTCTATATCCTAACTACAGGATCACGGAGGTCTGCTGGAGCCAATCCCAGCCAATACAGGGTGCAAGGCTGGAAACAAACCCTGGGCAGGGTGCACACACACACAGACACCCACACACCAAGCACACAATAGGGACAATTTAGAATTGCCATGCAGTCCTGCATGTCTTTGGACTGTGGGTGGAAACCAGAGTACCCGAAGAAACCCACACAGACACAGGGAGAACATGCAAACTACACACAGGGATCACCTGGGAAATGAACCCGGGTCTCCCAACTGCGAGGCAGCAGCACTGCCACCGTGCCGCCCGTTCCTAATAATTTGTAAGGAAATTTCTTTTTAATGCTAAATTTTTTTTCAGGTTTTTATGGGCATCTTGCAGCTTTAACTTATTTTGGGCACCTCCTGATATAATATTCTTAAACAATAATACACATCTTGGCTTCATCTGAGTTGTTCTGAATGAGTGTTCCTGAAGACTTTTAATACAGTAATATAATGATCATTTACATATAGAGCACATGTTTTTGCTTAAGTTGTATGTCTTAAAAAGTTTAAAGTATTTACTGATAGAAAATATGTGATTTTTAGTTGTAGAAAATGTATATATTGGTTAATTTGTAATAGACTGGTACGGAGTTAGAAGTACTTCATATTATTTGAAATATTTCCTATCCCTTAAGAGTGTATTTTAATGATTTTGTTAGGAATGGACATTTGTAATACAGCATTTTATAAGAAAAAGGAAGAAACATGTAGATAAAATGACACAGTGAGGAGAGCATTTTGTCCGGGCACACAGTCATTGGAAGTCGAGGAAGAATTAATATTTTAAGCAATAGCCAATGTAAATGTGCTGTGTAAATCAAAATGAGCAAAATGTACAATTGGGTGTTTTTTTACCACGTGAGCTGCAGGAATTTAACTGTTCTGTGCTTATATTAAAAACAGTGCATTGTTAACATAGGCAATCTGTTCATATTTTCTGAAAATAGTTCCTTTTTTTGGAATGATCTGTTCTGAATATTTTTTTAAGGAAAATAGTTTATTAATTTCTTTTGCCCTGACATTGTTTTTACTTTCTTGCATAAAACATTATAATCACTTAATCATATCTCCTCCTTGTAGCTTAGTTTTTAAAGATTTTCAGTTTTACAAATCACATACAAGTGCCATTTATCAGGATCATGAAAATATTTTTCTTAGGTTCACTGCTTCATCAGGGACTAACATCAAAGTATACGTTGGTTCTGATTTTAACATTTTAGTGTATTTTGTTAAACCATAAAAAATTAAAATGTAATTCCATCTGCTCATTTCTATATTTTCATGACCAGTAATACAGTAGATCACTTTGGCGTGTACTTTGTTACCAAAGCACAGATTTTTACAATTAATGTTGTTTTCAGATTTTGATTTAATTTTAAAGCCATATATGTCGAAATGAACATAGTTAATGTTAACATAAGTTGGCAAAATTGTTCTTCTAGTTTGTGTATATTTATTTGGGCCACATTCTCCTTGAGCAAGAGGATGAGTTTCATGTAAGAATGAAGAGTAAAATGGCTACCCTCTGAGAATAAGTCACTGAGTAAGAAAATCCGTTAACGTTAATCGTTTTTCCCTCCTTTGACAAAGTAGTACATTGAAATATAGCAAGACCGTCTGAATGTAGGTCTTTATATCAATAAAGCGAGTTTCTCACCTCTTTCAAATTTCTCTATTTAAGACTCCATAATTTGGAGGCTTTTGCTGCTGAAAGAAAGTGTATGTTTCTGGTTAAGAAGGGTACAAATCTAGATTAGTAACATCTAGTGCAGGAAATCTGCTTCAGAGTTAAACTTTTGTTCCCCATCATAGCCAAGTAAGAATTAATTTGATGAGCACAGGTCTTTCAGACCAATTTTTACTCATCAATCCCAATTCACATATTTTTTTGCAATATATGGTGGAGATTTGAAAGTCTCCAGCATTCTGCTATCTACTACTCTGACATTTTGGGGTCTTCAACTTCAGGGCCTTGAGAACGAATAAGGTCTTGAAAAGCATTTTGAAATGGACATGAGATGCAAGTAATTGGCTCATCTGATGGGATTACCTGATAAAGCCATGGAGCCATTATGGAAGGACTTGCATTCGTCCATCTGAGAGTTATAAAGGATGAAACTATGAGTCAACTTCTAATATGGAGGTAAGGTTTGATTGTAGCAATAGCACTATTTCTGAATAGAAGTTTTAAGGACATCTGAAAATGGTCAACAAATCATTACAATACTATAAGAAGAACAGCACTTACAATGTTAATAAATTGGATTACCTTGCACAATAGTAAAGTGTTCCCGGAAATAATGTGAGCTGTAGAATGGCATATTTAAGTTCACATCACTATATTTGTTCTGTTTATTTGTTATAAACACTCCATCTATCACCATCACCACACTCAAAACCTGGAAGGTAATGAAGGTGCAAACATAAGGGGCTTTTTTAAATAAGGTCGAGTTTACTTTTACCTGTGTTTTTAAAACATTTTGTTGACACATTGTACTACATTTTAGTCTGTTAATGCCTTGATCGTTTGCTATAGTGTTAGAAAACAGTACACAACCCACCCTACCCACAATGGCAGGTGTTTGTAACCACAGAAACTTTCTCTGCCAAATGATTACTTTCTGATTTAAGGTTTGATTCTCATCGTAGACTTTCTTGGATGGTTGCCTCTTGCACATGTATACACATGTCCTTTCCTATACCAGCACTTGTCAAGTAAATTTTTGGCATGTGTTTTAAGATAAAATTTACAGAATAAATAAAAAACAGGAACTGGCAACATGTTATGTTATTTCACAGAGAATATGCTTATAGGCAAAAATGTACAGGTAACAGTTTAAGTTGGTTTCCTTCTCATTTTTACCAAGTTTATAATTTAACTTGCTCATCCAGAAGAATACTTCACAAGAGTCATGGTGATAGATGGCAATTTTTGTCAGGCAGTTATTTTGGACAGGTGTAGTGCAATCTAAAGTTGCAATATACAAGATAAATAGAAACTTCAAAATTAAGCAATGTGAAAATTAAATATCTCTTTCAATCACCCAGTTGATTTTGTGTTCTTGTTTGTGCTTACAGCAAATCATGTGAATAAATCTGCAGAGACCTCAGAAACTATGACGACTCCCAAAGACTCTTTGGTTTCCTCAGTTGAGGAACGGAGCAATGGGCTCAGGAACTGTAGCAAGGAACAGAATGGCAGCAAAAGTGTGTCATGTGAAAAGACTTTCACAAAGTGTGATGCTACAAGCTCTCAGGGTAAAGACTGTGACAAGATACAATCAGGGAAGGAGGCCGCTGTCATCAATACTTTGACAGACTCCGACAGGAATAATGAATGTATGAATGTAAGGGAACAGAACACTACTTTGACAGAGCAGGATAGTATTGTTACGGTAATGGATAACGTGTCGGGTAAAAGCGGGAGCAATGACTGTGTCACAAATGATTTGGACTTTGATCTGTCCAGTGACAGTGAAAATGAATCAGGAACAGGCAAAAACTCCTCGGATAGTGACCCTGACAGTACAAAAAAATTCTCCTTGAGTAAAGGTGAAGACAAAGAGGTCGAAGAGCAGCCATCCGAGGATAAACACAAAGATTCTACAGAAAAAGCTTTGCCGCTTCAAGCAGACACCGAACAGGATGGCTTGGATGATTTGGAAAATGGATGCTCTGATAAGAAAGAGGCTGAGACAGAGTCCCAGAATAGTGAGCAATCTGAGTTGACAGTGGGAGGGTCTCTGGACCAAAGTATGGAGGAAGAAGAGGTACATGAAGATGAGGAAGTGGACATGGATGGGGATGATCATTTGATATATTTGGAAGAGGTTTTGGTCCGCATACACAAGGAGTACTACTCAAAGTATGACACATACCTTCTAAAAGAGTCTTCCGAAATGCCAGATATCCGAAAGATAGTCCCGGAGTTGAAAGGCAAGGTGTTTGCAGGCTTGACTGTTACTTTTAGTGGACTTTATCCCACCAATTACCCCATGGAAAGAACAAGAGAATTCTATCATGCAACTGCACTTGGTGCAAAAATCAGTAAACACCTTCTGCTCAACCCCAAGGATCCTAACCGGACAACACACTTAATAGCAGCAAGACCTGGTAAGTTTACAATCCCTTTTTATATATTCCGATAGTGTGTACGTTCCTTGAATCTACTCTGTCTAAATTAGTTACAAAGGTATCTTTAAATTCTGAGTATCTTGCTTGTAGTTGACATGTAAGGTATGGCTGGATGTGGATGATTTGATGCTGAATCATAAAAGTTGAAGTAGTGCTGTAGTTTCATTACTGTTTTCGGTCAGGTATGTCATTTTGGATTTGAAAGGGTTCTTACATTGTTTAACAAGATAAAAAGCAGTCTGGTTATGGAGTAGTACACTAAATGCAAAATGTTAGAGACAGTTTTTTTTCTAGAATTCATGTGCAAGATATATTTATTAGTTGATTAATTTCTAAACCCGCTGTTTTCAATCTGATTCACAATCCATTGTGAGGCACAATTGCACACATGCCTGCACTAAACTGTTTGTGTCCCCTTTAAATCCTGGTTAAAAATGTAATATTTTCAGAGTTGCAATCTGACCATTACTTTTTGTTTTTTTCTTTAGCCTGTTTAAAAGTGTTTTCTTCAAGCTTTTATATCAAAGTTATTCACATGTTTTCAGTCTTGAAGCTAAAATCACTTTTTTTTTTTTTATCTGCATACTGTGTAGTGTTACTAGTCTCTCTTGAGAAGTACAGAATGTATATTTTATCACATTGGGAAGTCAATAAGAAAAGCTGGAGAGGCTGCAATATAAACAAAAGAAGAGAAGACTCGAGCTGTTTCCTTTCAAGATGTAAAAATGAGGATTTGCAAGGACTACAGATTAACCAACAATGATTTCCACTTTCTTTTACTATCACATACATTACCAACATAACATATTAATACTTTGATTCACTTTTAACCTCGCATATTAAACTGTTTGTTAACCTGTCAGTTAGCTAAGACTGATTTACTTTCACAATATTTTTTTTATTTTAGTTTAGTGTGAGAATATGGCTATTCTGGTTTTACAATGGAGCAAGACATTTTATTTTCTCAATGCAAATTTAAATTAATCGTATATCCAATATGATTATTTGGTTTAAACTCTTAAAGCAGATTAGCTGAATAAAAAGTGATCATTAGCTGAACCTCGGTACACTGGTTGTACACTGGAGGCCTGCCTTAAAACATAATGCTAATGTCCCTGGTGAAGATAAACCTTACATTTTATTTTCTCCATTGTCATTCTAATTTAAGAACAAGTGTGACATTTTAAAACTATAATGAATCCCTTTTTACTAGAAGTGTCAATGTTTCATAGAGAAGATGTAGTTTTTTGTAAATTATGTACAGTATACCAACAGAAATGAAAAATGCCATGGGTTAAACAGTATTGATTATACAGTTACTCATCAAAATTATAAAATTTGAACAGTAATTATTTATTTTTTTTTAGCTAAGTACAAAGACTTACTGTAGTTTCAATTATTTCTCAAAACTCCAGGAATGGCCTTAACTAATTAAATATCTTTGTTAGTCCATCCTGGTTAAGAAATACATACATTCATTTTTAAAATATTAAAAAGATTAAAGTAGACATTTAAACCAAAGAAGGAAAAGCTGGAAGTACTGATACATTATATATATTTTTTTTTTTGCTTAAAATTGGACTGAAACTTTTTGAAATCTCCAGCCGAGTATAATAATAATGCTCACCCCCGCTTTCTCCCAGTGTAGCATAGCTGCACAAATGGATTGTGTGGGAAGGAAGAGAGGCTGGAATAGGGGAGGTGAATGAAGGAAAATAAGCCTCATTTCAGGCATATAGAGCTTGAATGGTTAAGATAAAAAAGTAAATGGAAACTGCTTTTATTACAATTCAAGCTCCCACTTTTAATGTATTTCTTATGCTGTACCATATGTTTGTTTAGCATTCAGAAGCAGATTAATAACTTTTCTGGGTCATTTGGCATGCTAAATTCCTTCTTTACTATTGATTATGAATGATCTGAGATGTGCTTTTTACCATCATTTTATGCACAATGTGGAAGAAGGCTGTATACTCTATATGATCTGCATTTAAAGTGGACCCTTGACTTTCAAACTCAATTCGTTCGCGAGGGCTGGTTGTAACTCAAGTTGGTTGTAAGTCAAGACTATTTTTCCCATAAGAAATAATGGAAATACCCATAATGCGCTCCGAACCTCCCACAGCAACACTTACTTAACCTTTTCATAATAAAAAAGGGTTGTATAATGCGCATAATTTACCAAAACACCAATAATTTTTCTAATGTACTAACTAAAAAGTTATAAAAAGTGCCTAGCCTACCAGAAACAACAATTTCATACTGTACTCGCCATTTAATTTGACGTCTTTGGGCTGCAGGAAGGGAGGAGAAGGAGAATTAAACGGAAGGTGGTTATTGTTTAGAAGGAGTCTCTTTATACAAATCTTTTCTTTGTAAAACTGTCAAGATGGTGGATTTCGACATGCTGTACATATCAGCGAGATCGGTCACACGAACGCCACTCTCATATTTCCGCACAATTTCCTTGTTCATTTCGATTGTGATTGCTGTTTCTCAAGTTAATAATGACAGTAATCGAGCACTCAGTTCAAAGCTGGCCGTGTTGTGAACCGCTGTAATAATACACTCCAAAACAAGCCGGTGCTGACTCAGCCTGATGACATCATCATGTGCCTCGCCAGCCCGCTAGCTAACATCCCTTAACAATCGCTTTCTTTACCTTCGTTACCTTCTCTTCCTTCCTTAGCAATTATGCGTCTTGCTTGCCATGGTCTTAGTGAATTATAGATAGATAGATAGATAAATCACTGCACTGACCGAAATTACGTCCACAAACACATGTTTCTGGGCTCCGACTGACGCTTACGAACGCTCTCGGCTGTTTGTTTACAATCGCACAAGCGGATACACGTGACCGCATTGGGGTCGTAATGTAAGATGTTGGTCGTAAATCAAGTTGTTCGCATGTCAGGCCGGTTGTATGTCAAGGGTCGACTGTATTATTTTGAATTTGAAAGATACAAAAATGTAATTACTTTGCATTATACATAATGTTTTAATTGGGAATATTGTTTTGTTTTTTTTTAAGGAGCTTGTCAATATCATTAAATGTGCTGTTAAATTGACATTGTTCTTCTGAGTTGGTTTCTCCAGCTGAGAATGAAATATTCATACTAAGAAAGAATGTCAAGATGAAATGATTCTTTATAATTTCCAAGCCAAAATGAATTAAGCACATCCAAGTCTTTTAAATATATTGGAGTATTCTTCTGTAGCCATAAACATTACTGATCTGGACAGGATCTGTTTTGACAGCACACAAGAGATGCAATAGCATGTTAGGCAGGTGGTCATAATGTTTTGTCTGTTCAGTGCATAGACACTTGTCATAGTACAGCAGTTTTTTTTGTTACTGACTATATACTGTTAATAAAGTCAACCTGATGTGGAGTGGTACAAGTAGGGGAAACTGTAAGTGTATATATTCAGTTATTCCTTGAGAGAGGTTCATATTTGTGATTGTTTTAATTTTAAATTGGGCCCCTGGCTGTAGCCCATTTGTGCATTCCTAATGTTTGACAGGGTTGCTTACAGAAAGGCACAGTTTGAAGACATATATACATTAAAAAATGTATAATAACTAAAAAGAAAAAATTTATTTTTATATTTAGTCTGGTGGCATGAAGCCTTAGAATCCCATCTGGTATGCTTCTTTCCAGCTCCCTGCCTTCCTGCTGACTGCCTCCTCCTGTTTACATAGGATTTCTTATTGTGTTCTGCTGAAAGATGTAATCCTTCCAAACTAGTGCTAAGATTGTAAGGCAACTCTGTTGTTTTAAAATAGACAAAATGATGATACCTTTTTGTAAGTCATTTTATCAAATCTGTTGTTATATTCACTTTTATGGTTTGGTTTGGGAATCTTTGTACTAAGAACAAAAACTGTCTGAATAACATTGTTAAAATTATCAGTAACGTTATTTTTGTACCACGGCTGTATCACAAACAAGTTAGAAAGCAGGCCAATTTGATTCTGTCAGACAGCAGCCGTCCTCTGTTTTCTAAGTTTCATTTATTGCCACCAGGCCGGAGATTTAGATTCCCAAGGGAGAACAGCAACAGATTTAAATCTTTTATCCTGAGAGGAATGAGCATTTTGAATTCTGCTAGTTTTCAGGACCCTGCTGAGTTCAGAATTATTTCTATGTATGGTTAGAAATCATTATTGATTGCAACAACAATTGTCATGTATTTTGTACTTTCCTGCTGCAAACAAATTTCCCTCTGGGATAATAAGTCTAAAATGTCTGCCTACCTACCACCTACCTTAGAGCACTTTGGGAAACTCGGCTTCTCTTTCAGTACAGTGGATCAATAGTTTATCCACAAAAGTGACAGTACCAGTGCCATCCTAATCAGTCTGTAATTTCATGCAGCACAAAAACAAAGCCTAAGGCTACTTGAACTCCTCTGCTAAGGGCAGCCTGTCTTTGCAGTGTGTACTTCAACAACAAATGTTGCAGTGAGAGTGTAACCAAGATGTTTTTTGGTAAAAATTGTTCTGTTAGTCTTCAAAATTAACTGAGAAATAAATTCTATAATATCCTCATTTTTTTCCAGGTAGATTCAAAAAAATCTTTTATTTCCTGTCTTGTTTTAGATGTGGCATATTGTAGTGGTTAGTTTATATTTATTTTATGTATAAAATACGCAGTATGTTTGTGTCTCTTCATCTGTCTTCTCATGGTAGCGTTATAACCTGTGTGCTAAGATGTTTCAGGTAAGAAAGTGCATCTATGTTAATGAAAAAGCTAGTTTACTGCTAACTTTAAATATATGAGTGGTATTTGAGGGACTTCATAAAAGTGATTATAAAACAACATTTGTTTGTTTATTATGTATTTAACCAGCTTCAATCAACTAAAGGCTCCTCTTGGAATAGAAATCAGCTCCATACTCTTATCTCTGGGACTCTGTGGTTTTATCATCACTTGTGTATCCATTTGTTACACAGAAAGGGATCTGAAAGAATCTGGATATTTCTGTAACATGGCAAAGACACAAGTATTGGGTTATTTGAGGGCTTCAAAATAGCCCTGTATGAAACATCTAGGGTATAATGGGCGTCTTAAGATCTCTACACACCCAAATAACTATAATAGCATAAGTGTAAACGTCTAAAATTAAAACAATATTTTTTGATTGTCTCTCAGATAGAAGCAGAATGAGTTAGTTTTCCTTGAAGTATGTTTGTTTACTTAATATCTTGCTTCTGAAGAATTTGTCCATCCTTCTGCTTTCCTGAAGCACTGTTATATTATGCAGAACAATTTTTATAGTACAAAGAAGTTTATTTTTGTCAAAGTGATATTTTTTTTATATTTTACCTAGGCACAGAAAAAGTAAGGCAAGCACAAGGCTGCAAACACCTTTGCATTGTCAATCCAGATTGGTTATGGGCATGTCTAGAACGGTGGGAGAAAGTAGAAGAACAGCTTTTTCCACTGAAGGAGGACTACGTCAAAACTCAGAGGTAAATTTATGAAATTTTTTTTTTTTTTTTTTAAAGAACCATGTATTTTATGGGGAGCAAAAAAGTGTGGTGGATTGTGCCAAATAAAGTACTTATTTTGTTCAGAAGGTGGCCCTGTGGAGCATTCTAGAGCAGGGGCTCCCAAACTTTTGGACGTCAAGTACCACCTGAGGTTAAGTGAGTTGCGTTGCATGCCACCCACACCTTGTTGAAAGGGAGGGAGAGCTGTAATGGGGGAAGTTCGGGTCTAAACTGCCCCGAAATCTGAATAAAAGTTAAAGAATTGGGAGAAATTATGCATAAAATTAATGAAAAAAATTGTGCATGTACATAAATTGATAGTGAAGTATAGCAGCCTTCTGCAAGCTCCAAGGAAGAGGAGGAAGGTTATGCAGTGTTCTGGAATCAGGCTCTCCAATTATTGAGGTGGAGGCAAGAACTTGGAAGGACAGACACTGCAGGTGTTATTGGGAATCGCTTGGAATTGCTTGCAGTGTGTATAAAATGAAGTCCACTGGAATAGAGGCATTACTGTAAACTAGTGTAGTCTCCCTGCTTTGGGCAATGATGGGAAGTGTAAAGAGAGCAAGAACCATCTATCTATCAAACTGCACTTTTTGATTGTGTCAGTGCACAAGAACTGATTTCATCATAATAATTTGTCACATGACTGTGAATTGTTACATATATAATTAACATCTTTTGTATTTTTTTTTTTTTTATATAAAGAACGTGGGTCTGTGTTTGTCTATCTTCTCACTCTGGTCACTTGGTTACAATTACAGGTGTCCTTGATCCAAGCTAGGTACAAGGTGCCAGAGCACCAGGGCGTCACACCAGACTACCTGTCTTTTATTATTGGTATTTCACCCAGGGCCTGTTCATGTTGGCCTACTGTCCAGAATGCCTCCTTTTTGTCATTTCCCGCCCTAAATATCCACTCCCCCAATGTGTATGTATGCATGTTATGTAAAATAACTTTTCTTAAATCACTGTAGTCATACAGCACTTATTTATGAAATACAACTCCAAATCAGGAAAAGTTGGGATGGTGTGGAAAATGCAAATTAAAAAAATGCAGTGATTCTTAAATTTACTTTTATTTCAGCACAGACAGTATACACCAAATAAGATATTTCATTTTTGTCTGGTTAGCTTCATTTCATTTGTTAATGTACATCCATTCCTGCATTTCAGGCCTGCAACACATTCCAAAAAAGTTGTGCCGGGGCAGATTAGGGCCAGTAATGAGTTAAAGTAAATAAATGATGTGATTTCAAAAAGTTGATGTCAACAGGTGATTGTAATCATGAATTGGTACAAAAGAAGTATCCACAAAAGGCTGAGTCTTTGAGGAACACAGATGGGCAGAGGATCCCTGGTATTGAGATGTTTAAAAACAATGCTCCTCAAAGAAATGTTGGAAGGGCTTTGCATATTACTCCCTCTGAAGTATATAATGTCATTAAACAATTCATGTAATCTGAAAGAATTACAGTGCGTGAAGGGCAATGTCACAAGCCTAAGCAGAACACCTGTGATCTCTGATGCCTCAGATGGAACTGCATCGTAAACCATCACTCACCAATAGCTGATATAACCACTTGGGCAAAGAGTTACTTTTGAAAATGCCACTTCAAAATTTACTGTGCAAAAAAGAAGCCTTATGTTAACCATGTCCGGAATCGACGACAACCTCTCTGGGCTCAATGGTATCAAGGATGAACCATCACACAGTGGAAATGTATATTGTGGTCGGACAAATTGGTATTCCAGATCCATTTCTTGGAAGAAATGGACGCCATGAGCTCTGGACAAAAATGAAAAAGATCATCCAAATTGTTCTCTGCAACAAGTCTAAAAGCCAGTGTCAGTCATGTGTCATTGCTTTTGGCAGATCTAATTTATACCTCTGTGATGGCACCATTAATTCAGAAAAGTACATTGAGATTTTAGAGCAACATATGCAGCCTTCAAACGGACATCTTTTCTAGGGACATCCATGTCTTTTTCAGCAAGACAATGGAAAACCACATTCTGCATACATTACAAAGGCATGGCTGCAGAAGAAGAGGGTACGGGTACTGGACTGGCCTGCCTACAGTCCTGACCTGTCCCCAAGAGAGGATGTGTGAAAACAATTTGAAACGAAAAAAAATGTGACAACAATGACCCTGTACTGTTGCACACCTTGAGACGTATTTGCAGGAAGAATGGGCAAACTAAAACCTGAAACACTTCATTTGGTATCCTCAGTGCCAAAATGTCTTAAGTTTCGTGAGAAGGAATGGCGACATTACAAAGTAGTGAATGCTTTACCATCCCAACTTTTTTGGAATGTGTTATAGGCCAGAAATGCAACAATGGATGTAATATTACCAAATGAAATGACGTTAACCAGACACAAGATGAAATATCTTAGGTTCATGCTGTCTGCGCTTAAATAAAAGTCAAAGCAAATTTAAGAATCACTGCGTGTAGCTCCCCTCACCCCCCACTTTCCATACTATCCCAACTTTTTTCTTAACACAGCACACTCCTGTTTGAATTTAAATGGTATATTAGGTAATGAAAGTACTGATCATGTCAATATACTAGAAGTAATATTTGCTTACTTTATTAGTTCAATATGCAAAATATAAAAAATAAAGAAACTGTGGGAAAGTCTTAAACACCATTTGAAATAAAAAGTGCTTAAGAAATGCTAACAAATGTAAACTACTTACCCTATTATTTAATTTCCTCACTTAATCTTCACCTGAGTGAGGATTAATAGCGTAACATAATTTCTAGAACTGGTCACCTGTGGTGATGAGCAAGAGGAGCAGACTGTTTTTCCTATCCATATTTTGCTTCTTTTAGCTTCTCATGAGCAAAAGCTTACCTGGCAAATATATAATTGTTAGAATGCTGCCTGTACCTTAGAGGCAAAATGAAATTGTCCTGTTCTTTTTGGTTGATTTAATTATGATTTAAAGTTGCAATTTCATGTTATTTAAAGCCACACTTCACTCAAAGTTTTTAGCTTTTTTTAAATGCATAATGCAGGAAATTATTGTAATAAAGATATCTGTATTTGTTTACATTTCCAAATATTGGGTTTTAGTTAACTTTTTTTTATTATGCTGTGTAACTGTCAGCTATACACATTTTTATTATATTTGCAGTTTTATATAATAAATATTTTTTTTAATTTACATTTTCACATTACTTTAATAAAACCTTACAATTCTGCTTAAAGAGCCTGCACTGTAGGTGCTAATCTCATTTTTCTTTTGTAGATATTCATGTTTTCACTTTATTTTGTTGTCTTTAAGCTTTAATTACTTATTCCTGAAATTTGCTATGAAAATAAAAAACATTTAATATTTGTATTTATCGCATTTCATAAATTTACTGCTAATTTTAAGAGACCCAGTGCTTTACGAACACCAACAGTTTGAAGTTATTAGAATTGTAGATGCAGCTGTATAAATTGCATGATTGCTGGATTCATGCTAAACGCGTACTCAATTTTCAAGATCAATAAACTTAGAAATAAATAGATCTATAGACTTTAAATAACCTTGTGTGAAGTGTGGTAAATCAGTCTGCTCCTTCCATTCTTACTAATTATTATTTCTGTGATTAATGTTTAGGACTAACAGTCCAGCAACATTTCCTGAGATCCAAGGTGCATTTCAGACACCACTTTTTCACCCAACACCAATCCACCCAAAGGGACAGCCGGGTCCTGAAATTAGAACGTATGATGCAGTTACTGGAAAGTTGATCAGAAAGGGGTCACAAAGCTGTACCCAGCCATCCTATATCCAGCCTCCAGCATCTCTCTCAGTCCATGGAGAGCAGTCTTCCTTCAGGTAGAGTTAAGGTTGTCTATTTCAGAGTATTCTTTTAACTATAACCGAGTTATATGTATTCATCTCCCTTTATAATTGAAGTAATGTTGATTTTTTTTTTTTTTTAAATGTATGTTTTATGGTTTGATTATGTCTTCGCTCAAATGTTCTTTTCCAAGATAAATAATAAAAGTCTCACTATTAAGAACTTCTGCTGTTTGATCACTTTGTATTTCAAACATAATAGTTGTAGTGTTTCAGGATTGCATTTTCAGTCATTATAGTTCCAGCCTGTCTCTTTTTAAATAATACTTCTGGTTTTGTATTGTGTGCTATGATAATAAAGACTTTTTGATGAGGAAGTTTTCAAAACTTTGTGAAAACTGTTTAACAAGGATGCATCCGACTGTATATTTCAATTTCAGAAAAAGTACAGTATCATTACAGAAATCTTGATTCAAGATTTCTTTATTCAAGGGTTAATTTAATTTTTAAGAGTTTGACACACTGTAAATGTGCACTAAATTCATTATGCTAATCACTTAACGTTTTTAGTATGATTAAGGACATTTTTTAAGTAAATAGATAAAATGTGTTTTATAAAGCCCATTGAAAAAGCAAAGGACTTTACTCCATGTACTCCATTAAATAATTCTTAATCATTGCCTTGCATTTCCTTTGTGAAAGAAATGCCTTATTTTAATAAAATGGAGAAATCACTCTCCTTTCACAGTGTATAATTTATTAAAGAAACCATAAGGTGAGAAAAAAAGGATGTTTTTGGGTATCCTTGCCATAAAAGGAAAAATTATGATTACACACTGCAGTGTTTGGGCTAATAGTACGGAGCTTTTTCAGAGCCAACAGTACACTAGAGGAAGGTATTGTTTTCTGACTAGGTCTTGATTTCCATTTTTATAAACTTGATGCTTAGTTTGGCTACATTGCTCACTAATAGGTCTGTGCATGTGATATGGTGGTTAAGGATACTGGGCACACTATAAACCGCTGCCTTTAATAGCGATACCCAGCTAAGATTATACATGAAGACTTTGGTCTTTTGTTTTTATCAAATTGCTTTTTATTAAGAAATTATTTTGTAGACCAAAGATCTGAAACTTCCAGCAGTCTACCAGGCTTTGTGCGAGTCTAGAGAGGTGTTTTTCCAAAATGAAAAATTAGTCCTGGGTGCCCAGACTTTCTAGATTGTCCACCTCTTAACATTTTATAATCATGTCTTTGGATTCAGCCAGAGAGAAAGAGTTCCAGTACATCAGGGCCAGGCATTGCACAAATGAAGAACAAAAGAAGATGAGAAGGATTAAGCATACAATAACTGTTTTGCAAAATTTTGGATGCAATACATTATTCTTTTATTTCTCACAACAGCCATTTTTGGATCCAGAAATCATTCTGTGGATGACTGTCATCCACACATGCAAGGGAAAGATAATGGTAATAACACAAATATAGACTACAATCCCTTCGTTCTTCCTCCCGCAATCCAAAGACATGCAGGTTAGGTGGATTGGCGATTCTAAATTGTCCCCAGTGTGTGCTTGGTGTGTGTGTTTGTGTAGGCTGGCGCCCTGCACCCTGTGTTGGCTGGGATTGGCACTACACCCAGATATGCAGGCAGTTATCCTTTTATTCAGGTGGATATGTTTAAATATACACTCTGTAATTACGTAATTTCAGCCAACAAATTATTCATTAAAAGTGTGTCAACAAGTGCTGTTGGAGTTATTTCATGCCTACACCAATACCTTTATAATGCTATTATAATAATATGTGTAGACTTAAATAATACATATATAACCATTTCAAGAAATATTTCTTCTATAATAATAAGAAATAATTATTTTACGTGCAGAATGTTTATGGCAGACTTTCTAGGGAAAACTAGATTTTATATTTATGCAGAGTTCATGGAAAATAAAAGATGTCATCAATGCAGAAGAAACCAACATCAAATACATCTACTTCTATAAAGGCCACTGACAGTTTTTATGTCACTGTTGATCCCAATTATTATTTATTTTCATCGTAAAGCAGTATGTGAAGTATATTGTCATGTTTAGAAAGTATAGTGATATTTCTTTTTACTTACACATCTAATTAACGCATTGCTGCCCTTCAGCACCATGCTTAACAACATAACATTGGTAATTCTGAGTAGGTCCTCTGTGGGGTGTGTGTATTAATATCTTAAAATTAAAATCTTGGTGGGAAATGAGAAATACCAGGACTAAATATTATAATTCTTGACAACTAAACATTAATATGTTATATATGTTAACAGAAATGGGGGGAAGGTGGGAATAAGGTGGGAATAAGCTGTACAAGAATTTGATCAAGTCTAAGTTAAAGAGTCATGGTAGTATGAGAGTAATGTAAAAAATACTGTCAGTATCAAAATATATTCAGTTTAAACTAAATGTTTCTATACACTTGGGCTAAACACTTTCAAACTCAGTGTTTCACATCTCGCACATGCCATGTGTCTGTTCATTCCCTGTGTTAAGTTCATTTGGGTATCAACTTTATTTCTACAAGTAGTCATCAAAATAATGGCTGAGACTTTTTTAGCTTTTATTTACTTTATCAGATGTTTAGTGAGTCAAAAATCACTATATATGTATTTTGTGGAATTGGCTTTTAATTTCTTTCTTTCACAAGCTTCTCAAAGTACGTGGCAGGATTTTTTGCTCATTCCTCCTGAAAGAGCTGGTGTTAGTCAGTTTGTGGGCCTCAGACAGATACAGCAGGAAATGCAGAATGGGCAAACTTAATTCATTTTATTGAGCATTTGAATACATTAGTAAAGTTTTAAAATCAATGTAAATAAATTACTGCTTGTGTCTGAAAACTTCTTCCATATTCAAGAGATTCACCAAATAGGATTTTTTATGGCCATTTCCAAGTGAGTGAAGACAGCACCTTGTCAATTTTCTCTCTCTCTCTCTCTATTATACAGCTGCCTTTCACGTCTTTGTCTCTCCCACACTCAGAATTGAATCTCAAAATGCCCAAAAAAGTAGTCCGACTGCATTCTCGGACCATTGCTTATGAACTGAAGTGTCAGGCGTGCACTTTTCATGGCATTATACATTTATTTTTTGAGCATGCCCGTGTTGATCAAACACAGGAAGCTCTCAGTCTAGTTGTGACTTTACGCTGTAGGAAGTAAGTAAATAAATCAAGGTAAATAATATTCGATCTGGCTTTTATGTAAGTAACATATAAATGTTGATGTTTTGGGCACATGCACTGTCCAGATCTAAACGCTAATGTGGAGAGTCGCTCACGTACTGAAGAGTCTGTAGCTGCAGGAGGAAGCTGCCATTAGCAATGCCTTACATGGGACTGAAGATAGTATCATATATGACGATAGAGAAGAAAGTGATATCAGTGATTGTGAGCAACTGAGCTTCATAAAATCTGACACTAGCAATGAGGAGTTCTTGGGTTTTCCATAAAACTGGAAGAGTGCTTGAACCATAAAGTCTCTCCACATTTGCTAATGACCGTGATGATGGTTCTTAATACCGCTGTTTACATGGTTGGAATATTATTCTGCTATATTTTATTAAATATATTAGTACACCATTTGGTTCAGAATATTTTTTTTTTCTTGTTTTCCTCTAAACCCAGATGCGTCTTATGGTCAGGTGCGTCCTATGCAGCGAAAAATACGGTAATTTGCTCTTAGGTTTATAGGGTCATCATTGTCATGTGTACAGGTTACAGTGAAATTATTAACTTGCATGGGCTGATCAATAAGTTGCGTTGTTTTAGTAATATGTACATATCTGCACTGTATACATGTTTTTCTCAAATTCTTAATTTTCTATTCAGTAACCAGAAAATGGTAGTTTTTAGGAAAACAAGCATTTTTAATATATATTTTTATGTTATTAATTTAGCTATTTAAAAGAAATGGGCCAGGATGAAGCCTTATGGTAAAGTCTAGTGAAGAAACTCTTTAGAACCTTTTCCATTTGCCCACAAGAAACAATCACCAAAGGCCAGATAGTAAACATTGCTGAATGATAAGTTATAAATATCTTGGGACAGTCATGGACTTAAAACTGAGTGTTAATCAACACACAGAGGTCAACTGTAAAAGTGCTCAACAATGCCTCTAGTGTCTCCAGAAGACAAGTCCAACATTCTTATTTCTTTTTAATGAATATAAATAAATACATTTAGTCTGTTTGGAAATATTATTGTAACAAACCGGGTACAAAGTAAAATAGAGAATAAAATAACAAGGTCTGCTAGCCCAATTTTTGAGGTGGTTTGATGGAAATCAGTGTATATTATTAAAGAAAACGTACCTGCTACCTTCACAGTTCCAGTTATTGCATTCTTGTCTCAAGGTTTTGTTTCTTAGGATATAAAGCAGCAAGTTCAAGTACTCCTTTTTCCCCAAATGCTATTAATCTTCCAAATAGCTTTAAATATCCATATGCTTATCTTGTAGGGCAAATTTCATTGTAATACCCATTGGTTAAGTCTTAATGCTGGTTTAATTTTATATGTATGACATATGATTTGATTTTAGAAATATTACTTTTACTTCTATTTTTTATTTAGCTGCTATGATTTTTATGTGATGTCTTGGTCTTTTTGCAAGAACTCCATTGACAATTATGTTCCTTTTGGGACAATAAATCTGTATTGAATTCCACCAAAGAAGACTGATTGCTAGCAACAAGGGAGAAAATTAACACATGCAGAAGCAATTCCTAGTCTGTCAATCAAAAATCAGCAGTCTTAAAGATTATAGTCAGGTCCAAATGAAGAGGAAGAGCCCACTTAAGCAATTAATTTCTGTTTTTGTTCTTGTATTTAGTTCTGAGCAGTTTACTTGTGATGGTCAGTTTTGTACCTTGTCCGTAAATCACTTTTTCTCTAAACAGCCCCCCAGACTGATGTTTACTCTTATGTTGACCCTTTTTGTAAGCCTCTTTGGATAAAAGTATCAGCTAAGCAAATTAATGTGCATACAATTAGGAAGAGAATGTTTCTAGTATGAATTAAAGGTGTTGAGCTGTTCCTAGCTTAAATAATTAAATTTATAAGAAATCTCAGATTGATGCATTTCAGATAACTCCTTAAGGTAATACAAGAATACACAGTTATTAGATCATTCATAAGAAGCTACTTTTAGTTGAGGTTGTTATCCTTTAATAGCCTTTATTTAGCAGACACGTTTATACCATCAAAATATATTCAATATGTTTTAATGCTTGATGAGATAAAAACGTTAACAGCCATTTGTGAACAGCAGTCTTTGATAGCGTATGAGAAGTATTGAACTGCATTTAGCACCAAAGCAGAGTTAAGTGCTAGAAAATGTCGCCATTCCGAATGTCACGTGAAGAGCATCGGCAGATTTGGGAGTAGTTCTTTTATTAAGGTGAAGCTCTTAGCAGGGCATGAAAGAAAGAAATTCTGTTGTATGCTTCTGAAAAGGGCCAGCTGTAAAGAAAATGTAATGGTATCTTCATGGAGGAGCAAACCTGAGAACGGTTCATTGGAGCTAGTGAGAAGTACCAGGCAGAAAGCTGTCAACCAGAATAAGAGGTTTTGACGGGATCCAGCAAACCTGTGGATAAAGAAAAGCAGAGGAGCAGCCTGAGTGTAAGGAAGAGCAAAATGTACTAGGTGAACAGCAGCTGTTGTAATGAGTTGTATAGGGGTGATAGCAATTGGAATAGTCTGTCCAATAATAACCTGAATAAAATATTGAGTGTTTTAATGGTATAGCTTTGAGATATGATTGTGCAGTGGTTCATGAGAGTACAGTTGTGAAATTCAGAGTGCTCAAATTAGGAAAGATTTATAGCAGATCAATTCAGAAACTGAACATTTGACAAGGAAGGATAAGAACAGATGAGAGGAAACTTGGACAAAGCCAAAATATTAATGTTCAGAATTTCATGGCTGATTTAACTAAGCAAAACAAATGCTTTATATAAAATATATATCTGTCAAAATTAAGCTATCACCATTAACACCCACCTATACTTCAGCTTGCTTTACTAGTTAGAATTTCTTGAATTCACTTGCATTGCTAAAGTATTTAATGAGAATATAGCTTTATGCTTTACAATTCCTGTGATCTAGTTTCTTGCAGGATATTTCTTCCAGGTTCTTAATTTGGGGACTTGGTAATGTGCTGTGAGGTGCAGTGCAACATTCACAGGTTGGTTGGTTTTGTTGTTAATGTGCAATTCTGTTGATTACTATCAATTGCTAATATCTGCAGACTTTTGTTTTCACGCAGTAAAGTTTATTCATTAATATATATTTTATTTCTTTTTTTTCTCCCTCCTTTCTTGTTCAGAGTGGTCCAGCCTTATCAAGCCCTAGGGGAGGAAGCATTGCATGATTCAAGCATGGATGATGACCAGCCTGGTCCATCACGTAGAAAGCGGCAGCCAAGTATGTCTGAGACAATGCCACTGTACACTTTGTGCAAAGAGGACCTGGAAAGCATGGATAAAGAGGTTAGAATACAGCTAATGCTTTATTATATCATACTAGTGTGAGCTCAGCTAAAGGTTTGCACTGTAATGGTCTCAAAGCCACTTGGCTTGACTTCATTATTACAAAATCTGCTGTCAAATTTCGTCTGACAAATTCAAAAATACAGCCAGTTATTTTACAGCCATCAGTTGCATGAATGTCAATTAATAACACAAGTGCGGTTCAAATTCCGATACTTTTTCTGTATGGCTTCAGATGATCAGGTTTTCAAATAACATAACATGTTCAACTCTGATTCATTGGAAATGGGCAAACTCAGTGCTAAAGTGATGCCTATTTGTGTTTTATTATATAGATTCATTAGTGAATTACATTCATAAACATTTTAAAGAATTCATACTGGAGTGTCAGAGGCACATTGAGGAATATGTTTAATAAAAGAATGATGAGAATGTTTTTAAGATTGAAGTCCTGTGTTTTCATTTATTGTAAATATTCCTATAATTGTTCCTAATGGTCAATTAAGTTTTCCTGAAAATCAAATTTTACTACCATTTTAATGCATTCCACAAATTAGTTAATAGTTCAACCTGTAAGGTTTTGTTTGTTAGATTTGCTAATTATTTTAAAGTAGTTCTTGTTTACTTCTGTAATCTCTTTGTTAGCAGCAATGCTTCTGACAGTGAGTCTGTCATTTCTGGTGGTACTTCCTTTTGCAGCTCATTTAAAGAGTTCTCTCTCTTCTTTAAATCGATAAAAAAATAATACAGTATTGTATATATATTTGGAGAGTGTGTTCAGTCATCTGGATCTGGCTGAAATTGAAGAGGAGAGCAGCAAATGATTTCAGTTAAGCAATGAACATTTAAAGTATGCACAGGCAAACATTCTATTTTTTAAAGTTAAAAAGCTCAAGTTGTAAACCACTCAGCTTGATATTGAGTAGGTCTGCATTATTGTGAATGGATGATTGAGGTTCTTTTAAGCTCTTTTTGTGATGAAGTAGTTGTAACACTGTTATAAATACTTTATCATATTATCAAACTTTTGACACATTTTGATTAAGCTTATAGGATTTTAATAAAGCATTACTTTTTGAAATGCTTTATAGAAACGTTTATTAAAGAATTCACACTTGGTTTTCTAAAATATTGATAATATTTGGTTTTAAATGCATAAATGAATAATATGAATTAAGATGGATGAGCTTGTTCAGCTGAGTAGCTGGCCTTTGTCACAGTTCTGATGTTCTAATAATATCGAACTAGCTTAAATGATCACCGTTATTCATTGTAGCAAGAATAAAATTATTTTCTGCCAACTCAGTTTTCATTGTGCCTGGCTGTTCTCACGCTGACAGTGGTTTTAGTTTAGGTTTTAGTATTAATATTGTTTGTTTTTCCACATTAATTGCACATATTAAATTTTGACCTGGCATTTTTTTTCTAAGGTTTTAATTTCTGGAACCAAGAAACTCTGCATGTTTTGACTGTTATTCAGGCATTACAATATCTTCATAGCAAATAGTGTTATTACTGGAGGGAAATGGTCAGTCTGTTAGAACATTGATTATTAGCTCCATTTAACTGTAAATGTTTGCTTTCTCCTTAATTTATGTCAAGTCCTTTGGGTTAATGAGATCACATATTGTCACAGTAAAGTGCCTTTAAGCTGCTTGTGGTGTAATCTTTACACAATTCAGCTGTCAACCTATGCACCTACCATGCTCAATGCATACTCTTGGGATCCATCAGTTGACGTTATTTGCTGATGAAAGGGTCATCAATGGTGCAAAAGTTGGCAATATTGAGTTCATTTTAGAGACGTTTTTTGGTTTTGTAATTTTTGTGAAGAGAAATGTACTTTTTAAAATCTTTAATCCAGTTGTTTCAAATTAATTTGCATTCTAAATTGTATGTAATATTACTGACTAGCTGCGCTATCCATCTAAAATGGTTTGAAATTTTAGTAGTCAACGTAGCCTCATGTTTTCTGTCTTATACACATGTTATCCATTTGGTCTAGTATAATAATACGCACCTGATCCCTTTCCCTTACAGCAGACTTTCTCCCTTTGGACAGAGCTACCCATTTTCACCTCTTCTCTCAGCATCGCTCATCAAGCTGACCACTCATATAGTTGTTGTTGAGAAAATGCAGCTGTGGCTGTTACCACATTGGGCTGCTTTAGCAACTCTAGCCTAGTCATGTTAGGGCTTCGGTTTCCTGACATATGCATCAGTTTATTTTCACTAATTCATTTAAATTATCAGTCATTAACATTACAGCTGTAAACATCATTCATGTGGCCCAAGGGTTTCAAGAAAGTCACTACAATGCTCCTGTTGCTGGCGTATACCATTGGCCAAAAAAATAAGCTGATAAGACCATTTTTTCTTACTTTTAGATCCTTGTGTGTTTTGTTTTTTGACTCTTCTACATGTTTTCCTTCAAACCCTAGTAACCAGACAGACACACAGACACTTGTCCTTTTATTAAGGTGGATTTTACTTCTACTTGGAGATTTTGTTCATTTGTATATTCTTGCTTCAGACTAAAAAGATCTCTAACGTGCACAGAGATTTACTGTATATTTCAAGGAATATTGTATATGTTTATAAATTATACGTATATGTTATATATAAAGTAAATAATATCCAGCTGGGGAAATAATATGACCATTGAGATTTACATTCACTATAACTAATGTACTATAAACACTATTCTTTATAACAGGTTAAGATGGGTATAACAGGTTAGGTGTACAAATATATTCCTTACCTCTTTTAGCATGTAGGTTCTATTTACATATGTGTCTGGAAAAATATCTTTGTATGTTTAGTATAGAATTTATATTGGCACTGCAAGGAAATATTTTACGACTCATTTGAACATCTCAACACACACTTTCAGACTGATACCGGTTTTCTTGCTCATACTACATCCATCACAGTATCCAACAGAACACAGATTGTGTTTGTAAATAATGTTGTGTGTGTAAATATTTGGTTAAACATACAGTGTGAACAAACACTTCAGTTATTGTATCAAAACATTTACAGCATGTAATTACTGACTATGTTAATGAAATTGCCTGGTGCCACTCAGTGTTAGGCCCAGGTTTGCTGTGGACAGCAAGATAGCATTTTACTTTAAATAACAATTCCTTATATAAAATATCTGCTTTCTCTTTCATTCAGGAAACATAATAAAGGAAAATTGTGCTTTGTTTGTTTCTGTGCTAAATTTATTGACCTTTAGTCAATATTAAGATGGCCTTTATTAATCTAGATGTTGTAGCGTTATTGAAAATGTGTATTTACAATCCAAATAGCATTTTTATTGGTTTTATTTGTTTAATGCCATCGACGATAATTTCATAATATAAGACATATGATATTATCTTGCTGCAAGAAGCAGGATCACAGAAGGTTTGGATCCATCATTGCCTCTTATCAACATGACTGACAGAGCTTGTTCCTGTGGGCCTGTCCATTTTCCATTAATACTTAACTTTGACATTTTCCAAAAGCTGAGTGACCTTAAATATTGTTTACTGAGATATAAGAAAAAATTTTGCCTCTAGATTGCTATTTATTTACTGGCTTGTCATTTAACGTGGCAGCCTATAAGTTGCTCTCTTTATCTCTTCTCCTCATATTAAAAAAAAAAAAAAAAGTCCTGTCATCTTGAGATATAGTGTGCTTTCTTATAAATACAGGAGAATTTTCAAGAGTTTATATACTTAAAAATGGCACTGCAGTTACCAATGAAATCTGAGCACAACTCCAAGTAAAGTTCCTTTTGTAATACTTTGCTGCAGATGCTACATGGGAAGAGTTGCATTCCAGTTATGTATAAGTTTATTTGGAGATGATATTTTATAGTACTTATCAACCAGCCCTCTGGTTGACACACCTGAGAGTAATATGACCAAATATTTATATATGTATATTAAAAAAAAAAAAAGTGACTTGATAAGAATATCGTGATGCCACATTAAAACAAGGCAGCACCAACTGGATACAGTATCATGTTAAAGCACAACTATATTAAATTATACAGAAAAACATAACATGTCCTAATTGGTGAAGCTCAGCAGGGGGCAGAAATGAACAAAAAACTGTGAAAGAAGAAATATAGGATCACATTTACAGAAGGCAAGTTTCAGTTTATCTTTTGACTTACTGTTATTTATTATTTTAAAACCTTGATTGTACTATGGTTTTCAAAAAATGTATACTGATTATAACAAAGGTTATTTGATTGTTCTTTACCTTCCCCTTTGTCAGCTTTCAAATGTAAATGCATTCTTTGGACTTGTAATCAGTTTTATATAGTTTTATTGGTGGCATTCTTTCACTATCACATGAAAACACCGTTAAAGCAATATGCCTGATATTGTTTCAGGGTTGAGAATTTATACCCCAGCAGCATTTGACCTGCAAATATGGCTTGATGCAGTCATGATGCTACTATGTATGATGACAATTAATCTTATTTAGTTCAGCCAGTGAATGTGTTTGTGAGCCCGGGGCGTAGCAGGATAAATTTTGCCAAAGGTGGAAACAAATTGGCCTAACCTAAGAGCAAGTCTGCCTTCTTTTGACATGGTGTTACAATTTTAGCATTCCCAGTTCTATTTTAGCAATTAAAAAGTCATTGGTGTGAGCCTGAAAAGATTATATGTCCATGGTGGCAGAAGTGAATAAATAAATAGGTAAACTAAGTATGACAGGTTACATTTTGTCATAGGTATTCATGTGGAATCAGTTGGTAATCCTGATTTTAGTATACCTTTTGGATTTACACAGTACATTTTGGCAAAACACTACTGTGTTAACATACAAGTCCACATTATATTTTTGATATCTGTGTATTATATCTCACCCCACTGCTACCACAATGTTTTCTTATGACACATTTAAGTCTTCCCCGGAGAAGACCCAGGACATGTTGGAGGGACTATGTCTTCCGGCTGGCCTGGGAACATCTTGGGATTCTCCTGGAAAAGGTAGAAGAAGTGGTTGGGGATAGGGAAGTCTGGGCCTCTCTGCTCAAGCTGCTGCCCCCTGCAACTCAACCTCGGATAAGCAGAAGAGGATGGATGGATGGATGGCATTTAAGTAGAATTTTTATCTTTGTTTGGATGACAGAGCATACTAATCATTTAGATGTACCATAATTGCATTAATTATAAAGGAAAATCAAGTAAAACACAAAACTGGAAAGAATAAACTTTGAAACATATTTAAACCTTAGCACATACTCAGTAAAGTGCATAGCCTCAGCTGCTACCAGTAGAATTGAGACAGTCTTCTGACAGAAAGCCACCTGTGTTCATTTACAACTTTTAAACTGAAGTCTCCTGTCTGTGTAAGGTTAAATGCACCTGTGTATGTGAGATCCCTTTTTTTGCAATATGAAGACAAACAAACTTTAATAATTACTGAGCAACAAAGGTTTTGACAGACATGAATAAGATGAGTTTTCTCTCTATTATAAAAAGAAATCCTGGAATGCAAAAGCAAGGCAATGATACGTGATTTTCTCAGAAGTTCTCAGAAGACATTTAAAAGACCCGTGAGACAAAAGAGACTTGCCACGGAGCATCTCGCGGGGACCTTAAACATGAGACTTGGTGCCAAGAGACTGTCCCAGGGCCGTCTTGCAGGGACATGAAACATGAGATTCTTGCAAGACACACCCTACTTAGAAATGATATCATACAAGAGCACATCCATCAAAAAACAGTCAGTCGTGTAAAAGCACATAGTGCACACACATCCTGTGCTCTCAACACATATAAAGCGTATAAGGACAATGTGGAGAATAGACACCCAAAGGCATTGGAGAGGAAAAAAAGGCAGATAAGAGATTATGAAAGCAGTGGAATTTAAAAGGCTCAAACAAACGATGGTGCGATACACATGCAGAGAAAGGTACAGAATATGAAACCAGTAAAATTCGAAAGTATTGCAGCATCCCAGCCAGGTTGAGGCCTTTTTGGTTTTAAGTGACTGTTTGGTCCGATTGAGGGAGGGCGGAGTACAGCACGGAAGATTGATAGCGGGGTATTGATTGATGCGGTAAGAGGGGCAAGACATGGGGGATGAGGGATTGAAGAGGGTGCTAGAAAGTTGTGTTTGGGGTTATGAAGTCAGCGATTGTTCAAGTAAAACTTTTGTGACACTTTATCATGTCAGTCGCTACAGTATCAAAGAAAAGATCGCATTACCGCAAAACAAAAGGTGATCAATCATCAGAACCAGGTGTAATTGAAAAAAGAGCAGGACAAATCAAGGTCAGAAATAAAAGGCAAAGAGTCTTTTTGCATTTGCGTCATTCTTATGCACAAAATGTGGATTTACACAATAATAGACCATACGCTATGAGAATCTGTGGTCCCACAACAGTTAAAGCAACGACAAGTTGAATTTCAAAGAATACACAATTCGGTCAGGTGTATATTTATGATTGCGGAGAAGCGATTTAAGAGCAAACATAATACATCAGACAGGCCACCCTCTGCCATTGCACCATGTTCCAGTTCTGATGGTCATGTGCCCATTGTAGGCACTTTTGATGGTAGACAGGGGTCAGCATGGACACTGACGGGTCTATGGCTCTGCAGCCCTATACACAACAAGCTGCAATGTACTTTGTGTTTTGACACCTGTATCTGATGGCCAGCATTAAGTTTTTAAGAAATATGTGCAGCAGTAGCTATACTATGGGATCTGACCCGACAGACTAGCCTTCACTCCCACATGCATCACTGGGCCTTGGGTCCCCATAACCCTGTCGCCAGTTCACTGGTTGTCATCCCTTGGACCACTTTTGGAAGGTACTATTTAGTGCATATCAGGAACTCCCTACAAAGCCTGCCGTTTTGGAGATGCTCTGACCTGGTTATCTTGCCATCACAATTTGGACCGTGTCAGAGTTGCTCAGACCCTTTAGCTTACCCATTTTTTCTGCTTTCAACATCTCACCTTCAAGAGCCAACTGTTGACTTGCTGCCTCATATATCTTCCTCCTTGACAGTTGCCATTGTAACAATGTAATCAGTGTTATTCACTTAATCTGTCAGTGGTTTTAATGTTATGGCTAATCGGTGTGTTTTCTGTAACTGAATGACTGATGTTTGTATTTTCATTCTACAATTCAACACTGGTTGTAATTACTGGTTGTAATCCACAAAAATTAGTTGTGTCTGTTGAGTAGTCAAAGGTCAGGCTTTTTAGGTTGTTCTTTATAGTAGTAGATTTACTCTGACTTCGACATTGAAGTTATTTTATAATGATGCAGAATGAAGATAATATCCCTCTGGTAAATCTTACAAATCTAATTTCCCCCCACAGAGGCAGCAGAACAAGATATCCTGTATACAGCAAACCCTCAGGCAGTAACTGTGTCAATATCAATATGTTCACTGCATTTCTTGTAATTTATACATCATGTATTGTTTACTGGCTGACACTCTAAACTGGCTGTTTTTATTTATTGTATTTTATGTAATTATAGTACAATTGGCGGTCTTATTGAGTGTTTCTCTAAAAAGATGGCATGTTTACTGCCTGAAACGCCCTGTTAGAATGGATATTTTAAGCACTAATTACATTTGCCAGGTTGCCTGGCAGCCCCTGTTTGTTCTTTAAATAGTCTGTAACTCTTACTACAGTGCCCTTATATTTGCTGCAGTTAAAGAGGTTGTCTGTGGGCAAGAATGTGTGTATAATAATGAGACATGGAAAGGAAAATTACTTGCAGGACTTTGATGTCATTCCAGCTCCAGGATCATCTAAAATGAATCAAGTTTCTTACAGGTTTTTTTTTTTTTTTTTTAAATGGTTAAAAAGAGATTCCTTAATATTAAAGTCATGTCTACATCTGATTTTAGCTCTGTGGCCATCAAATCATAATTTTAGTTTTCATCATTTTGGAGTTTCAGAAGTAGTTCTAGTTCATTACCACGTTAAAGATAAAACGTCAGAAATGTCCGTTTTTAACTCCTATCTTGAGTTGGCCCAACAAGTGCTGTTTTAATTTTTAATAAATTATGTCTACATTCAAGGAACTTGAATGGAAGAGAAGCCCGGGGGTGCTCATACATTCTAAAATAAATTAATCAATAAGTAACTTGGAAAGAGAACTTGGAAGGTACTAACATGTTTGATGTATTAATCATTAAAATAAAATTCGGAGAAACCATGTGGCTGTAAGGGAACTGCAAAAAATTCAAGTTATGTATCCACCTCTTTGATATTAATTTGTAGTTTGCTGTGTTTTATAGTTCTAAATACCATTAAAAACTAGTTTTTTTTTCCAGATTTCTTCTTATTACAGTCACTTTTTTATTTTTAATATAGTTAGTCAGTAATCTTTGTCACTCACATAAGACTAAAGTTACATGCAAGCTGTGTCATGGCAGGCTAGGACTTAAACACAATGAATCAGGGAATTAAGCAGCACACACAATGTGATGTTTAATACTAAAATATAAATGCCTAAATTCTCTATATTATCTGACAACAAATATTACCCTCTGCTGGAGTACATTGGGGGAGGGAATTGAGAATTTAAAATAAGGGAAATCTGACATGGCAGGGGACGCTCATAGAAAGAATTGGAAGAGAGAGAGATTTTAACATTTCTGAATTCAAAATTCAAACACACTGTTGTATCGGAAAGGAATTTGCCAGACCAGGTAATGGAAAGTGATAAAGAGTTTCTAGGAGATTTTGCACAGCAGTAAGTAATGAGAGTGTATAGGTTTGGAATTAGGGGATAAAGACACTGGAAAAGTATAACATGAGTGAATATGAGAGGAGAGCTAAGAGGGATTTTATTTGTTCTAAATATAGACCTCCACTGAAGATACATATATAATAAAAAAAGAAGGAATAGGAAACCTGGACTGGAATGATTACTCATTTTAATTACAGAGAAACACTGATATTGTTTTAAACCTGCCTTAAATTACCTTGAATGGCCTTAGGTGGTACTCCCAGAACGTAGGACTTGCCAGTTGCCGTGTCCCAAGTCTTTAACAAAAGCTCAATGTACTGTAGCAGATCATGTGCAAAATATATATAAAAATGATTCATAGATTTTTATTTATTTTTTTTACTTTTTTTTTTTGTTTGGTATTCTCATTATTGTTTAAATTGTTACAGTCTACAAGCAGTAACAGACCATCTGATTAATCTTTAATTAGATACTGTACCGAAAATATGAATCGCATAAAAAGCAGTCTTAGTGGTCTCTTGAGACTAGATGGAAGAATGAAACCATCCACTCTAGATATGATTTGTTTTGTTATATATATAATAAATATTATTGCATTTAGTCTTCTGACTAGAAAAACAACAAGAGTGTTCATTATTGTAAATTTCTTCATTTCAAAAGATACCACAGATATAGTTATTTACATTCTTATTACACGTAGTTAATATATTTGAAAGATTTTTTTGCTCCTAATACAGTTATTGCATTGTAATAAATATGGTGAATTGTTTTGATAACTTGAGGTTTATTTTTTAAGTGGCTGCATTATCAACCAAAATGTACTGTAATGTTACAGGTGGATGACATTTTAGGAGAAGAAAGTGACAATGAAAGTGAAGGTGGAAAAGCGGAGAAATTTAAGGAAGATGAACTAACACCTGCACCAAAGAGTATACCTGTGGATAATCTTGAAACTGCAACTAAAGAAAGACATTCAACACCATCAAGTGAAGAAGGCAGTTTGAAAGATGCTACACAGAGGTATGTTTTCATTTTGTATTTTTTATAAATCTCACTGTAGATAGTTTTCACATCCCAATATCCACCATCTGCCCTAAATCTGTTCTAATAATAAGGATTTCTTACATAAAATTTAAGGATTTTGTTAGTTGTCCATACGGTTTTATTTTATGTCTTCACATACTGGATTATAAGAGAATGGCCATTCTGGTTATCCTTTTGCTGTTCAAAAAGTGAACTGTGTATTTGATTCAATAACCTAACCTTAGCTGTGTTATCCTTTGTCTTTATTACAGAGGGTCATAACTTAAAGATATAAATAATTTGTTTGGAAACCAGTACAGAGATGTACTTCTTACAGTTTGGGTTGAATGCCTGCCAACCAGTCATATGTATTGAGGAGGAAAATATTAAGCACCTAAATATGTCATGCATCCATATAAAAACTTTTACAGTTCATTTAAGAAAACAGATCTTTATTAAATGTTACATTCTTAACTCTTCAGCTAAATGGCTATGATAGGAATCTTACACATTAGTGCAGTCCAGTCCCCTAAATTGCTGTTTTATTGTTTTATCACTGTTGTTTTTTGACTTCCTCAATACATGTAAGGACAATCATAGGTATATTCTAAAATTTTGGGACAACTCTGTCACTGTTAGTGTTTTACAAGAGCTGGACAATTAGGGATCTTTTATTAACCACACTGTTGAATAGGTTGAGCATTTCTTTTACAATTTTCTCAGGCAAAGACCGTGGCTATGGCTTTTAGGCAACTCGACAGCAATGAAAGTACAGACTGTAAAGAACAATATCTCATATATATTTCTCTTCTGGTTCGTCCTGCTTCCTCTTCAGACCCGGTCCACACCACACGCAGCCCACACGGCATTTCTCAATTCCTATTCCTCCTCTTCCAAACCCTTCCCCACGCTGCCTGCGGCCTCCCATACACCCCCATACCGCTTTTCTCGATTCCTATTCCTCCTTCGGACTACCACATTCCCCGCTCCTCTCTCATGACCCCGTTGGTGTCACTTCACCGCCCTATATCCAGCCTGACCGCGTGACCTTTCACTTCGGCCATGTGTGCGCCTGGGAGTCTTTTCCGTTGCCTGCTACAGGAAGGTCTTTCTCGACTTTTGGCATTGGTTTAGCTCCTTGCTATTTTCATTATACTGTGACGGTTGTTTCCTAAGCTTTTGTTATTAAATGAACAACGGTATCTTAATCTGTCGATGGGTTTTTGCACAACGTCATCTCTATTCCAGGATCCGGCAACTGCCTGTTCCTATCAGTGGGTTATTTCTTGACACAAACAGTTGACGACGGCAATGCACTCTCACTACGACATAGGGCAAACAGATTGCTATCCAAAATTCTGAAACAATTTTCATTCCCAGAATCTCTCTCCTTCCTTCCAACACCAATCTCCCTTTTAAATTTAAACGCACACAATTCCCACTCAGACTTGCCTTCTCCATGACCATCAACAAGTCCCAAGGACAAATGTTTGCAAAGATTTGCCTTAATCTACAACAACCAGTCTTCAGCCACAGTCAGTTGTACGTGGCTTTTTCTAGGGTTAGATCTTTCGACTCATTATCTGTTGTCTCCAGCAAAACACCTGTTCACAACTGCGTCTTTCAAGAAGTATTTCTTTCTTCTTGATTTCTGAATTCCTTTCTCACCGTTTTCCGTTCTTATTCTTACACCGCTGAATGCCGTCGGCTAGTTATAAATATTTAGTGTCTCATTGACAACAGACTGACCATGAATCTTGATAGTTCTTTAAATCCCAAAGCTTTATCATTTGTGTATATCTAATGGTTACCAGTACTCAGATGTGCATATGAATTTGTTATCATACAAGGCCCAAAATGTAAAATATTTTACTTTTCTTAGGATTATACTTTTATTTATTTATAACAATATATTTTTTAGACATTCAATTTTGGCAGGATCGCACTGATTTCATAGGCAGATTTTATATTACAGTTAGGTCCATAAATATTTGGACAGAGACAACTTTTTTCTAATTTTGGTTCTGTACATTACCACAATGAATTTTAAATGAAACAACTCCGATGCAGTTGAAGTGCAGACTTTCAGCTTTAATTCAGTGGGTTGAACAAAACGATTGCATAAAAATGTGAGACAACTAAAGCATTTTTTTAACACAATCCCTTCATTTCAGGGGCTCAAAAGTAATTGGACAATTGACTCAAAGGCTATTTCATGGGCAGGTGTGGGCAAGTCCGTCATTATTTCATTATCATTTAAGCAGATAAAAGGCCTGAAGTTGATTTGAGGTGTGGTGCTTGCATGTGGAAGATTTTGCTGTGAACAGTCAACATGCAGTCAAAGGAGCTCTCCATGCAGGTGAAAGAAGCCATCTTTAAGCTGCGAAAACAGGAAAAACCCATCCGAGAAATTGCTACAATATTACGAGTGGCAAAATCTACAGTTTGGTACATCCTGAGAAAGAAAGCAAGCACTGGTGAACTCAGCAATGCAAAATGACCTGGATGTCCACGGAAGACAACAGTGGTTATTTAATTTGTCCAATTACTTTTGAGCCCCTGGAATGAAGGGATTGTGTTAAAAAAAATGCTTTAGTTGCCTCACATTTTCATGCAATCGTTTTGTTCACCCCAGTGAATTAAAGCTGAAAGTCTGCACTTCAACTGCATCTGAGTTGTTTCATTTAAAATTTATTGTGGTAATGTACAGAACTAAAATTAAAAAAAAAAGTTGTCTCTAACCAATAATTTATGGATCTATATCATGTGAATTAACAGAAAATATGTGGCTATTACAATTCTATTTCCTTTACGTATGTTTGCATAATTTAAAACACACGTTTTATAATAAATGAAATACTAGCTGCGTCAGCCTGCGCTTTCAAAAGCCCGGGGTCCTAGAAATTATTGAAATTGTCAGAAAAAAATTTGAAATGTAGAGATGTCAGGTAATTGAAAGGAACTACTCTGGGCATCTCTTGACTAGGAGGATTCGTTTTGCTGACGTGCTCATGTTGTTTGTGCATTAGCGGCAGGAGGAAGAGTAAAAGGGAATACCATGTTGCCAATGTTAGCGGCTAAGCGACTTTGTCTTTCTTCTGAGGCTTCGTTTTGCTGACGTGCTCGCCTCGCTTGTGTATTAGTGACTAAGTGAGTTTTCTGTTTCCTCGGAGGTGGAGTCTTTACCACGACTCCACCTCTCACTTCCGGGCCGAAAAGACACACACACTTCCACGCATAGACGTTTATATATAAGACTCTCCATATTGCCTGTCAAACACAGGTAATAGAGTACATTTAAAAATATTTGACATCTCTTGCCATATAAGTACTTTCAGTGTTGTTTCTTGGTATCCTTTCTCAAGCACATTCCAAGTAAAACCTGCTTCTCATACCGTCATTATTTTCAAGGTGACTTGCTCACCTTCGGTTTGCTTTTATACCTTCTATCTTTAAAAGCGAATCTCAGTGTGCCGCCTACGCTTTTACTCCACCTCGTGTGTCTCACTCTTGCTCTTCCTCAGACATTAGTGTTTTGTTATATGGTAGATTATAACTTTTGAAATAGAGAAGCCAAAACATATTATTTTGATTAAAAAAAGTTTAACTAAATGTTCTTTGCAAGAAATGTAGCTGTACAAGACTAACAGTTTCTACAGATGGTAACCTTTAACAGAGCATGCAGCAAGCTCACCAAAATGTCAGGTAGATTGACAACATACCAGTTAATTAATATGATTAATACAAGAAACTAATCATTTTTAACACACATATTATTGCCTAAGAAATAATGAGCATTACTCGTCCAATTCAGTGTTACTGCACATTTTGTAATAATTTATAAAGCTTTCAGCCCTTCTTCATTACCCGTGCTTGGCATTTTGAAGGTAGAATTTCTTCAGCAGTTATTTTATTCTTCAAAGTACCTTTGTTTCTGAGAAAGATTCTTTTTTTTTGGAGCTGCTATTATTCAGCATAATAAGTAATTAAGTCAAGGCACATTCCAAGAAGTCTGAGCATTTTGTTTCTTGTCAGACGGACATCTTAAGTATAAATAATAAACTAATTCTTCCTGGTAACCAATAATTCTGCTAACATTAGGTATTAGTGGGAAAGTGAGCAATGTTAGTAGAGCAATGTTAGTACTGTACTCGGTGAACAACGTCTGACCCTCTCATGTCTTATTTTTGACAGTTCGGCTAAATGTTTGATTGTGTCTTTTACAATGTGTTTAACTTCCTAATATACCTCATATTGTTAGAATGGTGTACTAAACATCTTTGTTAATTCTCCAGCCTGGCTACAACTTGGAGTTGGGCATCTTGCATATAGGTTTATTGGCTCATTATACAATTCATTAATTGCAAATGCATTAGTTATTGTGCTTATATTGTTAAACCTAAGGTTAACCAACATTTTTTAAGTGTATTTCATAAAAACTTCTGTTTCTGTAAACATACATTCATTTTTCTCACAACCATAAAAGCACTAATTAAACAAGCTAATTTAAGGCCATAGCATTATCCAGGCAACTTGGGTATAAAAATGTTTGAGAGAAAACAAAATGAAGAGAAAGCATCAGAATTCAAGTGCTACCTTTAGGAGTAAAAGTAACTAAAGATCCTGTGTTACAGTTTAAATCTGACATTTTACTGACTGCCCTTTCCATAGTCAATGAGTGTTTCCTTTTGATTTTGCAAACTGAAATAGACTTTTAAATACATCTGTCTAAATTTTATTCCTCATGCAAATCAACTGCCTTCTAACTCTCATACTCCGTTCTTCTTTCTGAATAAACTTGATCAAAATGGTTACTGTTAACATGGCTACATTGGAATATGTGTATCAGAATATATCCTTTTGAGAAAAAAAAAACAATTTAAAAACAATAGCTTTAAATCCATTAATCCAGTTTTGCTCCCGAAAACTTAATAATGAATGAATGAATGAGTGACAGGTGGACTTTATAACTGATTGAGGTATAAGCAGAAGATGAAAATCAAACAAGGCAGCCTATTCTTAAATACCACCTTGCATTTTAGTTGTACATCAGCATGAAAGGGCACAGCTTGTGAAATCTATGGATGATATCATTGAATAAGAAAAATGTATTGTTATCCAAGTTAGTAAGAGATTCTTAAATGATCATTCAAGCTGAAATCCTCGCATTAGGATATTACATGCAAGCTCTTAAGAGAAAATAGAGTTAGGCTTTAAATGCATAAACACTAACAATGTAATGCTACCATTGCCTAATGACATCTTTTTTTTTTTTAACAATACTGATAAAATGTGCATGATATTGATAATGCATATCTTGTACCTAATTAACATCATCTTTACTAATCTCACATTCTTTAAAGTATTGATGAATTTAGAGATCATTATACAAAGGCACCTTCTATTCATGGTAGGTTGTATATTTGTCAGATACGCACTAAAACTTTTAGTAATGTAAAACTTGCAACTTTTGGTAGCTTAATGTTTTGCTCCTGTTGTGACAAGGATAGCAGTACTAAAGTGAACAGCTTGCATGTTGACCTTATCAGCAGTGTTTTCTATTTTTCTTGTATTGCATTATTTGAAGGACATATTAAGAGGACTACTTTTAGTTAATTCTGAATGTATATTTATGGATGAGTATCACTTTGAAGACAATATTCATACAGTATTCAGAAGTTCCCCATTATGTACTTAATCATATTGCCCTCATTTTGTCAAACTGATGTGAAACAGCTTCTTCATTACAGACCAACTGGTCCAAGTATGACTTTAATTTTGGATTTGAAAATGACAAAATGGATGCAGTTGTTCTAATTTCTATATCTGTAAACCTAGTTGTATCTCTTACCATTTTTATTATGTGGGGAAGAAAAAATTATATTATTAAAAATTATACATTTAATATGTATTGAAACATCTAATAAGAGTGGAATTTTGATGGGAAGCAAAACCTGGAAAAGTTACTAACTTGCATTTAGGAAGATTAATACTGCTTCTTGAATTAGCATTACTAGGACTGTTTACTACTGTATGTTAAATACTCAAAATGGGTTGTATAGAATTTCAATAGATTATCAGATAACTTTCCAAAATACTGATCAGCAGCAACTACATCCGCACATGTGCTTCCACACGCATGAACACATTAACAGTATAGGACTCTATTTAATAAAACATCTTCATGTACATATAAAACATGTACTGCCAAGTAGTGATCTTGAGAAGTAACTATGGGAAACTCTTAGAAGAAAACAAAAGATTAAACTGTAAACTGAAAAATATTTAAATAAATGCAACTGCAGTATAGAGCCTAATATTTTATTGCTTTAAATTCGTCAAAAATTTCGATCTCCGGTTTTCAACATTTTAGGTTCCCCTGATACTGAAAACATTGATATCTCAATGATGGGTGTCTGTCTGTCTGTGAGTGTATGTCTGTCTGTCTATCACAGTTTCTTGAGAATGGTCTAGAGCTGAAATGGCTGAACGGAAAAATACCAAACTCAAAACGTAAGCCCGTTATGAGATGCCAATGTGCTGATTAGTTTTTGACCCAAATTGTGCCAGAGAAAAAGGCACTCTACAGGGCTATTCTAATGTTATACAGTAATTCTGCAATTAATTATGAATTCTTCTCATCAGTTGCTATTGTAATGACCTGTTTTATGATCAGAAAGATCATCATCAGAGCAATAAATAAATTTCTCCTTGTGTATATGTGGAGCTTTACCAACTACATATGTTTACGTTTTTGTCTTGGTCTAAATTGAATTTATAAACTGCCTGATTATAAGAGAACCTAGGTGTGTGTGTGTATGTGTGTCATCTGTGATGGGTTGGTATCACTGTGTGGGCTGGTTCTTTCCTTGTACTTGATGGAACCAGCAAAATCTGAATTTTTAGGTGAAGAGGGTTACAGCAAGTAAATGTCCATAAGTAAAATTAATGTTTTTAAAATAGCAGAAAAAAATAGTCTAGTCGAAGATTATGCAATGGTTTGTAATTGCTACGGAGAAAGCTCTGATAGTGTCTCCTGGAGCACCATGGTACAATCCGCCTTATGTTAAAGGTTCTCTACAGGTTGACTAAAGTGTCATGAAGGTGGATACCCTTACATAGCTTTGCATATATTCACTGTGGCAGGTACAGCTGTTTTCACTGAGTGCAACATAATAACAATATTTATATGTATATTTTTTAAATTAATAACTTTGCTATCTGACGATAGAATGTGTTATCAAGTTGAACTTAGACATTGACCATTTTAACCATTGCAGACTTAGAAACTAGGCATTCTTTCATTTTGGTTTCTTTAGTAACTTTCATTTTTCTTTTACTTTCATGAAGCATTTAGAGGTACATTTGTGTATGTGCTGTATGAATAAACATAGTTTTTGTTGATGGTGTTGCTGTTATTACAAGTACCACATAGTAGAGCTTAGCAATGCAAGCATTTCTCCATCACCCTTTGACACTCAAGTTAGCAACATGTTGGCAAACTATGTGTTATCTTAACAATATGCTGTCATTGTGTTATATACAGGAATTGTTTGAAAGGAGAACTCATTTTTATACTAATTGTATTAATTATTTTATTTACCTCCAAAATATATTTGTCTTTAAAAAAAAAATAAACAAGTGGCTCCATTCAGCTGGCCTGTTCATTCGTTTTTCAAGTTTTGTGGTGTGCAAAATGACTTTCATTTCTGAAGCATAAGATGTAACATTTCTCAATCAGCCTGGCAAATCATTTAATGGTCAAAGGGGACTTTTTATACTTTTACACTTTTTTAACAAAAATCTTCCTTTCTTATTTTTGCATTAATAATTCTCATGTTCCCTTTTTATGTATTTCATTTTTTTCGTTTGCTCAGCAGTTAGTAAACTGTAAAAATTAAAATGCCCTAATCTCTAGCTTCATAGGCTGTTTTTCTTCACCTGATGTACTCTTGCCGTCAGGCCATATGGGACCGAATCTACTCTGTGCTTTAAGAGTTTATTTTAAAATCCCATTTGATGAGTGCTCAGTTCCCCTTAGGCTGCATAACATTGCTGTTTAAACTGTACTTTTTGTGGCTGGGCAGACATTGCTTTGACATTAATGTAATATACAGTTGATTGCCTTTTACAGAAAACATAGGGTGTTCCAGCTAGTGTTTCCTGCATCTGAATTTTCTGTTTTTTTCATTATATACTGTAAACAGATTTGCTTAAACTGCCTTTAACTCCCACTCACAGGAGAAATTGAGGATAGCAGAGAAACATTGCTTATATTTTGATTTAAAAAGAAAAAAAAAATTAAGCTTTTATGACTGACCATCAGATATGAAATTGAAACTGCAGTCATTTAAAAAGACATTAACACTGAACATAAAAGCTATGCTTGAGCTGTACGTTATTAGAAAATTATAGGAAATTTCAAATTTGCAAACTGCTAGTGAAATAATGGCACAGTTATGAAGTCAGAAGGCATTTGTTTTTGTGAGGATGGTGACCACTGAAAGGTTCATGTCTTAATGTTTGTTTCTTGTTTACCTCTCTTTTTTTTGGTTTAGTTGTATAGTTATAATAGGGCTTGTGCAAATATATTTATAAGCAACTGTTGCTAAGCTAAATGTGAACTGCTATGGGAACAACTATCCTAATAAGCCTAATCAGCACGCTTTAAATTGGGTGTATTATTTTACATCCTAATCTACCTGTAAAACTAAGAAGCAGCTGTTTCTTATTTTATCCTTACCAAGCTAATAATGTTAACGTGTACTAGCAGCACGTTCAGAATTGTTCAGTTCATTAATTCTGTCTTTCCTTTCAGAACTATACTTTTATGTGGATTGGAAAGCGAATAACATGTTAAAAAACATTGGCAATAAATAGAGATTCATCAGCTATTTTTAAAATACTTAGACTTGCATTGTTTTTATATTATTTAGCGCAGTAAGGGCACATAAGAAGTCTTTTGACATATTGTTTAGTCATCAAAAGAGGAAGAGGTACTTATGACTTCTAGATAAACTATATTTTAGATACCCCAGACATCCTCTGCTCCTGTTGGGGGTCCCGCTCCCAAGGCGCGCCCCTATGAAGGGGAAGATTTTATATTCTTTTAATTGAGAGACAGAACTGACCCCTCCTGGCAACATGAATTAGACGATCTACAAGTCTCAGACTTAAAGTTTAAATCCGAACAATATTTTCAGTCTCTTTTCGTTGTTCTGTTATTTCACCGAGTAATAATTTACGTCTGTTTGCGCTAATGCGATCTTTACTATCATTTTTTTTAAGACTTTCGAATTTTAGTGCTTACATTATCTCTAACCTGCTCTGCATGTGTATCTCGTTTTTGAATGTTTTTGAATTCCTTACGACGTTGTACTTTGTTATCTACTCTTTTTCTTTTTCCGGCCGCGGGCCTGGTTAAATCTCTTGGCACAGTCTCGTCTTGTGGGACGTGAAAATGTCTTTCTGAGAAAGTTCTGTCTCGTCTCTCTGAACAGGTCTCATCTCATCCCAAGATTTTTTTTTTTATATAACAGAGAGATGTAATATTCCTGGGTTTCAACACCTACCAGGTCTTATCTTCAGAGGAAAATGATTAGACATACAGAAATCATGGGTGTAAGAATTGGATTAGCAAGGTGTGGTTCGGAGGATGTTTGTCTTAAAGTTTTTTTTTTTCAGTTATTTGGATGTTGTTCTTTTTTTTTAAGCCTGCATATGCTGGATTCATGTCCAAGTATCTGTTAATGGTGTTTTAATTTGACAGCCATGCTTAAGCCAGCTCTCTGACACTTTCAGTATTAGCCCTGAATCTTACTTGCACCATGTCCCAGTTAAGCATGTGTCTGGTTGAATTGGTATGTGCATATATCAGAGACCATGTGTCCGTCCTTTCCGACAGCATTGCAATGTTCTCATATACAAACCGGATTCCAAAAAAGTTGGGACACTAAACAAATTGTGAATAAAAACTGAATGCAATGATGTGGAGATGGCAAATGTCAATATTTTATTTGTAATAGAACGTAGATGACAGATCAAACGTTTAATCCGAGTAAATGTATCATTTTAAAGGAAAAATATGTTGATTCAAAATTTCACGGTGTCAACAAATCCCAAAAAAGTTGGCACAAGTGGCAATAAGAGGCTGGAAAAAGTAAATTTGAGCATAACGAAGAGCTGGAAGACCAATAAACACTAATTAGGTCAATTGGCAACATGATTGGGTATAAAAAGAGCTTCTCAGAGTGGCAGTGTCTCCCAGAAGCCAAGATGGGTAGAGGATCACCAATTCCCACAATGTTGTGCAGAAAGATAGTGGAGCAATATCAGAAAGGTGTTACCCAGTGAAAAATTGCAAAGACTTTGCATCTATCATCATCAACTGTGCATAACATCATCCAAAGATTCAGAGAATCTGGAACAATCTCTGTGCGTAAGGGTCAAGGCCTTAAAACCATACTGGATGCCCGTGATCTCCGGGCCCTTAAACGACACTGCACCACAAACAGGAATGCTACTGTAAAGGAAATCACAGAATGGGCTCAGGAATACTTCCAGAAACCATTGTCAGTGAACACAATCCACCGTGCCATCCGTCGTTGCCAGCTGAAACTCTACAGTGCAAAGAAGAAGCCATTTCTAAGCAAGATCCACAAGCTCAGGCGTTGTCACTGGGCCAGGGATCATTTAAAATGGAGTGTGGCAAAATGGAAGACTGTTCTGTGGTCAGACGAGTCACGATTCGAAGTTCTTTTGGAAATCTGGGACGCCATGTCATCTGGACCAAAGAGGACAAGGACAACCCAAGTTGTTATCAACGCTCAGTTCAGAAGCCTGCATCTCTGATGGTATGGGGTTGGATGAGTGCGTGTGGCATGGGCAGCTTGCATGTCTGGAAAGGCACATTCAATGCAGAAAAATATATTCAGGTTCTAGAACAACATATGCTCCCATCCAGATGTCATCTCTTTCAGGGAAGACCCTGCATTTTTCAACAAGATAATGCCAGACCACATTCTGCATCAATCACAACATCATGGCTGCGTAGGAGAAGGATCCGGGTACTGAAATGGCCAGTCTGCAGTCCAGATCTTTCACCTATAGAGAACATTTGGCGCATCATAAAGAGGAAGGTGCGACAAAGAAGGCCCAAGACGATTGAACAGTTAGAGGCCTGTATTAGACAAGAATGGGAGAGCATTCCTATTTCTAAACTTGAGAAACTGGTCTCCTCGGTCCCCAGACGTCTGTTGAGTGTTGTAAAAAGAAGGGGAGATGCCACACAGTGGTGAAAATGGCCTTGTCCCAACTTTTTTGGGATTTGTTGAAATTCTGAATCAACATATTTTTCCCTTAAAATGATACATTTTCTCAGTTTAAACTTTTGTTCCGTGATTTATGTTCTATTCTGAATAAAATATTAGAAGTTGGCACCTCCACATCATTGCATTCAGTTTTTATTCACGATTTGTATAGTGTCCCAACTTTTTTGGAATCCGGTTTGTATGTTTTGCAAGTGTTTTAGATGTTCGTCCCACGTTACAGTTGGGCATGCTTTGCATGGCATACTGTATACTGCGTTTCAGGTCTCTGCTGCAGATTTCTTGCACCATGCAAATGTTGGGGCAACTCAAGGTATTTGAGGTCTCAGATAATTTTTACCAGGGTCTCTGATCTTAATTAGCTCGATAGGACTATGGCTTGTTCACTGTCATTGTTAGGAAACCCCAGGTGATGCATATTGCAAAGCTATATAAATTTTCTGACTCCTCAAACCTTGTCCCAACAATAAGCAGCCCTGGTCTCCTCTAAGCATCTGGCCAGCACCCTGAAAAATGAAACAATTTATGCTTAAAAGCAGGAGAAGGCTACAAGAAGATAGCAAAGCTGTTTCTTCAGTTTGTAGTGTTATTAATAAATTGCAGTTACCAAAAATGGTGGAGGTCAAGTTGAGGTCTCGCAGACCAAGAAAACCTCCTGAAAGAATTGCTTGCTACAATGGCAAATAAAAACCCCTATTTGACTGCAGATACATATACAATATTTGCTTTTATGATAGATTGTTTAGCAACCTTCAGAGTTCTGTGAAGAAACTATCCCTGAGTATACTGGTGCAATTACCAATGGTTCTGTATTGTTTGCAACAAGGAAGGAGTGTGAAAGGTGGCTGAGCAGAGTCTGTTGTGCCTGCTTCATTTAGTCAGTTATGGTCCGCTCCAAGAAGTATTAAACTGCTCACTCTTTCAACACATCCCCTCCAATGTGTATGAATGTGTGGTCTGCTTTCTGAAGTCAATTACCAGCTTCTTGGTTTTGTGGACATAAAGGAAGAGATTATTGTCCTAGCTCACCTCAATCAGCAAGTAGATAACTGCTCTGTATGCTCTCTCATCATTGTTGGTAATCAGGTCTATCATGGTGGTGTCATCAGCAAATATAATGTTGGAGTTAAAACTATATCTTGGCCACACAGCCAGAGATGAAGAAGGAGTACAGAAAGGGTTTCAGCACACAACATTTGGGAGTGCCTGTATTAAGGGTCAGTGTAGAGGAGGTCTTGCTACCAGTCCTCATATCCTCAGGTCTGTTGGTTTGAAAGTCCAAGATGCAATTACAGAGGTTGGTGATAAATTCTAAATTGGAAGAGTCTGGATCACAACCTGCTTCACCCCAAGTTGTAACACTGAATATTGTACACTATAACAATGTAAAACCACTTCACTTCACTATGTTGGTTTACCTAAAATTGCAATATGTAAGGCAGTATAAGGTTTGGAAATGGTCATGTAACATCATATTCTAAAGGCACATGAGCTGTTAATATGTCACACTGAAAAGTCATTTTAACATGCTAGGCATACTTTATTGTCCAAAATTGATTTTAGGTGTTTCATCTACTCCCATTGTTAACAGAGGCATAAAATCAAACATAGCCATGCAATCATTGATAAACATTGGCTGTAGAATGGGTGGTACTGAACAGCTCAGTGCCTTTAAACATGGCGTTGTCATTGGATTACATTGTTGGCACAAGTCAGCACAAAGTTTTTGCTCTGCTAGATTTGCCCAGTCAGCTATAAGTGCTATTATTGTAAAGTGGAGGTATTAGATAGATAAATAGATAGATAGATAGATACTTTAAGGAACAACAGCAGCTCAGACAAGAAGTGGTAAACGATGCAAACTCACAGAGCCAGACCAGCAAGTGCTGAAGCACATAACGCTTAAAAATCACCTGTCTTATGTTGCATTACTCAAAATAGAGTTCCAAATTACCTGCGGATGTGGAAACTGGAAAAAAGGACTGCTGGTTTCTATTTCTAAAGAAGAAACAGATGCTTGCATAATTCTACAAGTAATTAATAATAACAAAATTGTTTTCTATTATGTTTCTGACTGCTTCTAGCATAATATTTGTAAATTTAAATTTTTTCTACTTTTCGTTTGCTAAAGCTGGTTATTTAATCATATCCTAATGAGAAATTTGTGAAGATGCTTCAGGTGATATCGAGTAACTATGCAAATGAGTCCTGCTAGTAGCTTGATGTCATTGCAGTGTCAGTAAGAGTGATGAAGAGACAACTACATGAACATTTATTGAGAATGTAATGAAAATGCCAGAGTTTAGTGCTAGACAGCATTCTGTGCTCACAACTGTTATACCCCTTCCTAAGCTAATTCATTTCAGAACATCTGTTAATTTCATTTCGCAGTTATTTTGATATCAAACAAGAGAACATTTACTATAGAACTGTATGCCAGACACACCCAGTATAAACAAGAAATAAACATTTTCTCTAAAGGAACAGTACTGTAAGTAATATAAATGTATTTAATTAGAACTTTGTTCTGTCTTTGAGCAAACAAAAATGTTTACAGGTCCTTCTTAACTCAGAATGAAGCACATAAAATAAAAGTCTGTACTTGTTTACCAGTAGAGACCTGCAATCTCATGATATTTTACAGTAAAAGATCTGAAAGAACATAACATCAGTGTTACTTCCCCTCCCCCTCATTCATTGGTTAAGAGACCTGTATTCAGAAATATGGTATTATGACAAACCTGTTCCTGTTTATGTTGTAAGGTGATTTTTACTGAAGTAACTATTAATAATATTTTAGCAAAAAATACATGTGTTTTGCACGTTTCGAGCATACGACTGAGTAATGGACAAGTGAAGTATGTGACATGAGTAACATGAGTTTTATCTATTTAATTTTTTTTTTCATGGATGTTTTCCAAATCATTTGCTGTTATACTGTGATGATCACCATTGAATTCTGTTATATAAAACTTTTTTCTCTCTTCCTGCATGAAATCAAGACATTAAAACTTTTTCTTGATTATCACTACAAAAATAAATGGGGTAAGCAAGGTATTTAATATATAGATATATTTTTTTGAAATCAATTTAAATATGGTTGTCAAACATAATAATACCTGTAACCACAACAGTAGCAATTGAGAGTTACAAAAAGTGGTTAATAACTAAAAGCCAAATTAATACAGAAAAAGTTAGTCCTTACCTCTGATTTAATTTTTACGTTGTTTTCAAACACTCTTAACTTTTACATTATATTTTTATTATGTAATTTTTGCATAAAATTATACTTATTCATATTAATACAGCATGTGATTCTAAGTTAAAGATGGCACTAGTAAGCTTAACATTATTTCTGAATGTCATAGAAAAGTTTTTTCATATCTCAGCTGACAAAGTACATTTCTTGAGTGATACAGTTGCTTCTTCAGTTTCATCTGCCCCACTGCCTAATCCTTCAGCTTCTTAAAATTGAAAACATTTAAGCAATGCTGTCGGCCCTACTAGATGTTAAAGACGTTTGTAATGTGCTAATGCTCATTTCTGGCTTATCTGTTTATCAGTGTGTAATATGGCCAGCTGCATCATTTATCAATTATTTTTAAGAAACTGAAAGTTGTTCACTTTCATAGTTTATTCGTGAAAGAAAGCTTCAATGAAGATGGCTCTGTCTGTGCTGCTAGATAACATGCATACGTCTGCATTATAGTTGACATTTGATTGCCCTTAGCACTATCTTGCTGCACAGACTTCTGTTTTGTATTGTAAAGTGGTTTCAACCATCTACTTACTGATGCCAGAATTTTAGACCACTGTTGTGACCAGAGCCATTTCAAGTCTCTGTGCGATAAAGAAGGCTTTAGTGAGATTGTGTTGTCATGAAAAGGTAACTGTTCCAGCTCTGCTTTAGTAAGTTAATGTTTTGAATAATAAAGAGACTCTAAGCCTGACTGAAAGAATCATTATTTAATCCTGTGTTCAAGGGGAAAATTTATCAATTCCAACTCTGGGGAAGATTATCCTGTGTTAAGTATTTGTGACCAGGAATCCCTAGTCAAATGACAAAAGTAAACCGGGTTCTAAAAATGCACAGGTGTTGATGGAGTGTGATAAAACTTGTTTATTCCTAATAGTTAATATTGCATAAACTCAAACGGTTCGTCATTCAGAAGGGAGAAAAAGATTTTGCATTGCATTATGTTAATAGTAATGTTGTTAGTGTTTGTGATTTTTTTTTTCTTTTTTCTTTTCATTAAAATTGAAGGCATTCATCCAATCAGTAAGTACTGGCATAGTTCTTTAGGTCATTTAAGGAAGTGGATTTGTATAGCATTTTAATTATTTAAATAAAAGTTTTTTTCCATCCATTATCAAACCTGTTAATCAACTTCAGGGCTGCAGAAGCCTATGTGGAAGGCTTGGATACGAACCCAAAAAGGGAAACCTGAACATCAGAAGACCCACTTATGCATATACCAAACAATCACTCTCTCCAGGATAGTTTAAAGTCACCCATAGTTTGAAACTGATATTCTTGGAAGCTCAGGATACCCAGAGAAAATCCTGTGCATTCGAGGGAAAAGGCATTCTCCTGGAGCAGTGTAAAACCCTGTGCTGTTCATTTGTGGATATAGAGAGTGCATGTTGCATATATTGTGTTGTGCAGGTACATGCATGAACATAAACTGTGATTCATCACTGCGCTTGAACCTATGCTCAATTATTGTTTAAGGTGCCTTCTGGTTGGAATTCATGTGTTAGTTTTATGTTCATATTACTTTCATTAAAAGACTTTTGTGATTCCCAAGGTCCATACTATCAAAATGATTTCAGGCATTAACATTTCACAATTTGACAAAGTTCTGGGTTGGTTTAGCCTTTGATTCATTACTGATACTGTAACCTCCAACCTAATCTACAATAAATAACGTTTTTTTGGCTGCATTGTTTGAAAGAGATCATGAGGAGGTATTTATAGTTATCAATGAAGTATGTTCCTTTTATTAACTCCAAGTAAATACTAAAAATGTTAGTGATTGCCCTAATGCATTAGTTTGAAAGCTTTAAAACTGATATTTAAATAACTTTGTCATTTAAAAGAAAGCATTTTATTTTAATTGTGACTTGCGAAATGTTTTCCTAAAAGCTGTGTTGCTTCTTGGGTTTAAAGTGTAAATATTTACAAAACATTTTTGGCTTTTTCACCTTGTACATTTGACATAAAAACTGGTGAAAATAGCAGCATCACAGCATACAAAGTCTTTGAAATATATTAAATATTAAGTGTATGTTGATGTCTGACATATTTCACACTTCTAATTGTTAGCTGTTCCTATTCATTTTTTGTTTATCTGCAGTAAACTTTCATTTAGGTACTGCAAAAATGCATCCATTACTCATTGACTACTATGCAACTGACCTTAACAAACACTTCTGTACGTCTTCATAACACTTGCAAAGCATCAGTAAAGTATTTATCCATCTCGGCTGTGTGACCTATTAATAACACGTCACTTTGGAGTGGTCTGAGATGGCTTAATTAAGACACATTTCTGTTGATGTTACATATTTAGTATACAACCTGTAAATCATCCATGTTAAATCATTTTACCATCAAGTCAATAGGCCACACTGCACAGAGATGAATAACCAATCTGCCAATGTTCTATAAATGTTATGAAGACCAAAAGAAGCCTTTGTTAAGGCCTTATTACACAGGAGTAAATGAAGATCAGATGCTCTTTTGCAATATCTGAACTAAAGTGTTATCCAGGTGCAAGTGAATTTCTTCTCTTAAAGTTTCTTAACTATGTACTCTACTTGTGTATTGTTTAGTACTGCCTGGGAATACTAAGAGTACTAAGCTTTGGACAGTGTTTACTTTTTGTTGAAAACAGGACAAAAATATTATCCATACTGTTATTAGTACCATATTGGATGAGGCCTGTCGTAGGACTCATTCAGTCACACCAGGCTAATTAAGATCCACCAAACTCTCTCCAGCTCCCTGCAGTCTTGAGAAAAAGGTTAGGACATGGCTGGATAGTTGATAAGGTAGTGTCAGAGAGCCTTTTGTTGACAGTAGGTTTTTAACTTACCACCAATATACTGTATGGTACATGATATGGTAGCAGCTATTTTTCAAAATAAAGAAGCACATTAATTTTTTAAGTGATCATCAGAGCCTTAGATTTATCTAAAGACATACTTATTTTGTGTAAAATTTATAATTGGTAAGTATTGCGTGGAAACCAGCTGACGTTTTATTGATCTCTAAGAAAATATTGAATCTGACTGGCGGATGTTAAGAGATGCAATGATCCATATTGCATGTTGAAAGATTAGTGTAAAGCAGGGGTCCTCAATGGTTGCTGTGGCTGCAGGTTTTCCTTCCAACTAGTTTCCTAATTAGAATTCAGTCTTTGCTGATAATGAAAATTGGTATTTATCTATTTGGCTTGTTAGTGCTTTCATTCATCCAAGAGAAATTTTAATTACACTGTTGAGTTTCCTTCTGTCCATGTGTTTTGTGGACCAGAACAGATTCAAACTTCACGGTCCTTCCAATGCCCCTCTCATTTATTCTAACACCGATGCTTCTTGGTGCATATGCACAGGTTTAAAAAGAAGCACGTTAGCTGGAGAGCTGCTGGTTTAATGGTTATCTGCATTTCATTATTAAGTAATTTCTGGTTAAGAAAACTGGCAACAATTAAAACATAAATGCAGCTCCTAAAAATTAAAATAGGCAAGGTTTTAATAGGAGTTGTAACAGGCAAGGTAACTAAAATTAAGTCCAAATATCGGAAAGCTTTAGTAGTAAATAAATTGGATTGTAATTAAGAAATTGGTTTAAGTGAAAACCTGCAGCCACTGAAGACCACTGGTGTAAAGTTTGACTTCAAGGAGCAACCTCTTACAGTGCTAATGTTCTTGGGTAGTGTTTCCCAATGTGATTCAAATTTTCTTTAATAGCTAATTTGGCTGTTGTACAGTAAACCAGCCAGCAGTTCAGTATACTTGTAGCACAGTTATAATGTAGTATCTTTGAAAGCCACAACCATACTATGTTAATGTTAAATTGTAATTTTCAATATATTCTAACATGTCTATTAAAAGTAGTGTGTGTAATTTTGGTTGGGATAAATTCAATGGACATTATTGCTTTCCATAATTAGCACCAACGTGTTTAATGGTGGGATAGAACAAAGCCAGGTGCAAACCATGCCAAGTTTATCATGAACCAAGAGTCTCTATTTTTACTATGCATTTCAAAGACCAGTAAACAGGAGTAAGTTTCTGGCTTTCCTCCCAGCTTTTAATTCTATTGTTTTATTGATGTTTTGTTTCAGTTAAGACAGAACTAACTATTAATCTGTGCTTTAGTAGCTCCTTATATGGAAGGTTTAAATGTTGATCTTGGCACCTTATTCCACATTAGGTTTTAAAGGAAATGGTTGCTAATTTAGACACTAGGCAATACTTGGTTATTAGAGAAATTCATTCATCAAACTGCTTAGCCCAGTTTACAATTGCAGGAAATCAGAGACCACATAGGACAAGGACCGAGTCGAACCTGGATGGAATGGCAGAAATTACAGGATGAACGTTTGTCCAGGTTTTGCCTCTCTCACAATTGATACTGTTCAAAATGGATTGATGACTTTCTGATACTTTATAAACCATTGGCTTCTGTAAAAGTTTTCGTATAAGAACAATACTAAAACACAGCATAATTAATTAATTTAAAGTATCTCAACTTTTTCCCCCTGCTCAGGTTTATACTTTTGAACACTTAAAGTGTACTTCAAATACTGTATGTAATATTAAAAAATAAATAAACACCATGTGTAAGGTAGAGATGTTTTGTCAGATGGTCAACAAATTTTGTAGTGCCAACTTACTTTATATTTGAAATTTAAATGAAGATGTCCGCCAAATAGTAAGTAGTGATAATAATAATATGCAGTATGTTTCCTTGTGGCCACAAAATGGGTAGTTGTAGATAAAATATTGTATTTGCCAAGAGAGATCAATAACTTAGTAGAACAAGCCTGTGTTGTTGCAAAAAGGAGAATCAGAAGGCTATTGTAAAGTATGTTTTGAATAATAGTGTTAGCTTTACAGAAAAAAATATCTTTAAAGGGTACTTCAAGAGAACAGTTGCGAAAATGGTTTTGTTAATCTTAAAAAAGAAGTATGCTTATACCATAGCCTTATTGTAGTTAATGAACTGATGCATCTTTCAGAAGACTGATTTATTTCATGTGTGCAAGAATGATACCAGCCATTTGAAGCCTGGAAGAGTTTTCATAATGTGGCTAAGTGATTTAACTGTTTGTGATGGTTTTGTGTGGATAAAGGAAGATCATGACTGTGTCAAGTTTTAGTTAATCTCAAAATGAATGTCTTTCTTTCATTTGTTTATACAGTAGTCATAACGTAGGTTCTTATTATGGTTATCAGAAAATGGGTTAATTAAATCTTTGCACCCAAGTTCACACCTTACAGGGTTTTGTACAACATCTTCTTTATAGAAGCAAATGTAAAGTATGTGATTACAGAATCATTTTAAAAAATGGAATATTGTGGCTGTAACAGTGAGTAAAAACTAGACAAAGTATTCAAGGTGTAACAAATGTTTGCATATCTTAACAGTGAAGAGTTGTTCAGCAAATTTCTAGTCTGATCAATATTACACCTCTTCCCTTGGTTAGGTATATTGACTGCTCGTTTTTATTAGTCAGACTTTTAATTCCTGCGTTGATGTGAACATATTTTTTCTACATTTTTTAATATTTATACACTAGGATCAAACATGGTTTACATACTGTAAGTTCTTGATTAAAATAGTCATCCTTCTTTTTAATAATTTCATTTGAGGGGGAAAAATGAATTTTCTCTCTGTAGTTCAAATCAAAAGCTGCAATTTGACAAATTGTTATTTGTACATGTTGTATTACTTCAAATAAGGCAAAAGGCACAGTGTTTCCATTTGTACAGTTTTCATTCTGTCTTGAATACCTTGAAGTTTCTTCATGTTACTTTATAATCACTGTTGATTCCCCACCCTCCGCATTAAGAAGTTCAAAATAACAAACTTTACCTACTTTATGAAGATGGCGTTTACTTCCAGCAAATGCTAAATTCTTCACTCTTAAGCATATGGGGTTAAACTGTTCCTGTAGAGTCACATTAGCAATATACTCCTTAAATCCAGTGTACTTCCGCATACTGTATTTAGAAAATGTGTCATTTGTGCAATTCTTCAGAAAGATTGTGGGCTCCTAAATATTTCACACTTCTTTCTTTCAAGTGGAAGTGTCTGAGTTAAAGCACAACCTATTGTCCCTATAATAAAATGAGTGCACAACAGGAAAGAGGGACGCTGGCTGCACTATGAGCAACACCTGTTTCTATATTTTGAGCTGTACAGCTAGCCTTTTTGTGTCTACTGTGGTTAGTGTAATTTATTTCACAATTCATAGCATCAATGCACCCCACTGTTTAATAATTTAACTTCTGATTTCAAAGGATTGATCTTTATGACCCTTGGTGTAGATTAGTCACCAGAAGCATTCAAAGGTTAGATGAAAGTCCCTGAGACCCAGGCTGAGATTCTTTCAGATCTTTGGAATCTGGATCAATACATTGACCCTTTTAATGCTATTCTAAAAAAAAAATCTAACACATATTCTTACATACAAACTAGATTACGTACTTAAGTAGAATTATAGTAATTCATTTTTATCCTTTGTCTTAATCAAGTGTTTTTTTTTTTTATCTTTAGCCACTCATCTTTTTAACAAACACTGTTTCTTATAATTGCATCTAAATACATAATAGTGACCCTTAATTAGAATATCTCAGTCCTCTCTTAATTTGGTATTTTAGTAGTTCTGAAATTAAAATAAAGCAACACTTAAACAGAATATTGTGCATACGGTATGTAGGCTATATACTGTATACTTTATGTATGCTTAAACATTTTAAGTTTTCATCAATCTAAAAGTCACCTTCAGGCTATGGTTCACTAGGTGTGCTAGGTCAATATGATTATAGGTTGCATCTGTTATTGACCTTATTTAACAGACTTACTAAAAGCCTTTAAATTAACTTTATATTAGTAGCTAACAGTGCACACTTCTCAACAAATGTAGTAGTGGATAATGGTATGCTTGTATACTGTAGGTATTCTTAAAAACAGCATTAGCATCATGTGGTTTTTGGAGACAAAAATCATAAGTGTATATTCATTTAATGCAAATGGTAAATATTTATATGTAAAAGCAAATAAAAAGCAATATTTTTCATACACAATATGCAAACAAGTTACAGAATTTCATTTATGCTGTTAGACTATTTATGCAAAATTTTCACATTCTGCCTAATGTATGTCCTTGTATTCCCCAAATTCTCTGGTTTCCTTCCACATTTCTACAGGGTTTTAGCTAAGGTTGATTGGCTGCTCAAAATTGATCATATGTGACTATGTATGACCGTGAAAGGTTTTTCTGTTTTGTACATTTTGCCACAACCCCACAGGCTTCCTAGGAAGCATAAGAGTACTTTTTGCCATAATTATGTAATGTACATGATTCACAAAAATGTGCACAATTTAATTTTCCTCACTTATGCGTCCTTTATGCCTTTTATGCTAAAACTTATTCTGTTCACACTAGAAAGTGCACCCCATCTATAAAGGAAATTGCAAAGGTACCACTGGCCAAAGTGTCCTGGCAAAGAAGTAAAATACACCGTGGTGTGTGTTACTTTAAGAGTAGGTGAGTGAATTTATTTTTAAGAGTCAACTACATAACAAATACAAATGAAATCATACTGTATAAACACCACCATTTGTGTTTTAACAGATACAGCAATGACTTGTTCAAATATCAGTTGCAGTTATTTATGGTGCTGTTATATTTTCAAGATACTGAAACTACTACTCAGTGTGTTGCCAATTTCCTTTTGAATGTAATGTTGGTCGTTTTTAGTGAACACATCCATTAATTGATCTGTTGTCATTCATAGGCCTTTTACTAGTTTGACCTGTTAAATCATAACACAGGAGTGGTGCAATGTAAATTTATACCGCATTTAAAATAATGTCAAAGCATCACACATTTTCCCTCCATTGTTGAATGGGGAGCAGTTGTCATTCTTCCCACATTAGCTCACCTGATTGTTGTTAGGGGAAAGCATTATGCAGAAGCAGCATGATTCAGCTATTCCTGAATGGCACTAACTTGTAAAAACTATAATAAAAAGGCAATTTCTTGAAATTCTTTTTTAATGAGGTATTCTAAGTTAATTTTTATGATCAGGTAAAACAAAAAAATGTTTTAAATGTGGTAAGTTTTGTATGACTTAAAATTCTGGTGTTAATCTGCTATTTTATATTGATATATTATTTTTCCTGAAAATATCCTGGTTACAGTCCTGTAGCCCAAATTGTATGATATAAGATAGCCAGTTAGATAAACATCATCTACTCTTGAGTTGTTTTGCCCAAGAGAATCAACTAAGCTTAGCTACATCATCATAATGAGTTCAGTTCATTTATAACTGTTTATTATACCTAATTTAAGTAAAAGCTTTCTTTAGTACAGTTCTTCAAGTCTGAATTTTTCGAAGACTTTGTGAATAGTGATTAGCCTGACAACACACAGGTTCAAGGTTCACTTTGAGGCTGAGGGGCTGCTTGAATGGAGCTTGCCTGTTCTCTCTGTGTTTCCATGAAGTTCCTTATCAGTGTAATAACATGCTCTTATGTTCAGTAACAGCTGTAAATGCTGCATAATAAGGTAGACTGGATGAGGTTGCATTATTGTGTGGTGAAATGATTCCTGCCTTGAGTAGGCCAATACCAATTTTATAGTACACATTTTTTGTTCAAAAATCCGACATTTGGTATTAGATAGACAGATACTTTGTTAATCCCAAGGGGAAATTTAAACCTATAGCTCTAGCTGTACTGCTCTGTTTAATATGTCTATCTTACTCATTTATTTATTTACATTTTTGTTTGCTTCAACCTTTAAATTTCTGCTAGATGTTTTCCTTTTTTCACTTGATAACCATTTTTTATTTTACATATTTAATATTTTGTTCATTTTGCTTGTTGATCATTTACTTCTTTCTGTGCCAACAGCTATTAGAAAATAATGTCAAAAATAATGAGATTAATATTGTTTTGGAGTACATTTAGTTTTTAAATATTGTAGCATGTGCCAAGTATTTGGCAGCCTTTCAAGTGTTTTGTGCCAGATTTTTATTTCTCTAATTAAAGCACAGAAGTGTCAGTAAACAACATTATAATATTTGCATTAAAAATGCCACCTACTTGACACTCTGCTAGGTCTGCTTTTCTGTCTCATATGATCTTGCTTTACTTTAGGCTTTTTGCATTACATCTCTGTGGAGGCAGTATTCACCATCTCTGAGTTTTTGACATAATACGTTGTTATTTGATCTTTACCTGATCTATGGCCATCCATAGATTTGGGAATTGCACTGAATTTTCATATATTGTTTTCAATGTTCCTTTTTCAGAGCATGTTTTTTGTTTTTTTGTTTTTTTGGCATGCCTGCAGCATTATATAGCAATTTACTGAAAATATGGTGTTGGAAATAAAATGCCAATGACATTAAGGATAAGAACACAATGCAGACTTTATTATCTACTGTATTAGTGTATCAGCGGTTTATTATTTTTACATTTCGCTAAACAGTGAGTTAGTACCACTGTGCAGGGAGGGAAAAACTACTACAGAAAAACTTGACATACAGTAGATGGGGTGTAGCTTTGCTTTCTTTTTAGCTTTGCCAACATGGTAACATTTCAAGATTTTCTGACATGAACTTCTTATTTCATACCCTATGACATTTCTGTAAAATTAACCTTTGCAAATCAGTGTGGTTTCTGGACCTGTGGAGGTAGTAGTAGAGAGCCGGACTCGGATGATGTCTGAGACAGAAATCTAAAGGTTCACTGCATTTGTCAGACTCTCAACCTGATTGAGGGGGGAGGCAAGTAAGTGGACCACTGTGAAGTATTGAGAGAAATTTGTCCTGTACATGGTTTTATCTGTTTATGGATAAAACTTATCAATAAATAAATCTATCTTCTGTACTTTTACTATTTTAATCAATTCTTTATTCAAGACTTTATTGAATGTCACCACGCTTTGAAAAAATGGTTTATGTTGTTTTAATAAAGCATTTTTGTCCTCGTTGCACTAGTCCATCTGTCTTATGACTATCAATGTCCTGTGATAAAGGAATGAGCCCAATGTCACCAGCATCTGGGCCATCACAAAGTGGCGGTGAACTACTGACAGAGAGGAATGAACAGCCATAGACAACAAGAAGCCTGGATGGACTAAGAATAATAGACATTTAATAAACTATGTATTCACTTATTGTTTTAATTGTTTTTTAAAAGTTCTTAATTCTTTTATGTCCTAGAGGCTTTTAGAAGGCCTTGGCTTTCAGATTCACAAAGTCCATTTCTGTTACTATAATTATCGCTCTTTTTTCTGTTGTGATGTGTCAATTATTTCCCAGTAGCAACTTGGACTTGTATAAAGAAAATAAATGGAAAAAGCTGTCCAGATTTGCAAATAAATCTATAACTAGCAAAAGGATGATCTTTGTATATTATGAGCAATTTTAAGTTTCCTTATGTATACGATAAAACACAAGAAATTATTATTATGCCCAAAACAGGTTTAGCTATGAAAGGCACTTATTTTTCACAGCCAGCAGCCATACTGTATACACTTCAGAACAGGTCATCCACCTGAAGCTAATCATATTCGGGCCTGGCCAGTACTTGGATGTGAGACCATCCAGGAAAAGACTTGTGTTGCTGCTAAAAGAGATGTTGGTGAGGCCAGCAGCAGGTGCTTACTCTGTGGTCTGAATTTGGATCCCAGTACCCCAGTGCAGTGATGGGGAAACTGTACTGTACTGTAAAAATGGCTCTGCCCTTCAGATGAGACATAAAACCGAGGGCCTGGTCATTCTGGCCCCCTTATCATCCCCTGAATCTAACTGACTAACTACTGTATCTCGCATCCCTTCATCATTGGTGGCTTGGATCGTGGACTATCTTACAGACAGACCTCAGTATGTACGTCTCGGGAACTGCAGGTCTGACATTGTGGTCAGCAACACAGGAGCACCGCAAGGGACTGTACTTTCTCTGGTCCTGTTCAGCCAACATACATCTGACTTCCATTATGACTCGGAGTCCTGCCACGTGCAAAAGTTCGCTGATGACACTGCTATTGTGGGCAGGAGGAGGAGTATAGGAAGCTAATCAAAGACTATGTTAAATGGTGTGACTCAAACCACTTACACCTGAACACCAGAAGACCAAGGAACTGGTAGTGGAGTTTAGGAGGCCCAGGCCCCTCATGGACCCCGTGATCATCAGAGGAGACTGTGCAGAGGGGGCAAACCTATAAATACTTGGGAGTTCAGCTGGATGATAAATTGTACTGGACTGCCAATACTGATGCTCTGTGTAAGAAAGGTCAGAGCCGACTATACTTCCTTAGAAGGTTGGCGTCCTTCAACAACTGCAATAAGATGCTGCAGATGTTCTACCAAACGGTTGTGGCGGGTGCCCTCTTCTACGCGGTGGTGTGCTGGGGAGGCAGCATAAAGATGAAAGATTCGTCACGCCTGGACAAACTTGTTAGGAAGGCAGGCTCTATTGTAGGAGTAAAGTTGGACAGTTTAACATCTGTGGCAGAGCAACTGGCGCTAAGCAAACTCCTGTCAATCATGGAGAATCCACTGAACAGTGTCATCTTCAGGCAGAGGCGTAGCTTCAGTGACAGACTGCTGTCACTGTCCTGCTCCACTGACAGACTGAGGAGATTGTTCCTCCCCCACACTATGCGACTCTTCAATTCCACCCGGAGGGGTAAACGCTAATATTATTCAAAGTTATTGTCTGTTTTTACATGCATTTTTATTACTCTTTAATATTGTTTTTGTATCAGTATACTACTGCTGGATTATGTGAATTTCCCCTTGGGATTAATAAAAAATCTATCTATCTGTCACCTAACAGCTAATTTGTGGTGAGCGTACTGATGCAATAAAGGCTGCTGTCTCATCATCCAGGTGGATGCTGCACATTTATGGTGATTGAAGTAGCTCCCAACTCACTGTTTAAAACGCTTTGGCTAGCGAGAAAACCACTATATAAATGTAAACAATTATTATTATGTTTTGTACAATAGGAATTATAGGCAGAAGGTAACTAAGGTTGCTATCAATTCATATTTATGCTCACCGAGTTCTAATTTGAACTTGTAAACTGCATACTATTCATAAAATGCACATACTAGAAAGATGCGGTGAAAGGCAAAAGACTTGGAAGAACCCTACAAAGAGACTGCAGACTCCACACAGTGATTATGCAGGTCCCTAGAGCTGTTAGACAGCATTGCTAATCTGAGCACCATTGTAGCACCCTCAAAATAGAAACCACATTTAATATCTTACAATCTATAGTCAGCCTGATAATGAAACATCATCAACACTCTAATAGGCCAACGTCTTCAGTTTTTTAAATTATTATTCTAAGGTTTTATAAAAAAAAAAAAAACTTGCATAGACACACACCTCTGTTGGCTTATCTGGGTTATGTGCAGTAAATGCAAAAACCTCTGTGTATACAAAATTAAACAGGATTAAGTTGACTTGATGTTCATGTTGCATCCTGTGTTCTATGTGCAGAATGATCTGCAGTTTCTGGTTAAGATGTTTTTTTATAAATTAAAAAAATAATAATAATGCAAAATCCTTTTCCCTATGTATACAAATGGTAACATTCAGTGCTGACCAAAGCTGGCACTGCAGCCTAGTTCAGTTTACAGTAATATACTGTTAAGTCGTATTCTCAGAAAGATCTGAAAAACAAAGTTCCCCGTCATTTCTGCTTGAAATAATAGTCTCGGATGTCTGCCGTTTTTAAAGTACCTTAATTGGAAGTATGCTTCTTAATTATTTATAGTTTTCATCTGACTATTCTTGACCTTTTTTTCTAGACTTCTAGTCATTACTGTATCTCCTTGAAATAGAAAAACACAGTAGGAACACTGTCCTTAAATAAATACAGAAATTAAATCCCTTGCTGAGCTGAGTTGCCAGGATTGTGTGATATGACATGGTTGCCATACAAAGAAACAAACATTAATTTGAGGAAATGAGAATACATATAAGAAAAAAATGCAGGATAGAGTGTATTGCATAAAATATTAAAGTTGAGTCTAGTATGAAGTGTTATTAAATCTGTTTGCTCCCGTCTTCTGCATTAATACAATTTTTGACAGTGAATTTGGACAGATCTTTACATTGGTTGTATTCAAGTACCGTATACAGAAGAACTTGATGGGGGAAGTAATTGCATCAGAGCCTTGTGCTACTTTCATTTGTTTCGTATGCAGTATTTATGTGTATAATGCAATTTTGACTCTTATTAACTCAGTCAGTTCAGTTCAAGTTTATTGTCCCAAGAAAGAAATTTAGTTTATTCTGAGGTTTTTACAGAAAGACCAAGACATCACATTTTAAACACTGCAAACAAGAACTCGTCAAGCAAACATAATGATGTCACCACACTTTGAAACATGGTTTAGGTTGTTTTAATAAAGCATTGTACTTTTTACACCAAACATTTTTGTAAGTAATAAGTAAGTATAGTAATGAACATAATAGAAACTCCAATTATACTTATTGCATGTAAAAAATTAAACCAACACTAAGACTTAAGTAATGATTGACAGTATAAGTATTTGTATGTTTATTAAAGTAAAACTTAATTTGAAGATTCTAATAGCATCTGGAAGGAAGAAGTATTTGAACTAAATATTTTTTTATCCTTGAAGCAGAAACCTGTGGACTGATGGCAATAATGGCCTTGTGACTGTAGTAGGTCGGTTATGCCTAACAGAATGCACTCTGCTTTCCTAAATGTGTGCTCGTTAATTAGCTCTGTCAGATTTGACTGTTCAAACCTTGTTGTTTTACTGTTTCATTTTACAATTTGATAGATCCTGTTTTTGTTATTGAGCCCATTTAAAGAGATAATTAGAGTCAAAAGCTTAAATACTTTGAATTTTAATCAGGCCTCATTTAAGCCAAGCTTGTCCAAACTTAATATGACTAAATGTGACTCTTACCATTACAGTAATGGTTCTGTAACAACATAGGAACAATTGAAAGGTGTTTGTGAAATTCTTTAGAAGAGTGGTTGTTCATGTCTATCAGTCTGCAAAGTGTAGGTCAGATTTGCCATAATCAAATGGAAAAAAAGTATGGATAGTACTCAGTCTTCCTAGGATTTTTTCATCTTTTCAAATCTCATCAAAAGCAAAGCATTACATTTTCATGATGTAACAAAGAGCTTTACAACAATGTATATATTCCATAAATTTAGTTTCTGTTGTTCATTTCACACATGCTGTATCGCTGAAGACATTACTAGAACCTGCTTGTTCACATATACAGAACCAGGCTGAAAAATGATTGGTCAGTTGAAAACCAATTTGAAGCAGGTACAATCTGAAGGATTGTGCTGCTACCTTCTTATCTTTCCCTAAAGCTGAGTGAAATTTTCTGCAAGATGAGCATCACACCTCATCACCTCATGTCCCTTCCCCCTCACATTTCTGCTGCTTCACTATTGTCTGATCAAGCTGCTCCTTTAACAAGTGGGGAACAAAAGCAGCTGTTAAGTGTCATGGCTGTGTCTAATAGTATTCATTCTGAACAATTTACTTACAGTATTTGCTAAGATGAACAGTAGCTTCCTTAATAAGTCTGTTCATTCCGTAGACACTTTTGAAATAGCTAACCTTAAAAACAGATATGCTTGTGCAGAATGATTCAGCTAGTCATAAACATTTATGCATCATCCCTTTAAGATGTAAAAACATCAGTGTGTCTTTTGCTGGAGAGTTTTTTTTTTTTTTCTTTTGGCTTTAGGCATACTACTTCAGGGAGCTTCTGAATATTGTCTGCAATTTTTTTTAATCTTTCTGAAACTTAATATATCTCTTGCGACGAGACCTGATCTTTTGAAGAGAGACACTTTCACGTCCCACGAGATGGTCAAGTCTTGTCATACCTGCAACTTTTGGAAGCAAGTCCATGATACAATTGCAGAGCAGGTTAGAGATAATGGAAGTAGGAAAATTTGAAAGTCTCAAAACAATGAGAGTAAAAATCACATTAGTGCAAACAAACGTAAAATATTACTCGGTGAAATAACAGAACAGCGAAAAGAGATCGCATAATGTGTGAGTATGTCTGGGGGAGGAGAGAGACAAGGCAGTGAGACAAAAGGACAGCTGCTGTACATGCTTTTAAACGTTCAAATCACAGCATGAAATGCAGATCATGCAGCACAAGCAATCCAGCAGCTGATCAAGCAAAGAGGAGGTAAAAAAAACAATTATTTGTTTCCCATTGTATCACCGTTGAAGAGGGGTTTCGCTCCGATCTCCTCGGAGTGCGTTCAGCCCCCCTCTTCACAACGGCAAGTACCGCTGGCGGTTGGTGAAAGGGGTTGGCGAGCGAAGCCCCCTAGTAGTGCATATAACAGAAAAACACTTTTTTAAGAGAGAAGGTGCTCCTAACTTAAAATATAAACATGAATAAAATGTCTGACACTTGGCTACTAAGTAACACATTCGCTCCACAAGTTTACTTGACTACATGTGCATTGTTGAGAGCCATTGTCTCACTTATAAGTAGCCCTATCTTGATACTTGATACATATGCAGTTTCAGCATGAGCACAAACCCCCATCCCACCTCTACCACGACCACCACCTGGCCATTTAGGCAGTTGAAGTCCTATAAGGTGACCAGTTACATCATTTAAAATATTAAATGTCACTTTTAAGCAGTTATTTTTCTCTCTTGTCCTGGACTATATTTTTTTCACCTTTACACTGTCAAAGTCAGTAATATGTCAATGTTTGCCTCATTTAATCACATAATAAAATTAAAAAGCGCATCAGACAGAATTTATCTTGGGAGAATACAAAACAGGGATTCCTGTTAAGCACTTCTAATGCTACCAAAAAGTAATGCATTTGACGTTAGGAATTCTAATGAAAGGTAATGGCTCATAAATAATAATGATCAAAAACAAACAAAGATAAGTGAGGTCTCTGACTCCAGTCACATTTCTTACTGTGTTGTATTAAGTGTGTGTCTTTCTAATTTAATTCTTCCAAATGCACAGTAAGTGATGTTCTTTCTTATGTTTATTGCTTATTTGATGGTCTTTCTCCTAATTTACTGCCCCTTTTGTCAGATTCGATCATTTTCTTCCTACAAAATTGGATCTCAGTAAAATAGAAAATAAAACAAGTTTCTGTTAATTATTGGTTTTCTTAATGTTGTTGGTTTCTGTATTCTCTCTGTTCACACATATAACTCTTTAACATTATATTGGCTTCTTCTGCTGTTAAACATAAACCATAAGAGAGCAATAAAAATGCAGATATTTATAGCTATGTTTTAAAGTTTAATACTGCATTCTCAATTATGTTAACTGAGAAACTTTAATACCAACACAGTTTGTATGAAATTTACATAAACACTATAACTAGTATTGTAGTTTACACAATAGAACTGGAAAGTAAAGGTATTTGTTGTTACAATTAGAGCATATTATTATTTGTCAAGATGCCATGGTTGTCAACATTCCTATTTTATTACTGAAAATGTACAATGGTACTGTTTAAAGCAGTTGCAAATGGCTACCATTGAGGTGCACAGTACGATAAAGCCTGACAACAAATATTCAAAAAGAGAGCGACGGAACATATCTCACTTACCCGGTGAGTGTTTATAAATTTATGTACTAATTTAAAGGTTTTTCCATTCTAAGTTTTTTGAATGGGAAAAGCACATGCAACTTCAGTTTTCAAGATGATAGAAATAACATTGCTGACCTCAGAAGAGGTACATCACACTAGAAGCACTCTGTCAGGTTGGTTGAAGTAAATGATATTGGAAGCTTTATTTCTGAAAGGGGTAGACAAGTCTTCAAAGACAAGTCATCATGAGCTAGAAAACTCTTCAAGGATAAGTTGTCATCTTATGCACAAAGGAATCATTATTTGTGGCTAAAGAGAGTGTCATTTGAAGGCGTTTGTCTTCACATATAAAGCTTGGATTTCAGCAACTGGAATTGTGTTGCAAGCATTAAAAATGCATGTTTGCTGTGACTTCAACCCTATAGGAGAATGGCTCTAGACTTTGGATAAATTGACAAAGGTCAAGATAGACATGATGTGTGTGGTGAGAGTACTTTTTGTAGTAACTGGCTGGAAGGCAGTTGAGCAGTCTGTTCCAGTTTGAACGTAGGTTAAATGTTATATATTATCGTCTTTTGCTATATATTCTTTTTGTAACTTTTACATACAGTATATAAAATAACTTTTAGGCTTTTTGTGCATAAGGTGTTGATATAGGTGGCATGCTTGAAATTGTCCTTTAACTTCTAATCAGTTAAAAGTGACTAATCGAACCAGGGAGAGTGGTTCCTTTCATGTTTTCTTATTTATCATACCATGTATTACTTATGGTTTTGTCAAAGCTTAGCTAGTGAGGAAGCTTGTAATTTTTCCACATTTTCACTTTATACTTCTTCCAGCTTGTGTATAAGTTTGCATTCTTTGCACACGTTACCAAAAAAGAATATAAATGGATGTCTTTGGGGTTCTTGTCATCTATTTGCCTCCTTTTTGTATTTTTTGCTCACTGCATTTCAAATTTCACATTTATTCTGAAAAAGCCTCTTGAGGCAGGTTAGAGCTTCTTGCTGCTTCGTCTTATTGCCTTGAGCAAAGAAATAGGACATACTGTAGCAAGTCATTTATTTGTCTACTGAGAATGAGCTTTGCACTTCTCAATACACATATTCAATTAACAGAGATTTGACTCATCCAAAATCTAGGAAACATTCTCAATTACCCCCTTGTGAAAGGTGCATGCATGCTACTGTACGTAAGATATGTCTCATAGGTTGAATCCAGGTAAAGACAACTGTGCAGACATCCAGGGAGGCAAGCTTGCTTACATTGCTGCCGACATAATGCAGACACGATTTACATGCCACTTTCCAACTCTCTACATGAGGACACAATTGATAAGAGTAGTAGCTGTTAGCAAAACTGATGTCAATTGTCTTGATTAACCGCCTGCAGGAGAATGAAGATCATGAAACAGACAGGTATGAGTTTCACCTTTTCCATTTTCTCTGTTTGGATTTCATTTTTAGAATCCACAATATCTCTATACCTCTACGAAGAGAATTAAGTTGCATTTTTGAAAGCAGGGTGAGTTGTTTGAATAAATGCTGTATTTCTCAGACAGAGCCTAGGAAATTTTACCTCCACTCCAATGAGTCATCATGAAACTCTTAACAAGATAGACACACAAAAACCTAACATTGCTGCCTAAATCTTTTGAACGATGTTCTTGTACCAAATTGCCAGGAGCCTGTCTACAATTTTTGCCAAATTCTAGACTACTAATGAGTAAGATGTTTTAAATATTTTATCCCTTCAGGCTAAGCATTTAAATGCAATACATATAGTGAGCACCTGCAGTCTAGCTCAAGTAGATAGGCTGTGGCTTTGCATTACAAAATGCTTTATTTTTTAATAAGTGTCGCAATATTTCTATCTACTTTATGACCTTGCTCTTGAGCTAATGCATATGAATAATATGTGAAGATCTAATATGCCCATAAAAACAAAACAAAACAACCAAAATAACTCCCATTGTACCCTAGCAGTTTTTATTGGACTAATGATTTTAAAAAAGTTTTTATCTTGACGACATCCTACAGTTCACTCCTCTCCAGACTTTTTCATATTTTATTGTTATATATTATAAAACATTTAATTGCATCTCTTTGACATTGATCATTACAATAATTACGTAATATCAAATTAAAAAAACAAACTGATTCCTTACATATTTATTTCACTCACTACGCTCACTACCCTGGCTTACATTTAAATTTCTGTTTATGGCCTCTTTGTTCCTTTTTTTTTCTGTCCTTTGGTTGTTATAATTTCTGTTAATGTTGTGAATTATGTTTATTTGTATAATTTAGTATTTTTTTTTTCTTTTTTATTTATTGTTTGTCTGTGTGTGGACGCTTGTTCTTCCATTTTTCTTATGTTTTGTTGGGCCACTTGTCAATCTCCATTATCATTCTACCTTTTGTAAAGGTTACATTTTGCCATTCTCTTTGAAAACAATGTGTCGATGGTTGATGTCCTTTGTGTGGGGCATTATGAACATTTTGAAGCTAAAAAAAACTGGAATTTTCATTTAAATCTTTATGGGAACATGAAGTGCTTTTCATTTTTTTGTTTGTAAAGGTCAGAAAAATGCCAACAGCATTCCCTCGTTCTTAAATAGCCTGGCATACATCTCAAATGTATCTACGTGCACTAACAACCTCACAACCAAAGCCCCCAGAAACCAGTATGAGGCTGGCACCAAATCATCAACACCATGGAAGGCACCTGAAAAGTAAATGTAAATTTATTTGGTAGAAACAAAAAAGTATTGAAAACACACTATGATCAGCTTAAAAGCTACTGATCTTTCAGATGTCCTCAGCTTAGTCTCAGGTTCTTGCACATGAGATTTTATATATAATTATATATAATTTTTGATCAACTGATTTTCTAAGTATGTGGGCATTTCTTTTCAAACTTCTGCTTGTCTCTGGTCAGCCAAGGAAGGCAATAATTATTTTTAAATTACCATAGAATTTAATAGTTGAATTCCTGATTATTTTTTTCTCTCCTGAATACTTAGTTTTCATGGATACCCGGTTGTACACAGAATCGTTGCGGTTCTGATTTTCCCTGTTTCTTTAAAATGAAATGTATGTTTTTTGACATATTTTCAATATTTCCTCCTTGACTGGTGCTTTTCAAGAACCTTGTGCAGGGTTTTCTATAGAAACTCCATCTCATCATGTAGTTTTTGTTAGGAACTACAATAACTGTGAGACTTGTCATGGACAGTTTTATTTCATCTAAACACTGCACCTTCATAGCTCTATTCAGCTGCTGTGACTTAACAAGTCAGTTGGCTGCCCTAGAAACTATTTTAAAAGATATTGCAAAGGTTTCAGTACTTAGAAGTCAGTTTTTTTGTTTTTGTTTTGGTATAATTCATTTATAAGATGCAGTAATATTTTATTTATACTGTACTTCATTGCTATGGCAAAAAATAAACTACATTAGACAATACCAGTGCTGTTTTTAGATTATGATGTTCAAATGTCAGTATATATAAAAATGATAAATTTGGTAAAATTGGTGGAATTCTCTAAAAATGCAATGATGTAAAGGTACCATGTGCATACACTGGCATGTTTATCAGAATGCCACAAGTAATGCCTGGGGCATGCAGAGATATAAGAAAGAGGTAGTACTCCTTTGACAGTACATGGACTATGAAAATATACTTTCACTGAGTAAGTTATCAGAAACGCCAGTACTCTGGCTTCCCCATGAAGTAATCTAATGAGCCAGTCATGTGGCAGCAGGGAAACACCAAAACCCCTTAGTATGACTAAAACACACAGACCTGCAGTCCTTCCAAGATCGAGGTTCTGGCCCCAGTAGTTAATGTGTACTAGCAGGTTTAGCGCCAAAAATGCTTGGGTTTTCAATCTAATTACAGTACACCCCCAAAATTCGTGGGGGTTACATTCCTAGAGCACCCGCGAATTGTGAAAAACTGCGACTTTTGGATGTGATTAAAAAATGCCTATTTTTATAGTTTAAACCCTAAATACAGTATGCCCCAAAAACACTTTCATTTTGTTGCAAACTTAGCTTAATGCATTACCTAAAAAATTATCTTAATACATTACCTAAAAACAGAATGTAAAGGTAAACCCGTCTACTGTACAGTACTGTACTGCTATGTCTCCCGCGGTGCTAGAATGTAAAATACCGTTGTTACCGCTATACATACTGTAATTCATGCAAGCACATTTTCTTTGTTATAAGTAGAGTAAATACATAATAATTTCATTTAATTAAAATGCAGTAAAATGTACAGGTACTCACCAATGATGAATGATATTGATGATGATGTAGCTGTGCAGTACGATGCAGAGGATTTAAAACTCCTCAGGTGGCACCTCTTCTTCAGGAGCTTCAGGAGGAGTCGTATCTTTGGACGGGTCTTCTTCTGGTGGGGTTTCGTGCTGGCTTTTCTTTATAGGTTTCAGGAACATTGTGATGAGAAGTTGCTACATTGTTTCCTGTAGCGAGCTGTTGGTACAATTGTGCTTTCTCATGGATGATGTTACCGTCCAAGGGGATGATGTTCTTCCTGCAGTCGGTGATCCACAATGCCAAGGCAGATTCCATCCTGAATATATCTTTATTCCTTACCGTTGTTACCTTTTTGGCATTATCACAGATACTTACAGATACGGTACTCCAGATCTCTGCTTCGTTCTTCTTTATGTAGCGTGCGGTGCTTTCATTAATGCCATAGTGGCGCACTACTGCAGCATAACTTTTTAGTTCCCAGAGCAAATCCAGTAGTTCAACCTTCTCCTGGAGTGTTTTAAACTCCTTCTGGCACTTAGACTTAATGCCAGAAGCCTTAGAAGGTGCAGGGCAATTTGCGACATCTTGTGTGTTTAAGAATAACAAAATTAATACAATAACAAAATGGAAAACACGAGGACACTCAGCTGGAGTCGCATTGCAGGGCAGCAATCAATCAGCAGCAGGGAGATAACACTCTCGGATTGGCAACTTTCACTATCCCAAACTGAGTTTCCTTCAGCGGTTGCTTCCCGTTCTCTCTACAACACAGTATTGCCACGAAAAAAGCAATAAAAAATTGCGGAGGATATTTGCGCTTTCAGCTAATAATTAATAGTTAGGTTCTAAGGAAAAATCCTCAAACGACTGAGTCCGCGAACCCTGAACCGCAACTTCATGGGGGTCTACTGTATTCCTTTAAGGTAAAATCGGCTACTGCACTTTGTTTCACACATGGCAGATGTTGCTATTTTTCTTTTTCACTCTCTTATGCCACTTTCTCGATCAGTTTGCCATAAGAAATATGCTTACTTTGATAACTTTGCAGAGATTGCTGCCAATCAGATTTTTTGTTTCTCCAGCACGCATCATGCCATAAGTTTTCAATTAAAACCAAGATTAAGGTTCTAGTCCCAGTGGTTCTACGTGTAATCACATCACAGACAGACAACAGCCACTTCATTAGGTACACCTTGGTTGTACCGGGTTGAATCCCATTTTGCCTTCAGAACTGCCATCGTTCTTCATGGCATAGATTGAGCAAGGTGTTGGAAACGATCTTCAGGGATTTTGGTCCACTCATTTGCTGCATTTCCATGATGAGAGTCTGCCAACACAGTCCAAATGTGCTCTATTTGTTTGAGATCTGGTGACTGGAGGCCATTTGAGTACCGTGAACTCATCATCATGTTCAAGAAACCAGTTTGAGATGATTTGATCTTTGTAACATGGCACGTTATCCTGCTGGAAGGTGCCATCAGAAGATGGATACGCCTGTTTTGTCATAAAGGAATGTACATAGTGAGCAACAATACTCCGGTAGCATGTGGCATTTAAATGATGTTCAGTTGTTTAATAAGGCACCCAAAGTTTGCCAAGAAAATATTCCCCACACCCTTACACCACTAGCGCCAGCCTGAATTGTTGATACAAGGCAGGATTGATCCATGCTTTCATGTTGTTGACTTGAAATTCTGACCCTACCATCTGAATGTCACAGCAGAAATCAAAACTCATCAGACCAGGCAACATTTTTACAATCTTTTATTGTCCAATTTTGATCAGAATTGTAGCCTCAGTTGCCTGACAGGAGTGGCACCCAGTGTGGACTCCTGCCACTGTAGCCCATCAGCTTCAAGGTTCAATGTGTTGTGCATTCCTAGATGCTCTTCTTCTGCATATGTTGGTTGTAACAAGTGGCTTTTTGAATTGCAGTTGCCTTTCTAATTGCTCGAACTAGTCTGACCCTTCTCCTTTGACCTCTGGCATCGACAAGGCATTTTCTCCCAGATTACTGCCGCTCACTGGATATTTTCCCTTGTTCAGACCATTCTTTGTTCAAAAAAAAAAAAAAAATTGTACTAGGTCAGCAATTTCTGAACTGCTCTGACCAGTTCGTCTGGCACCAGCAACCATGCTACACTCAAAGTCACTTAAATGACCTTTCTTTCCCATTCTGATGCTCGGTTTGAACTTCAGCAGATTTTGTTGACAATGTGTACATGCCTAAATACATTGAGCTGATTGATTGGCTGATTAGATTTTTGCTTTAACAAGCAGATGAAGAGGTATATGAATGTATGTTTGTGTATTTTTTATATATATATATATATATATATATATATATATATATATATATATAAAATATGCTATAATACTAACATAATATATTCATATTCAGAATACTTTTGCAACTCATTTTTTTCTGAACCAGTTTTATTTCATGACTGTTCTTCATCCATCCCAGCATCATCATGCACAAGTCAGAAACCTATCCTGAACAGAAGAGCCAGTCCATCACGAGGCAGTCTCACTCACACTTCAATACTCACTCACACAGGACCAATTTAGTCTTAATTTACCATGCGCATTTTGTTAGTCGCTGTTCTTAGTTGAAATTTTCTTACTCTCTTTTCTTAAAAGCTACTTGCATAAAAATGGCAACTCGAATGCATGATGTGCCTAAGTATAAGTACTTCTACTGTGAATTATCATGAACATATGATGTATACAAAACACTGAATCACAAAAGCACTTATGTTTGTTTACAGCAACATTTACAATAAGCACTTAAGCAGCTTTTTTCCCCATCTCTAATAATGCTTTTAATGTTCAATTCTCTAGCATTCACTTTAGCTTTTTAATTCAGTAATTAAGGCATTTATCCATTATTATGAACAGAAGGTCTTTTGAGTAAATAATGAATGCACTCTAATTTGTTGACCCAGTCAAATTATATTTAAATTATTACAGCTTTGACATACGTGAAATATATGCAGAAGACAGGATTTTCTGTAAAGCTGCAGTGAGAGGAAGAAAGAGATCTTATGTGTTCAGATTCCAATGGCTTTATAAGAGAAAGTCTTAAAATATCAACTGATAATTTTCAGATTACTAAAAATATTAAGTGCCTGCTAAGAAATTGTGCATTCTTTACTTGTAGTTTGGAGACAGATGAAAGAATCATTGAAACTCTGCAATGTGCCTATGCCTCGCTTGCCCTAGAAAAAATTCTGTTAAAAGTGTTTTGAGGTCTAAAATATTAGATATCAGAAAGATATAAATAATGTACAGTATATAGCTTTGTTAATCATGCTTTGTTAATATTAGCTTTGGGATTTAAACTTGTTTCTATAAACCAAACTCATTAGGTTCTCAGAAGTTTTGAGAAATGACATAAAGCTACCTGAAGCACCCAAACACTTTCACACTTCGCCTTATACTGCTTGGACTGCAGTGGTTGCTTTTTATGTTGGTGGCCTTATTTAAATTTTCATTTTTCAGTCAATCCCAATAGCAACAGATAAATTAATATTAATACGTTAGCTAATAACTCATCCTCCGTAGTTTATTGATTTTTTTAGTCAGTTAGCCTTTACGTATATACCCTTTTTAGAGACCTGTTTCAAAACACCTTACCAAAAAGAGACTGTCAAGTTAAAGGCAATTGCTAAAGTTCAAAGCAAATAACATTTACATATGCAGTATTTTAAGTATTAAAAAAGTAACTAGAATAACACTTGGCTACAATTTGATGACAGAACGTTAAAAAAAGAAATACAGTGCATGTGGTTCCATCAACTGGGCATTATTCACTACTGCATATTTACTTTGCCTGGGGAAATTGAATACCTGTCATCTAAAGTGATAAATAACACTTGCCCAATATCCCTAAGCCACATAAAGTGTCAGGCACTAAAGTATAATGTCAGTTCAAATATAATGAATTTATTGAGAAATCAAACATATATATTATAGTCTTTCACTGTAGGGAAACCTAATACTTTTATTTTATGGGGTGTTGTTCCACTTTTTTCATTTAGCTGGCAGGACTTGTCTGTAAAACTACATTTTTTTTTTCTTAGATATGCTTTTGCTTTCTAGATAATAATTTCTGATTGCAGACATCAGTGTATAGTGTGAAAGTATCATTTATCACCAACATTTCTAGTCTTCTGGGTTTTATTTCACCCATAAACCGCTCATGCTTTGTATTGAGGGCAATATTTATTTAATTGAAAAAAAGGGCTGAATATACATACTTCTTTGTCCTTTGTTATAGTGCTGTCACCGTATTCTTTGTTTCTGGGACTTAACTAATCTGTATAACCTTTCCTCCAAGGAAAGACCAAGACTAGTAGCAGTATTGTTATTTTAATTTTCAGTCTCTATGTAATGCATCACTCAGAAGATTATTCGTTTGGTTCACTGCATTCTGAATAATTAAGTCTTTGATTAATTGAGTCTTACTGGCATTTAGTGTGATATAACCTAAAACTGTTCAGTCATTATAGTGTGTAAAGGAAGCTAAAACAAAAAAGTAGACCACCAAAAGTACTGTTTTAAACACATGTATTGGACATAGCCATGTTTAAAACCTAACGTTTTCAGTACTTGTTATAAGTTACTCTCTTGGACACTACTTGTGTGTGCCAAAAGCCATAGGTGCAGAGGCTGCACATTTTTTTTTTGTTTTGATTGGCTTTTGTCAATGTTGTCTGCCAGTTTATAAAAAGAAGTATAACAAGTGACAAATAGTCAATTAGTTTGTAATCTGACTAGCGCCTTGCTTGTCACAATGTATATGTGGCTGGAGCTTTGACCTTTTAAAATAGTAACAACAAATGTCACGCTCTGTGTCTGGCTGTCATGTTGCTTATTTTTCCAGTATTATATATTATGCTTAATTACGCGAGTAGGATTTTAGTATATGCCGTATGACACCACTGAGTGTAGTGGCTGGTTTGTTTAAAGCCAAAGTTATAATTATCTTTGCCTTCTTAAGGTCTGCACTAAACAGATCAAATCACGTACTGCGTAGAACTTAACAATCAGCTATGAAAGAAAATGCTTTGTGAGAAAATCAAAAAATATATAAATTGTTTATGTTTGATTGTGTTTCTTGTTTTTTATATTTTGGTTTGGCTGCAGCTTCCAGGCTAGACCTCTCTAGGGCTAGAGAAAATTGTTACTCCCCTTTAAGAATTTTTACCATTGAAATGTGCAGAATTAAATTCATGAAATAGCTTTGAGCAACACTTCTAGAAATGTGTCTTTAATTTAGCAATATGTGAGGATTTGGTATTTAATTATTTAACACATTAACATTTGGTAAAGCCAGTAATTTGTTGTGACTCCTACCATGTTTTGATGACATTTTTCTGTTGGAACAAGTCTCAGTTGTTAGAGCTGAATTAAAATAAGTAAACCATGCTTGTTTTAAGAAATAGAAAACAATAATAATACATTTAAAATAATAATACAAAGTTTTCATTGAAAGCCTGTTGTCTTAATTAAAGTGGCTCATCCAAAAACACACCTAAAGACATCAAAGATGTGGAATGTTTCCACATAAAGGAATGGTGTAAGATCTGCTCCAGCGACTTTTGTAACCTTACTGAATATTATAGGAAAAGGATTTGTCCCAACAACCATCCAAGGAGAATTTCTACTAAGTATTAAGACAAATAATTTGTAATAGGCCCTATACTTTGGTCACCTAATTTAAAAGAAATCATTTTAAAAATTTTCTTTTAAAAATGACTAAAAGGGACTGAATTTTTCTCTTTGCTTCTTTGTTTGGCTTCTCCTCTCTTCTGTGCCGTTTACTTTTTGGTTTTTTGCTAATCTTTCTTGAAGCCACAACCAGTGTTTAGGGTAACACATTAACGTGCGTTATGTGGCGCAGATTACAGTGTATGTGTGTATAATTTCTGCCAACATCTTCTGACTATTGCAGGGAGTTTATTGAATGTTGTATACAACAATCTGGTGGGGATGTCTGTTAACTTGCTTCACATTTTTAGAAATGCAAGTTTTCAGATAAGCTTACTTCACAGTATTTTTTGCCTTCTCAGTAATATTTTAAAGTAAATTATAGTGACTTAAACTTTTCATTGAATTCAATTGTACTCCAAAATACCAGCAAGAGGCTTTATCTAAAATGTGTAGGAATGCTGAAACAAAGAACGGGGTAATAATGCATAAGGGAAGCTGATGGGTATCTCTTTTTAGACTGCATTATCATGCATTTTAAATTAATTGATATTTTTGTTTAGAACTACTCAAGTGGGTAAAGTTCCACCTGAAATCATACTGCTTTGAAGTAGTGTACTTTTATTTTATTTTTTTTAAGTGCTGAGGCAACAGTTCCCAAAAACTGAAAGTGGCCGCAACAGCATCAGACATAAGTAAAATCACAACTAATTTATCTTTCTACAGAAAACAGATGTAAGATTTCTTCTTTTTCTGCATTGCAGACATCAGTTATTTCTTAAAAGATTTCTTGCCTTGCTTTAGAATCCAATTAATACAAGTAAATTTGATGTTTGTATAAATTACATATTGTGAATCCTATGCAAATTTACATTTATCTTGATCAAAGTGTGCCTGTATCAGCAGCATCCATGTTGAAAATGTCATAGAGAAAACATTGCAATGTGCCTAACATTGTAAACGAATGACAGTTTGTAAGACAGAAGTAATAGTGGGTTACAGAAGAAAGAAATGTGTGGTGGAGTTATGTGTATTAGAGTATATAGAAAGAAAGGGTGTGTATATATCTACTTATGCACATACAAATATTTGTATGTATGTATGTATATATATCTATCTAGATATCTCTATATCTATATATATATATCTATATATCTCTATCTATATATATATATAATCTATATCTATATATATATATACACATACATACATATACATACATATACAGTATAGATATATACTGCTCAAAAGAATTAAAGGAACACTTTTTAATCAGAGCATAGCATAAAGTCAATGAAACTTATGGGATATTAATCTGGTCAGTTAAGTAGCAGAGGGGGTTGATAATCAGTTTCAGCTGCTGTGGTGTTAATGAAATTAATAACAGATACACTAGAGGGGCAACAATGAGATGACCCCCAAAACAAGAATAGTTTAACAGGTGGAGGCCACTGACATTTTTCCCTCCTCATCTTTTCTGACTGTTTCTTCACTAGTTTTGCATTTGGCTACAGTCAGTGTCACTACTGGTAGCATGAGGCGATACCTGGACCCTATAGTTAGATAGATATAGATAGATATATATATATATCTATTATACGTACCTGTGTCTGTAAGTATATGTATCTTATCTATTAGGCAGACCATCGTGTTTGAGACTGAATGACTGTGTGAGCAACCCTGGATCACCACGAGTAACAGTCCTGTCCCCTTTTCTCTTCCCTCTGTACACCTCAAACTATAAATACAATAACAGATTATGTCATTTGCAGAAATTCCCAGATAATTGCTCTTACAGGTGTATCAATAAGGAGGATGAGGCAGAAGAGAGGAGTCCGGTTCAGAACTTTATTTCTTGGTGTAAAGAGAATTGTCAGCACTTTAACATCAGTAAAGCCAAGTAACTGATTATTGACTTTCACCACCCCAAAGAGCCTCTATGCCACTATTCAGGGAATGGATATAGAGGTGGTGCACTCCTGCAACTTGACATGTTGGACTGGTCTTGTAACATAGAAGAAAGGTCAGAGGAGGCTGTTATTTTTTTTTTAGGGGACTGTGTTCCTTTTATGTGGGAAGTGACATTCTTTATATCTTCTACAACTCCAGTGCAATTTTCGAAGTTGTGGTATGCTCGGCTGATAACATCACTTCAAGAGGTGCCCATTAAATCAACAAGCTGATTAAAAGTGCAGGATCTTTTATGTAACACACTCTGGACCCCTTGGATGTAGTAGTGGAGGGATAGAATAATAGCAAAACTGATGCATGTCCGCTCTCTGACACGCTAACACTGAAGACTTTCAGCCAACAAATTATTTAGCAGAGGTGTGTCCAGAAATGCCACTGGGGTTCCTTTATACCAACAGAAATACACCTGTATAATGCCTCTTTGAGACATTCAAGTCAGAAGTTTTCCTTATTTTTAAATTTTCTTCCTTTTTTTGTCATTTTAGGGAGTCAAAGCTGGGGGTTGTCAAAAACAATAGGGCCCATTAAAGTCCTTTGAGGCCGTTCCTTGTGTGATTATGGGCTATAAAAGAAATACATTGTTGTTACTGTTTTAGTCATTCTGGTGTGCATTCAAGCCATAGTGTGTTTATGTATATTTTTATCTATTTATGTATTTATATATATATATATATATATATATATATATATATATATATATATATATATATATATATATATATATAAGAGCTTCTGTAAAATGCCAGATTTCCTGCTCTGCCTGCCTGCCTGCCTGTCTGTCTGTCCATCCATCCACCACAGCTTTTGGAATATACATCAGTTATGACTAATAGTTGCCTGGCATAGATGGTCTCTGTTGTTGTAGTTCTGTTCAAACTATGTTCCATTTCTTTTCTAATTACTGTAATAAAATCTTCATTAAAATGAAAAAGCTGAACCTTGATGAGGTATTCTGTAGCAACCTATTAAAACTAGGCTAGCTTTAGTTGAGCATTTCACTGGAAAGTATGTTTCATCTGTGGTAAATGCTGCATACACCATTGCTCTTATGCTCCAGGTGTTGTAACTGTTTTGATCAACTGATACTTGTAGAGTGCAAGTGAAGTACAAACAAATGTTGTGTTTTTCTTTCCAAGAAAGGCTGTTCAAGGGACATATCCCTCAGAGTTGCATGTGTGCTGCACAGTGATGATTTTCAGATTTTAGCAGTCCAAAAACTTCTAGCTGTTCTCTGGCTGCTGTGCTACATGTATTGATGACATGGGGATTCACCAAATGTTTCATGGTTATGCTCCCACTTTTGGTTGTGTTGCTTTTGTATAGATAAAGTAGCTATTCACCAAATGCTACAACTTCACTGTCGCCACACATCTACATTTTGGTCTCTCTCATTATTTCAGAGGAAACATTTTCATGTAGTTTGTTAAGTAAGACTCGTTATTGCTATTGTAGATACGTACTATGGAATACTCTATGGCAACTATAATGGAGCTAATCATCATACTGCTTAGTAGAGTTGCATATTACTTTAAGAAGATAGAATTATAAAGAAAAGCAGTAATAATACAGTAAAATAACCTCACAAATAATGGTAAAAATAGCATATTAATATAATATATAGTGCTAGTGTAGATGTGGTGAGTAAAAGACAGTGACTTATGTGGCCTATTCAGTTGTATTACTCAGTCTACCAGCATTACTCCTGTTTAGAAACACAATACATAAGGAGTACATAAATAAAATCAGATATTAATCTTGATTACACTGTGAATAGGGGTTGGAAGGTTTTAGTTAGAGGGAGATGAAGTATCATGGTAAACAGGATTGTAGGGAAAAAAGTATACATTTTTTAATATAATTAATGCTATTCATTTTTTTTATTCTTGTTTATGTCAATATCACTGTAATTTTGGGGTATACATTATTTATTTATAAATAACCCAGTAGTACATTCATCTGCTAAGACCTGGTCACAGTGAACTCATGATACATGCTATGTGTATGCATTATATGTATTACAATTTTAGCACCAGTCAGTGACCAAACATCACTTAATAGTGGGACAGAGGGCACACACCAATTTTTGTAAATTAAGTCTTAAGTAAAATAAAATAAGATACTGAAGATAAAAGATTAAAAAAGTTAAATACATTTTAAATACTGTACAGTAGAGTCTCGCTTACCCTACCTTCGCTTATCCAACATTCCGTATTATCCCACATTCCACTGCAAAAAAAAAAAATATGCATCCATCGGCAACAAGAACTGCAAGTTGCGTGAGTGAGTGTAGTCTATTTTTTGTTGCTCCCGACTCTACCGCAGCTAATTGCAATGGAACCTCGGTTTGCGAGTGTAATTCGTTCCGGACACCTGCTCGCAGTCCGAAGCAATAGTATATCAATGCAAATCCATAAGAAATAATGGAAACTCAGATGATTTGTTCCACAACCCAAAACTATTCATATAAAAATGATTAATACAAAATATAAAGTAAAAATGCATAAAGCAAATTAACCTGCACTTTACCTTTAAAAAGAATCATGGCTGGTGTAAGTGAGTTTCTAAACACTTGTGTAATTCCACCTAACGGGATGACATGTGGAAGAGTGTCCCAAAGCAATCGCAGTCTCCCAGCGCTGTAGCAGTTCGATGTAAAAGCAAATTGGAAAAGGTCGCGGACATGCTATAAGCGCCTGCCATCGATGGGTGACACAAGGAACAAGGGACATTATAAATGCGCTGGGCTCAGTATTACTTTCTCCCCGACCCTGCCTGACTGCTGTGTCTGTGTAGGAGAATGGCAGATCCCGCTACATTAAATAACCTTGCTATTTCAAGCTTAATAAAGATGGTGTTGCTAAAAGTACTGAGACTCAGCTTCGAGTTTTCGGGTGCAATATGGGGACTCACACATCACAGCACAAACACACACACACAGTCACAATGCTGTAGTAAACAGTATACGCTCGTACGGATGTTGACTATATTAGTGACGAAGTTACGGCTAGAAACTGCAATTAATTACATTGAGCAACAAGATGAAGCTACAGGAATCGACATAATGATGCTGCAAAGATGGCGAGACTTCACAGAGAAGAAACGGCATTCGTCAGGAAAGCAGACTACGATCAAAAATGTCTTTAAATAATCACAGGACTGAACTTTTTAAGTACAGTACATACTGTATTTAACGTCAGACAATTCTGTAACTGTAAGTTCATTTTTTCAGTTAATTTATTCTGTTGTTTTGTTTAAAACATGATTATTAGGTTCGTAATGTGTAAAATTATAACATAGTTTGATGTTTAATAGGCTTTTTCTTAACACCTGCCATTATCCAACATTTTCGCTTATCTGACGTTCGGCGGGCCCGTTTATGTCGGATAAGCGAGACTCTACTGTAATGTCATTCCAAATGGATGTTTAAACAGTTATTATTTATAATTAAACTAGTTAAATCCACGCAGATTGTTCTTAACCACAATTTATTTGTATTCATAATGTACAATAGTTAGATATTCACTTTCAGGTACATAGTAAATATTATCAACTCCTTTCTCACAGTTATAGCTATATGCATATTTAAAGATGCCCATATAAACAACTTTTAATTGCCATATGAATCTACAAAGAAACCGGAAGCATATAGAGAGACCCTCAGTTAACACTGGTGTTGGTTAGTCGTTAACATTGAAATATATGGGCTATGCAGTGGTTTTGTGAAGAAAAAAAGGCAAAAAGCTCAAACCACACCTGAACATGGTGACATTCCTTGGCAGAGTGCACTCCCTTATGCAGGCACACGTTCATGGGATCTGTTTAGAGTCACAAAATGAAGAAATACTGAGAAAAATGTGTATATGTGTGGAAAACAGGAATCCTCCACCAAAAACAGCAACTGGACACAAAATTTGAAACAAAGATGCCCACATATACTGCATCATCTTTTATATTAATTGAATTTATTATAAATGAAATAAATCCATTATACTGTATTATAAAATTTAAATCCTACAGTACTGAAAAGGTACATGGTAATCAAACAAAACTGACCCTTTACCATACATAAGTTTCATCGTCAGATTGTGTATTGTCTATATATTTTTTCTTGCACCTTGTAATAGTGGGTTATGTTCTATAACTTAATTACTGAGGTTTAATCAAGCTGCATGACTTCTTAAGAGAGTCTTCCTTTATATAGACAAGTGGCAGGCTGCTGGAAACATCTATCCATACATTAAAAACTACCCAGTGTATCGTAAAGTTAGTAGAACAATACATTAAAATAACCTAGCTAAGATAGTGGCAGAAAAGTTAGCAGACAAAAATATCAGTTTAGAAATGAGCAGAGAAGAGTTTGGGATATATATTTTAATAATTTTAATATTTTGTAATCCTAGAAAACAAATGAGATGGCAATATAGGTTGATGAGACAATGTTCTGGAGACAGCATACGGGTTTTGACTATTCATGTAGTAATACAGTATTACCAAATTGGCAGATTAGGTTGGACTTTTATCAAGAAACTGCCACTGTACGTTATCCACTTGACAGTAAGTAATACCAGTTGTAGTAAACTGTACAGGGAGGTCATGTGCATGTTTTGTTTTATTATAACTGTTTCTGGTTGTCCTTATTTAGGGTTGTTTTAAAAATACAACTTCACATACTGTATCTTGACACTCATATGTGCTAGTAGGAATGTAAATCTATAAACATTAATAGTAATTTGAACTGTTTAGCCAGTGGCAGACAAAAGCTGAATGCTGCATGGCTGGATTTCTCTTGTGTTACTCTTCTTGGACATACGGTTGGCTGCTGCTGTTTGTTTTTATTATAGTATTTGAGTTTCTATAATAAGCTAGATTTCCTATTTTGGACAAATAATGATCTTTCTGTCTTTCGATGTATAGATCATTTCGGCATTAAAACAAAAGAATATTTACTGGTTTGTATCATCAGCAATTTTTTTTTATTGCCACAATTATGAGTTGCATTAAAGTTCTTTTTTTTCCAAAGAAAGTACCCTACATAATGTTGACCAAGACAAAATAGCAAATTTTTGTGCATTAGGGAATATATATAAACAGTATGTTTAGATTTGCTACTAACTGTGGAGATGGTGTTATTTTAATATTGTTGGAACTATCTGCTGTATTAAACTCAGTTGAACGAAACCTACTCCTTCAACGCCTTGACCATATTGTTGGCATTCAAGGTACCTTCCTCAGATGTTTTTTTTTTTGTTTTGTTTTGTTTTATTAATTTTATTACAATCCATACAAAGCAATCAAGTTTTTACAAAAAGAAGAATTGAGTTAAGAACAGATCGATCCCCCACCCCTGAGAGAGAGAGCAAGCCAAACGGCGTAAAATTTAAGGCTTGTAAACATACCTAAATTAATAAATTCTCTGTGCTTTATAAACTTATTTTAAAATATTACTGATTAGATCCTGCCATGTTTTGAAAAAAGTCTGTACGGATCCTCTAACTGAATATTTGATTTTTTCCAATTTCAAATAATATAACACATCGGTTTCCCACTGACTTTTCCAGTTTATCAGAATAAGTCTGTGTGCCAAAAGTGTAGTGAATGCAATCACAATTTGTTTGTCCTTCTCCACTTTAAGCCCATCTGGAAGAACCCCAAACACAGCTGTTAATGGGTTAGGAGGGATTATAAGTCCAAGGCTGTCTGAAAGGTAATTAAAAATTTTTGTCCAGAATAATGTTAATTTGGTGCAGGCCCAGAACATGTGACCCAGTGAGGCTGGGGCTTGGTTGCAACGTTCGCAGGTTGGATCATGCCCTGGAAACATTTTGAGAGTTTTAGTCAGACAGATGTGCTCGATATATAATTTTGAGTTGTATAATTGTATGCTTTGCATATGGAGCTTGAGTGAATTCTCTGTATTGCTACTTTCCACTCCTTTTCTGATATATTAATTGAAAGATCTTTTTCCCAGTGTCCTCTTGGATCTTTGAAAGGAAGGGATTGTAAAATGATTTTATATATTGTAGAGATGGAGTCTAATTCCTTGAGATTGAGCAATATTTTTTCCAGCGTGGATGAGGGTGCAAGATGAGGAAAATCTGGAAGGTTCTGTTTAACAAAGTTCCTGATTTGAAGATAGTGAAAAAATGTGTAGCTGGAATGTTAAATTTGGAATGTAATTGTTCATAGGATGCAAAGACGTTGTCTATATAAAGATCTCCAAGCAAGTTAATTCCAAATTTTTTTCAGATATTAAAAACTGCATATGTTTGTGAAGGTTGAAAGAGGTGGTTCTCTTGCAGGGGTGCCACAGATAGAAGCTTCTCTGTCTTAAAATGCTTTCTACATTGGTTCCAGATTTTAAGTGAGTGGAGCACAATTGGGTTATTTGTATATTGCCGATAGCGTGTGTTTATTGGAACACAGAGCAAGGAATACAAAGAAGTACTGCAGGATTTTACTTCTATTGCGGTCCAAGCCTGTGTATGTTCTTCTATTTGTGTCCAGGTTCTTATCGCCTGTATATTTGCTGCCCAGTAATAAAACTGGAAGTTAGGTAGAGCCATGCCACCTTCTGCCTTTTTTGTCTTTGTAGGGTCGCTCTTTTGATGCGTGGAGGTTTTGAATTCCAAATAAATGAGGTTATTGTTGAATCTAATTGCTTAAAGAATTATTTATTAATGTATATTGGGATGTTTTGAAATAAAAAAGGAGCTTAGGAAGAATATTCATCTTAACAGTGTTAATTCTTCCAGCTAGTGTGAGATGAAAAGTTGACCATCTATGCAAGTCTTGTTTAATTTTTTCCATGCAGACGCAAAATTTTGTTGATATAGAGCTTTATGTTTACTTGTGATGTTTACCCCGAGGTATTTAAACTGTTCTGCAATGATAAAAGGTAGGGTGTCTAATCTAATATTATATGCTTGAGAATTCATTGGAAAGAGTACACTTTTATTCAGATTAATTCTGAGACCAGAGATCTTTTGAAATTCTGTGAGTGCTTCCTCAGATGTTTTAGTTCATAGTTAATCAACAGAACCATGTTGGTTAATATTGGAAAGGAATATTCTTCTACAGAGACTGTTAACTATAGTGTCCCCCAAGATTCAGTTTTGGGGCCTTCCCTTTCTTTGTTTTATCTACTTACATTAGGGGAGATTCATTCGAAAATATAAGGTATCCTTTCAGTTTTATGCTGAAGATTGTCATCTTTATTTTCCTTTAAAGTTTGGTGATACTTGAGAACTGCTTTGAGGAAATAGACATGGATAACCTATCTTTTTCTACAGTTAAATGATAAGAAAACAGGTTCTTATGTGTTACCCTAATATATACCGTGACCTGTCTTCATTTGGTTTTGGTCAGCTCTCATCATTTGTAAAGCCAGACTTTTTTGACATTGATCTGAAATTTGATAAGTAAGTCAACTTTCTGGTAAAAGCCAACTTTGGGTGACCTCCAGAATGAAGTTGTTCCTTTCTTTTAATACCTTGAAGATGGTCATCCACACCTTTGTTACCTCGCAATTAGATTATTGTAACTCAACGTATGTTGGTTTTAGTCACTCTTCTTTAGCTAATTTGTAACCGATCCAAAATGCTGCAGCTAGGTTAATGGGTAAAAATAATAGAGACTACATATCAGCAGTCCTGGCTTCTCTTCATTGGCCTCCTGTCTATTACTGGGTCCTGTTTAAGGTGTTATTGTTTGTTTTTAATGCACTTCTTAGCCATGCCTCCTCGTATATTTCTAAACTTATTACACCCTACTCCCCTGGTAGATCTTTGCAGTAATGTGAACAACAGCTGCTTGTTGTTCCACATCAAAAGGTGACTATATGTGCTGAATTATAGCCCCCAAGTTATGCAGTTCATTACCCTTCAACGTTACAACGGTTTTATCTGTTGAGGTGGCTTGTGCCTCCGGTGGTGTGTGTTTATTTTATTATATTTTGTCGCTTTGTATTGTTTATTTATCCCTTCCTGTACTGTTGACTCTTTTTTTTATTCATTACAGCAATTTTGTCAACTTCAATTGTTTTAAATGTGCTCTATTATATATATATATATATATATATACATATATACATATATACATTTTTACTTACTTTCTTACTATATTATATAATATGACTTATTCTATACTTATGTACTGTGTTCCTTTGCAGTAATCAACTTTTTAAGTTTACTTCATTTATTAAGGGTGTCAGTTATTTTATGATCATACATTCATATATTTTATATTTATATAATTTTTAATCTATTTCTGTTTTGCATTTTCACCTCCATTTATAATACTTTCTGCAAGTCTGTAATGTTAGTATTACCAATAGTAAAACCTCACCTTTGTTTCTTTCTTTTTTTTTTTTTTTTTCTTTTTCTTGTTCAAGGGGACATAAACGCAAACGAAATGGCGCTGGAGATGAAGCTGAACACTCAGACAGTGAATCAAGTAAAGATTCAAGTAATGAAGATGAAGAGAGAAGCAGCTCAGAGGCAGATGAAATGGCAGCTGCCATTGAGGCAGAACTTAATGACTTCATGTGATACCAGCAAACCTATATTAAAAAAATAAAATATATGAGCAGAGGGCTGAACTATACATGATGAAGATCAAATATCTGAATGGAGACAGTAAGAGAAAAAGAGTGTTAAAAATGAACACAGAATAATAAGAAAACGTGTTTTATGCATTTTATTGTATAATAAAGTAAAACCACCTTTGGGTTCTTATTTTCATTACAATTAGTTTTTAATTTCTTGTCAAAACAACAGTGTATTATAAAATTGGTCAGCTATGCCAAAGGGTGTGATTTAGGCACTTACAAACCACTAAGAAAAATGTTTTTATTTTTTCCGTTTTTACATTGTCTTTACTGTTACTTGTCCAATCATACTGAATCTTGCCAGTTGTATTTTTCAAGACATTTAAATCTAGATATATCCGTTTATTTTCATTATCAATAATAAACAAAGATTACATTTTAAGGACTGTGGACTAAATTATCAGGGTTTCTAAAGCTATCAAACTTACATTCTTCATATCTCTTATGTATCTACTTCTCAAAACAATACTTTTGGATATGGTTTTAAAAGTTTAACTATATTTTCAAAATAGTTTGGATTCTCTAGAAGGACAGTATTTAGATTTTAATTCTTATTCCTCCGTAACTTGGGAATTTTGCACAGGTTACTGCTGTGTGATCCTTAACTGCCAAGGTGTGTTTTCATTCTTCGTTCCTCTTATAAAAATGAAATGAAATTGGTAGTTTCAGGTTCTATGTTTTTTGTTTTTTTTTTTTTTTTGCTTTGTGTGAATGGGAAAACTGATGTAAAGTTTTTTGTATATTCTATTTCATATTTGACCTGCCAGAATAATTCTTTTCATTTAATAAAGATTCATTTTTTTAACTATTGCGAATACCTCTCCTTAATGATTAAAGGAATAAATTCACCAGTTTCAAAGAATGCCGTAATAAATATGTTTGCAGGCTGTGACTTACTTGACAATAATGACTCTTTGGTATACATTTTCACTAAAAGTATTAGCATGATTAAAGCAGTCTGATTTTTCTCTAATTTCACCTTTATTTAATATGCTCATCTCTTTTTGTAATACCATTTTTTTAACTAAGTTAGTTATTGTATTGCCATTTTTTGTTGACGGATTTATAAACAGTAATGGTGCCTGTAACCTGTTCAGATATTGACGAAAGTTCTTGAGTGATTTTATGCGCATGTATTTGTGGTTTTTCGTTCTTTTGCTTCTCATTATTTTACAGCTGCTTGACCTGGTGAGAGTTGGGATGGTAATAAGTTGAGTAAGCCTCACAAAGGTTCCCAGTCTCTAACAACAATCCAGATTTCTCAGACTCATATAGGCCAGTTGAGGCTTCACGGTCTTATCAAGCATGTTGTTTCCTCACAGTAGGCTGCCACTGACAAATGGCACCCATCTGACATGCTCAATTACATAACCGTACCACTCTCTACTGTTTGATGTCAGTATGGAGGTGCTGACGCTACACTCAAAGATTTTCCAATACTTGTCAAATTCAGACACCTGTTGGGGAGAATGAACCCTGCTGCCTTGCAGAGTAAACCTGTTTTAGCCACATGTACACTATGCAGTCACACTATTTTAGCCGTTATCCACGTTCATGACTGTAGATTGTAGATAAACTGACAACCTGTTTACTATTTCACATCCAACTTGTACTATACTTGTTATGTTTCCAGTACTGTATTAATCGATTTAGAGAAGGATGAATGTAAGAAAGTATTTACAGAAAAACAAATTTAACTAATTTAAAACCCTCATGTTTTTTAAAATGTATACTCCCCAGACTTTGCCTGCATCTTAATATCCTGGCCACGAAAATAACACAAATGAGGTGCAGACTTTTTTTTTTTTTGGACTTAATTTTCATGAACACCTTTGTTAAGTTTTAAATTCAGCTATCAGTTAGTAATTAGCTTTAAATGTCAAAGCTCTTCAGCTAACGGGTTTCCATTTAAACCTGTTTACTGTATGTGCATCATGAAGTATCTGCGCTAATAAAATATTTTGAGTTAAATGAGAGAGAAGGGAAGGATCAAGAGGTACATATCTGTTCCAGAACAAGACATATGGATAGTATTGTGATAAAACTTTGTCCTGGAAGAATGAAAGCACTAACAAGCCATATAATTAAATACCAGTTTTTATTGTCTGCTAGGCCTGGCATCCAATTTTGAAACTGGTTGGAATGAAAACCTGCAGCCACTACAAAACACCAGGATCGGAGTTGAGTACCCCTGAGCCCTACTGTAGGACAAACTGTATGTTCAAGCTGTTTGAAATTAACCAGCAATCAAGAATAGTCTCTGCTTTCAAAACTTGCAAATGTTGTACTTTTCTAGCAGTAAAGAGTAAATAATTCAGACACATCATCGATGACATGCAGTTCTAAAATCTGCTAGTGACACTGGAGGAAATTGCATGGAAGTCATTCGGTAATGTTGTTGAGAATTTTCTTGAAAACGACAGCACAAAGTTACATCCAGCTGTTTGACCACGTGCTTCTAGCATACAGAAGCTTCAATTAATTTCCTACATTGACTTAATCCAGACAGAAACAAATATGGAGACATTGCGACGATGGAAAGTGGTATTGGGGCAAGTAGAATCCATCCATGAAAATGTGCAGCATAACATCTTTAGCTCAACTGAACAATGTGTCAGCATCATTAAGTGATTAAACACACTTGCCTGAAGAAAGGGGCCTTTGCTACCTTGAAAGCTTGCATATTGTAATCTGTTCGTTTTACTTGAATTCTCAATGATTAAGCATTCATAAAACTTGAAATCATGTTTCTGAATATTCCTATGTGATGCCGCCATTCTGCCGCTTTGAGCTGCCTAGTATAATCACCTAATTTTTTTCAGAAAATAAATCTTTAAAAAATTCATGTCCAGCATAGCAGGTAACTATTGGTGAATTGTTTTGCAATAAAAGTTTGAAAACTTGTTCCAAGACCTTATTTATGTGTTCAGTTTTGTCATCAGTCAACACCTTTAGGATGTTACAACTGATATTTTTTGCAGCTTGTAAAGGACTGAGGCTTAGCTAAAATGTTTATAAATCTGTGGCTTTATTGACACACCATCCATACATCATATTACAGCATACAGTGGTCCAAAATCACATTCCCCAGGACTGCAGTGCGACATATACATAAACACAGGACAAGTGCAAGTCAGGTAAAGAAATATTCTATACTATAAACTGATACATAATAGTAAATGAATAGATTGTAATAATTTTCAATATATATAAATTGAAAACATTTGTCTGTATTTAGGTCTGTCTACCTTTCCTGAGAGAACTAGTTAATGGATTTTAGATCTGTTTTTTTAGTTTTTTTTGTTTTTTTTATAATTTGCTTGAACATTCCGGTTGATTTAGTGACTTCTCTCATCGCGCTAAGTATCATAGTTCACTTGAGGTACCAATTTATTGGTGCGAATCTGAGAGAGAGGCTGCAGGCCGAGGGCCCTCCTCACTCACACGCCAGCCGGCCTCCGTTCGAATCAGTCTACCTCTTGCCAATTGTTGGAGCATACCTTGTCTCCGCTTAGTTAGCGATACCTGTTTGTTCAACAGATATTATCATCTAGAGATTGTTGAGGAGTAACATTTGACATTTTTGAGAGAGAGATCAGAGCTACATGTGTTTTAGAGGGTAGCTGCTGATTGCTAGAGATATCACGGCCACGTGCTTTTCTCCTTGCATGGGGGATGCACTTCCATCGGAGCTGGAAACAATCAGATACAGTGCCAACTTTTGACGTTGGAGTGTACCTACAGTACCTTCCACTTGGCCAGAATTACATTTTTATTTATTTTTTTTTATTGATTTTGAAGTTTGTCCTGTTTCACTACTATGTGGGCAGAGCCACGTGGGACAGCTAGTAGAAAATAAATGACAACAACTAATAATAGAGTTCAGCACAGAGTTCAGTGTTCAGACCGCCTAGGGGTAGAAGATAATATACAGTTAATCTATAATGAAATCCATCACCAATATTTTTGATGTTATAGAAAGTTTAGTTCCTGTTTTTATTTATATTAGTTATTGCATTTGAATAAGATTTTGTCTCTGCTGAAAAAGTTTACATTTTGGTTTTTTTTTTCTATCTTCTAGTTTGAATGACAGAGAACAAAAGATAAAATCAGCTGTATAACAGTAAGCAGCCTGAAATGAAGAAAGCTTAACGGTGAATACATACTGTGAACAGAGAGCAGAGTTGGAAATGACATCTGTGGATCATGGCACCTTCAAAAGAGCAAGGAAATGAAATTATGTTTCAGAAAGCTTTACATTTTGTTATCCTGAGGTCAGGTATCAAGAGCAGAGCAGAGATGTGGCCCATTATCTACAGAAGTTACAGAGTAAAGATTTCCTTGAACATATCGTATGTCATATAAACAGGACGAGTACACCATCTTGAGGTAAATTGTCTTCATTTTTCAATTAAAGGTTGTGAATTTTGTTTTACATGAATGCCGAAGCACTAGCCGGGGGGTGAGGCAGTCCAAACCAGTATTCATTTTAATGAGGAGAGTTGACTGTGCCTTGTATGTAATTGTATTCATTAAATGGATTAAGCTGAAAAGAATAAGAGGGGTAATCAAAATGTTCTCAGCCTGAATGTATTCTACAGTATTGATTTTGCAAGTGGCCAAATATAAGCTGCTGTGTCATGTGTGAATTACAAGTCTCTGGCATCTGTGACATATCAAGATCAGGTAGCTCACAGCTCTCTAATGTTTATAACTTTCTAAAGCAGCCATGAAAGTTCATCTAGACGAGTATTGGAGCACCACAGAGAGATTTAACAATTCCCGTAACCCCATTAAGCCCTTCGGTATTTGGGGTACTGTGCCTGTTTACCCCTTCATTGTCATAAAATCTTGGTTTATTAACTCTGGTAACGCTGCTCTGTTACCAAGTTGCACTTTTCATTCTTTCTTGTGTCCACCAAGTATTTCCAGTTGTTTTGATTCATTAAGAATGAAGTGAGATTAGGGTTGTGCAGAATACCGGAAATGAAACGGTACAGTACACACATTTTGTTACTTCGGTACCAAATGCTGGTGTAGTACCATTACAGTACCAGTATTCTGGTGCAACCCTAATCTAAGAAGTGACTGGAGTCGCAATCACTCCTTGTTGCACTGTTATATAGTCATGGCCGAAATTATCGGCACCCCTGGAATTTTCCCAGAAAATGTACCATTTCTCCCAGAAAATTGTTGCAATTACAGATGTTTTGGTATACACGTTTATTTCCTTTATGTGCATTGGAACAACACAAAAAACAGAAAAAAAAAAGCCAAATCTGACATCATTTCACACAAAACTCAAAAACTGGGCTGGACACAATTATTGGCACCCTTGGCTTAATATTTGGTTGCACGCCCTTTGGAAAAAATACGTGAAATCAAGCGCTTCCTATAACCATCACCAAGCTTGTTACACCTCTCAACTGGAATTTCTGACCACTCTTCTTTTGCAAACTGCTCAAGGTCTCTCAGATTTGAAGGGCGCCTTCTCCCAACAGCAATTTTGAGATCTCTCCATAAGTGTTCAATCAGATTTAGATCCGGACTCATTGCTGGCCACTTCAGAACTCTCCAGCGCTTTGTCTTCAACCATTTCTGGGTGCTTTTAGAGGTATGTTTGGGGTCATTGTCCTGCTGGAACACCCATGACCTCTGACGCAGACTCAGCTTTCAGACACTGGGTCCTACATTGCACCCCAATATCTTTTGGTAGTCTTCAGATTTCATGATGCCTTGCACACAGTCAAGGCATCCAGTGCCAGAGGCAGCAAAACATCCCCAAAACATCTTAGAACCTCCACCATGTTTGACTGTAGGTACTGTGGTGTTCTCTTCTTCGTAGGCCTCATTCCATTTTCTGTAAACAGTAGAATGATGAGCTTTACCAAAAAGCTCTACCTTGGTCTCATCTGTCCACAAGACGTTCGCCCAGAAGGATTTTGGCTTCCTCAAGTACATATTGGCAAACTCCAGTCTGGTTTTTTATGTTTCTGTGTCAGCAGTGGGGTCCTCCTGGCTCTCCCGCCATAGCATTTCATTTTGATCAGATGTCGACGGATAGTTCGAGCTGACACTGTTGCACCCTGAGTCTGCAGAACAGCTTGAATATGTTTTGAAGTTGATTGGGCTGTTTATCCACCATTCAGACTATCCTTCATTGCAGTCTTATCAATTTTTCTCTTCCGTCCACGTCCAGGGAGATTAGCTACAGTGCCATGTGTTGTGAACTTCTTGATTATGTTGTGCACAGTGGACAAAGGAACATGAAGATCTCTGGAGATGGACTTGTAGCCTTGAGATTGTTGATATTTTCCACAATTTTGTTCTCAAGTCCTCAGACAGTCCTCTGCTCTTCTTTCTGTTCTCCATGCTTAGTGTGGCCCACTCAGACACACAACAGAAAGGTTGAGTCAACTTTTCTCCATTTTAACTGACTTCAGGTGTGATTGCTGTATTGCCAGCACCTGTTTCTTGCCACAGGTGAGTTCAAACGAGCATCATATGCTTGAAATAAAAACGATTTACCCACAATTTTGAAAAGGTACCAATAATTTTGTCCAGCCCATTTTTGGAGTTCTGTGTGACATGATGTCAGATTTGGCTTTTTTTCTCTGTTTTTTGGGTTGTTCCAATGCACATAAAGGAAATAAACACGTGTATACCAAAACATTTGGAATTGCAACAGTTTTCTGGGAGAAATGGTGCATTTTCTGGGAAAATTCTAGGGGTGTTGATAATTTCGGGCATGATTGTATATTAGTGTTATCACAACACCACCTTGCCACTCTTTGATGAAAATAACATTTTACATCTAACTCAATTCACCACATGGGAACAGCTACCCAAAATTACCTACTCTTCAAATGTTTATATCACTAGAAATGCACTGGAGACTCCAAAGGCTACCCCCAAACACTCCTTGCATTGCTTTGCAAAGTACAGCAAGGCAGAGAGCCGACTATGAGACGAGGGCCGGAGATGTTGGTGGGGAGTTCTCCATTACAGTCAACCCTCGTTTATCGCGTTTAATCCGTTCCAGACTTTGCCGCGTTAAATGAATTTCCGCGAAGTAGGATTCTTTATTTATAAATCGAACATTTTCGCAGTTAGAGCATAGAAAATCTGTTTATGACCTTCTAAATACATTTTCTAACATTATTAGAGTCCTCTAGACATGAAATAACACCCTTTAGTCAAATGTTTAAACTTTGCTCCATGACAAGACAGAGATGACAGTTCCGTCTCACAATTAAAAGAATGCAAACATATCTTCCTCTTCAAAGGAGTGCGCGTCAGGAGCAGAGAATGTCAGAGAGTGAGAGAGCGAGAAAAGCAAACAGTCAAAAATCAATAGGTGCTGTTTGGGCTTTTAAGTATGCGAGGCACCGCCAGACAAAGCAGCTACAAGGAAGGCAGCAATGTGAAGGTAGTCTTTCAGCATTTTTTTAGAGGAGCGTCCGTATCCTCTAGGTGAGTGTGCGAACACCCCTTCTGCTCACACCCCTCCGTTAGCAGCAGAGAATGTCAGAGTGAGAGAGACAGAGACAAGCAAACAATCAAAAATCAATACGTGCTGTTTGGGCTTTCAAGTATGTGAAGCACCGCAGGGAAGCATATCGTATATCATTGAGGATTTTTATTTAGTATGTAATACGTGCTCTGATTGGGTAGCTTCTCAGTCATCTCGCAATAGCATCTCTTGTATGAAATCAACTGGGCAAAGCAACTGAGGAAACATGTACCACAAATTAAATGATCCATTGTCCTCAGAAATCCGCGAAACAGCAAAAAATCCGTGATATACTGTATATTTAGATATGCTTACATTTAAAATCTGCGATAGAGTGAAGCCGCGAAAGTCAAAGCTTGTTATAGCGAGGGATCACTGTATCTGGTTTGTTACCGTTATGTTCAAGGTTCATAACGCACTGGTTAGACCTCCTCTGGAGTACTGTTTGCACCCTTGGTCTCCAGGATGCAAAAAGAGGACATAGCGGTGTTGAAAGAAGTCCAGAGGAGAGCAACCAGGCTGATTCCAGTGCTACAGGGAATGAATTATGAAGAAAGATTAAAAAGAGCTGAGCCTTAGGAGGAGACATGACTGAAGTGTTTAAAATTATGAAGGGATCAAGACTGTGAATTTGAAATGAGGACAAAGTTGGGAACTGGTTTAGGATAAATTTCACGTAAACATTGGAGAGTTTTTCTTTACACAGAGAACCACAGAGACATGGAATAAGTGAGCATGGAGTGTGGTAGACAGGAGGACTTTTGGGACCTTAAAAACTCGACTTGATGTTATTTTTGGGAGAATTCAGTGGATAAGACTGGCGACCTTGGTTTGGCTAAATGGCCAGTTCTTGTCTACATTGTCGTACTATTTTAATGTTTTCTGCCTTATGATTGATAAACCAGATATGCGTGTGCTACCCACAGATTTGCAAAGGAAAATTTGATATTTGATTTAATGATACAAATGCAATTTCATAAAATTGCATGTTTTATTTTGCAGTACATAAAAAATGCAGCTATTGTTTATTACTGCAATGTCATAATGTAATCATTTCTCCTAGTTAGATAAAATACAAAATATTATCAGATTCTATAAAGCTGCATATAACATGCTGAAACAAGCTCAGTTCAATATTCTGGCATAGCGGAAAGTCGCATAATCTTCTGTGATATCTTATAGTAGTTAAGTGACTCAAACTATTTCAAATCTTTTTCCAACGCTACCATATTTATTTTTCCATTATCTAAGGTAGTTGGCTCCTTGCAACAGTCTTTTTTTAATAATTATTTGCAAAAGCTACACCATAATTTATCCCCTCTGACAGTGGCATTTAACAACAAGAACAACAGAAGTGTTTCTTTGCATGGATGAGTGCTTCCTGCCAGACTGGTATTATATTTTGATTTCAAAAATACTTAAGTGTAAAATGATGAGAGTATTACAGTTATAGCGGTGGAGAGTGATTGCGGTACTCATCTGCCTGTGACATCAGGATGAGACCATTAAACATTATGCTTTGGTAATTTCAAAAGGTGGGAAATGTTGGCAAATTAACAGCTAAAACTGAAGTTAGTTTTTTGCAGAGAACAGCATGTAGTTTTTTTTTCTCTTTGATGCTAATTGTTTCAATTGAACTTTTCAGAAAGGTTAAAATTATGTATAGTAAACTTATCTATATTGTGATGGATGGCCGGCTTCCTATTCCGGCCCTCGCCCCAGGGCCGCCAGGAGGAGTTCTCCCGACAGCATGGACGGGTCCCGAATTCCAGCAGGGCCTCATGGACTATGTAGTTTTTTATGCACAGCCCTGCTGGATACCCTGGAGACCACTGGGAGTCGCTGTCGGGAGGCCAATGGACTCATTTATGCCCTATAACCCGGAAGTGCGTCATAATCCCGTGACAGGAAGAAGTGACGTGCTTCCGGGGTGAAGATAAGGACTATTTACCCTAACCCGGAAGAAATAAGGACTTGTGGACTGTTGGGCAGAAACACCTCCAGGTCAGGGGGTATAAAAGGACTACGGGAACTCCCAGACAATGAGCTGAGCTGGGTGGTAGGAGGGCAACGCGTCTGGGAGTGGAGGATTGTTGATTATTGATTTATTATTGTATAGATTTGGTTTATGAGTAGTGTGGAGTGGAGGGTGCTTGGTGCACATAATTATTATAATAAAACAGAATTATTGCACTTTTACCTGGTGTTTGGCGTGGTACCTGAGGGTTCAAGGGAGCAATAGTGCCCCCTACTGTCACAATATATATATAAAGCAGAGTTGGGATCCGAGAGACTGCGTTTGTGTGTTTGTGGAGGGATTGAGACTTAAGGCGGGTGGGGGAGTCACGTGATCATCTTCTCCCCTCCCATTCACGTCATTTCATTCTCTTCATTTCGCTCCGAGCTGAGCTCCGCAGCTGACGCGGTCTTGCCGTTCTTTTTCCTTAGTGTTTAGTCCTTTCTCCTTTACTAATTTACTGTTTAGTACACACGGTGCTTACACAGTCACTCATTAAAGGGGAGAAGACTCCGTGCAAGAAATGGGTATTGAAACTACCCTGGAAGACATGCAATCAACGAGGCCATTAAACGGATCTCGAGAGAGGTCTTCTAGGTTGGAAAAAAAAGCGCTTGGCTGCCAAAACCAGGCGATTAAACGAATCTCAACAAGAAACGACTTCTACGTTAGAAAAAAACGATTCGTTGCCAAAATCAGGCGGTTAAACGAATCTAAAGAAGACAGGATTTCTAGATAGATAGATAGATAGATACTTTATTAATCCCAAGGGGAAATTCACATAATCCAGCAGCAGTATACTGATACAAAGAAACAATATTAAATTAAAGAGTAATAAAAATGAAAAAGAATTAAAATAAAATTAATGTTCGCATTTACTCCCCCGGGTGGAATTTCTAGATTGGGAAAAGGACGATTGGCTGCCGAAACCAGGCGGTTAAAAGAATCCGAAAAAGACAGGACGTCTAGAATGGAAAAACCACGATCCACTGCCGAAACTAGCCGGTTAAACGTACAGCGAAGCGCGCCAGGTCTGCTAGTCTTATATATAAACATCTACGTGTGGAAGTGTGTGTCTCGGTCCAGCCCAGAAGTGAGAGGTGGAGTTGGAGTAAGCAAACAAGCAAACAGAAACTCGCTTAGCCACTAAATCACAAGTGAGGGCCGCACATCAGCAAAACGAAACCTCAGAAGTAAGACAAAGTCGCTTAGCCACTAATATCGGCAAAATGGTATCCCTTTTACTTTTCCTCTCGCCGCTAATGCACAAGTGATGTGAGCACATTAGCAAAACGAATCCTCTTAGGAGAGAGAGATGCCCAGAGTAGTTCCTTTCAATTACCTGACATTTCATTTTTTTTTTTCTGACGATTTCAATAGTTTCTAGGACCTGGGCTTTTTACAGCACAGGCTTACACAGCTAGTAATTTCTAATGAGAAAAATTAACCATTGTTTGGAATTAAGATTTGGCCTAGAACCTTAGAACAACCCCAGCCTTCCTGCACAAATTATGCTTTCACCTGTACATAGGCGGTTATAGACGGGGGCCAACAGGGGCTAGTGCCCCTGTCGAACTGGCCCTGGCCCCTGTGCTGAAGAGATAAAATTTTAATTAATTACTTACGGTGATATGCGCTGGCACGGAAACTGGAACTAACATGCCGGAGCGTTCCACACGGACTCTTTACGGCGCTGCACGCTCACTCTTTTGCCGGCGGGTTTTGGATGCAGAAGAGGAAAAAAGGAGAAAGAAGACCACTAGCACAAATTGTTAAAGCTGATGTTATGCTAAGCATTGAATCGAGAAGAGCCAAGGCTTTGAACCTTGATGCATTTGTGGACGGTTTTGCAAGAAATCACAAACGCAGAATACTGTTGTTATAATGTTACAGGCTACTGTGTTACCAGTGCTGGAGGATGAGAGATTACTGAACAGAAAATGTGAGTGTACATTTAAGTGTCATGCCGTAAAAAAGTAACTTTATAACAAAACAAATACACACCTACATGAAAAGAAAAATATCTTGCATACAAAAAAGAGAGATGTTGCTGTACAAAAATTAAAATGTGTTTTTTGTGCATATGTACAGTATGTGAAATCTTTTGTTTGAAATTCATTTGTATGTTGTATTGTTAAATGTTCAATTCATTTTGTTTGTGCTCCAAATAAATTCACTTAATATATTAAACAATTAAATATTGCCCTTTTTTTGTTCTGTGCCCCCATGAAAAAACACTGGCCCCCCTGGTAAAGTTGGTCTGGAACCGCCACTGCCCGTACAATGTTTCATTCTCTTACAGCCCTGGTCTTATGCCATTTAAATTGGTTTCTAATTGAAAAGAGTATTCATGTTAACTTTTGCCGTTAACTTTCAAGACAATACGCAAAAATCTCCTTCATATTTATCCACTTAGATAAACCATCATGTACCAAACAAAGCTCTTCGCTCCACTGATGCCCATCTTCTTGTGGCCCCCCACATGCTTTCATTAAACCTTTGGGGCTCGAGCCTTCATCTGTTTCTTAGACAATGGACATGTTGTGTCAATACACACGCTTAAAATCCTTTTCAGAGGTCACTTGCTATAGCTCAGTGCCTCCCATCTTGCATTTACAGTATAATTGACATTCTTTTTGCCCACTTGTAGCACTTTGCCCTTTTCTGCATTAAACTGCTTTTTCCAAGTGTTCACCCAGTTCTGAAGCTTGGCCAGGTCTCCTTAATAATAATAATAATCCATCCATCCATCCATTTTCTAACCCGCTGAATCCGAATACAGGGTCACGGGGGTCTGCTGGAGCCAATCCCAGCCAACACAGGGCACAAGGCAGGAACCAATCCTGAGCAGGGTGCCAACCCACCGCAGGACAATAATAATAATAATACATTTTATTTATATAGCGCCTTTCCCATGCTCATGGCACTTACAGAATAAATTCCTTTTGCTGCCTCCTCAGTGTCTGCCGTTCCACCAAGTTTAGTGTCATCTGCAAATTTCATGAGTTTAATAAGTCTATCAGATCAAAACCAAATGAGAAGGACTTGGGAGTTGAAGTGGAATGGTCACTGTCTGCAGAAAGACTGTGGACAGGTGCCATTAGGGGGGCTCACACAGTGCTACGTTTCCTGATGTATAGAGCACAAGTTAAATGAGTCCTCACCTGGTTTTCTGTGTGCAGTTTTGGTCTCCAGGTTACAAAACAAAAGACATAGCAGCATTGGAGAAAGTCCGAAGGGGAATAACGAGGCCGATTCCAGGACTGCTGGGGGTGAGTTTTGAGGAAAGATTAAAAGAGCTGAGCCTTTACAGTTTAAATTAAGAGGAGACACGATTGAAGTGTTTCAAATTATGAAGGGAATCAGTCCAGTGGATCTGACTTTAAAATGAGTTCATCAAGAACACGGGGACACAAATGGAAACTTGTTAAAGGTACATTTTTCACAAATAGGAAATTTTTCTTTATACAGAGAACCACAGACAAGTGGAATATGTGAGCAAGTAGTGTGGTAAGAATTTAGGGGCCTTCAAAACTCGTCGATGTTATTCTGGAGGAGTTAATCGGATAGGACTGGTGAGCTTGTTGGGCTGAATGGCCTGTTCTCATCTGGATTGTTTTAATACTTAAGCTTTATAACTCACTGGTGAGGCTTCATCTGGAGTCCTGGAGTCCTATAACAATAGTGAAATCAGTATCATTAATATAAAGCACAAGAAAATAACAGTCCAAGGACGACCCCTGACTCCATTCTCCTCTTATCTGTACTCTTTGTCTCCTGACGGTTAACCGTCTTGATGTCCAGCTTTGTAGATTATTATTAGTGGCCGGATCTCTGTCTTATTGTCTTAGAGGTACAAATGGGAAATGGATTTGTTCGTGGTATTGTTGAAGTGGACTAACAAGGGCACCCTAAGCCTCAATGAAGGCATTCAGAGACTCCGAGCAGACAGCAGAATTTATAATTGATATAATAAATAATATAATATAAAATAATTTATATTATTTATAAGTTTTATTGTATGGCACGCATAAAGACTCACTTAAGATGGAACAATGAGCCCCCAGCAATGGGCACCTTTTACTTTTATTACAATTCTTATTATTTAAGCCATTATTCTTCCTCATCTGACTCGTAGCATTCCATTGCTCTAGTTCTGCCTCTAATTGATTCCACCAATAATTCTTAGTTAAGGGGGTGTCAAACCCCCTCTGTCCATCTTATCTGTTTGATAAGGGCAATTCTCTCCCCTTACTATCCCAGCTTGCTTGCTGTAATGATTTACAACAACAACATTTATTTCTATAGCACATTTTCATACAAACAGTAGCTCAAAGTGCTTTACATATTAAAGAATAGAAAAATGAAAGACACAATTATAAAAACAAAACAAAACAACATTAACATCGAATAAGAGTAAGGTTCAATGGCCAGGGGACAGAAAAACAAAAAACTCCAGGCGGCTGGAGAAAAAATAAAATCTGTAGGGATTCCAAACCATGAGACCACCCAGTCCCTCTGGACATTCTACCTCACATAAATGAAACAGTCCTCTTTGGATTTAGGGTTTTAATGGAAGGACCTGATGATGATGATGGTCACGTAGACTTCTGCCTTTTAATCCGTCCATCATTGTTGGTGCATCATGAAGCTTTGAGTAGGTTGAGGTGGCGAGGCCACCACCACAAAGAAACGGAAAAGAAACAGAAAAGAGAGTAGGGGTCAGTACGATTTTAGAGCCACCATGAATAGTTATTATGATGAATTGAACATATAGAGTATCAGGATTAAATTAAGTTAAGTTACAACCAAAGAGTTCACATTCCCTTCTCTAAGCGAGGTGTCCATTCTTCAGCTCTCTAGCACGTCTGACCTTTTTTTTTTTTTGTTCTTTATTTTGCCTTATACAATTTCTTGTATTAGGAATTTGTTAGTTTTCGCAGACCCCTTGGCATCAGAGTGCAGGGTCAGCCATTGCACAGCACCCCTGGAGCAATTGCCGGTTAAGGGCCTTGCTCAAGGGCCCAGCAGAGTAGGATCTCTTTTGGCAGTGACGGGGATTCGAACCGGCAACCTTTGGGATACCAGCGTAGACCTTTGACTTATGAAATACTGGTGTTTTCTGGCTTATACAAAATAATAAAGAATATGTAGGCATAAGTATTTTTAATCCTAACTCTTACATCTTAATGCTTAGTATAAAACAATGCTTACTTTCTCATGTGCTTATACAGTAATACTTTTTTTAACACATGTAAATTACCAATTTTAAGAATCCAGTTTTCTGTAGTATCTAGCAGATTATCTACAGTATCTATGAAGTTGTAATCCGCTGAGATCAAATGAGATGCTAGGGTTCTTCGTTCAGGATGTGGTGCCATGTGTGTTTCTAAGTGCCCATCATTCTTCCGTACCCAGTACTCCTTACACCTTTGTTTTTCTCTGTATTGGATGTCGTGATGACCAGCAGCCACACCACCTGCAGTTCTGAACAGGTCCTCCACCTGAAGCTAAGCATGTTTGGGCCTGGCCAGTACTTGGAAATGCTTGGGTTGCTGCTGGAAGAGGTGTTGGTGCGACCAGCAGGTGCCGCTTACCCTGTGGCCTGAATGTGGGTTCCAGTGGCCCAGTGCAGTGATGGAGACACTGCGCCTTGAAAATTGTGCCATCCTTTGGATGAGATGTAAAATCAAGGTCCTGACTCTCTGTTGCATCTTTCGAAAAGAGTAGGGAGTATCCCGATGTCTTGGCTAAATTGCCCACCATAACCTAGTCATTCTGCCCCCCCTAATCATCCCCTATTTCTTATTGCCTAAGTATGTCCCAACCCTTTACCACTTGACCACTAATGTGTGGTCAGCATATTGGCGCAAAAATGGCTGCCTTTGCATCATCCATTAATGGTAGCTGAAGTGGCTCCCCACTCACTGTTTAAAGCGCTTTAAGTAGTGAGAAAAAGCACAATATACATGTAAAGAATTATTAAGTTAATACACTCTCTATTGAAGAAAAATGTACTGCAGCCTGTCAAAGTTGTTCTGTGTGTACAATAGACGTCCATCAGTAGCAAGGACAAAAGCCAAAATCTATTTTTATTGGCATAGCTTGGCAGCTGAACCAAAGGAAATGACATTTCATAGGGTGAGCAAGACAGATGTGATTAGGAGATGTGGATGCCAATATATTGAAAGCATGCTGAGCAAAGACTTTATTTGACACTTAAACCTGGGCTTATACAACAACCATAAAGCAAAGGTGAGCCCCCAGTCCATATCATTGTTGGGTTGTTTTCTAGCAGCTCACATACTTCTCTTAGCATCCGAGACCGGATCTTCTTTATTTTGATACAATTCCTGTGTCAATCTTCCATAGTAAGTTCACAATCTCCAGTAATTGTTGGATACTTCTTCTTTATTATTGACTAGCAAAATACCCGCACTTTGCAGCGGCGAAGTACTGCCTTAAAATTTTTATTAAGAAGATAATTACACCTTTTTAAACTGAGGGAAAATATACCAATAATAAATTGTTAAGGATCTCTTTGTATACCACATTGTGAGTTCGGCCCTCCGGTTGTAATATGACCAAGCTGTGCGCTGAGATTACTCTTGAGCATGTAACGTACAGTTGGCCATGTGAACAGTAATCTTGAATCAAATCTCACAGCTTGGATTGCTGCTGTCATAATCGGTTTGAGTTTCATGGTTTGTTTCAATGACGACAGTATTTGTAGGACTTGTGTTGAAGTGACATTCGCCATCTGTCAAGCGTTGTAAGCACACAACCAGTTTCATCGATAACTTCACATCCAGCTTTTGAGAGTTTAAACATTCATGAACATCAAAGTGTCCACTACTCAAATCGTCACCTGTCAATCTAAGATGTTTAAGAGGCATTGGCGGTTGCCGAAAGGTGTAAAATATTTAGCCATTTCGGTACACTTGAAAGCGACAACCGAACAATTCAACGGCAGCCATCAACTCACATGCAGATCCATAGGTGAAGGGCTTAAGCATTTCACTCTTCTAGTGCTCCTGTGTAGTCTAATTATCTCCTGTACCGTCATCAGTCCACACCTTGAACCTGTCCCAGTCATTCAATACATAAGACACAATGTTCCTCCGGATATCAAGAGTGAGCCTGATATGGCCGTGCAATATGTAACACCGAGAATGGAAAAGGCAGGTGCCATCTCTGGTCATGGAAACCACTCGGTAAGTGACAGTTCTTTGATCGATGGTGATCACCTCGATAGACATGTTAATGGGGGTACGGTTGGAATGATAAAGGAAACCGAAAGAAAAACCTAATGGTCCGCATGGCATTCCTGGACTTGGAGAAGGCATTCGATAGAGTGCCACACTGCATGCCCTGCGATCTCACGGAGTCCCGGAAGCTTACGTCGACTGGGTCAAATTGCTCTACATAAACGTCACCAGTGTAGTCAGATGTCCCGTGGGAATCTCACCGCCCTTCGCCATCAACGTGGGAGTACACTAAGGCTCAGCCCTCTCGCCCTTTCTGTTCATTCTTTGTATGGACACAGCGACCGCCGATCTCCTCAACCATGGTCACTTTTATATGCCGACGACGTATTCCTGGCGAACCAATCTAGAAGTGAGCTGCAACAACACACACAGCAATGGAAGACACACCTGACCAACCATGGCATGAGATTCAACATCAAGAAGACTGAATACATGGAAGCTGGCCTCCAAACCGATGGCACTATCAGCATCGACGGAGAAGACCTAAAGAAGACCCATGAATTCAAGTATTTGGGATCGACGATCAGTAACGACGGGGACATCCTTTTTTCCGATGTGCGAGCTCAGATCAACGCCGCGTGGGCGAAGTGGCGTCAAGTAACGGGCGTGCTGTGTGACCGCCGAATGCCTGACCACCTCAAGGCCAAGATTTACAAGACTGTAGTCCGCCCAGTCGCCCTGTATGGATCGGAGTGTTGGCCAGCCACCGCCAAGCACGAGCAGGCCCTACACACGATAGAAATGCGAATGCTGAGGTGGTGCCTAGGCCACACGTGCTGGGACCAAGTCATGAATGAAGACATCAGAAAGCGCCTCGGCATCGCACCGATCATGGAGAAAATGCGCGAGGCACGGCTACGGTGGTATGGACACGTTGTGCGCGCAGACGACAACTCGGTAGCAAAAACGGCTATGAGGCTTGATCCTGGTGGTCAGTGCCCACGTGGCAGGCCGAAGAAGAGGTGGATGGACAGAATAAAGGAAGACATGAAGATCGTCAATGCCGCCCCAGAAGATGCCCTCGATCGTGCCAAATGGAGACGGATTTGCAGAAAAGCGGACCCTGCCAAGCGGGATAAACGCTAGGATGAAGAAGAAGGTTGGAACGATAAAGGAAATGGGCACCTGAACAATGTAAAGTAAGTCTAAAATACCTACACAATAACTATAATCGTAATAAACGAACAATAAAACAGCGGAGAAGCTGTGGATTAAATAAAAAGGTTGTAGTTATCAGCGGGGAGACGTGAATCCCATGGCGAAACAAGGAAGGGAATGTAGAGACCGGAGCGACGGACGGCCTTATATAGGCAGGCAGCCAACAACGTGGGAGGCGTTGGGATGGGGGACCCAACGCCACCTGACACGGTGACCGAGCTGCAGGCTATGGACGTAAATATGTACGTAAGTAGGATTCAGTTAGCGTTGGGAACCCGCGTACCAAATTTCTTGAAGATGGGCTAATAAGTAACAAAGACCGTTGGAAAGTTCAATATGGCGGACGACAGTGGCGTCATACCACCGAAATAAGTACGTACATTGGTTTCGGTTAACGCAGGGAAGCCGCCTACCAAATTTCATGAAGATGGGGCCATAAATAAGAAAGAAGTTCAACATGGCGGACGTTGTCGACCGTTATGACAGTTACGCGTAGAATTTCGAAATGAAACCTGCTTAACTTTTGTAAATAAGCCGTAAGGAATGAGCCTGCCAAATTTCAGCCTTCTACCTACACGAGAAGTTGGAGAATTAATGATGAGTCAGTGAGTGACTGAGTGAGGGCTTTGCCTTTTATTAGTATAGATGAGATGGGTGGTCTGGCAGTTTTTTAGGCAGGTAAGGTTAGAAAATCTCAGCTAGGTCACATAAGAAGTGACACAGAAATTGGCCCCTCAGGTATGACACATCATCACATCACCAGGGATTCTTTGTGCCGCAGGTACACTGGATGTCCTAAAAATGGGCAGACCCAGGAAGAAGAGAGCAGCTGGCCTAGTAGAAGTTATGGAGCATGTACTCCAGTGTGCTGTACGGCAGACAGACAGGCAGGCAGGCAGGTGCCAAGAAGGTTGAACCTCCTCCAGTATATAAAGACAGGGGGCTAAGTTATGTAAAGTCCTTGGTTCATTACCTGGACGCATTAAACTTGTCAGTTTCTAAGAGATATGGGAATACGCATGATTTAGAAAATGCAGTCTGTAAAAGTATACCCAGCATTATTTAATGAGATTTTGGGGAATCTCGCTGAGCCATCAGAATGTTGATTTTTTTTTTTTAGCTGCTCATTATGCACTTCAAACATTATGGAAATAAAATTACTTTCATTTCATATTTTATGAAAGGGGGATAACTAGCATTCATTTTCCTGAAGATGATCACAAGGGCTTAAGAATAAATCGCTTCATTAAAATTAACAAAATGAAAGCTATTCATCAGGTTTATCAAACTGGCGACATTACAGTCATCTGTGTTGTTTTTTTTAAATGAATCTTGCTGAATAATCTTTATGAAGCAGCGCGTGGAGACAACAAAATGAAATCAGTCAGGCTGGCAAGTCGCTTCAATTGCAGAGTGTTCTTCTTCGTGTCTTGTATTGCAGCAAGTTTTAGATTTCGTCCTAAGGATGAAAAATGAAACCCTGAGCTTTTAACTGTATTTCTTTAGAAGGAGGATTTATCATTGTGCCACGTTATGGAACTGGAAATCCACCGTAGCACCTTGTGGCTATATGGTGTTTATTCTTCTGCCCATGTTTCTCCCCTGTCTATGTGGGTGTTCTTCTAGATACTCCAGTGCTCCATCAAAGTCCTCAAGCACTTTAAGTGAATTGGTAACTCTAAACTGGGCACCATGACTTTATGAGTGTTTAAGTGCCGATTATCTAGTGCTTCATACTGGGTTGGTTCCTGTCTCATGCCCAGTTCTTCTTGCCACACTCCAGCCACCAAGCATTCTTAAGGCTTTAAGTGGATTACAATATGGATTAATAGATCAATAATTCTAAGGAAACAGCACCACACTTGTGGTTGATTCACTTGCCTCCAGCCTTTCTGAACTCCATAACTGAATTTCAGAGGGTTTGAGAACAAATCCATGGATAATCTTGAGAAGAATTCAAAAGGCACAGTGTTCCTTAAGTAAGTCTACCGCAGTAAACAAATTCATCAGTCTTGAAATAAAACCTTTTTGCGTGTTTTTGACATACAGGGTTAAAAATATTTAAATCTTCTACCACTGGCCAGTGCCATCTTCAACTGTGTGCAATGCGGGCTGCCAACATCACTTCAGGTGAGGCCCACCAAATCAACAAGGCTCAGTTATGGGACACACGCTGGATCCTCTGGAGGTAGTGGAGGAGGAGAGAATAAAGACAAAACTGAGTGCCATTATGAACAATGCTACACATCCTCTCTCTGACACATAAACGCTAACATGATTTTCTGCCAACAAATCATTAGCAGAAGAGTGTCAAGAAACCCTACTGCTGGCTCCATTATGCTACCAGCAATACGTCTCTATAGCGCCTCACAGGGACTGGGACTATACTTTTTATCTTTAGCCAGGTGAGATGTGTTATTTCTTTTTTAGTCATTTTGAAGTGTATTTGTTGTTTGTCATAATGTAGTATTTTATTCAGCTTCTTTAAAATTATGTATCTATCTTATATAGTGCCTTTCATATCTATCTATCTATCTATCTATCTATCTATCATATAATACCTTTAACGTCTATCTATCTATTAATTATATGGTGCCTTTCAAATCTATCTATCGTTCTGTCTGTCTGTCTTATATAGTGCTTTTAACATCTATCTATCTATTATAGGGTGCTTTTTATATCTATCCATCTGTCTATCTATCTATCATATAACACCTTTAACATCTATCTATCTATTATATGGTATCTATCTGTCTATCCATCTATCTATCTATCTATCTATCATATAATACCTTTAACATCTATCTATCTATTATAGGGTGCCTTTCAAATCTATCTATCGTTCTGTCTGTCTTATATAGTACTTTTCATATCTATCTAATCCTGCCTACTATACTAAAATTAGTATCTATCTATCTATCTATCTATCTATCTATCTATCTATCTATCTATCAAGTGATGAGGCGGCCTTCTGCTGTTATGCACCTAAAATCTGGAATAGCCTGCCAATATGAATTCACCAGGCTAATACAGTGGAGCACTTTAAAAAACTGCTGAAAGCACATTACTTTAACTTGGCCTTCTCATAACTTCACTTTAATTAAAATGCTGATACTCTGTATATCCAACTCATTATAATAACTATTCATGGTGGCTCTAAAATCTGCACTAACCCCTACTCTCTCTTCTGTTTCCTTTTCCGGTGTCTCTACTCAAAGCACCGTGATGTTCCAACAATGATGGATGAATTAAAAGCCAGAAGTCTGTATGGCCATCAACATCAAGTGACTCCGTGAGAACCCTAACTACATTGATGTTAGGTAGAATGCCCAGAGAGGACTGGGTGGTCTCGTGGCCTGGAACCCCTGCAGATTTTTTTTTTTTCTCCAGCCGTCTGGAGTTTTTTTTTTGTTTTTTTCTGTCCACCCTGGCCATCGGACCTCACTCCTTTTCCATGTTAACTAATGTTGTTTTATTTTAATTTCTTATTTTGTCTTTTATTTTCATTATATAAAGCACTTTGAGCTACTTTTTGTATGAAAATGTGCTATATAGATAAAAGTTGTTGTTGTTGTATCTATCTATCTAATATGCAATAATGACAGGAGATGACTATTTACTTGTGACAGAATCCAGTAATTTTCTAAACTCCTTTGTTCCGCTGTATGGCCTTGCGGGAATTAAAGTCTGTCCTGGAAAGTTTAGTGGCAATGCAAAAGCCAACCCTGGATGAGCCCATCAGAGGGCACACTCAGACATGACAGCACTCACGTCTGCTGGTCTCACATACAACAACGACATTTATTTACTCATATAGCACATTTTCATACATAAAGGCTTACCAGACAACCTAACATGCCTACTATTTGTTTTAAATCTAAGAAGAAGATGGGATGTCTTTTAAAAAGCCTGGTCCAGGGCCCTGAAGCACTGACCTCTGGACCATAGAACTGCCCCATCCATATATGCAAATTAATTTATTTTCCTCAAAATCAGTGGTATTATATGGAAACACACATATCTATAGCATGATGACTCCGTTTATGTTTGAACATTACGTTTTGAGTTTACGTTGTATTTTGTCCCTTTACATTTGCAGTTATTCTATAGCTCGTTGTGCTCATAAGTGCAAATGCGCTTCTACTAAACTGAATATAAATTCTGACTTACTGCCGTAATGAAGCAGAGGCAATTAAGAGCGCATATCCAAATCCTTACACCTCACAAACGAGTTGTTTTGCCAACATCTAAAAAACAGGCAGCCTCTCATAATTTTTCATGATTTCTTACATATTGTCGTGCTTCCTTGTGCCCAGCTGCCCACAGTAACGCATTTGAAATTCCACAGCCTACACCCCGGCTCATTTAGCCTTGCGTTGTTATGCCTTTAATTAAACGTTTTTCAACAATTTGCTAGCTCGCTGCCACTTTAGAATCACTCCTATGGCAAAGTGGTACATCGTAGCCAATTAGTATGATGTCAGCAAAGTAAAAATATCGTCCAATGATGCTTTAATGAAGATTTTAGTCTGTAATTGGATCCCATTCAAATAATCCTCTGAGACTTTGCCATAGTGTTTGAAAACATGATTGGGATACGAAACTGAGAAAAAACTCATTAACATGAAAACGATTGTTTCTCGTATTTCCTTCAGATGAAGTTTTAACTGCTCACAAAGTTAGGTTATGTTTTACTTTTATTACATCAACAAGGACTTGTGCTGGCCTGATTTGTATGCCTTTATTTATGCAGTTAGGTTTTTTTTTTTTTTTCTTATATCTTCTTGTCTTTTTGTCTCTAGCAGGCCCTGAAGGGTCTTCCATTAAAAGGGAGGCCATCCATTACAAGTGTCACCCAGACTTAAAGTATGCTTGCCTTTTGTCAGCTTCCTTGGATTGCATCAGATATGTGACGGGCCTTCGTTTGATTTTTACAAGAAAATCATTATTCCTGTCACTAAAAAAAAAAAATGCTAAATTACAGAGGCACCGGAATAATGGTAATGACTGACAGAACAGGAAAGATATCAATTATAAGCTGCAGTCTAGAAATGTCATGGAAAAATTACTTGTGATCGCGTCATGATCTAAAGACAATTATATGGCACTGAAATAAAGAGGATGTGGCCACCACCTGTTAATAGTGTCACTCGTGACAGCCTCCATTCTTTATCAAGTCATAAATATTCGGTATCTGTGCTACTGAAGTGATGGGGAATATGGAACTCTTTTAATGAATAAAGAAAAAGGAGTCCAGCTGGCATGGTGCAGCCAAAGACAAAGGTGACCAACAGGACAAAGCCCCCTTCGCTTGTCATTGTAGTTTGGCAGAGCCACCCAGAGAGCAGCAGGCCAACAACACACTTCCAAGTTTGGGATCCTTCTGTTCAGATCAAAAGGTGCTGGACAGTAAAGGCTGTCCTAGAAGAAAATTAGCACATGCTGTCTTCATTCTGTTGGTAACATCCATCCATCCATCCATTATCCAGCCCGCTATATCCTAACTAGAGGGCACGGGGGTCTGCTGGAGCCAATCCCAGCCAACACAGGGCACAAGGCAGGAAACAAACCCCGGGCGGGGCGCCAGCCCACCACAGCTATTGGTAACAGTCCCCAAGAAATCGCCACTTTAAGTTAATCCAATTAAAGCAGATACCAAAAACATATAGGAAATAATAATAGTAAAAAAGACAATGTCGGCATGGCACAACATTCAACTGCATTTGGTGACTATGTTACTTATATTGATATTTTTTATTTACTTCAACAAAGAGTCAGTTGGTACATTTTTGTTTATTAAATAGCTTTGTAACAATAACTCATATTTAAAAGTAATGTCTCTGGAATGTATTTTGCTGGTAATTTCACTCCAGGTGAAAGAATTTCACATCTATCTATCTATTTATCATTTAGTGCCTTTCATATCTACCTACCTATTATATAGTGTGTTCTCTATCTATCTATCTATCTATCTATCTATCTATCCTGCCTACTACACTAAAATTATTATCTATCTATCTATCTATCTATCTATCTATCTATCTATCCTGCCTACTACACTAAAATTAGGATCTATCTATCTATCTATCTATCTATCTATCATATAGTGCCTTTCTTATCTATCTATCCTGCCTACTACACTAAAATTATGATCTATCTATCTATCTATCTATCTATCTATCTATCTATCTATCTATCATATAGTGCCTTTCTTATCTATCTATCCTGCCTATTACACTAAAATTAGGATCTATCTATCTATCTATCTATCTAACTATCTATCTATCTATCTATCTATCTATCTGTCTGTCTGTCTGTCTGTCTATCTATCTATCCTGCCTACTACACTAAAATTATCTATCTATCTATCTATCTATCTATCTATCTATCTATCTATCTATCTATCTATCTATCTATCTATCTATCTATCTATCCTGCCTACTACACTAAAAGTAGGATCGATCTATCTGTCTATCTAATCCTGCCTACTATACTAAAATTAGTATCTATCTATCTATCTATCCTGCCTACTACACTAAAATTAGGATCTATCTATCTATCTATCTATCTATCTATCTATCTATCTATCTATCTATCTATCTATCATATAGTGCCTTTCTTATCTATCTATCCTGCCTACTACACTAAAATTAGGATTTATTTATCTATCTATCTATCTATCCTGCCTACTACACTAAAATTAGGATCTATTTATTTATCTATCTATCTATCTATCTATCTATCTATCTATCTATCTATCTATCTATCTATCTATCCTGCCTACTACACTAAAATTATTATCTATCTACCTGTTTATCTATCTGTTTATCTAAGATTGTGGACAAGCCACCTGACTTTAAAGCAGGGGTTCTCAACGTCAGTCCTGGGGACCCCCTGTCGCTGCAGGTTTTTGTTCTAACCAGGTTCTGTTTTTAATTGAACTCCTGGGCTAATTAAGTGAACTGATATTTCCCAAGTTCTGTGTTTAGGGAGCAATATATTAATTGGAAAACTAAGTTTGCAAAAAAAAATAATAATATTAAAAAGAACCAAGCAGTTATATAGGAATAGTGTATTTTTTTTCTTTTTAACAGTATTTTCATCTTGATTTTCATTCTGCATTTCAAGGTGTTTAACTAATTGTTTAACTAATCCATTATTTACTAATTAGTGGGTCTGACGCTAAAGTAGCTGCAGCCTTTGATTATTCAGTGTGTTGTTTGCCAGCATGTCTGCTCTGCTCATTTTAAGTTGTCATTATTAAGATTCAATGATGGGGGAAAAACTGCACAGAGAAAGGGCAAAGTATAATGAAATCAACAAAAGCATTTAAATCTATAGCAAAGGCAGAAGTATTTATAAATGTCTTATAAATGTAAAAATCGTACTGCTATGCTTTTCTGAACGTCGAATAAAAGAAAAAATAATAGCAGCTAATTAAATGAGATCAGTGCTATCAGGTGTTGTCACCGATTAGGAATCTGGTTGGAACAAAAACCTGCAGCCAAAGGGGGTCCCTAGGACTGAGTTTGAGAAACACTGAGGGTGCCATGGACATCAGGTATAAATTTGTAGGATGCTAAATAACATTCTTCTACCCTAAATCTGTTTTTGCGTAGATCACTGATTGTGTGCTTCCCCGAGCTTCAGAGAGTGACAGTTGACAATTAAGATCTTAAATGAATTACACTGCTGTTCCTGTGTTTATTTCAGGAAAGACCAAAGTGGAGCGAGGGGTTGTGCACTAAAATGGCAATAAAGTGCTGACGTACTCCGCAGAAAATTCAGACGAGAACTTATCAAGGACAAGATTGAACTCCAGAAGTGGTGACATTTTCAAGAATGGGAAAGTTTGAGGAACACGTCAAGCTGGCTTTGCCTTTCCTACTTTTGATCAGAATGACCAACAGAATACCACTGTGACCACTGTTTTTATGTAAGTCTGTGGGATTGTTCCATCTTTCTTAAGCATACTGGGTGAGTGGTAAGATTTCTGACAAAGCCCCCACTATATACCATACAGTGGATTCAGAAAGCTTTCCAACCCCTTCGCTTGCGACAGCCTTCTGCTAAAATCAAATTCATGTTTTCCCCACAACAACCGGCACTCAGCAACCCAGAATGACAAAGCAGAAACGGAATTTTAAAAATATGTGTTAATTTATTAAAAATGATAACTGAAGCATCAAATTAACACAAGTATTCAGACCTTTTACTCAGTACTTAAAGGGCCGCAATTTCACCAACAGAATGTTACGATCAACACCAAGGCCTGAATATATCAATCCTGCTGCATGGCTTGGAGAGGTGAACCACGCTGGCTTCCAATATGCAAACACTTGGATTCTTCTAACCTGTGACACCAATGCCAAATATTCCAACTTTATTGGCATGGCTTGAAGTCATTTCCTGCACCACCATGAATCCTATCAAGGATACCATTGCCATTGTCCTCTCTCACATTTCGGCCATGTTGCACACCTGGATGCTGCCATTTCTGTCCAATGTGCCCCTGTAGTTGTTATCATTTGGAAAACTGAAAGGCGTCCACACCCTGGCTGGAAAAGTCCTCCAGATCAAGCCCGAGTTCAGTATCAGATCATTATCCAACTTACCTGGGCATCAGAACCATGCTGTCAAACTTGTCCCATACACGATTGGCACTATGGACTTCTGCTGTCCAGACATGACAAAAATTAAATGAATGAATTTCTTCCCGTTTGGCTGCTGTGACTCCACTTTCTCTTCTTTTTTTTTGTATTTTAAAGCTGTGTTGATATAAGTTGGGAAATTCTGGCAAAATTATCATTCCTTGTTTAATATAAATGAACAAATCCTATCGAGCACTTTCTGGCCTATGGCAGCGTGGGTACTTCTAAACAACCTGAAATAAAATATGAAATGGCTCATTTTGGCTTTTTCACATGATTTCAGGAACCTGGAGTATAACCAAATGTTGGTGTGGAAGCAGAAGTAACAGAAACATCGGGTAAGTGGGTTTGCGTTTTCTGTTAAATAAAACTGACTTCTGTATTTTAATGCGTTGTCGTTTATCATGGCACTGAAGGGTGGTGGCACGCTGAGGGTTGGGTGGGCTAACAAGTAAGAATATTCCTGTACTCTGTGCTCCTGGCAATGCTACTTCTACTGCAGTTATTACTTTGGTGTGACTTTGTTCTACTTTGATCAAATATAAAATCTGTTGAGTATAAACTGATCAGGCCATCCTGACATTTCTAATGACTGCCACTGACCCTTTTTGTTATATTTTCAGCCAGGATCTGACCACTGACCTAAGTACACTTTCCTTTTCTTTGTCATTTCTGTTGCTTTTTTTTGACAATTTTGTAATTTTTCTATTTAATATTGCTAAGGGATAAACTGTCAAACTCCAGGGGACTCATGTATAAATGGTGCGTATGCACAAAAATGTTGAGTAAGCCTGTTTCCACGTTCAAATCACGATGTATAAAACTTAAACTTGGCGTAAAGCCACACACATTTCCACAGTAGCTCATACCCTGTCGTACGCTCGGTTTTTCAGACTGGCGGCACCCAGCGTCAAAGCAGTGCTACTGTTCCAGTGTGGTTTATCTTTCTTTTTCAGATCCACATCCCTGACGCGGCTTTATAAATACACTGAAATTAACCACATAATGTTTATTAGTTTAATGCATCTGATTGTAATTAACTTGTAACAATATAATGGTCAAACTATTCTAAATGCCATAACTGCTTTAGCGTTGTTACTCTCACTGCACCTTCTTCTTCTTCGTCTTTCAGCTGCTCCCGTTAGGAGTTGCCACATCGGATCATCTTTTTCCATATTACTCTCACTGCACCACTCGGAGTATTTATATCACTGTATCTGAGTGTGAATCACAGCAGCAGCTGATCGAAAAGAGAATTATCGGTATACAGCATCAAGCAGACGCTGCCTCAGCCATGCTGTCTATTTGAACTGCTCCCATACGGCAAATGCTTCAGGTTTCACAAAAAGTTTCCTCCCAAGAACTGTAAACACACTCAATCAGTCCATCAAGTGCTCCTTGCAGAACTGTTTGTACTTATAAGTACAATAACCTCACTGTAAACTTGCGATACACTTTATATTATTGCACAACCTGAGCCACTTTTTTAAAGCACGTATTTACACATGATAACGATATCATTTTCAAGATAAAATGCAGCAAAATGTTTATTATATTATACAGATAAAACTTTCATTTTAACTACAAGGTGCCGCAGCGCTACCGTGTAATTTGAGCTTCGTTCACGGATTGTTCCTGCCTCGCACTGTATTCTTGCTGGTGCTGACGCGACACTAGAAGAACAGATGGATAGAATAATTAAACATTATGAAGATATTTCAATGTTCCTTAAAAGTTTTGAAGAATCAGCGTTCTAAGCTTACAGATGGCTTAACATCTATTACAGAGCTGATTGTGTGGCGATTGGGTATTTGGAGAAAGAAAAGTAAGGACAGGAATTGGAGGTTAGTACATTTGAAAGAGACAGGACTGCTACAATAAAGTATTTCATCGAAGGTCGCGCACGGCACAGCAAGCATCTTGAGTGAGACATGAACAATCACTGCGCCACCGTGTTCCCATGTTTAATAACATGATTTAACTCCTATCATCATGAAAATTATATCAAGTATACATCTCAGTATTTTAATTATTCAGAGAGCTGTAATATCACGTAATGGATTCTGTGTCCTGTCGGAGGAAGAGAAAGCCCGTTAAAGAAGCACGTAGTGACTCACACACATAGAGCACATAGAAGAACAAATAAAAAACAAAGCATTTATTGTGCTACTTTAGTTATGATGGGATTTGAGAAACTGGTTAATTAAATGATTTTAAGATGATCTTTATGATCTACTTTAATGACAAAATAAACTATGTGATTGAAGTTGACATTTTGTGCTTTTTTCCCCACTGTGTGCCTATTATTTTTTTTCTGTACCGTAATAAGCTTTAATATGACACTCAGACGGTGGGCTACGACTCGCCTTTTCACAGCGACTTTGATATCTGACAACTTCTTTTTTATTTCGGGCACTGTGTGACTTTGTGAACGTGAGCTTTCGAGTTTCTCCGACACTCTGTCACTTGATCAACTTCCTTTTGTTATTCATACCACTGTTTAAGCCGACGAATAGTACGTTTTTCTTTGCCTCAACTTGGTATTCGCTGAAATTCTGCTATTTTCCCTCATACTTTTGCCATTGTCTTTTGACAGAAGGCTGATCTTTAGGGCGGTTTATATTGATTTGCATATTCAAAGAGGCATAATTCTGTAAGGAGACGGGGCGGGACAGCAGGCGCGTGCACGTGCGTTTCTTTTCACGCTGACTGGGATTTACGTAGCGGAAGAACGTGGAAGTTGGCGAACGCACAGATTTATGCATCTGGATTTTTTTGTGCGTAAGTACATCTCCTCTTTTGTGCTTACGTCATGTTATAGTCCGAATTCTACACACATGAGGCCCCAGGTTTGAATAGCTTGTGGAGACTTACCCAAGTAGACTTAAAGGTGCCAAAGCAGCTTCCACTAAGTACTGAACTAAGGGTCTGAATAGTTTTATGAATGAAGGAGAGACTTAAGGTTTAGTTTTTTAAATAAATTGATGGTCACTTTGTCATTATGGGGCGGCACGGTGGCGCAGTGGTAGCGCTGCTGCCTTGCAGTTAGGAGACCCGGGTTCGCTTCCCGGGTCCTCCCTGCGTGGAGTTTGCATTTTCTCGCCATGTCTGCGTGGGGTTCCTCCGGGCGCTCCGGTTTCCTCCCACAATCCAAAGACATGCAGGTTAGGTGGATTGGCGATTCTAAATTGGCCCTAGTGTGTGTTTGTGTGTGTCCTGTGGTGGGTTGGCACCCTGCCCTGGATTGGTTCCTGCCTTGTGCCCTGTGTTGGCTGGGATTGGCTTCAGCAGACCCCCGTGACCCTGTATTCGGATTCAGCGGGTTAGAAAATGGATGGATGGATGTCATTATGGGTTGTACTGAGAGATTGATGGGGGAAAAAATTGAAATTTTGCCCATCAAAAATGAAATGCACAACATAATAAAGTGTGCAGAAAGCGAAGGGGTCTCCATTGTGCGTAGGCAGTGAATGGGCACGGGCTTTAAACCCAAACTATTAGATCTGAAGTCAGCTACTGTAGAACTCCATGGAAGTGCAACTTCTTTAAAATGTATAAGTTATATAGCAGGGGTGGACTGAACACAAACAGAAGATATGAAAATGTATAAATGGGGAGAGCAGCCTCTGCCATTGTCACACAGGCTATCGTTAAATAGACCAGCACAAGGTAAACAAAATGATGTCTGTCGGCTTTAATGCAAGGCACCCTGCTGGAGTAATTAGGGATGTTTTGCAGTTTAGGCTCAGCGATTAGTCTGTTGTGCAGCCAATTATGGAGAAAACACGCTGAACTGTTTGGGTCTGATTTTTGTAGGGCATCAACACACAAGAAGTGAAGCAGTAAGTGCAGGCTTTAATTATAATGGCAACGAACACTCTGGAGCTGTAAACACGCGCTTCTTATAAAGACAACATGGCCGAAAGCCTAATGGACGGTTGCAAGAGGGACACTAAACTAAGGTGGCTTGTGGGGTTCACAGAATGTCTAATTATAACACCACATAAACCTCGCAAACCCAAGGGGTCACGAGTGGGTAGCAGAGCTTCAGTAGCATTAAACGTCACCCCAGACACCGCATAATGCTCATACACACACACACACACACACACACAAACACACGACTTGGAGCGTCCAGGCAGATGGAGCAGAAACCCTTAAAAAAAAAAAAAAGGATCTGAATGTGAGAGTCGGAAAACTTCAGCTCCCATCACGCTACGTGACTCTTCCATCGATTTTCAGTCATAGCCCTTGAAGGAGCTTTGTGATATTTTGCTACTGTAAAACTTTTTTTTTTTTTTTGCTTACAAGGTCAGAAATGTAGAATTCAAAGCACACATTTAGACTGTCATAAAATCAAATTTCTTCCACCTGCATTCTGTGTGTCGGATCATAAATAATTGACGTGACCTGATAGATAACAACGTCTGTTAGGAAGGCGTCAATGTCTTAACAACCTGCTTCTCTAGTCAAAGAGTTCCCTTGAGTGTGTTCTACCAACTCTTTTGGAGAAGGCAGTTTCAGTTTGATGACACTGGAATGTCTTATTACGGTGTTCCCCGACCTTTGTCATGAACTTCTTCTTCAACTTTTCCCACCTCTACGTGGGGTCGATATGCTTGGTGAACCTCCTCCACCCAGTTCCTTCCCAGTCAAACCCTTTTTCTTTAGATCTTCTTTTAGTTTAGCCATCCAACTCTGCTTTGGCCTCCCTCACTTTCTCCTTTTTTACGCTTTCATTCCCATCACTCTTTTGCCCCACATATTCCTTGTCTCTCCTCGTCACAAGTCCATACCATTTCCTTCGACTTTCCTGTATTTTCTTAGATATCTCTGTCACTTTTGTTGCACCTCTCATTGTCTCATTTCTTATTCTGTACTTTTTTTGTGATTCCACACATCCATCTCAACATCCTCATTTCTTCAGCAGCCATCTTCTTCTCCTGCTGTGCTCTCTTTGCTGCCCAAGTTTCAGTTCCATACCTCATTTGCTGTCTTCAAAACCTCAACTCGATTCTTTGATTCTACAGAGTACTTCTGATACCTTCTCCCTTTGTTCCATCTACACTGCACTCTGTGGGTTATCCATCCATCCATTATCCAACCCACTATAGCCTAACTACAGGGGTCTGCTGGAGCCAATCCCAGCCAACACAGGGCGCAAGGCAGGAAACAAACCCTGGGCAGGACGCCAGCCCACCGCAGGGCACACACTAGGGACAATTTAGAATCGCCAATCCACCTAACCTGCATGTCTTTGGACTGCGGGAGGAAACCCACGCAGACACAGACAAAACATGCAGACTCCACGCAGGGAGGACCCGGGAAGCGAACCCGGGTCTCCTAACTGCCAGGCAGCAGCGCTACCCAGTGCGCCACCACACCATGCCACCCTCTGTGGGTTATCTCTGCATCTGATTCTCCATCTTGGGCTACCACTGATCCCAGATATTTAAACATATCCAATCTTTTCAAGAGTTCTCCCTTGCAGGCTAACTTCTGAATCCTGATCATCATTAAACCTCTTGTATCCTGTCTCCTTCTTTCTATTTATCTTCTTCAACCCTCTGTCTCCTAAATCCCTTCTCCATTCTTCCAGCTAACTCTCGTCTTCCCCCTTTCTGGTGCTACACAACACAATGTCATCAGCACAAGGCCTGTGCCAGGGGGATTGGTCTTGTATCCCGTGATTCAAAACATCCATCAGCAGGTCAAAGAGGTAAGGACTTGAAGAATACCCCTGGTGCAGACCTCCTCTCCCTGGGATCTGATCTTCTTTTAACCGAAATCCTCACTTCTACAGTATACAAGTGCATCTCAATAAATTAGAATATCATCGAAAAGTTAATTTATTTCAGTAATTCAAATCAAAAAGTAACACTCATTTGTTATATAGATTCATTACACACAGAGTGATGTATCCATCCATCCATTTTCCAACCCGCTGAATCCAAACACAGGGTCACGGGGGTCTGCTGGAGCCAATCCCAGACAACACAGGGCACAAGGCAGGAACCAATCCCAGGCAGGGTGCCAACCCACCACACCATCTATCATCCAATCCACTATATCCAAACTACAGGGTCACGGGGTCTGCTGGAGCCAATCCCAGACAACACAGGGCACAAGGCAGGAACCAATCCCAGGCAGGGTGCCAACCCACCACACCATCTATCATCCAATCCACTATATCCAAACTACAGGGTCACGGGGGTCTGCTGGAGCCAATCCCAGACAACACAGGGCACAAGGCAGGAACCAATCCTGGGCAGGGTGCCAACCCAGAACAGGACACACACACACACACACACACACACACTAGGGACAATGCCAATCCACCTAACCGGCATGTCTTTGGACTGTGGGAGGAAACCCACGCAGACACGGGGAGAACATGCAAACTCCACGCAGGGAGGACCCGGGAAACGAACCCTTAAGGGTCTCCTAACTGCGAGGCAGCAGCGCTACCAGTGCGCCACCGTGCCGCCCACTGGGTAATCAGCTAGTATAAAATAAAAATGATAATATGGTCAAAATAATCACTTGCCTAATAAGTCTGCGCACAGTGTATGTCACACGATGGAAATGTACTAAATCTGCATCAGCACAGCCGTGCACACTAGACATGCTGCTCTTACCATAATTACGCTGACATTTTGGTATTTACATTTCTGTTACATGTAGTCACATTTTATTTTTTCTTTAAAGAACTTTAGCATTTTTGATGAATTTTTCCAAGGGTAAACACAACTCTAATGTAGCTACAGATATCTCGACCATCCCATAATGTTGTGCATGATACAAAGTGTGAATTCCTCTTTTTCAGCACACCTTGCTGGATACAGAGATATTTACTGCTTACCTCACATAGCAGGATATTTTATTTGGTATCCACAGTCTCTAACGCCTGTCCCTGTTAAATTCGGATAACCTAAAGGACACTGTGTCTGTCCATACCGTCCCACTGTCACCTTATTAAATTGCGGTCAACAAACTGACCCTCAAGTTCCACGCGTTTAACTTTCAAGCCTTCGTCGCTCTGACTCCTTTCCCAGATGCAGTTCTGCTGGATGTCACTATTTTTAAAAAGCCAAACGTTCTGCCAGCAGCACCCAGCAGCGGCTGATTTCTTGTAAGTGGGGTCTTGATTGATTAGGTGAATAGAACACAATGCTCTACATTTGCCAGTTATAAAAAGCGGATTTCAGTGCAAAGCAGGATGGAATCCTGCCGCGAATAAATGGCTTCCCATTCTTTGTACGCTGCAGGTCTTATTATGTAAAACAGGCCTTATGCAATAATTATTATTCAGCCGAACACAGAAGGAGTGCGTGTCACCGCAAGAGCTGCAGAGCAAAAGAAAAGAGAAGAAGTAAATCGGCAGAAAAATTGAACCGACTTCATTAGTGGGTGAGAGGCGACAGGAAGAGAAGGCCCAGACACAGGAGGCCCCTTTACTTATGTCTAATTATATTAAATGGACTGACAGTACACTAGATTATTTCACATATAATAAATGAGTATGTTTTAAAAGAACACAGATGGAAAAGAATTATTGTCTATGCAAAGGATTTATCCTCTTGGGAGGGTACACATTTTATTATGAATGCTAGGTGCTCTACCCATCTAAGGTGGGCCGAAATATAAGTAACCAATGTAGACTTCCGCATTAACGTTTGCAGGGCATCGTAAAATGTGCACGCCTCTGTTTTATTTCATTTGATATGGGTCATGGAATGACAAGTGCAATAGAGTTTATTACTACAACTGCATGTCATGCGCCCACTGTTGGAGTGATTAATGCAATACATATGCCTCCATTATATGCTATTTGGTATGAGATTTGTAAAAGCAGTGTTAATGGCTGTGATGCGCCATCTGTTGGAATGGAAAATGCAATGCATATTATTACTACACATGTTTGTGATGCGCCAACTGTTGGAGTGATAAATGCAATGCATGTGTCTCTGTTATATGCTATTTGGTATGGGATTTGTAAAAGCAGTGTTAATGGTTGTGATGCGCCATCTGTTGGAATAGCATATGCAATGTATATTATTACTACACATGTTTGTGATGCGCCAACTGTTGGAGTGATAAATGCAATGCATGTGTCTCTGTTATATTTTATTTGGTATGGGATTTGTAAAAGCAGTGTTAATGGTTGTGATGCGCCATCTGTTGGAATAGCATATGCAATGTATATTATTACTACACATGTTTGTGATGCGCCAACTGTTGGAGTGATAAATGCAATGCATGTGTCTCTGTTATATGCTATTTGGTATGGGATTTGTAAAAGCAGTGTTAATGGTTGTGATGCGCCATCTGTTGGAATAGCATATGCAATGCGTAAGTCTCTGTTGTACACCATTTGGTATGGGATTTGTAAAAGCAGTGTTAATGGTTGTGATGCGCCATCTGTTGGAATGGGAAATGCAATGCATATTATTACTACACATGTTTGTGATGCGGCAACTGTTGGAGTGATAAATGCAATGCATGTGTCTCTGTTGTAGGCCATTTGGTATGAGATTTGTAAAAGCTGTGTTAATGGTTGTGATGCGCCATCCGTTGGAATGGCAGAAACATAGCCACCGGTCAGACACTAATCCTTTAATTAATGTGGAAATTCCCAGTGGATTTAATTTGGCTTTATGACATTGATCAACAACAAAAGTCTCTTTAACGTCAAAGTGAAAACAAATCTCTGCAATGTGGGGTTAATGAATTACATATGAAACATGAAATAATTGATCACATAAGTATTCACCCCCTTCAAGTCAGTATTTAGGAGATGGCAGACATGATAGGCTTGAGTGTGTGTGCAGTGGTCTTCCTCTCTATCAGCTCTGCCATTTTTCCTCGTTCCTCTTTGCAGCTCTGCTCAAGCTCTGTCGGGTGTCATGAAGGTTCTGAGTTGACAGCCTTTGTCAAACCCTGCTACAGATTCTCCATTAGATTGAGATACGAACTCTGACTTGGCTGCTGCACGACATTCTCATTGTTGCTTTGAAGCCATTGCTGTGTTTCTTTGGCTTTATACTTTGAGCTTGTTGTCTTGCTGGTCTTCTCCCCAGGCTCAGGTTTCTTGCAGACTGCATCAGGTTTTTCTCCAGGAATTACCCGTATTTTGCTGAATTCATTTTCCCCTGACAAGCTTCCCAGGGCCTGTGGCAGAAAAGCATGGTGTTTAGACTGTTGGCCAAAAAGCTCAGCTTTGCTCTCATCACACCAAAGAATCCTCTTCCAGCTGACTTCAGAGTCGTCCATGTGCCTACTAGAAAGCTCCAGCTGAGATGCCATGAGGGTATTTTTCTCCTTCCAGCTCTCTAGACCTGAAGACCAACTAGAGAGACTGGCCACACATACAATCAGTTTTTGGGCACCTGACCATCACACCCACATGAGCTTGCCGGACATCCCTTTCCAGAACCGTTAATACAGAAGTGCCCACTCTTTACAGCTAGAACAACTTCCAATCTTTTTTGGAGGGTGTCTGTGGGAATTTGCGACCATTCAGTCAAAAGAGAGTTTATGAGATCAGGCATTAAAGTTGAATGAGAAGACCAGGCTCACAATTTGCATTGTGGTTCATCCTAAAGCTGGTCAATCAGGTTAAGGTCAGGGCTCTGTGTCGTCACTGCAGTTACTTCTTGTCTTCTTAGACCTTGGCTTTGTGCACAGGAGCACAGTGATGGTGGACCAGAAAAGGGCCTTCACTGAGCTGTAGTCACAAAGCTGGAGATTGTGTAAAATATCTTTGTCTTCTGTGACATTAAAAGTCCTCTTTAATGGAACTGAGGGGCCCAGTCCAAACCCTGCCATAATCCCTTCTCTGCCAAACTTTAGAATTGGCACTGTGAAGGTAACTTTTTCCTGATGTCTGCCAAACCCAGATTGGCCAATCAAATTGCCAGATAGTGAAACGCAATGCCTTGCTACAGAGTCCAATGGCGGGTGGTGTGCTTTACACTAATTTTGCCAGTGCTTGGCATTGCCCATAATGATCTTAGGCTGGTGTACAACTGCTTGGCCATTGAAGCCCATTTCATGAAGCGCCTGATGCACAATTCTTGAGCTGTTGTTACTTCAAGAGGCAGTTTGGAAATCTGTTGTGAGTGATGACACGGGATTAACGATATTTATGTGCCTTGGCACTCAGAGGCCCCACTCTGTAAGTCTGCGTGGTCTGCCACTTCATGGCTAAGAGGATGTTGACCGGGACAGATCTAGCAGAGCAGAAGTTTCACATACTAACTTGTGGCAAAGTGGCATCCTGTGGCAGTGAGACACTTAAAGTCCCTGAGCTCTTCAGTACGACCCATTCTGTTGCCAGTGGGTGACAAAGGAGATCGCTTGGCTATGTGCTTGAGTTTATAAAGCTGCTGACAACGAAAACCTGAAGTCAATAATTTGGAGGACAGTCCACATACCTTTGGCCATTCAGTCCGTCTGTCAGTCTGTCTAAAATAGTGCCTTTCACATCTATCTATCTATCTATCTATCTATCTATCTATCTATCTATCTATCTATCTATCGTGCCTTTCATATCTCTCTATCTCATAAACAGACACAGTACAATTGTTACTTACAAGTCTAAAATGGAATTAATCTTATATAGTGCCTTATCTATCTATCTATCTATCTATCTAAAATAGTGCCTTTCACATCTATCTATCTATCTATCTATCTATCTATCTATCTATCTATCTATCTATTATATAGTGCCTTTCACATCTATCTATCTATCTATCTATCTATCTATCTATCTATCTATCTATCTATCTATCTATCTATCTATCTAATATAGTGCCTTTCACATCTATCTATCTATCTATCTATCTATCTATCTATCTATCTATCTATCTATCTATCTATCTATCTAATATAGTGCCTTTCACATCTATCTATCTATCTATCTATCCAATATAGTGCCTTTCACATCTATCTATCTATCTATCTATCTATCTATCTATCTGTCTATCTATCTATCTATCTATCTATCTATCTATTGTAATAAATGAAACAAAAACAGGTCAAGGTTTGAGGTTTTGAACCCCGTATACTGTAACTTAACAGTTCAACTATTTTCTACAAAAATCATTAGAAACATAATGGATGGTAGGATGGACATTTAAAGAGCCGGATCAGAAATTAGCAACGTGGAATGCTGGGAAGGCGTGGTGGTGGATGGGTAGTGGACGTCATCAATGGGGGACCAGAGGGAAGAAAGGAACCCGGAAGTGTTGTTGTTTTGGTTGTCCGGGCAGGATTATGGCGGCGGCACTTCGTCTTTTCTATGGGAAGAGAGAGAGAGAGAGAGAGAGAGAGAGGTTAGTACACTGCCATCGTCCCCTGGCACGACTTTTCGCAATGCGTGTCGGGTCTTAAAGCTGCTCCCCATGTGCTTGTGCATGACTCTATCTATCTATCTATCTATCTATCTATCTATCTATCTATCTATCTATCTATCTCATAAACAGACACCGTACATTCAGAACTCTCAGAAGTCTAAAATGGAATTAAATGAGTTCACTAAACAAATTGACGACTGACTGTTGGATTATCTGTGCCCTGCAATGGAATCGTATCCCATCCTGGCTTGGCTCCCACCTTGTAGCCCATGCTGGGTTTAGATGTCTGTGTTTCTGATCAAACTGAATTTTATCTTACCCTATTCCAGTTCGCTGCTTGGTATGGCGGACCATGGCTCAATACGAGGAATTTATACCAATATCTTTTTTATTTCATTGCCAGCCACTTCTTATCAGTGACTGTAAATAGATAATGTGAAGCTGGCGGTCCATCCAGATGTCACACTCCTTGACAATGCTTTGCATTGGTCTTGCGCTGCAGAGTCTACTCGGCACAACATGATAAACGGCCGCCTTGCCTTTCTTGCCTCCAGGGCTCAGCGCAGAGATGATGACGACGACGACTCTGAAGTGTCACGGTCACAGAGAGCAGCACTTCATTAGCTCCTGTGAAGATGCCGGTTAGCTCTGTCACTTCAGGGGGCCCAGAGCCAACAAGCAGAGAGAGACACGCTAAGGACGGGTACAAACATCAAGAAGGACTCTGAAGACAAGCAACTTTTCTGTTCCCAAGTACCTTTTTTATTTTTAGAATGTATTAGCTGTAAAATATCATAAAGCTGTATACACTTTGCAGACTCACCAAGGTTTATTGTGTACTGAATGACCTTGTGTTTCATCTCATTACCTGGAATTGTATTTTTGTTGCTTTGTAAGGTGTCTTGCTCTGTAAAGGATGTTGATTTTCTACTTCTATTCCTTCCACTTGTCCAGTTCTGCCCACCTTGCATGAGACACCAGTCCATCAAATAGGGGTCAATTTTGAGCTTCTAGTTCACCCAACGCGCACTCTTTTAGGACGTGGGAGAAAGATATGCAAAATCTGTACGTGACAAACTGTGTCAGTAACCAAACGTCACCAAAACACCCATCAAAGGACAGAAATGACAATCTACAGCATTCCTAATTGAACTCGGTTCAGTTCATGTTTGTATAGCGCCCTTCACTGAGTGCAGGCACAGAGCCTCTGTGACCACAGACTTTACAGATTGCTAATTTCATAAAGAGTCCGCATAAAGACACAGCATAACAAAAGTACTTTGAAACCAATTAACATAAATGCAGCCCAGCGCTATTAGTCTACTAATTAATTGTTGAACTGTGAACAGTTGACAACAAACGAGAGGAAAACAAAACCTCCAGTCAGCAGCAGCAGCATCACTGAAGAAAATAAACCTCTGGGCGGTCCACAGTCAGTTACAACAGACAAAGTCAGACACGGTCAGAGTGGTCAGAGTGGCAGTGCAATGCAAAAAAGTGAAAGATGGGTGTGAGGCCTTGGAAAAGACCCGTTAACCGGACCAAGGCCTTCCCTAGCCTACCTAGAATAGGTCTCACCCCAGGCAACCTGACCTTCCAAATCTAAGGCGAGACAGTATGTCCACACTTTTTGTGAAGAAGTGCTCACTAAGTAGCAAAAAAGGGTGAGCAGGGTCTCCAAATACCACCAGCCAGACCAGGATCATCACTCAGTCTGACCCCAGAATAGGCCTCATCCCAAGTTTTCACTTTACATGTTTTCATTTGGCGCTTTTCCACTGCATAGTACGGCACAGCACGGTTCAGTACAGCTCACCTTGGTTCGGCTCAATTCGGCTCGGTTTGCGTTTCGACTGCAGTTTAGTACCGCTTTAGAGTGGGCGGGATTATTCACGTGTCGTTATAGTTGCGCCGCCTCTACTGCCGTGACACCGTGGAACTTTTACAACAACACGCAGACAACGACAACACTTTAGCTCGACGACGCGCAAGGGTAAGCATCTAAAAAAAGCACATCACTAGCTAACTTTTATCACTGTTGCAAAGCATAAAATGAACTTAACTGCCAGTGTAACATTAAAATGCTGATTCTGTATATTACAGATCTTCCACATTTTGCAAAAAAGTCGCCACAACAGACCATCTGTTTGGACATTTAACCGTGCCTCAGAGTGGTGGGATGTGATTGTTCCCGGTTTTACAAACACTCAGTGGCTGGAGAACTTTCGAATGTCTGAAGAAACATTCATCCACTTATGCAACAAACTGCGTCCAGCGATGGAGAGACGGGACACAAACTTGTCACAAACCGCGTGTGTGTACCTTTAAAGAAAAGAATAGCCAGTGACGCAGTAATGACGATTTTCTCCGGCCAATCAGTGACCAGCAGAGTTTACACGTCACGTTTTGGTAACGGTTCGGCGCTTGGAACCTCGGCTGAGGTGGTACTAAAAAAAGGACCAGGTACCAGGTACCGTTCCCAGTGGAAAACCCCCCAAAAGTGAGCTGAACTGAACCGTGTCGTGCCGTACTATGCAGTGGAAAAGCGCCAATTGAGAACTATCATTAGAAAATGTACATTGATTTTCACTCATATACAGATGAGACCCATTTATTATATAAACTGGACTGGACTGCCAATACTGATGCTCTGTGTAAGAGAGGACAGAGGTGACTATACTTCCTTGGAAGGCTGGCGTCCTTCAATATCTGCAATAAGATGCTGCAGATGTTCTAACAGACGGATGTGGCGAGCGCCCTCTTCTACGAGATGGTATGCTGGGGAGGCAGCATAAAGAAGAAGGACGCCTGGACAAACTTGTGAGGAAGGCAGGCTCTATTGTAGGCACAGAGCTGGACAGTCTGATATCTGTGGCAGAGCGACAGGCGCTGAGCAGACTCCTGTCAATCATGGAGAATCCACTGCATCTACTGAACAGGATCATCTCCAGACAGAGGAGCAGCTTCAGCGACAGACTGCTGTCACCGTCCTGCTCCACTGACAGACTGAGGAGACCCCCACACTATGTGACTTTCATATCTATCTATCTATCTATCTATCTATCTATCTATCTATCTATCTATCTATCTATCTATCTATCTATCTAATTTGACATGCGACTGTGGATCTGACATGTTGAAAGCACAGAGGACCATGACAACTGTTATGGAATGACCTTTCCATTCGTCACAGATCTCACTGTGCTTTAATTGCTTTGCCTTGTTCTTAAATGATGAATCTTTGAACCACATTTATTTTTTATGGCGATAGACAAATGCCTCCTAGGCTTATGAGTGGATATTTCAAGTCAGATCCTCATCACTCACTAGAGCTGAGACTCCGTCGCTCAAGGCTTTCTCTGCTGTACTTTAACTTTGTACATAAACACAGTTCACCATTTACTGCCTATTAATTGACCCGTGTAGAGCATTTATATAAACGTCGCTTTGGGCAGCTTATCTATGAAAAATGGGACCATTACACTTGGCCTCAATTTGCCTCCTGCCTGCATGTCACTTCAGAGCTGGATGAACTGTAGATTGTAAGGAGTCATTTGTGTCCTTTATGTCTATTTGGTAATAAAACTGAAAAGGATTTATGTCCCCTTGGTTCAACCGTGGCATTTTGTTGAAATTTGAGCACTTCCAACTCACAGCTTCCAGAGTCCTGGGTTCAAATCCCAGTCTGACCACTGTCTGTGAGCAGTTTGCATGTTCTCCCTCTGTTTCGGTGGAGTTTCCATCCCAAAGACTTGGATGTTAGGTTGATTGGGCCAAGCTATTGACAGGGACTGTCATGGACTGGCAGCTGTTATGATTACAGCATATTCAGGGACATGCACACGCTCAGGAGACACCTTCAAGGCTCTTGTAAAATAAGCAGTTTCACAGTGGGTTGAGAGGAGGTGCTGTTGCTAACTGCCTCTCCCTTATCATCTGCTGTATTGATGGGCAAGTCCATGAAGATATCTGACCTCATTTCCTCTCATAGCCTGAAGTCCCACCCCTGCCTGACCTCCCTCCCCCTCCAGAGCCTGAAGTCCCGCCTCTTCTTGACCTCCCTTCCCCTGCTGAGCCTGAAGTCCTGCCTCTTCTTGACTGCCCTTAACCTCCAGTGCCTGAAGTTCCGCCTCTTCTTGGCCCTTCCCCTCCAGTGCCTGAAGTCCCGCCTCTTCTTGACCTCCCTTCCCCTGCAGAGCCTAAAGTCTTGCCCCTTCCAGAAGGATCCCCTATATAAGCCAGCCAAACTGCTAATGGAGACTGTTCATTCTGGGACCAGCACTCGATATAGATAGAGCTGTCATCCAGTAGATACTTTGTTCCTTTTTGTTGTATTTTCTCAGATTTGACAAAACCAATTGTGGTTTTCAAGATTAAATATTCAGTCAATGTTATTTAATTGCCCTGCACTCAAGTATTTACAGTTAGTTATTGTATTTTGTTCCATTTTATAATGCCTTTTTTCCTTAGGTATTGGGCACCACTATTTTCTGTGCTCATTGCTAGGACCCGTCCCCTGGTCTCTAGGAGGTGTGTCCTCTAAGGTCGTGACTTAAGTGTTGTCAATTAACATCATTTCCTTACCCGAGATTCCGGATAACACAAACCTTCCTGAACAAATTTGCTTTCTAAAAGTATCTCTCTGATTTTGAACTCTTGATGTCTTTTTTTCAACTAAAGTTTTTGCTTAACATTCTGGCTTTGTCATTTTTGTTCCTTTGATTTTCAGGGGTTTGTCCTTTGCTTTGTTATTTGACTACGTAATACAAAATAATGTTTTTCCAATAAAATCCATCCATCCATTATCCAACCCGCTGAATCCGAACACAGGGCCACGGGGGTCTGCTGGAGCCAATCCCAGCCAACACAGGGCACAAGGCAGGAAACAAACCCCGGGCAGGGTGCCAGCTCACTGCAGTTTCTAATAAAATGATTCATTAATTTATGGTACCATAACATAAGTTACTTTGCTTTTGGGCAGGGCCATGTTGTTATTCTCGATGCTGGCACATGGCTCCTGGTTGCCATGGAATGTTGTTTCGGATGTCATCACACCTTGCATCATCAGATCAACTCTTTACATGAACACAAAGATTTGTTCTGTATCTATGATTTGAATAACACGCCATCAAATATGGAGCATCCATCCATTATCCAACCCGCTATATCCTAACTACAGGGTCACAGGGGTCTGCTGGAGCCAATCCCAGCCAACATAGGGCGCAAGGCAGGAAACAAACCCCGGGCAGGGCGTCAATCCACTGCAGGGCACACACACACACACACCAAGCACACACACTAGGGCCAATTTAGGATCGCCAATGCTGAACCTGCATGTCTTTGGACTGTGGGAGGAAACCCACGCAGACACGGGGAGAACATGCAAACTCCATAACTTGGAAGCAAACCCGGGTCTCCTAACTACCCACTGCGCCACCGTGCCGCCCAACTTAGAGCATATTGCTCTTTTGTTCCGACATGCTATTAAAAAGACTTCCAAAGACTAATATTGTTTTGTCAACCATAATTTCTTCATTGTGCCGCCTTAAATGTTCTAATTTTTCAACAGTACATCCATCATGTGAAGCATGCGAGTGGTGATTGGCAAGCGTTAAGTGGCTCCACTCAGACGAGTCATTCCAATCCAAACAGTTGCTTTTGTATTTGTAAAGCTTCGGCCGTAATTACTGCTCCTCCCCGATATGGCACCCAATGGACAGAATGAGTAGGAAGAGCAGTCGGTCAGTTTTGAAGTTCTCAATTGTCCCATCAGGGGCCTTCATTTGCTGGCTGCCGGTGCCCCTTGGATTGCGATCGTTTTGACACGCTGAGCTCGGCATGCGTCACTACAATTTCTTTTGTGTTTTTGTCGGAGCCGCTCATCACGTTGGCGGTTAAATGGGTATGTCGAGTTTTCCAGCTGTGTTTTACATGGCTTTCCGGCTTCGTTAGACGGCCACGTCCAAATACATCTCGATGGAAATTTTTTTTTTTTTTCTCCTGAGTTGTGATTGTTTTTTTCCGTCTAGACTCTGATTAGGTTTCACATTGATTTTGCACAGCATTACGCCACATTTATGTCTTGAGACGACGGAGATTGAGGAGGAAGGTCGGTTGGTTGGTTGGTTGCGGGTTGCAGCTTGCTGAGTAAATGAATCCTATGAGACGTGATTTTGGCTAAGGCACGCCTCCAGGTTAGAGAATCGCTTGCTTGTGGCGTATAACTAAAAGAATGTGTGTCACCAGGGCCGGATTAAGACGAAATTGGGCCTGATGCTGCAGCGGAATAAAGGCCTATTTATTCTCAGCATTGGCGCCTGTGCATTCGACACTCGCCGTACATGCGCACTCAGACCGACCAAGGAGACTTAATCGCTTGCGACGCAACGAGCCAGCCTTTATTGAACATGACTAATAATAACGACGTAGTATCGTAACAACTCGAGATTAACATCAAACTATGTAACATCAACACTCAATAGCAATTGTCAGAAACGTGCACTTAATGCAGAAAACCTAACAATGAAATTCGCAATTCTCTTACGAAACGAATTTGCAGAGACATTGGGTCAAAGTGACTCAGTTCAGGCTCTTGAGGGGAAAAATTTGTCCACGATTTAAATTTCATAATAGACCAGAATCCTGTCGAGGATTTTAAAAATTCTAAACGTCCATGCCGGGCCCGCGCGCCTTTTAGTTTTACCTTTACAGATAACCATTTAAATAGCCATCGATTTTTACTGTACAACTAACTTTCAAAGTGAAAAATTTACTACGTGGCACTTACCGAACAATAATAAAGTAGCAAAAAATGCCGCTAATTTACTAAGTAAACTGTTTAACGTAAAATTCATAGCATTAGCTTGAAATCTTTGGTTAACAATAAACACAACGACGTTATAGTTACGTCACAGCGCAAAGAACAGCAGCAACTGTATAATAAGTAACGCTGTGTCTAGGCATCTGAATGTCAGACTCCAAATTTCATTCTAAGAATTATTTTGAGGTTAATATAGCAAAGGAAAACTGCTCAGCTTCCGGAAAATTCTCATCTGTTTTCATCTGGGCCCATTTCAGGAATGGGCCTAATGCTGCAGCATCAATAGCACCCACCTTAAACCGGCCCTGTGTGTCATGAAGATGGCCGCCTGTTTGTTAGTGCTGGTGGTAGAGAGTCAGTATGTAGAGAATCCAGAATGTGGCAGAGTGACTGGCAGTTGGGCACCACTCGAGACTTTGTCTGGATGTGTGTATCTGTGTGTGTGTTAGTCTTTAAGGACAGGAGTAGATGAACCTCGTAAACGTACCTGTAAGGTTCATTAATACACCTGTCCGCTACCATCCCTATGGTGCAACATGGTGGTGGCAGCATCAGGGGACAAGGGAGGCTGGTCAGATTTCAATGAAGGATTATCTGTAGCCAAATTCAGAAGAGAACCTGCTCCAGAGTGCATGCTACCTCAGACCGCGCTGACGGCTCACCTTTCAGCATGACAGTGACCTGACGCTACAGCCAAGAGAAGTCTCTGAGTGTCCTTCAGTGGCCCAGCCAAAGACCACAGACCTAAAAGATGGCACCAGAAGTTTACAGACGCTTCACATCCAAGCGGACCACGCTTGAGAGGATCTACCAGGAGGAATGGGGTAAAGTGTCCAAATCCAGGTTGGTAAAGCTGGGCGGGGGACTTGCCCACGAGGACTGGAAACTGGGATTGCTGTACTTCTATGAAAGAGAGATTTCAGTTTTTGATTTTTAAAACTTTGTAGACATTTCTGAAAGCACATTTTCACTTTGTCATTACAGGTTATTGAGTTTAGATTGAGGGTCAAAATGGCAAAATTAATTCTACAGCACAATAAAGTTTGCAGAAAGAGAAGAGAATTTTAGATAGATAGATAGATAGCTAGATAGATAGATCCTAATTTTAGTATAGTAGGCAAGATAGATAGATAGATAGATAGATAGATACTTTATTAATCCCAAGGATAAATTCACACACTCCAGCAGCAGCATACTGATAAAGAACAATATTAAATTAAAGAGTGATAACAATGCAGGTATAACAGACAATAACTTTATATAATGTTAACGTTTACCCCCCCGGGTGGAACTGAAGAGTCATACAGTGTGGGGTCTCCTCAGTCTGTCAGTGGAGCAGGACGGTGACAGCAGTCTGTCGCTGAAGCTGCTCCTCTGTCTGGAGATGATCCTGTTCAGTGGATGCAGTGGATTCTCCATGATTGACAAGAGTCTGCTCAGCGCCCGTTGCTCCGCCACAGATGTCAAACTGTCCAGCTTTATTCCTACAATAGAGCCTGCCTTCCTCACCAGTTTGTCCAGGTGTGAGGCATCCCTCTTCTTTATGCTGCCTCCCCAGCACACCACCGCGCTCGCCACAACCGTCTGATAGAACATCTGCAGCATCTTATTGCAAATGTTGAAGGATGCCAACTTTCTAAGGAAACATAGTGATAGAACATCTGCAGCATCTTACTTTGTGAATCCACCATGCAGTCTGCCATCATCCAACAATACACATCTTGGGGTAACTGTTGGAATAGCCAAGCAGACATAGAGAGAACATGTTAACTCCATGCAGGTGCTGGATTCAAACTCAGAACATGGGATCAATGAGGTATCACTGCCATGTCACTCCTTGCTTACTAAAAATCTGACTCAGATATTAGAGAGAACGCCACGTGTCAATTCATACACGAGGCTACACAGTCGCTCTGATGATTATGTGAGCATTAGATGACAATCCAGACGCGCCAACACTTTGTGTCAGTGTCATCATTTCGAGGCCTGCAGCTCCCAGCTCGCACATTTCTGCGTATCAATAGCCATGCAGAGAGCTTCAGAACGCAGCAGGCTATCATTTTCTCTGACACTGCATGTGCTGCCTGACTCATCAGTAATTTTCGAGAGGCTGCAGTTTTGTAGCACAGGCATTTATCTGGTGCAGCTCTAACCATTTCTTATCATTCTTTCAATTGTCTTTTCTTTTTTTTTTCCACCTAAGCAAAAAAGTCTATTTTTTGGCTTTTTCTGTAACTTATTTTTATTATTTCATAGATGTCTGTAATAGTGGTGACAAAAATTGGAAAAGCGTGAGAGAGGCTAAGGGGCTGTGTATGAATATATGAATCCTGAAACAACTCCACAAGAAATGGACTCAGGATACAGTGTGGGGTTTTATTAACAGGCAATCATCGATATCGAGAGGACAAAACTCTAATAACCAAGGACATGACATCAAAATTGTAAATCAAAGAACCAAAGTAACTTCACGTAATCGGAGCCAAAATATAAGAATAAAGTTGTTGTCAATTAATTCAAAGAATTTGCTGCACATTCCCTGGGAGGTGGCAATGTAAATATTTATAACGGCACTTTTGACCGCTGCAGTTCTGAATTAGAATCCCACACCCAGTTATTGTCTGTGTAGTGTCTGCATATTCTCATCATGTCTGTGTGGGATACGCTCGGGGAACTCAACGCCTCAACTTCATGGTACTCTTACTGTCATTGTGGATTTCATTTGGCTAACGTAGGGCTCTGTGTACATGCATGTGTGTGAATGAGCCATGCAAAGAACTGACAACCTCTCAGGCAAAGTGCTGCCAGGGTAGGCTCCAACTGGCACAAGACCAATCTGGATTAACAGGGTTTAGTGATATAATATAGAATAAAATGTTATCATTTAATATCAGTAGCCACCTCAAAAGTGGTTTTATAATTCTTATGCATATTTGAGGGGATTTCAGTTGATGTCATTTGTTATATTTCCTGAGCCTCTGTATAAGAAACAAACATTATCTGTCTGTCTATCTATCTATCTTTAGTATATTTGCATAACATAGTGACATGTATTATTTATTTATCTTTTGTAAATAGCTCCTTTCCTATCTATTAAATAGTGCCTTTCATATCTATATCTATAACTAATTGCCTTTCATATCAATCTATATAAGACTAGCTGTGTAAGCCCGTGCCCTACAAACCATGGATTTTGGCACTTCAATCAGTCAGTCGCATCGGTTGTGCATTAGCGGCTAAGCGAGGTCCTCTGTTCTCGGTGGTTTTGTTTTGCCTACGTGCTCACCTCCATTATCTATCAGCAGCTAAGTGAGTTTCTTTATCTTCAGAGGTCTTGTTTTGCCAATGTGCTTGCCTCGCTTGTGTATCAGCGGCTAAGCAAGTTTCTCTCTTTTCTCTGCAGTTTCTCTTTAGCTTTGAGCTTCATGGCGTAGCCTCGCACATCCGGGATGGACAGACAGACACACACACTTCCACGCATAGATGTTTATATATAAAATATATATATGCATTATGTAGTGACATTTATTATAAATTGTTTATCTTTTCTAAATAGCTCCTTTCCTATCTATCATATCAGCAGCCACCTCAAAACTGCTTTTATAGTTCTTGTGCATATTTGAGGGGGATTTTAGTTGTCATCATTTGTTATAATATCTCCAGAGCTTCTGTATAAGTATCTATCTATCTATCTATCTATCTATCTATCTATCTATCTATCTATCTATCTATCTATCTATCTACAGTATATCTCACAAATGTCTGTGATGTGTCATCCTTTGGAATGACAAATGCAATGCATATGATATATTAGAACAATTTTGTCAAGGACAGATCATTTGATCCCACCAGCTCCCCGTCGCTAATCGCCTAACTTCTCTTGAATTACATCATGTTGAGTTTTGAAGGTCCTTAAAGTCATACTGTCCACCACACTACTTGGTATTTTACCCCATGTGACTATGGTTGTGTGAGCAAAAAGCTTTGTAACATTTGAGCAATATTTAACTTTAACAACTAATACTCACACTTGTGAATATGTGCACACCAAATAGCAAAAGGGGTGAGCAGGCCAGCAAATACCACCAGCCAGACCAGGGGCCTCATTCATAACGCCGTGCGTAGAATTCGCACTATAATATGACGTAAGCACAAAAGCAGAAATGTGCGTACGCACAAAAAAATCCAGATGTATAAATCTGTGTGAATGCCAACTTCAACGTTCTTCTGCTACATAAATCCCGGTCAGCTTGAAAAGTAACCCACGTGCACGCGCCTGCTGTCCTGCCCCGTCTCCTCCCAGAATTACACCTCTTTGAATATGCAAATCAATATAAATAGCCCTTAAGCTCAGCGTTCTGTGAAAAGGCAAAACAGAACAATTTCAGAGAATATTTGTTGGTTTAAACAGTGGTATAAACAACAAAAGGAAGTTGATCGAGTGACAGAGAGTGTCAGAGAAACTCGAAAGTTCAAGTTCACAAAGTTGCACAGTGCCCGAAATAGAAAAGAAGTTGTCAGATATCAAAGTCACCGTGAAAAGGTGAGTCGTAGCCCACCGTCTGAGTGTCATATGAATGCTTATTAGGGTACAGAGAAAAAAAATAGGCACACAGTGGGGAAAAGCACGAAATGTCAACTTTAATCCCAAAATTTCCACTTTAATCACATAATTTATTTTATTATTAAAGTAGAACATCATAAACTTCATCTTCAAATCGTTTAATTTACTAGTTTCTCAAATCCCATCGTAACTAAAGTAGCACGTTAAATGCTTTGTTTTGTATTTGATATTCTGTGCGCTCTATGTGTGTGAATCACTACGTGCTTCCAGGCTTTCACTTCCTCTGACAGGACACACACTCCATTGCATTCTTGATATTACAGCTCTCTGAATAACTAAAATACTGAAGATGTATACGTGATATCATTTTCATGATGATAGGAGTTAAATCATGTTATTTAACATGGGAACACGGTGGCGCAGTGATCATTCATGTCTCACACAAGATGCTTGCTGCGCTGAGTGTAGTACTGTGTCTCTCAAACATACTAACCCCCAATTCCTGTCCTTACTTTTCTTTCTCCAAATACCCAATCGCCACACAATCAGCTCTGTAATAGACGTTAAGCCATCTGTAAGCTTAGAACGCCGATTCTTCAAAACTTTTAAGGAACATTGAAATATCTTCATAGTACATGTTTAATTATTCTGTCCTTCCGGTATCACGCCAGTCCCAGCAAGCATACAGCGCGAGGCTGGAACAATCTGTGAATGGAGGACCAGATCCATGCTAGCTCAGCGACACCGTGTCCTCACATGTTTAATTATTAACAATATAGATTATTTAAATGAAGTTAAAGTTTTATCTGTATAATATAATAAACATATTTTTAAAATGATATCATCATCATATATAAATACGCACTTAATAAAGTGGCTCAAGTTGTGCAATTTTATAACTGTAGTGCAAGTTTACAGCGAGGTGATTGCACTAATAAGTACAAACAGTTCTACAAGCAGCACTTGATGGACTGATTGAGTGCGTTTAGCGTTCTTGGGATGAACCTTTTTGTGAACCGCGAGGTCCGTACAGGAAAGGCTCTGAAGCGTTTGGCGTATGGGAGCAGTTCAAATAGACAGTATGGCTGAGGCAGCGTGTGCTTGATGCTGTATACCGATAATTCTCTTCCTGATCAGCTGCTATACAGCTGTGATTCACACTCAGATACAGTGATATAAATACACTGAGTGGTGCAGTGAGAGTAATATGGAAAAAGATGATCCGCTGTGGCAACCCCTAACGGGAGCAGCTGAAAGAAGAAGAAGAAGAAGAAGAAGAAGGTGCAGTGAGAGTAACAACGCTAAAGCAGTTATGGTATTTAGAATAGTTTGACCATTCCCTGGACCATTATATTGTTACAGGTTAATTACAACAAGATGCCTTAAATTTAAAACAATATGCAGTTGGTTTCACTGTATATGATAAAGCCGTGTCAGGGAAGTGGATCTAAAAAAGAAAAGGTAACCACACTGGAACAGTAGCACTGCTTTGATGCTGGGTGCCGCCAGTCTGCAAAACCGAGTACAGAACTTGCGTACGCCTGGGTATGAGGTACCATGGAAATGTGCTTGACTTTAAGCCAAGTTTAGATTTTATACATCGCGATTTGAGCGTGAAAACGTTAGCATGTAACATTTTTGTGCATATGCACCGTTAATACATGAGGCCCCAGGACCGTCACTAGGTTTGGCCCCAAAAATAAGCTATATAACAGGCATGCAGACCCCAAACTTTGCAGGCAGGCTTAGGCCTGCACAGGCCCAAAATAAGGAAGTAGCTTTTAAAGTTCAAACAGTACTTCACATGTTCAACATGCACAAGAATACCCTTCAAGGCACAGTGAGTCATAAAACCTCTGGTGTGGAAGGACAAGGCCAAAGCGGAAACTTTACTTGAATCTTCTTCTTCTTTTGGCTGCTCCCGTTAGGGGTCGCCACAGCGGATCATCTTCTTCCATATCTTCTTGTCCTCGTCATCTTGTTCTGTCACACCCATCACCTGCATGTCCTCTCTCAGCACATCCATAAACTTTCTCTTAGGCCTTCCTCTTGCCTGGCAGCTCTGTCCTTAGCATCCTTCTCCCAGTATACCCAGCATCTCTCCTCTGCACATGTCCAAACCAACACAATCTCACCTCTCTGACTTTGTCTCCCAACAGATGTATTTAAAAGTATTTTAAAAAGAGAACAATAAATGTAAAAAAAGGGCAAAATGACTTGACGGAAATGCAATCCAAAGGAAACCAGTCTGCTCTGTTCTCCAACAATCAGAAACCCCAAACACAAAAGCAAAAATATCCACAAACAAATCTGAGCATTAATTACAAAGAACCACAATACTTAAACATCAAGGTCGCCGGTCTCTCAGACATGATGTCATGGTGGCCCTGCCTCTCTATATTAACAAAAATCCCATGAAAGACAAAACCTAAGACGCCGACTCATACACGTGGGGCCAGCTTAGCGCCACCAGTCATCCTGCTGGGCACGTCTTTGGAATGAGGCAGGAGTGCAGGGAATACCTGAACAGAACGTGTGACGTGAACTCAGTGCCCCAGGATACAAGAGCACTTTCTCTCTTATTTCTTTTATGAATGTTTAATTGTTGTGCGCATTTTGAAAATTCACTCAAACGGACGAGAGACGGCAGATGCGATAGCAATAACCAAATGAACATCAGCAATTTCACATTTAAAAAATGCGGGGGGCCAAAGAAATTAAAGACTCTCCTCACACACAAAGCCTAAAAGCGTTCTCATACCCATCAAGAAAATTTTCACCAGCTGATACTAATGCGCCTTCCGCAATATCATTCGGGCGATCTAATGAAGCTCGTTCAGGGGTCACATTTATGATAGATGGCGGTGATAATTGTTTGTTTGGTTATTTCTGTTCCATCAGCGCTCTCTGTAGGCCTTTGGCCCTTTCAGACCCCCTTGAGTGCAATCAGGACTTATGAAGCCACTATTTCAAGTGAACCAATACTTTCAGACGGCCATATTAATACTTTAATGGCCTTTCCAAGCAGCCACATTGTTACGGGAGCGTTATTACAATCAAAACGAATGCTGCCCAGAAAAGGCCGCTATTTATAGAAACCCTTTTTTTCCCTCCAGGCGACGAACAAGGAGTGAGTTGACTCTGCCGAGAAGCTGCAGCCCTGAAGAAAGACGCTGGGCAGAGTCAATAAAGCGAGCTCCTGTGTGCTTCCCTCTTAAACCAGTGGTACCATAGAAAGCAGCTGGTCAGATGACCTACCAGCCTTACATTTCGGATTAACGCCAGTCTGAACAGGTGTGCCTTCACATGGCCTGTTTGGACGATGGGTGGGTTTTGTGTCATTTGTACATTTTTGGACAACACTTGCCGGATTGCTATTATACTGCACATCGCAGCTCCCTCACGTGTCCCTTTATCTTTTTATTTTTCTCTACATTTGTTGTACTTTGGATGTCGGGATTTTGGACAACATCAGACGGTGTCACCTAATGATCATTTTAATCCAGAAAAGACAAAGCAGAACATGCAGCTTTGGCGACTGTCAGTGTAAAAGTACGGATGCGACAATTTATAATTCAATAATTACGTGTTTGCTCATTTTCTGTAGAATCTTATTGACAGTCTGAGCAGAGGAACGAGAAGGAGGGGGATGGCTAATTGAGCCAGAAGGAGAGAACTCTGGAACGTGAGGAAAAGGCCTCAAATGACAAAGCCCGGTGACACCATTTAAAGCTGGCCGCTTCAGTGGCTCCTATGGGACAAAGCTTGGTAAGAATGGAAAGAGCCTGCCAATGGAGTCAATAGGACTCGGCCTGCCGTGGTGACCCTGAGCCTCCGTTATCAATAGCAGTGTTTTTATGATCAATACTGGCCCACTGACTGTTAACTTGTTATGGACCACATCAGAAATGGATGAGACTGGAGACAAGAACAGGAAAATGTACAGTATAAGCTGTCAAGAATATCACTTTGTTGGTACTTCATCCTAAATGAAACATTTCACATGATATGTTGGGCAGCGTGGTGGCACAGTGGTCAGCAGGGTTCACATGCCAGTTGGCAATGTTCTCCCCGTTTTATGCATGAGATGCCTAAGCTTGCTGGGATAATCTCTGAGGCTCTGCTCAAGATTAAGTTGGCTTAGAAAATGATAATGGAGGTGCATGATAGGCTTTGAGCTTCTAGGTTCCTGAAGATAAATGACATCCATCCATTTATATTGTAGGCCAAATGCACCTAACAGCTCCAGCACAAGTCTGGTCGTTGTCTCTGTACAGTCTGCATAGCGGACTCAAGATTGTGTGGCTCTAACACCATCATTCATTTTGATATACCGTATTTACTCGTGTACCACGCGCTCTCGTGTAAGACGCGCACCCTAATTTTTACAAAGAAAATCGGGAAAATCGTTTTGCCCCGTGTACGACGCGCATTGTGATTGTATAGGAAGCGTTTAGAGAGAGAGAGAGAGAGCGCGAGTGCACGAGCAAGAGAGAGCGAGCGAGAGAGAGAGAGAGAGAGAGAGTGCACGAGCAAGAGAGAGAGAGAGAGAGAGAGAGAGTGCACGAGCAAGAGAGAGCGAGCGAGAGAGAGCAAGCAGAAGAAGTAAACATTACAGAATTACATTTCCTCGTGTATGATGCGCACCTGATTTACTAATGCTAATTTTCAGGAAAAATATGTGCGTGTGTTACACACGTAAATACGGTAAATACTCCGAGTGGTGCAGTGAGAGTAATATGGAAAAAGATGATCCGCTGTGGCAACTCCTAACGGGAGGAGCTGAAAGAAGAAGAAGAAGTGAGAGTAACAACGCTAAAGCAGTTATGGTATTTAGAATAGTTTGACCATTCTGTGGACCATTATATTGTTACAGGTTAATTACAACAAGATGCCTTAAATTTAAAACAATATGCAGTTAGTTTCACTGTATATGATAAAGCCGTGTCAGGGAAGTGGATCTAAAAAAGAAAAGGTAACCACACTGGAACAGTAGCACTACTATGGCTGTTCCTTGGACCATTATATTGTTACAAGTTAATTACAATCAGATGCGTTACACTAATAAATAATATGCGGTTAGTTTCACTGTATATGATAAAGCTGCATCAGGGATGTGGATCTAAAAAAGAAAGGGTAACCACACTGGAACAGTAGCACTGCTTTGACGCTGGGTGCGGCCAGTCTGCAAAACCGAACGCAGAACCTGCGTACGCCAGGGTATGAGCTACCATGGAAATGTGTGTGGCTTTACGCCAAGTTTTATACATCGCGATTTCAGCGTGGAAACGTTCGCACGTAACATTTTTGTGCCTATGCACCGTTTATGCATGAGGCCCCAGGACATCCATCCATCTATATTGTAGGCAAACTGCACCTAACAGCTGCAGCACAAGTCTAGTCGTTGTCTCTATACAGTCTGCATAGCTGACTCAAGATTGTACGGCTCTAACACCATCATTAATTTTTGCAGATGACACAATGGTGGTGGGTCTCACCACCTTACAGAATGGAATTACAACGACTGGTGGACTGCTGCAAGTGCAGTAATCTGTCTCATAATGTGGACAAGATGAAAGAGATGATTGTTTTCTTCGGGAAGGACCGTGGTGTCCACACCCCACTGCACATCATGAGGCTCTGTGGTGGAATTGGTCGAGAATACCAAATTCTTGGTGTGCACTTGACATCTGACCTTACTTGGTCAATTAACACCACCTTCATAGCCAAGAAGCTGCAGCAGTGCCTCCACTTCCTTCAGTGGCTGAGGAAATCATTCTACATAGAGAGCGTTCAGACCTGCTGCATCTCTGTCTGGTTTGGAAACTGCAGAGTCTCTGACTGTAAGGCCCTTCAACAGATAGTGCCTGCTGTTATAGGGGATGCCTCTTCGGACTCAGCTTTTAAATCCTGGCTGAAGACTCACCACTTTTATGTAGCATACCCTGACTAGAGCTGCTGATTAGCTGTGCACCCTGCATTTCTGTTTGTTAGTCATTTGTATGGAAATAAACATCATACAATATTTATAAACCGTTCCCAGCCCTCCTCTCTTCTGTTTCTCTTCTCGGTATCTGGATGTGTAACTTGGTGCCATTGCTCTACTGCCAGGCTGCTCTCCTGCTTATGGAAAATTCATCTTGTCTCATCAGAATGGGCGGGTAGGCGGCCGAGGTCTCCAGGACTGCGACTTTTTATTATTGACTTTCACTTTTATAGTTTTAATCTTCACCGTTGTCAAATGGCCGTAGTTCATCAACTAAGGAATGGACCGATGTCGTTGGCTTCCATTGATGTCTAATCAGTTTCTACTCTTGTTCTTTGTGTTTTCACAAATCCGCCTTTCGCTGTGTACCAGCTCTGCATTTAGTAATTAGTATAATCTGTACTTGTATTTTAATTGAGAAGTGTTCGTGGTGATCAGCGTCTGCACTCAGTGCAAAAAAATAAGTTTATTGTATAGTGCAGACAGCAGAAAAGATCGTTGGGACACCTCTGCCCTCCATTAAAGACAACTTTATAAAGTGTTGTATCCGCAAAGCCCACGTCATTTTGGAGAACCCGCAACCCCTACGGTCTCTTTGTCTCTCTTCCATCTGGCAGAAGGTACCATAGCACCCAAACCTGTTCTGCCCGGTGCTGTGACAGCTTGTACTCCTTGCTGCCCCCCTGCCCTCAGATCTGCTGCTAGGAGCTTATTTATTGTTATGCGTGTTACTACTGTTGTTTTTTTATTATTAGTTGTTATTATTTACTTGTTTATTTGCTGCTATCTATTCAATTACCTATTATTTATTCGTCTATTTATAGTATAGTATAGTTTGTTACTGGTCTTGCACTTGTCCTCTGTTTATGTGTTGCTCCACGGTGCCCGGGGGAATGTGATTTCGTGCCACTGTATGCTGCAATTCGATGTATGGATGGCATGACAATAAAGCCATTTTGCATTCTTCTACTGGCTGCTAGAATATAAAGAGTCGATACCGTCAATGGGTGGCACGGTGGCGCAGTGGGTAGCGCTGCCGCCTCGCAGTCAGGACTCTAGGGGTTTGCATGTTCTCCCCGTGTCTGCGTGGGTTTCCTCCCACAGTCCAAAGACATGCAGGTTAGGTGGATTGGTGATTCTAAATTGTCCCTAGTGTGTGCAGGGTGTGTGTGTGTGTGCCCTGCGGTGGGTTGGCGCCCTGCCCGGGGTTTGTTTTTCTGCCTTGCACCCTGTGTTGGCTGGGCTTGGCTCCAGCAGACCCCCGTGACCCTGTAGTTCGGATATAGCGGGTTGGATAATGGATGGATGGATGCCATCAGTGGCAGTGCCCCCTCTCATCCCAAGATGTGAGTCAGTCAGGTGTGTGTGATCCACAGAAACACACATGTGTGACAGCAACAAATTAAGGATTAAGTGAAACATCAGAACCAAATCCTGACACGTTCTCTCTGACAGAACATTCACTGCTTGGGGATTTAAATTACAGGTAACACTTCTCAATTATCCGACTTTGCATGTTCTCCATAAAAAATGTTTTTAAGGTTCAGTTGATGTCAACAAAGTTCATGAGCAGCACGATCTCCCATGATCACTTGGTGTTTCATGATAAAAACAAGACAACAATTCACATTTGAGTATATTGAGATGACTGACAGAGCCGGTGCCATGACATCTGCTGTCCTTTTGTGCCTCGGCTCCTTCCATCTTCATACCGCATGCCAGACATCTTTGAATCAATTAATGTTTAACTAATGGGACTCGGTCTACTTCTTTGGCCCAAGTCTAACAAGCTGTCTCGTTAAATTTCCTTAAGCTACTCTGAAATATTAGCTGAAATGTTCAAATATAACATATAAATAGTGCTGGTGACGCAGCTCAGCTATTTAGAGACTCAAAGTGCTTGTTCATGACCAGACTGTGAAAGACTCACAAAGATAAATCAGGAAAGAGACGTGCCCTGGGTTCAAGGGCAGGCAAATGAGAGAGAGAGAGAAAAATAAATTGTGAATGTACAGGAGGTACAGAATATTTAATATAAAATGACATCCGGAAACCGGCTTAATCCAGTACAAGGATGCAGGAGGAGGAGCCTGCAGTGTGTGGCAACTATAAGCAATAATCAGAACGGCACGTCGCTGTGATCGAGGCTAAAGGGCTTCTGGTTTACTCTCTTTATATACAGTTGTGCTTGGAGGTTTGTGAACCCTTTAGAATTTTCTATATCTCTACATAAATATGACCTAAAACATCATCAGATTTTCACTCAAGTCCTAAAAGTAGATAAAGAGAAACCAGTTAAACAAAGGAGACAAAAATATTATACTTGGTCATTTATTTATTGAGGAAAATGATCGAATATTACATATTTGTGAGTGGCAAAAGTATGTGAACCTCTAGGATTGGCAGTTAGTTTGAAGGTGAAATTCGAGTCAATGGGGTGCCAATCAGGTGTGAGTGGGCACCCTGTGTGATTTAAAGAACAGGATCTATCAAAGTCTGCTCTTCACAACACACGTTTGTGGAAGTGTATCATGGCACGAACAAAGGAGATTTCTGAGGGCCTCACAAAAAGAGTTGTTGATGCTCATCAGGCTGGAAAAGGTTACAAAACCATCTCTAAAGAGTTTGGACTCCACCAATCCACAGTCAGACAGATTGTGTACAAATGGAGGAAATTCAAGACCATTGTTACCCTCCCCAGGAGTGGTCGACCAACAAAGATCACTCCAAGAGCAAGGCGTGTAATAGTCGGCGAGGTCACAAAGGACCCCAGGGTAACTTCTAAGCAACTGAAGGCCTCTCTCACATTGGCTAATGTTCATGTTCATGAGTCCACCATCAGGAGAACACTGAACAACAATGGTGTGCATGGCAGGGTTGCAAGGAGAAAGCCACTGCTCTCCAAAAAACATTGCTGCTCATCTGCAGTTTGCTAAAGATCACGTGGACAAACCAGAAGGCTATTGGAAGAATGTTTTGTGGACGGATGAGACCAAAATAGAACTTATTGGTTTAAATGAAAAGCGTTATGTTTGGAGAAAGGAAAACACTGCATTCCAGCATAAGAACCTTATCCCATCTGTGAAACATGGTGGTGGTAGTATCATGGTTTGGGCCTGTTTTGCTGCATCTGGGCCAGGACGGCTTGCCTTCATTGATGGAACAATGAATTCTGAATTATATCAGAGAATTCTAAAGGAAAATGTCAGGACATCTGTCCATGAACTGAATCTCAAGAGAAGGTGGGTCATGCAGCAAGACAACCACCCTAAGCACACAAGTCGTTCTACCAAAGAATGGTTAAAGAAGAATAAAGTGAATGTTTTGAAACAGCCAAGTCAAAGTCCTGACCTTAATCCAATCGAAATGTTGTGGAAGGACCTGAAGCGAGTAGTTCATGTGAGGAAACCCACCAACATCCTAGAGTTGAAGCTGTTCTGTACGGAGGAATGGTGGTGTGCAGGAATGAGCAAAAGTTACCGGAAACGTTTAGTTGCAGTTATTGGGGGGTCACAGCAGATACTGAAAGCAAAGGTTCACATACTTTTGCCACTCACAAATATGTAATATTTGATCATTTTCCTCAATAAATAAATGACCAAGTATAATATTTTTGTCTCATTTGTTTAACTGGTTTCTCTTTATCTACTTTTAGGACTTGAGTGAAAATCTGATGATGTTTTAGGTCATATTTATACTGAAATACAGAAAATTCTAAAGGGTTCACAAACTTTCAAGCACAACTGTATTAAGTGTGTGGCCTCAGACAGCGCTTGGGCCGAAGTCTTGTAATCATAAAAGAACATCCAGAATCGATGCTTTGGAACATCATGATCATGGATTGTGTCAAGGCCAGATTAAGTCTATCCCCCCATCTCCACCAAAGCCTCTGGGTCACTTTGCTCCTTAGGAGCTAATTGATCCTAATTTTAACAATGCAGTGTGGTAGCAAGGCTCCCCATTAGTCATTTCGGCCTGAGAATACTAGATTACTTCATTATGAGTAGCTGGGTGGTTAAGCTGAACTGTGTGAAGAAACACTATGGGGGCGACCAACTAATAAGAATATGCCTTAATAGAGGCTCACTGGGACTGTGATTGCCTTTTTATCCTTGGCCAAGTCAGAATGTTTTATTCTTTTTAGCAAATAAAGGTGTCTGTTTGCTTATAATTTATTTATTGAGTTTCTGTAAAGAGCAGGGACAAATAAAGTGCTGTCTGTCTGTCTGTCCGTGTTTTTGTATGAAACCTTCCCATCTGTCTAGTAGGTGTCAGCACCCTGACAGTGCTACAAGCAGGTGTTCTAGATACGGCAAAAGAGTGTGAGGCCTCCAAAGTAAGCCACATAAGCAGGCCAACACCTTCATTTCCCAGCAGAGAAGTGGGAGCCCCCCAGGTATTTTGTTTTTTTTTATTTCTTTACTAATGTTACGCCATCTGTAAAAGAAAGAGCCTTTGACTAATTAATCAGAAATGCTTGTCAGCCTGCCATGGCTGCTTGCCGCCTTTTTCCAATAAAGCTGTTCTATTGATTAACCTCATATTGGTTCCAGTTCTTAAAGAAAGGTGAACTGTCTCCAGACTGTGACCCTGAATCGAATTAAAGGGGATCGAGAATGTATCTACAAATACTTAATGTGTTTTCTTGGTAGGATCATCCTGTTCTCTGTTTAACTCTTCATTACATAGACCCGAATAAAATGACCCCGAATCTCTGCTATAGACCTCATATGTTACACTACCTTTAATATTTATGATCTCAGGCAACAAGACAGACCACTATAACAGACAGGAGAGAAAGTTACACATTTATTTAGGTACTATCGCCCAAAATATAAGCAAGAAGAGTGCAAACAATGGCAAAATAATAATACTTTAATACAACCAGGTTAATGTTAAGCATCCAGTATGCTTAGATTACCTGGTGGCTCTCTGTCTTAGTCTCTGGTCCAGCTTGGTCCGTCTTGCCTTCTGCATACAGTAGCAGAAATGGCATCTCCTCAGGAAGGAAAGTGGCAGAAAGAAACAGCTTCTTTGTTACATTTTGATGCCCCTTGTACACAGCTAATGGGCATTGACCTCTTTCAGGACGTCTAGCAGTTCATAGACCAAGATGGACTAGGGCAAGTGAGGAGACAACGACAAGTTTAAACGGCAAAAAACTGTATGTTTTTTACTAAGGAGACATACTAACTGTATGCTCTCTCTCTCTCTCTTTTAAAACAAAAGAGTCCTTGTACAGTCAAAAAATGTTTCAATAAATAACTATATCCACAAAAACAGTGTGGTGAAGTAAATGCAATAAATAGATAAAAGGCAAAATTAGAGTCCCGATTCGCCGTCACTATTTCCTCTCACCAGCAAGCCTCACATCTCCTGTGCTCTCGCTCACAATCATTCAGCAGACCACTGAACTCGGTCTTCTCTGATCTCTCCCTGCTACTTCTGTCGGTACCCGGCAAGAGGTTAGTAGGAACCCAGCTCTCTCTCTCTCTCTGCCACTTCTCTGGGTACCCATTGAGAGTTCACTAGAACCTTGCTCTCTCTCTCTCACCTCATCTCCTTTGGTACCCACCAAGCATTCACTAGAACCCCATCTCTCTCTCTCTCTTCCATCTCCACTGAGAGTTCACTAGAGCCCAGTCTCTCTCTCTCTCTCTCTCTGCCACTTCTGTGGATACCTGGTGAGAGGTCACCCAGAACCTTGCTCTCTCTCTCACCTGATCTCCTTTGGTACCTGCCAAGCATTCACTAGAACCCCATCTCTTTCTCTCATCCACCTCCATTGGTGCCCACTGAGAGTTCACTAGAGCCCAGCTCTCTCTCTCTCTCTCTCTCTTCCACTTCTGTGGGTACCCATCGAAGTTCACTAGAACCTATCTCTCTCTCTCTCCCACCTCCATTGGTGCCCGCCGAGAGTTATCTAGAGCCCAACTCTCTCTTGCCTCATCTCCTTTGTTACCCACCGAGAGTTCACTAGAACCTTGCTCTCTCTCTCTCACCTCATCTCCTTTGGTACCCACCAAGCATTCACTAGAACCCCATCTCTCTCTCTCTCTTCCATCTCCACTGAGAGTTCACTAGAGCCCAGTCTCTCTCTCTCTCTCTCTCTCTGCCACTTCTGTGGATACCTGGTGAGAGGTCACCCAGAACCTTGCTCTCTCTCTCACCTGATCTCCTTTGGTACCTGCCAAGCATTCACTAGAACCCCATCTCTCTCTCTCTTCCACTTCTGTGGGTACCCATCGAAGTTCACTAGAACCCATCTCTCCTTCTCTCCCACCTCCATTGGTGCCCGCCGAGAGTTATCTAGAGCCCAACTCTCTCTTGCCTCATCTCCTTTGTTACCCACCGAGAGTTCACTAGAACCCAGCTCTCTCTCTCTCTGTCTTTCTCTCTCTGCCACTTCTGTGGGTACCCATCAAGAGTTCACTAAAACCTTGCTATTTTCTCACCTGGTCTTCTTTGGAAACTGCCAAGCATTCACTAGAACCCCACTCCACCTCCATTGGTGCCCACTGATAGTTCACTAGAGCCCAGCTCTCTCTCTTTTTCACTTCTGTGGGTACCCATCAAAGTTCACTAGAACCCAGTTCACCTCATCTCCTTTGTTACCCACTGAGAGTTCACTAGAGCCCAGCTCTCTCTCCCACCTCCTTTGTTACCCACCGAGAGTTCACTAGAACCCAGCTCTCTCTCTCTCTGTCTTTCTCTCTCTGCCACTTCTGTGGGTACCCATCAAGAGTTCACTAGAACCTTGCTATCTCTCTCTCACCTCATCTCCTTTGGTACCTGCCAAGCATTCACTAGAACCCCGTCTCTCTCTCTCTCTCTCTCTCTCTCTCTTCCACCTTCTTTGGTGCCCACTAAGAGTTCACTAGAGCCCAGCTCTTTCATTCTCTTCCACTTCTGTGGGTACCCATTGAAGTTCACTAGAACCCATCTCTCTCTCTCTCTCTCTCTCTCTCTCTCACCTCCTTTGTTACCTGCCAAGAGTTCACTAGAGCTCAGCTCTCTCTCTCTCTCCCACCTCCATTGGTGCCCACTGAGAGGTCACTAGAGCTCAGCTGTCTCTTCCTGCCTCTTCCATTGGTACACACAATGAGTCCACTGAAGCCCTCGATGTCCCCTGTTCTATACTTCTGCTCATCAGGTTTGACCCATCTCCCCAGAACTTTCATGCTCCCTCTTGGAGACTTTTACCCGACTGGTCCACACTTGCGAGCACGCTCTGGTTCTCTCAGATCCTCTTCCAATTTCTTTCTTTATTTTTCTAACCCTTCTCCCTTTACTCAGAGCTGCTATACCCTTAGTGTAGGCACTGCACTAATTGCTGCCCGGAGCTGCTAATTTGAGAGATGGCTGCTCTGATCTCTCACTTGCAGGTAGATAATTAATTAGTACCATTCCCCCATGAACCGCTCCGTGTCAGCTCATCCTTCTTTTACTCACAAATCTGAGCAGCAGCACCTGCCTGATTAAAACTGCATCCACCGTTTTGATATGAAGTATCACAGACACACCAGTCCTTATGTTAGTCCAGCTTCCTGGATGTACCTCCTGTACCTTCAGTGAGATATGATAGTGTAAGGTGACTCCCTGCTTCACCCCAGTCCTCTTTCAGCAAGACTCCAGTCCCATTTCATCCCCATTCCATCTCAGCCATCTGTATTCCCCCAGGCTAGCTGGCTAGTCAATTTCAGCATTTTTAACCGCTCTGACCTGTAGTAACTACAACAATTGGTTCCTAAAGTATATATTTTTTTCCAATTTCATATTTTTGCCATAATACTCCTTCACCATCCTTTGGTCCAGATGACATGCCTATGGAAGTATGGAGGTGTTTAGGAGAGATGGCAGTGGAGTTCTTAACCAGATTGTTTAATGGAATCTTGGAAAGTGAGAGGATGCCTGAGGAGTGGAGAAGAAGTGTACTGGTGGGCCGATATTTAAGAATAAGGGGGATGTGCAGGACTGCAGCAACTACAGGGGGATAAAATTGATGAGCCACAGCATGAAGTTATGGGAAAGAGTAGTGGAAACTCAGTTAAGTGAGGTGATGATTAGTGAGCAGCAGTGTGGTTTCATCCCAAGAAAGAGCACTACAGATGCAATGTTTGCTCTGAGGATGTTGATGGAGAAGTAGAGAGAAGGCCAGAAGGAGTTGCATTGTGTCTTTGTGGACCTGGAGAAAGCATATGACAAGGTGCCTCGAGATGAGCTGTGGAATTGTATGAGGAAGTCGGGAGTGGCAGAGAAGTACGTAAGAGTTGTACAGGATATGAACGAGGGAAGTGTGACCGTGGTGACGTCTGCGGTGGGAGTGACAGATGCATTCAAGGTGGAGGTGGGATTTACATCAGGGATCGGCTCTGAGTCCTTTCGTATTTGCAATGGTGATGGACAGGTTGACAGGCGAGATTAGACAGGAGTCCCTGTGGACTGTGATGTTTGCTGATGACATTGTGATCTGTAGCGATAGGGAACAGGTTGAGGAGATATGAGAGGAGAGGAATGAAGGTCAGAAGGAACAAGACAGAATACATGTGTGTGAATGAGAGGAAGGTCAGTGGAATGGTGAGGATGAGGAAGTAGAGTTGGCAAAGGTGGATGAGTTTAAATACTTGGGATCAACAGTACAGAGTAATGGGGAGTGTGGATGAGAGGTGAAGAAGAGAGTGCAGGCAGGGTGGAATGGGTGGAGAAGAGTGTCAGGAGTGATTTGTGACAGACGGGTATCAACAAGAGTAAAAGGGAAGGTCTACAGGACGGTAGTGAGACCAGCTGTGTTCTATGAGTTGGAGACGGTGGCACAGGAGACAGAGCTGGTGGTGACAGAGTTAAAGATACTAGGATTTGCATTGGGTGTGATGAGGATGAACAGGATTAGAAATGAGGACATTAGAGGGTCAGCTCAGGTGGGACAGTTGGGAGACAAAGTCAGAGAGGTGAGATTACATTGGTTTGGACATATGCAGAGGAGAGATGAGGGGTATATTGGGAGAAGGATGCTAAGGATAGAGCTGCCAGGGAAGAGGAAAAGAGGAAGGCCTAAGAGAAAGTTTATGGATGTGGTGAAAGAGGACATGCAGGTGACGGGTGTAACAGAACAAGATGAAGAAGTCAGGAAGATATGGAAGAAGATGATCCGCTGTGGCAACCCCTAATGAGAACAGCCGAAAGAAGAAGAAGAAGAAGAAGAAGAAGACTCCTTTACCATCCTCATGACGATTAATATGAATCGAATATCAAAATATAAAAGACTAATATGCACATCAAATAAACAGAACATAAAACAACAAAAGATTCTCAGACCCGCTTTATCCAATTCAGGGGTGGTTCATGAGAGACTGGCGACAGCACTGGTGCCAGAGGGTACAAGGCCAGTCCATTGGGGGCCAAGTCAAGTTAATATTCTTGAAGTTACAGCTTATTTGAATGATAATCATCCCAGTGATAAAGGCTACACAACTAATTAGGAGTCTTCTGGCCCTTTAGTATGGCAGGCAAATGACATTTTATCTGGCTTATTGAAGGTCCGCGTTCAGCGGGGACAGCACTCGGCGGCAGGCTTTTTACTTTTCCACCGAGACCCGCCTTTATGAGCAGCTGCAGCTGTTTTGTCCCCGTGACTGATAAATAAGTGAAGCGGAACATTTTTTGCCATTTGCAATAGAAAACGTTCAGTTAGAATGTAATTGGAAATTGTTCTGTGCCTTCTAACTTTAAAGAGTGCATGCGAGGCCCTGTTTCGCACCGGAGGTTTTATTGAAAAACAAAAAAAAAGGGTAAAAAGTAATCTGATTTCTTAGGTACCTACAGTAGTAATAACATACCTCCCCTTAAGGCAGTGGTTCTCAAACTGTGGGGCGGACCCCCTTAGGGGGGCGCAGAATAACAAAAAGGGGGCACGAAGATGTGAAAAAAAAAAAAACAAGAATCGAAAATATAAAAAATACATCTATTGAAAGCATTCTGATGCTAGAAAAATAAATCTAGAGTGAGATAAATGTCGATAAAAGTTAAGTAGGTATAATAAAATATGCATCTATGATATATCATTAATTAAAAAAGAACAAACTGGTATTAGTGGGCTCCTTTGAAAAAAACGTTAGGGGGGGCGCGATTAAAACTGTTATGAAAACTCGAGTCGCAAATACTTAAAGGTTGAGAAACACTGCCTTAAGGAAAAAGTTCCTGCAGAGCTGTGAAGAAGAAGCCCATGACTGCGGGCACCGGGGCATCACAGCGCAGCCACCTGGTTTTAGGGGTCACACAATTAGACCTGTCAATGGAGGCCGGTACATTCAGAAAACTGTGACAAGAAGTGGCCATTCAACCCTAGTTGTCTAAAGGCCTCCCCATAAATTGCGAAACTACTCAACATTGCCAGAGTTGTTCAGTGCCGTGTGCCAGGATAAGTAAGTAAGAAAGAAACTGGCAGGAAACTGCGCTTCAGTCAAACGCGTGCCATTATGAGTTGTGTCCTGGACTCTTTGCGCTGTGTGCCCGTGAGGATTGAGCTGAGAAGGATGGCAAAGACAGCAATATCCTAAAAGCTGGCAGAGTAGGGAACTAAGAAAGCTGAAAGAGGAATCGTCTCCCAAGTCCTTACGGGATCTTCCTCATTCCTCAGAACAGCTGGGAATCCTCCAATATGTGGAGATTTCCGTAAATCCTTTTGTTGAATGGCTGCCACTGTTCACACCCGCGTACCGTGTGCTTTAAATATCACCCGCTAGTCCGTGTTATTAACCTGCAGCATCAGCAGCCAGGGATTCACTGCAGTGGCGCATGATTGCCATATCACTGAGTCGATAGATTTAAATGGCCACTGCTCTAAATCTGCAGGGGGTCCGACATGCACAGTGCAGGTCAAAGTGAGGAGGAGAGCAGAGTCCAGGGAGTTGGGTCACATTTTAAACAGACTTTAAAAATGTAAGAATTGGCTCTTTCTGGAATATTCACACAGAGCGTAGAGCTTGGCACTGCTAGAGAGACCACAACGGGCATCTGAACCAGTTAAACTTCAAGTTTCTCCTGGTGGCACGTGCATTTTTTTTTTTTGAAAATCTATATGTAGATCATACAAGCGGTGCAAACACGGAGGCCTTGGAGGATTAACGATAAAAAAAATATGAAGGCTCCCCCTCCAGCATCCTGGTCCGAATTACTCAAGATTGGCATCAGGGGATGACTGCTGCCTTGCAAACCAAAAGCTGTTGTGTTAGGCTGACTAGAAAGTCCGATTCACTTGAGAGAGCCCACTTATACAGCGCATTCAGAAAGTATTCCCACCCTTCATGTTTGTCACATTTTGTTATGATGCGGCCTTGTGCTGAAATCTTTTAAGTGTCATTTCTAGCTGCCCCATGACTCCACCCTGGATACGAGTTGGGTAAGATGGACAGACTTGATGTTCAGTATGATGACAGACTGTGCTGCAGCAGAATTTGTAAAATGCAAACCAGCCTTCAATGGTAGACAATCACATGTAAAAAAATGCTGCCTGCTAGGGAATCAAGGAGAAAACGACTACGGGTTAAAACAGCATGAGGATGGAAGCACTGCCTTCTTTGCTTGTCTGACAACACAATTAAATCTGACAGAACGCCACTCGGCCAGTTTTTCTACCTCGATTGATGCACATAATGCACCTGCCGGCTCTTTTTTATTTCTTTTCCTTCCCCAAATGTTGGTGTTTGTCACTGATATTAGGTGTTTGAGGTTTGTCCCAGGTAAGCATTATGGTGGCATACCGCTGAAGTGCTGCCTTCTGGGAAGCTGCTGGGTTCAGATATGAGACTGGTGTTCTACCAAAGTCCTCCACTACCAGTGATGTATGTTGTACTAGGAGATGGCATTGGACTGACGTTCCCGGTGTGCCTGTTTCTGGACGTAGCTATGCAATGGTTGGATTTGGGGTGGGGGGAATATCACAGATTGTACAGTCCCCCTAACCCACTAGGTGGCAGTGTTCCTGGGCTGGTACACCCATGCCGTCACTCTCGGTATGCCATACTACACTTTGTTACATTTGTCTTTTTATTATTAGTTGTTGGTTATTTACTCTGTGGTGGGCTGGCGCCCTGCCCGGGGTTTGTTTCCTGCCTTGCTCCCTGTGTTGGCTCCAGCAGACCCCCCGTGACCCTGTAGTTAGGATACAGCAGGTTGGATAGTGGACAGCGTCTGGGATGGGAGGCTGTGATTGCTGCCGAACAAAAAGTTGATCAAGAAACTGCTATGACTCTATGAATGGAAGGCTTATGATTGTTATTGAAAAGAAGGGTCCATCCATTATCCAAGCCGCTATATACTAACTAAAGGGTCACGGGGGTCTGCTGGAGCCAATCCCAGCCAACACAGGGCACAAGGCAGGAAACAAACCCCGGGTGGGGCGCCAGCCCACAGCAGGGCACACACCAGGGACAATTTAGGATCACCAATGCACCTAACCTGCATGTCTTTGGACTGTGGGAGGAAACCCACGCAGACACGGGGAGAACATGCAAACTCCACGCAGCAAATCCGGGTCTCCTAACTGCGAGGCAGCAGCGCTAACACTGTGCCACCATGCTGCCCCTACTATCTATTCACTTACCTTTTATTTATTTATGTATTTGTAGTATAACTAGCTGTGTAAGCCTGTGCTGTAAAAAGCTCGGATTCCTACAAACCATGGATTCTGGCACTTCAATCAATCAATCAATCAATCAGTCGCATCGCTTGTGCATTAGCGGCTAAGCAAGGCTCTCTTTCCGCGTCAGTTTCGTTTTTGCCGACCTGCTCTCCTCCATTGTCTATCAGTGGCTAAGTGAGTTTCTCTCCCCTTGGAGGTTTCACTTTGGTGACAGAGTCGCTCTCTTTGAGCGTCATGATGTAGCCTCACACTTCTGGGCCGGACATACAGACATACTGGACACGCTTCCACACGTAGACGTTTATATATAAGAGTAGCTGACCCCTGCGGCTCCACCGACGTAGTAGTAAAACAGGACAAACTTTAAAAACCAATTAAAAAAAATGTAATTCTGGCCAAGCAGGTGGTTGGTACGTCTCTGACAGGACAGCATTCCCCGCGCGGGGAGAAAAGCGTGTGGTCGTGATATCTCTGGTAATCAGCAGCTACCCTCTAAAACACATGGAGCTCCGGTCTGTCTAATCTCAAAAACATCAAACGTTACTCGTTAACAATCTCTAGATGATGATGTCTGCTGAACAAACAGGTATTGCTAGCCAAGCGGAAGCAACGTGCACTTCAACACATGGCGAGAGGTAGAGCGACTTGAATGTAGGCTGGTCTTGTGAGTGAGGAAGGCCCTCAGCCTGCAGCTCTCTCTCTCTCTCTCTCTCTTGGATTCACGCAAATAAATCGGTACCGCAAGTGGACTGTGATACTTAGCGCGATGAGAGAAGTCGCAAAATCGACCGCAGTGTACAAGCTAAATATAGAAAAAACCCGATCTAAATCCGTTAAGTAGTTCTCTCATGAGACGCGGACAGACAGACAGACAGATGTTGGATTTGTGTATATATATATATATATATATATATATATATATATATATATATATATATATATATATATATATATATATATAGATATATATATATATATATATATATATATATATATATAGATATAGATATAGATATATATATATAGATATAGATATAGATATAGATAGATAGATAGATACTTTATTAATCCCAAGGGATTTTTGCTTAGCTCCGGCTCTGCTGCCACGATACCGCCTTCTTAACTCGTCAGGTAAATACGGAACCACACCAGCGTGGGCATTTGTTCTCAGCGTTTGAAGTTGACTACTTGAATAGACGAGTTTCAGTGTGTAAAAAATCTATGTCCAAGTAGTAAAAAAGTAGTAAAAGTAGTAAAAAGTGTCCAGGGTACGAGTCCACATAAAAGAAAGGGATAGGAGTTATCAGTAAAATAGAGAAAAAGGTAGAAAAATAAAAGTCGTACACGGAGCTGCTCAAAAGGCTGCCACTCGCGGCGGCGCCGGTGGTTAAGTATATATATATATATATATATATATATATATATATATATATATATATATATATATATATATATATATATATATAGGGTGATCCAGATCTAATTATGCATTGTTCATTACTCTATAACTTATTAAGTTTATTACATAGAAAATCACCCGAAAAATCCCGGACCATCGAGAAGTGTGCGAACTGACGACATGAAAAATCGTCTTCGTGCCGGACTGGAATCGTCCCCGCATAAATCAAAGTCATACACACGATCTGGATCTGCATACTTAGATATGTACCACCCTGTATATATAGATAGAGATATAGATATATGTATAGTTTGTTTTCTGTCTTACACTTGCTCTCTGTTTATGTATATGTTGCAATGCACTCCTGTGAACGTGATTTTATGCAACTGTATGATACAATATGGTGTATGGATGATATGACACTAAAGTCACTTGACTTGTTATTATGATGGCAAAACTCAATGATTCCAGTATGACCCAGAAACAAAGCAGCAAGTTCATAATGTAACTGTGGAAATTGGTCTGAATACTTGTGGCAATGTTTCAGTTTTTACCTTTTAAAAATGTAGCAAAAATGACTAAAATCCTCTTTTCACTTTGACATCGTGGAGGATTGAGAATTGTTTGATGAGAGATGTCGGTTTTTTGAGCAGCAGAGTGAGAAGGGCAGAACAAGTCCTAGAATAATTGGGGTGCCAGCTGGGCAAACCTCTTTTCATTTCAAACAAAACAGACAAAGAGAAGAGGTGCATGATGGCACAGACAAGCAGCACTGGTAGTTGCCACTCATCGCCCTCTAGTGGCGTCTTCTAGAGAACTACAAGTCTGGCGTCATTCCTGACAGTTGGGCTCTTAGGTCCAAATAAGACAGGACGGTCGGACTGGAGGGGGCGGGACTTCTCTGGCTCTGTTGCCCTCAAGGGGCGGGTTCTCTTTGCTGTGAGGGAAATGGAGACAACGCTGACAGCAACAGCACCCCCTCTCGTCACAGGATAGTACCACATACTTTAGAAGAGCCTGAGAACATCAGGCAAAATGAATTTCAATGATTTTAGCACAAAGGCTGCAACAAAACAAATTGTGTGAAAAGTGAATGGATCTGACTATTTCCTGAATCCACCGAATACCATTCTACTTCTACTGTTAACATCAGAAACAAATGCCTCCTAACTCACTCTGAAGTCTCCCATCGAGCCGCCCTTTTCGAGTTTACACCGTTCAACAATCCCTTCATCAGACGATGATGTGACCCGACATGACACCGGTTTCCAGCAAAGCCACCTGATGGAACAGCACGCCATTTCATGAACTCTCAATGAAAGGTCTGCTGTAGGAAAATGTTACGATCTCCCTGGGCTCCAAGCTTTAGTGTGAATAAAAGAAAGAAAGAAAGAAAAAGGAAGAAGAATTCCTTTCCCAGAAGGTGTGCCACTCTCCTCTTTTGTCAACTGTGTCCTTGTCGCACTGAAGTGTGTCGAGGGGGCCATCTGAGAGACAGGCAGGCAGACTCTTTTGGGTGAATGGCAATGCATGTCATGCCGGGCTAGAAGCCCCTTTAGAGATGGACACTCATCCCTCCCTGGGGAGGGGGGGGTCTTCATATTCAAAAAACACAGGCATCTTGGGGGTCATGACATGCCAGTCCTTGGAGGTTTCATACCAGGCACTTCACTGAATGTGGACAGCCACCCTATTTTCTTCTTCTTAACATCTCCTGCAGCACCGTATCCTGTAAGCTCATTCAGATCTGCTGGTTGTTGTGTCTACAGTAAATATCCAGTGCAGTCTTCTGAGGGAATGGCGAATTGAAAGACAAAATAAATGCTGGGGATCCAACCCGGCCATCCCTGTTTGACAAAATATATTACACTGTGGCACAATAACAAAAAAGTCACCCACTGGCATTGTAAACTGAAGACCCTCTGTCTCTAAAGGCATCTTGGATCACTTTAGTTGGGGGTCTGAAGGAGCTCCATCTCTTCAAGTTTCCCATCAATAAGTGATGCCTCCTTCTGGGTGCCTGAGCTTCTAAGGTCCTGGGGCAGGAAGGTCCGGAATCAGTTGCCCTCACTGGATGGTTTGTTGGCATTGCAGAGGCAAGGAGAATGGTATAGTTAGCGACAGTGCCCTCTCTCAGCCTGCAGTGAAATTACATACCTGGGAGGAACCCGGAGGGTGACCCACTGACGCGCTACATGTGGCTTTATGGATTTATAAGATACTCATTGTCAAGTGTCCAGCAGTCCCACCTATAGGTGCCACTCAATGTCCCACACCTGTGTTACCCCGAAAATGTCTCTGATATTAGAACACCTGCATTATTACAAGAACCACATCAATGCCTGGAGCTCACAGTCCAGAGTGTGTGTATACCACCACAGAGGGGAGATGTGCCACAGAGCTTGATGAATTCCCATTTATTGATACCCCCCACTGACTGTCAAAGATAAATAAATAATAAATGTCACTGTGTTTTGCAGATAGATAGATAGAAAGGCACTATATAAGAGATAGATAGATAGGCAGATAGAAATGCACTATATAAAAGGTAGATACATAGATAGATAGACAAATAGATAGAAAGGCACTATATAAAAGATAAATAGAAAGGCACTATATAAATGATAGATAGATAGAAAGACACTATAGAAAAGCACTATATAAAAGATAGATAGAAAGGCACTATATAAGAGATAGATAGATAGATAGATAGAAAGACACTATATAAAAGATAAATGACAGGCACTATATAAGAGATAGATAGATAGAAAGGCACTATATGATAAAAAAGATAAATAGATCATAAATGGTGATATATACTGAATATATATATATATGTATATATATATATTTATATATATATATATATATATATATATATATATATATATATATATATATATACACAGTGCATATATCTATTTTTAGAGGGAGAGAGAGATTTAGATGAAATGCAATTTATGATATAGATATACGCATATATATATATAATTGTCAGGGATGCCAGGGGCGACGACCCGGCCGGGACACCTTGAGGAACCGGAAGTGGGCGTGCGCCCATCTGGGATCACATGGGGGCCGCCACCCTGGTTACTTTGGGGGCCACGGGTTGAGGGCTTGGAAGCCCAACCCTGTAGGGGCCCGCGGTCACGCCAGGGGTGCCCCAATGCCTTTGGAGCCCTGGACCTCAGCATTTCCGCCACACCAGGAAGTGCTGGGGGGAAGAGGAGCAGGGACACCCAGAGAGCTTCCGGGAGTACAGCCGGCACTTCCGCCACACAGGGGCGTGTCGGTGAGTGATTGCCAGAGTTCACCTGGAGCACATCCAGGTGCTAATAAAAGGGGCCGCCTCCCTTTATTCGAAGCTGGAGTTGGGTGGAAGCAGGACAAGGCAGAAGGAGCAAGAGTGGAGGCGGCCCGAAGGCAGGCAAGGTGTTGTTTGGCCAGGACTTGGGGTTTGTGTGTGCACTGACTTTGGACTTTGTAAATATTGTAAAATAAACGTGTGGTGGTGACTTTTAACATGTCTGCCTGTCTGTGTCCGGGTCATTTCTACAATATATATATATATATTTATTGTGGAGCCGACCCGGACACAGACAGGCGGACATGTTCTTAATCACCACCACACATTTATTATTTACAACATTTACAAATTATTAAAGTCACTTAGACTCAGTTCGTGCACAATTACCCCAACACACAGTCCTGGCCACACAAATGCCTTCTCTTCGGGCCGCCTCTACACTCTCTTCTGCCTCGTCCTGCTTCCACCCGACTCCAGCCTTGAATGAAGGGAGACGGCCCCTTTTATATTCTCCTGGATGAGCTCCAGGTGATTCCCGACACTCCTTCATTGGCCATGCCCCAGCGTGGCAGAAGTGCCGGCTGTTCTCCCGGCAGCTCTCCGGGCACCCTTTTAATTCTTCCCCCCAGCACTTCCTGGTGTGGCGGAAGTGCTGAGGTAGCAGGTCCCCAAGGCTTTGTGGCACCTCCTGGCGGTGACCACAGGCCCCTACAGGGTGGGGCTTCCATGCCCTCAACCCGTGGCCCCCAAAGAAACCAGGAAGGCGGCCCCCACGTGATCCAGGGTGGGCGTAGACCCACATGGCGTCCCGGCCGGGTCATTGCCCCTGGCATCCCTGACAATATATATATATATATATATACTGCTCAAAAGAATTAAAGGAACACTTTTTAATCAGAGTATAGCATAAAGTCAATGAAACTTATGGGATATTAATCTGGTCAGTTAAGTAGCAGAGGGGGTTGTTAATCAGTTTCAGCTGCTGTGGTGTTAATGAAATTAACAACAGATGCACTAGAGGGGCAACAATGAGATGACCCCCAAAACAGGAATGGTTTAACAGGTGGAGGCCACTGACATTTTTCCCTCCTCATCTTTTCTGACTGTTTCTTCACTAGTTTTGCATTTGGCTACAGTCAGTGTCACTACTGGTACCATGAGGCGATACCTGGACCCTACAGAGCTGGCACAGGTAGTCCAACTTCTCCAGGATGGCACATCAATACATGTCATTGCCAGAAGGTTTGCTGTGTCTCCCTGCACAGTCTCAAGGGCATGGAGGAGATTCTAGGAGACAAGCAGTTACTCTAGGAGAGCTGGAGAGGGCCATAGAAGGTCCATAACCCATCAGCAGGACCAGTATCTGCTCCTTTGGGCAAGGAGGAACAGGATGAGCACTGCCAGAGTCCTACAAAATGACCTCCAGCAGGCCACTGGTGTGAATGTCTCTGACCAAACAACCAGAAAGACTTCATGAGGGTGACCCAAGGGCCCCATGTCCTCTAATGGGCCCTGAGCTCACTGCCCAGCAGCATGCAGCTTGATTGGCATTCGCCATAGAATACCAGAATTGGCAGATGCACCACTGGTGCCCTGTGCTTTTTACAGATGAGAGCAGGTTCACCCTGAGCACGTGACAGAAGTGAAAGGGTCTGGAGAAGCCATGGAGAACATTATGCTGCCTGTAACATCATTCAGCATGAGCAGTTTGGTGGTGGGTTAATGATTGTCTGGGGAGGCATATCCATGGAGGGTCACACAGACCGCTACAGGCTTGACAAAGGCACCTTGGCTGCCATTAGGTATCAGGATGAAATCCTTGGACCCATTGTCAGACCCTATGCTGGTACAGTGGCTCCTGGTGCACGACAATTCCTGGCCTCATGTGGTGAGAGTATGCAGGCAGTTCCTGGAGGATGAAGGAATTGATACCATTGACTGGCCACCACACTTTCCTGACCTAAATCCAATAGAACACCTCTGGGACATTATGTTTTGGTCCATCCAATGCCACCAGGTTGCACCTCAGACTGTCCAGGAGCTCAGTGATGCCCTGGTCCAGATCTGGGAGGAGATCCCCACAACACCATCTGTCATCTCATTAGAAGCATGCACCGATGTTGTCAGGCATGTATACAAGAACACAGGGGCCATACAAAGTGCTGCGTACAATTTGAGTTGCTGCAATTAAATTTTGGCAAAATGGACTAGCCTGCCACATAATTTTTCACTCTGATTTTTGGGGCGTCTTTGAATTCAGGGCTCTGTAGGTTGATCATTTTCATTTCCATCAAACGATGTGGCATCCTTTCGCTCCTAACACATTACCCAGTCTTTATCAGTATAGATATCCAGGAGGATTTCTTTTTCCCATTGAGATCTGATGTGTTTTCAAAGTGTTCCTTTAATTTTTTGAGCAGTTTATATATATATATATATATATATATATATACAGTATATATATATATATATATACAGTATATATATATATATATATATATATATACAGTATATATACCTGTATATATATAAATATATATAAAAGACACTATACAATAGTAAAGGAGTTATTTAGAAAAATGAATAATAAATGCCCCTTGTTACAAATGCCACACAGAGTCGTAGCAAGGTTTGAGGCAGCCACCCGTATATTTGGGAACCTGGCTGCAAAGTCGAAAAATGAATACATCACTGATGTGCACAAAACTGAGTCCAAAGCAGAACTGAGGGATTAGGGGAAGATGGAGGCTTTTAAAAAGGAAGACAGGAAGTGAGGTCAAAGGGGTCGGGCTCACAAGGGTCTTCAGCCATTGGCTCGAGCCCGGATGTGACATCAAAGGGGCCGGAGCCGGCAAGGTCTTTCTCCATAGGCTCAGACCCAGACGTGACTTGGAGAGGGCCAGGTGGAATCTCCTGTGAATGGTCTGCAGAAAAGGGAGAAAAAGAGCCAGTGCACTCTTCCACATCCTGCCCTTACTCAAGCCCTTTAGCTGCCTAACATGCGTACGTGTGTGACACCCTATATAATGCAGCAATAGAGATATAGATTAATAAATAATGACTTTATATTAGATACAGATATGACAGACACAATATAACAGATAGGAAAGGAGCTATTTACAAAAGATAAATTAATAATAAATGTCAGTATATAAAGCAGAGATAAATATAGAGATTGTGATCGCGGACTCTACGTGGCACTATTGCTCACCTTTTCCCCAACAGATAACCCAGGTTAAAAGTGCTAAGAATAATTTTTACTTTCTTCTCAATAGTGCCCCAAAGCACCTCCACCGCAACAAACAGGCAATAACTATAACAACAATACAATAATTATAACAATTCTCTCCTCCCAGCTGCTCTGTCACACTCCCTCCCAACTCCGGCTCTCTTTCTGGGTCTCCACTAGTCCCTTTATATGGTCCTTGACCCAGAAGTGCTTCTGTCCTTCCGTTTATGTGATTCACCAGCACTTCCGGGTCAGATGGGGACTTGTGTTTTCTTCAGCCCAGAAGTACTTCTGTCCTTCCACCCCCATGGCTTTGGAGTACTTCTGGGCTATAAGGGAAACAGAAGTCCCCGTGCCTCTCTGCAGCAGCACCCACGATACTCAGCAGGGCTGTGAAGCCGAACTCCATCTCCCATAGTGCCCTGAGGGAATCTGGGGCATCGCTAAGCTGCAGGGAAGTCACCATCTAGCGTCCTGAGGGTTTCGGTCGGCCGTCCATCACAAGATTTATGTGAAGGGCAATGTATAATAAATAGATAGTAAAAGGGGGAAAGAGAGCGAGGTTGTGAGCAGCACTGATACAATGTGTTACTGCACCCACCACATGACAAACCACCTCAGGATCCCAAGTTAGGACCCAAGCACATCCGCTCAATGGGCGACACCTCAGCACCACACTAATTCGAATGGAATGAGCTTTTTAGAAAAGATAAATTGATGATAAATGGTGCTATATAGTGCAGAGATAGATATACAAATTAATATGAAAGACACTGTATAATAGAGAGTAACATGCTCTTCAGGGAAGATAGCTAATAAGTTACATATGTAGCACAGATATAAATATATTGATAGACGTTAAAGGCATTTTATTCATTATTTTTATTAATGGAAAGAACAGATAGATGTAAAAATGTTTTAAGTAATGTACAGATTGATGGATGTGAAAGGCACCAGATGTATGTATGCAGATATCCAGATAGACAGAACGTTATAAAGTCAGTATATTGAGGCAGCCATTGTCGAGAAGCAGAGCAACAGAAGGACTTTGCTCCTGTGGCGCACACAATTCCCAAAGGCCATGATAAATAATCTTCTTGCATGTGGCCGTGTGGCGTCTGGCATTTCCGAGGCTTTGATTTCGAGTTGCTCGTCGTGGCGTTGCATTTGAATACCCTGAGCTATGATTTCCATGCTGACTCTGAGTTTTCTGGCCCTGAGATGCACTTGTGACTTGCACCCCATGAACATCAATTGGCTCTTCTCTGTACTGTTGAGATGCTTAAACTGGTCGAGTGCATTCTGTAATACGCCATCCATCTCTGTCTCGCTGATCCTAAACGGCTGCTCCACAAATGACTGTCCATTATGGCTTGTCTGAGGAGATTATTTGTCTTTGAGTAGTTAAATCCCATTTTAAAGGTTTGAAGCCAATATCTAATCTCACATGCGTGTCCTAGGTCTGCCCGAGGTCTCTTCCTGGTTGGACATGCCTGAAACACTTCTGAAGGGAGGTGTCCAGGTGGCATCCTAATCAGATATCGAACCTCCTCAATGGGGAAAATCAGCGGCTCTATTTTGTGCTCCTTCTGAATCTGTGCTTCTCACCCCATCTCTAACGCTGAGCCCAGACACCCTGTGAAGGAAACTCATTTCTGCCACTCCTCTCCGTGGTCTGGTTCTTCCGGTCACTACTCACAGCTTGTGACCATAGCTGATCGACCAGTAAATCAACAGCTCCCTCTTCACCACAACTGACTGATACAACATCCACATCACTGCGGAGAGCTTTCCGATCCCTCACTCCCATCTTCCCTCTCTCATGTACAAGACTGCGAGAATCTTAAACTGCTCCGTTTGAGGCAGCACCTCATGTCAAACCTGGAGAGGGCACCATGACCTTAGACTCGGAGGTGCCAATCCTCATCCAGAGCAGTTCACATTCAACCTCAACCAATGCGTTCTTGAGGCCACCACGCGATGAAGCCAACAGGACCACATCATCTGCAAAAAGCAGAGATGCAATCTTGAGGCCTTCAAAACAGGTCATCCTACACCTAGAAATTCTGTCCATAAAAATTATGCACAGGGACGGTGACGAAGGACAGGCCTGGCAGATTCCGCCTTGCTGCCTGCACCTGATAAGAACCACCTCCAACAAAACAGAGTCAGTTAACCGTAGACTCCCATCTGAAAAGGATACGAAGAGTCACCAAAATTCCAGCTTCTATTTTTACGTCTCATTCTCCTAAATAAACAGCAGTCACCTCTGGTCCCCCAAACCTTTGTGTTCTCTTGTTTCATTTCTTACTCTAGGCACCATATCTAAACCTAGCATTGGTGACCATGACCTTCCACAAGCCTCTGTACTGCTAAGGGTAAATTTCACACAAACATTAGGAAGGGAACCACAGATACCTGAAATAAGCGACCAAGTAGTGTGGTGGACAGTAGGACTTTGGGGACCTTCAAAACTCAACTTGGTGTTCTTTCGGAAAAATTCAGTGGAAAGGACTGGTGCGCTTTGTTGGGCTGAATGGCCTGTTCTCGTCTAAATTGTTCTAATGTTCTCGAAGACCAGATGATAATTACCGTCGAGTTCTTAAGGAGGCCAGCGAGTGCAGATATAAACCCTTGACACATATTTTTAGGAAGTCACTGTGCACTGGAGAGATTCCAAAGGACTGGAAAATGCCAAAATATCAGCCCATTATATAAAAAGGGTGACCGGGCAGATCCAAGCAACTATACACCAGTAAGCTTAATGTGCATCACAGGAAAATTAATGGAAGGAATTATTAAGGATACGATTGAGCAGCACCTGGCAAGGACAGGACAGTCAGTGTGGGGTCAGAAGAGGGAGGTCGTGTTTTACTAACAGGCTGGAATTTTATGAGGAGGCAACGAAAGGATACGACCAGAGTGGAGCAGATGAGATTATTTATTTGGACTTTCAGAAAGCATTTGATAAGGTGCCACATGACAGAGGTGGCCTTAGGAGTACGCGGGGCCTTGGGCGAGTGTCATATGCAGGGCCGAGAGCCATAAGTGTAGGCTATATACTATACCACCACGCTAACGGGCTTGTCCGCCTTATTATTGTTAAAAAACATGGTGCCTTATGTAGGAACCATTGGCCATTTGATTACATTACGTATTGTAATTGTTCTTATATTGGTTTAGTGGCCTTTAACCAACTAAATTAATGAATCAGAAACATTTTGCACGCAAAATTAACAAGCTAGATAACAGTTGTTTCTGCTGAACCCACTGGAGTCGGCAAATTAATTTAATTACGGAGAACCAGAACACTTGTAATAAAACAAACACTTACCAAACAGCTGCTTTGACAGTCACAGACGGAAGTCCACTTTTCTGGCTTTTCTCTGAGCAAAATCGTTGATAAGATCCTCGTAGTCCAATGTTGAGACAAGTTCCTTTTCGATGGACAAAATAGCTAAACTGCACAGTCTGTTTTGCGACGTTGTTAATCGTAGATCATTTTTGATAAGTTTCAACTTTGAAAAGCTTCTTTCCGCACTCGCAACAGTCACAGGAATTGACCAGAGGCGTCCGTTAGGAACGCCCTTGCCAAGGACCACTCTTTTCACCCGAAAGCAAGAAACATGATTTCTCACTCTATAGTTCGACAAGAAAGAAGAGTCGAGATAAGGCCATTTTGAGAGACCTGCATGGTATTAGCGTCGCCTTCTTTGCTGACCCAGTGTAAATCCGAAACTGAAGGGAGTAATTATTACGGTATTTTCAAACCAAAAATGTCGCGCTAAGAGCTTTCTTGGTTATTGGTATAGATGCCGGGAAAGGCTTCTAAAGTAACAAGTCCTCTTTTATGAGTGGTTTCCGAAGAAAGCCACCACGCACCGTATTTCAGTCTATAACGGATTTAAATGTCTTGCAGAGGCCCCGCATATTTGTATGATGAGCTGATGGTGACAAAAGAATCACCTATCGCAGGGTCTGGGGCGATTGCCCTAATTGCCACCCCCAAAGGCCGCCTCTGCACATGAGAGGGTGGGCATCAAACTAAAAGAAGTGCCAGTTCAGGGTGTGGGGTGTAGATACGGGCAGAATTGGCTAAGACACAGGAAGCAGAGGGTGATGGTGTGAGGAACCTCATCAGAATTGGCCGATGTTAACAGTGGTGACCAGCAGGGGTCAGTGCTGGGGCCACTGCTATTTTTAATAAATATAAATGATTTAGATAGGAATATAAGTAACAAGCTGGTTAAGGTTGCAGAGGTCACCAAGCTAGTGGGATTAGCAGATAATTGCAAATCCGGTCAATCATTACAGAAGGAATTGGACATCATACAGGCTTGGGCAGATGAAATTTAATGTCATTAAATGTGAAGTATTGCACATAGGAAGTAAAAATGTGAGGTTTGAATACACAATGGGTGGTCTGAAAATCGAGAGTCCAACTTATGAGAAGGACTTAGGAGTCATAGTGGACTCTAAGCTATCGACTTCCAGACAGTGTTCAGAAGCCATTAAGAAGGCTAATAGAATGTCAGGTCATATAGCGCCTTGATGTGTGGAGTACAAGTCACAGGAGGTTATAACACAAAACACTGATGAGGCCTCATCTGGAGTCCTGTGTGCAGTTTTGGTTCCCAGGCAACAAGAAGGACAAAGCAGCGCTAGAAAAGGTCCAGAGAAGAGCGACTAGGCTGATTCAGGGCTACAGGTGATGAGTTATGAGGAAAGATTAAAAGAGCTGAGCCTTTACAGTTTAAGCAAAAGGAGGCTAAGAGATGACATCCTGGGTCCGCTGCTCTTTTTGATTTACATGCTTCCGTTAGGTCATATTATCTCAGGGCACAACGTGAGCTACCACAGCTATGCTGATGACACACAGCTGTACTTATCAATAGCACCTGATGACCCCGATTCTCTCGATTCACTAACACAATGTCTGACTTGTATCTCAGAATGGATGAATAGTAACTTTCTCAAGTTAAATAAAGAGAAAACTGAAATCTTAGTGATTAGCAATAATGGATACAATGAGGCTATTAGAAATAAACTGGATACATTAGGATTAAAAGTCAAGACGGAGGTAAAAAGTTTAGGGGTGATTGTTGACTGTAATCTGAATTTTAAATCGCATATTAATCAGATCACTAGGACAGCATTTTTTCACTTAAGAAACATAAGTAAAGTTAGACCTCTTATATCACTGAAAGATGCTGAGAAATTAGTTCACGCATTTGTTTTCAGTCGACTAGATTACTGTAACGCACTCCTCTCAGGACTACCCAAAAAAGATATAAATCACTTGCAACGAGTGCAGAATGCAGCTGCTAGAATCCTAACTGGGAAAAGAAAATCCAAACACATTTCTCCAGTTTTGATGTCACTACACTGGTTACCTGTGTCATTCAGGATTGACTTTAAAATTCTGCTTATACAGTAGTTTATAAAGCCTTAGATAATCTCGCCCCATCGTATATATCAGAGTGTCTGACATCTTATATTCCAAATCGTAACCTTAGATCATCAAATTAGTGTCTCCTTAGAATTCCAAGAACAAAACTTAAAAGAAGTGGTGAGGTGGCCTTCTGCTGTTATGCACCTAAAATCAGGAATAGCCTGCCAATAGGAATTCGCCAGGCTGATACAGTAGAGCACTTTAAAACACTGCTGAAAACACATTACTTTAACATGGCCTTTCTATAACTTCAATTTAATTTAATTTAACTTAATCCTGATACTCTATATGTTCAATTCATCATAATAACTATTCATGGTGGCTCTAAAATCCGTACTGATCCCTACTCTCTTTTCTGTTTCTTTTTCCGGTTTCTTTGTGGTGGTGGCCTGCGCCACCTCCACCTACTCAAAGCTTCATGATGCTCCAACAATGATGGACGGATTAAAAGGCAGAACTCTACGTGACCATCATCATCAGGTCCTTCCGTGAGAACCCTAAATCCAAAGAGGACTGTTTCATTTATGTTAGGTAGAATGCCCAGAGGGGACTGGGTGGTCTCATGGTCTGGAATCCCTACAGATTTTATTTTTTCTCCAGCCGTCTGGAGTTTTTGTTTTTCTGTCCCCCCTGGCCATTGAACCTTACTCTTATTCGATGTTAATTAATGTTGATTTATTTTGTTTTATAATTGTGTCTTTCATTTTTCTATTCTTTAATATGTAAAGCACTTTGAGCTACTGTTTGTATGAAAATGTGCTAAATAAATAAATGTTGTTGTTGTTGTTGATGATTGAAGTGTTTAAAATTATGAAGGGTATTAGTGCAGTGGATCGAGACGGTGACTTTAAAATGAGTTCATCAAGAAGACAGGGACACAGTTGGGAAGGGTAAATTTCGCACAAACATTAAGACCTTTTTCTTTACACAGAGAACTGTAGACGCATGCAATAAGGCAGTCGTTCCAGCAGCTCTGTGTATGAATTTATTTTTCTACCTTTTTTCTCTATTTTACTGATCACTCCTATCACTTTCCTTTATGTGGACTTGTTCCCTGGACACTTTTACTACTTGGACATGGGCATTTTTATTACTCTTTAATTTAATATTGGTTTTTAATAGTACAATATGCTGCTGCTGGAGTATGTGAATTTCCCCTTTGGGATTAATAAAGTATCTATCTATCTATCTATCTATCTATTGTCACATACGTGCGCATGGGAGGCAGCTAAAGGGCTTGATGTAGGCAGTTCTGAGGCAGGCCGGGATGTGGCAGAGTGCACTGACTCTTTTTCTCCCTTTCCTGTAGACCATTCCCGGGAGATTCCACCTGGCTCTCTTGACGTCACTTCTGGGACCGAGCCAATGGAAGTAGACCTTACCGACTCCAGCCCCTGTGATGTCACGTCCGGGCTCAATCCAATGAATGAAGAACGTGGGCCCCATCCTTATGACCTCACTTCCTGTCTTCCCCTTTAAAAGCCTGCCCCTTTTTCCCTTTTCCCTCAGTCTTGTTCTGGACTCAGTTGTATGCACTTCAGTGCGGATTATTTGATAAAAACGACTTTTGCAGCCGGGATACCATATTATACGGGTGGCTGCCCCAAACCTTTATCTGTTTATGTCTCGTTTTTGTGATACTATCTATAAGCTACTAAGTAGCGTGGCAGACAGTAGGACTTTAGGGACTTTCAAAACTCCAAGAACTAGGTGGACAAGACTGTTTAGCTTTGTTGGGCTGAATGGCCAGTTCTCCTTTAGATTGTTCTAATGTTCTAAAATGTTGTAAGGAACTAATATGCTTCCAACTGGCCAGTCTCATCCAATCAGAAAGACTCTTCATGAATGTTAGTCTCTATCCTCCATGATCTTTTCTCCCTGCAGCTTTTCCTTGTAACTACCCGATTGTCCATCTTTCTCATTGTCTTTCTCTGTTCATCCATCCATCCATCCATCCTCTTCCGCTTATCCGAGGTCGGGTCGCGGGGGCAGCAGCTTAAGCAGAGATGCCCAGACTTCCCTCTCCCCGGCCACTTCTTCCAGCTTTTCCAGGAGAATCCCAAGGCGTTCCCAGGCCAGCCGAGAGACATAGTCCCTCCAGCGTGTCCTGGGTCTTCCCCGGGGCCTCCTCCCGGTTGGACGTGCCCGGAACACCTCACCAGGGAGGCGTCCAGGAGGCATCCTGATCAGATGCCCGAGCCAGTCTTTCTCTGTTGCCAGATCTTAATAGAACTTCCTCATCTCTGTAATATGAACTCTGTTGACGTCCTGTAGAACCCTAACAGCCATCACATGCTCAATTTGTAGTCAGTACAGTCATGACGTTGGCGTCGGGCTCAGTGCCTCACGGCAGCACTTCCTCTTACAGAGAAAACCTCCGTGGTACCCAAAAGGCATTAGCGCCAACCTAGATGGGCATCAGAAGGGTCAAAGAGCTTGGTGGCACCTCTGCTGCCGTACTACACCACCTTCCTTCTTCTCCTCTTTTTTTAAAACGCCAATCAGTTTTGGACGCTGTCACACCTGAAGACCACCAACTTGTTGCTCCCACTTGTTTGATGGTATTTGGAGCCGCTTTGTCTCCTTTAGCTAAGAAGCAGATATGTTTTTCTTTTCTTTCTTTTATTTTTCCTTCCTCATCCTGTAAAGGTAAAAAGAGACAAACGCTTCTCTTCCACAGTGCGGATGCGCCAGCGATTTCAAAGCCTCGCCTGCCCTTTCATCTGGATGTACTCAGTTGTCAGAACGCACTTCTTTGAAGTCATCAGAAGAACCAGCAGAGAAGCCAATTTGTGCCCTAAGCCACCTCATTAAACCCACCGCCACTCCGCAGAGAAAGGTGCCATCAAACAGCCGTCCGGTGGCATCGGTCATTATTCTGCACAGTGGGTGATGTCATAAGCCACGATGCCGCCCTCGCCGCCTGCCTGCTTCTAATGATTGCGGGGGCACCCGGCCCTCTCTGGGCTTCGAGTTCGTAGTCGGGAGGCAAGCCGAACATTTGAACTCCGATTCCCGCTGCTCCCTGTGTGATGTGTTGCATAAAAAGAAGAAGAAAAAAAAAAATGTCCTTATAAAGCCAAAAGAAATCTTCTCTGCTGGGGACCCTGTACTTGGTTGTTCATTCCTGCTTAATCACGGAGAACAACCTGCAGTTTTAATAACCCAGGATGCCAATCAAAGCACAGGCCTCGGCTTCCAGCTAAGCGGCCTTTAGCACGAGGCTGAGAGGAGCCAATGAGAGGAAAGGGCAGCGGGGGCTTCAAAGGGGCTTCACAGTGTTAACACTGTGCTTTACCCAATAATTAGCGATTTTATTGAATAAATAGATAATAACACGAGTCGTATACCAAAATCACAGTGCATGCAGAAAGCAAGCAGACCCCTATACTTGCAACAAATTGTACTGTGTTGCAGCATAGGCAGAGTGTACCCCCCAAAATGTAACACACTATATGGATATTCATAAAAATGTCTCTCTGTTATAAAAAAAAAAAATCTTGCAAGGTTGGAAGGAGACAAGATGGGATTTTCTCGGAGAGACACTTGTACACCCCGCAAGATAAGACTTGGTGCCAAGAGATTTAACCACACCCTGGGGCCGGAAATAAAAGACAAAGAGTAGATGACAAAGTAGAACATCGTGAAGAATTCAAAAACGTTGGCGTGGTACGCATGCAGAGCAGGTTAGAGATAATGGAAGTACGAAAATTCAAAAGTCTCAAAAAAAAGACAGTAAAGATCGCATTAGTGCAAAGAAACAAAAAATATTACTCGATGAAATAACAGAACAGCGAAAAGAGATTGAATATATTGTTCAGATTTAAACTTTAAGTTGGAGGCTTGTAGATCGTCTAATTCGTGTTGCCATCAGGGAAAAAGAAAAGTAGTGTTTCTTCCCAATGAAGAGGCGTATCTGCGAGAATTAAAAGATTTGTTGTTTGGTGAAAGTGAAATCCATCCATCCATCCATCCATTATATCCTAACTACAGGGTCACGGGGGTCCGCTGGAGCCAAACCCAGCCAACACAGGGCACAAGGCAGGAAACAAACCCCAGGTGGGGCGCCAGCCCACCACAGAGCACACACACACACACCAAGCACAACACCAGGGACAATTTAGGATCGCCAATCCACCTAACCTGCATGTCTTTGGACTGTGGGAGGAAACCCACGCAGACACGGGGAGAACATACAGGGAGGACCCAGGAAGCGAACCTGGGTCTCCTAACTGCGAGGCAGCAGCGCTACCCACTGCACCACGGTGCCGCCCCGAAAGTGAAATCCCGTGAGAGACATCATTTCTCATTTGTGTGAATGCTATTGTCAGACACATTTCTTGTATGTAGAGAGAAAGAAATGAAACTCACTCACGGGCACTTATACGTTGCGTTGTCACGATGAAAGTCCAAACACAGAATCAAATTTCAATGCAATATTGATGAAAAGACAAAAGCAAAAAGAGATCGAATATGTGGACATACATGATATGACAGAAGTGCGCAGCGTGAGATGAAGATTACACGGCAGCAGCAGCAGCAGCTGATTGAGCAAAGAGGAGGTAAAAAAAAAAAAAACTGTATTTGTCTCCCATTGTAACACTGTTTGAGAGGGGGTTTCGGAGGAGTGACCGCGTCTCCTTGGGGTACGTTCAGCCCCACTCTTCACAACACGAGCAGCAGAGATGTGAAGTGCTTGGCAGGGCTCCATGGGAGATGGAGTTCTCTACAGCCCTGTTGGGACCCGGGGTGGCCACCTGGGGGTGCTGCAAGGGTTCCTGAGCCCGTCTGGGAGGTTCTCCAGCCACACCCAGAAGTGCAACCGGAAACGGGTGATCAAGCACCTGGAGATAGCAGCCACCACTCCGGGAGTCAGGAGGAGGAGGACAACGCTTACTGGGAGGAATGGTGGTGAAGAGAAGTGTTTTGTGATTTTGTGTTGCTGTTTTTGTGCTTGAGGGACAGCGCTGTGCTGGTGGGACATGGGGAAGACGTGCCCCACGGGTGAAGACAATAAAAGTTTATTTGTGTTTTATACGTGGCTCCGGTGTCAGTCTATCTATTATATAGCGCTTTTCATATCTATCTATCTATCTGTCTGTCTGTCTACTGTATCTATTATATAGTGCTTTTCATATCTGTCTGTCTGTCTCTCTATTTATCTATTATATAGTGCATCTATCTATCTAGTTTCCTTCCACAATCCAAAGACATGCAGGTTAGGTGGATTGTGTTCTAAAGTGTGTGCTTGGTGTGTGGGTGTGTTTGTGTGTGTCCTGCGGTGGTTGGCACCCTGCCCAGGATTGGTTCCTGCCTTGTGCCCTGTGTTGGCTGGGATTGGCTCTGGCAGACCCCCGTGACCCTGTATTCGGATTCAGCGGGTTAGAAAATGGATGGATCTATCTATCTATCTATTATATAGCACTTTTCATATCTGTCTATCTATCTATCTATCTATCCTGCACGTAAAAATTGCATCCATTATGTATTAATAAATGACCTGCAATGTGTAGCTGGGAATAGAAAAGTCTGAGCTGACCTGCTTGGCCTACAAACAAGAGCTTATTTTTCATTCATATTTAACTTTTTTACCTTTTGTATTTGGGGCAGCACGGTGGCACAGTGGTACCATGCTACCTGGCAGAGAAGAGACCAGGGGTTCGTGTCCTGGGTTCTCCCTTTGTGGAGTCTGCATGCTCCTCCTGTGTCTGTGTGGGTTTCCATTGGGTCCAAAGACATGCAGGTTAAATTAATTGGACCTTGTGTGCGTGTGTGTGTGTGTGTGTGTTCACCCTGCAATGGACTGGTGCCATGTCCAGGATTTGTTCCTACCTTGCGCCCCATGCTAGACCCCCATGCGACCCTGATCGGGATTAAGCAGATTGGACAATGATGCCATTTTAAATTAATGGAGATGTGGTTGATGTCAGTCCATTGCACAGCATGCTGCCAATTTAGAACCCTGAATCAGTTGAAGGATTTCATATTTTTAATTTTTTGATTTAATATGCAGAGCCAGCCATTGTATAGCACCCCTAGAGCAGTTTTAAGTTAAGGGTCTTGCCCAAAGGCCCAACAGAGTAAGATCCCTTCTGCCAGTAATGGGGTTTGAACCCACAGCCTTCCAGATACGCAGATCCTTAAACACAGAGCCACCTCTCAGCCCTGTGGGGTGAAACCTTCCATGAGGCCAATGTGCAAAATCCTCATAAAGAGAGCCTGGGCATGGATTTCAGTTCAGTCTCCTGGGGCACTGAGGTGCAGCAGCCCGATCTACCCTGCCACTGTGCCAACTTAATTTTTTTACTTTATCAAACCCGTTTTATCAAGTTTACAGTCAGGGAGGCCCAAGTCGTTTACAGCCATGGACAGGTTGCCAGCACTTTTCAATCATTCTTAAGAGTGAATAAAATCATTTTCAAAATGTTGGCATCACATTTGGCACTAAAACCCTGAAGAGGAAGTTAGCAGCAGCTTTGAGTGAGCATCACCAGCCTGAATGTCCCTGGTAAAATTCATAAGTTCTTAAGTTGGTTTTTTGGTCCATCTGTTAGCCTTTTCGATTTGTGCAATTCTCAGAGTCTCAAGTTCACGGAACTCTTAGCAGCACAGCCGTTTAAACCAAATACAGAGACGTAAAAAGACTTTTCAGAAACTGAAATTCACCTCCCTGGTTTTAGGTCATTGGTCGTGAAGCTGGGGTGACACCATATGTGGTGGTCAATGTTGAGCAGACCCCAGAGTTAACATACATGACCGGGTCAACTGCACACACACACACACACACACACACACAGGAGGCATCACAATCTTTGCCAAGTTGAATGTATTATGGTGAGCTTGTCACTGAGGAGGCATCTTGAAACTCAGCCCAATTATTTTAAACTTTCAAAATGTCCTATCTGAGACACGCTTTGTGTGCCTAGCATGTGCCTGAGCGATCAACTGCAACATCTTATGTTTTTAAAGGGTCTTCTCTCCAGCAGTGACCATCGTGGTGAGGCAGCAGGCAACAGCAACAGTGTGGCAGCTGGTGTAAAGTCAGAGAGTCTGATGTTAAAACTGCAGAGGGGAGTGGCCTAATGTCATGAGGCATGTGGAGATGGGCGTGTCCTGTTGTCATAAGCAGCAGGATCAGCTGCAGAGGGTGTGGTCTAAAGTAGTAAGCCTTACTTGAAGGGGTGTGACCAAAAGCCAAAGATGTTTAGCAGCTGCAGAAAAGAGTGTATGAAGGTAGGCGTGGCCTGATGTCATGAGCAGGTAATGGAGCTGCAGTGGGTGTGGCCTAATGTCACAGACAGTATGAGCGTTCCAACTGGGTATGCTGGCCTGAAGTCACAAACAGTAGAAAGAGTGCCAACGCTTGATGCTAAAAGCAGTTTGACAAGTGAAGAGGTGACAGTACTGGTCTTGACAAGTGGCCTAATGTCATGAAAAGTATAAAATTGGGTGTTGCCAAATGTTTTAAGCAGCAGAACAGTGGGTGGGGGTGTGGCCAGTTCTAATAGACATGTTAAAGAGGGTCAAGTCCTGATGTCAAAGCAGGATTACAACTGGACAAGGGAGTGGCCTAATGTCATGGGCTGAGTGAAAATAGGTGTGGCCTAATGTCAGTATACAGTATGGCAGCTGTTACTAGATTTGTTGGCCTAAAGTCATAAATAGCTGAAAGAGTGGTAGACCCTGAGGGGAGTGACCAAATGTGAGGAGGTGTGTGGAGATGGGCGTGCCCTATTGTTATAAGCAGTGGATTGGATGCAAATGATGAGACATAATGCAACAAGCCTCGTGTGGAGAGGTATGACTTGATATCAATGTAGTATGAGTGCTGCCGAGGAGAGTGTATGAAAATGAGCGTGACCTGATGGCATAAGCAGTGGATGGAGTGTGGCCAATTCTAGTATACTTTATGAGGAGGGGACATGGCCTGATGTCAAAGCAGAATGACAGCTGGAGAAGAGAGTGGCCTAATGTCATGAGCAGGTAATGCAGCTGTAGTGGGTGCGAGCCCAGACATCCTGCCTTGAGCAGAGGGGCTCATGGCCTGATGTTAATCAAGAATGGCAGCTGCAGAAGGTGTAACTTAATGTAATAAACATTGTGCTGAGGGGCGTGGCCTCATGTTAATCAGGTATAGCAGCTGCAGTAGGCGTGGTCTGAAGCAATAAACCTTGAACAAAGAGGGCGTGGCCTGATATTTATCAAGTATGGCAGCTGCAGTAGGCATGGCCTGAAGCAATAAACATTGAGCAGAGGGGCGTGGCCTGATTTTAATCAGGTATGGCAGCTGCAGTAGGCGTGGACTGAAGCAATAAACCTTGAACAAAGGGGCATGGCCTGATTTTAATCAGGTATGGCAGCTGCAGTGGGCGTGGCCTGAAGCAATAAACATTGAGCAGAGGGGCATGGCCTGATGTTAATCAAGTAATGGCAGCTGTAGTAAGTGTGGCCTAATGCAACAAACCTTGTGCAGAGAGGTGTGGCCTGATGTTAATCAGGTAAGGCAGCTGCAATAAGGTGAACCTTAACATAATAAAGATGTCAAAGTAGTATGCCAGCTGTATATTGTCATTCACAATATGTAAAGGCTAAATGTCACTGGAATGACATGGAGAATGTGCCAGCTGGACCGACCTTATGGTGATGGATGTGCTTCAGATTGTTTGTTTTTGCCGTAGGAGGAAGTTCAAGGTTCTGCTTGTGAATACTTTGAGCCTTGGAGAGGTGACGATTAGATCAATGGATGTGTTTAATCTGAGATGATCACAAAGAGACATTTTCATGTTTTGGTTTTGGTTAAATCAGACGTCGTCCCCTCTCAGATCGCACCTCGGCCCTCCTGACGTCCTAATCCCATTCTGTCTCCAGCGGAGCCTGGTGTTGCCCATGGGTTCACACAGTGAATTAAAGATGATAGCTGACGCTGCCCCAGGACCCTGAAGCGAATAAATGGGTTCACAATGCATCCATGGATAATCTAAACTATGGGCTGATGACACTCAGAGGAGGAGAGAAGATTTTTGATAAGATGCGCAAACATTGCGGACAATGGAAAGAAAGAAATCTGCATTTTCACACACATTTGTTGAGGATCATCTATTTGAAAGAATGAAAATTCATAACGAGTTAATAATTTACTGTTTGAGATATACAGGCAGATGCAGAGGGGCCACCAAGGGGATTGTGAGTAAATTTAGAACTATAATGGAAGGCTCAAGCTACGCTTTTACACAAAAGGCAATAATTACATGCATGCTGGTGCACAAAAAGAGGGAAATTTGAAAGGAAACATGAAAATACAAAAAGGAAAGAAAAACGTCCTGCTCTGCGGGGAGTCGCTTAGTGCCAGAAATAGACACGAGCTTTAATCAAATCGATGCTGTGGCCCACGTTTGGATGTCGCTTGCATTTCTTTTCCTTTCCAGTCCTAGTTTAGTATTTGTTGATGGTGCCCAGGGGAGCGGCTGGGTACAGCTTCTACCTTCTGGCCCCAGTGTCCCAGGTTTGAAGAGTTGACACCCTCTGCTGTTATCTAGAGTGGAGTTTGCATGCGCACCCTATTGTCACAGCTTCGTTAAAAGACAGACAGTTTGTGACGACGGGTCGTATCTGACTGGCCCTGTGGTGGACTGGTTCATGCCTTGCCCAGATGTTGCCATGATAGCCTTTGGCCACCTACACACCTGATCTTAGCAGTGTTGTGCTATGCACTGGTTACCACTGCTGCCTGACATCCCCAGAGACTTATGAGTTCAGTTCCCAGTGTTAGTTGCATGTTCTCCCAATGCTCCAGTTTCAGGAGGCATTCATCCGTCAGTGAATTTCAGCAGGTTTCACACCCCCTGCCCAAAGAAATCTTACTACTGACATATCCTTGTATACATACTGTTCTTGCTGCTGCAAGAATTATTACAAGAACAAGAAAATACCAACACGTAACTCCAGTTCTTAAATCCTTACACTGACTCCAGGTTAAGTTTAGGGCAGATTTCAAAATCCTCCTTTTAACATATAAAGCATTAAATGGCCGAGGTCCAGTTTACTTGTCTGAACTTATCATGACTTACAAACCGGAACATACATTATGATCTTAAGATGCCAGTCGGCTTACGATTCCAAGGATTAATAAAATAACAGTGGGAGGTTGAGGTTTTGGTTACAGGGGGTCCTTAAACTGTGGGGTGATCTGCCTTCTACTATAAGAGATGCCCCTTCGGTCTCAGCTTTTAACTCTCACGACTTCAGTTTAGCTCACCCTGACTAGAGCTGCTGATTAACTGTACAGACTTCATCTCTGTTGTCAGTCATTAGCACTAAAACATAAGTAACATGATGGTTAGTATTTGTTACTCACCCTCACCTATTCTGTTTCTCATCTCAGTACTCAAATGTGGCATTTGGTGCCACTGCCCACCTGCCAAGTTATTTTGCCTGCCTAAGGTAAAGTCATCCCTGATGGAGGATCACAGGAATCGTCGGGTAGAGAGGTCCTTTCATCGGATTGGCTGGCTCAGCTGTGGAATGGCCAATAGGGGGAGGCAGCTTGATGGCCAAGGTCTCCAGGCCTCTAAACAAATCCAAATCATATTATGGGATATCATCTACTGTTAAATTCTGCTCAGGACTTGTAATATTTTTATTTTTATACTGTATTGAGGATTTGTTCTGTTCTGTGTATTGTATTGCATTGTATTGACCTCCTTCTTTTTGACACCCACTGCATGCCCAGCCTACCTGGAATGGGGTCTCTTTTTGAACTGCCTTTTCCAAGGTTTCTTCCATTTTTTTTTCCTATATGGGTTTTTTTGGGGGGTTTTTCCCTCGTCTTCTTAGAGAGTCAAGGCTAGGGGGCTGTCAAGAGGCAGGGTCCTGTTGAAGCCCATTGCGGTACTTCTTGTGTGATTTTGGGCTCTAAAAAATAAATTGTATTGTATGTATGTGTGTGTGTGGGTGTCATGTGAGTGATGCAATTTGTGTGAGACCTCCAGAAGACCATCATAAAGAGGTTCCAGGACACAAAAGAGGATCACTCCTTGTCAGCTAGTCCACAACTACCTGTAGGCTTTGTCCTATGCCAGGGTTCAGCTTTATATGTCCTCATCCTGTCATGCTGATGCCCGTCTAACCCCTGAACATTACTCCGTGCCCTTGTGCTGCCACTGACATCCGTGACACTGCACATCCAGCCCTGGTCATAGTCAGTGAGCCTCGTGTTCTTTGTGTTTTTCATATTTTTCCGTGTTATGTACGTATATGGGCGGCCCGGTGGCGCAGTGGTAGCGCTGCTGCCTCGCAGTTAGGAGACCCGGGTTCGCTTCCTGGGTCCTCCCTGCGTAGAGTTTGCATGTTCTCCCCGTGTCTGCGTGGGTTTTCTCCGGGCGCTCCGGTTTCCTCCCACAATCCAAAGACATGCAGGTTAGGTGGATTAGCAATTCTAAATTGGCGCTTGGTGTGTTTGTGTGTGTCCTGCGGTGGGATGGCACCCTGCCCAGGATTGGTTCCTGCCTTGTGCCCTGTGTTGGCTGGGATTGGCTCCGGCAGACCCCCGTGACCCTGTATTCGGATTCAGCGGGTTAGAAAATGGATGGATGTATGTACGTATATGGATTTATGTTTCCAATCGCAGAAAAAAAAAATCACTGCAGTGTCCCATCATCTTGTACTGGAATAAGCAGATTAGGAAAGTGAATGAATGGAAATGTACCTCGAACAAATGTATGAACAATGAAAAAAAAAAGGAATGAATAAATGAAAGCTGAATAACAGACACATTTATTCACATAAAAGGAATGTGACTTAAAAAGGAAATTTAATAAATGGATGAATGGATAACGTATGAAGAAAAATAAAAAAATGAATAGAAATGTCCAAGAGAATGAACGACTGAAAGAAAAGAGAAACTGAGGGAAAGAGTGAGAGTGGCGGTTTAACTAGCTGATTGGCCAGTCCGTCCATAATAATCCGTTCATTCACTAAACTCAATCAATGATAAACTGTGAGAGTAGAATCCCCGTTAATTAACTGAGAGATTTGTAGGCGCGCTACTTAAATGTCCTACAACTCCCAGAATCCCCGGTAATATTACACCATTGGGTAGCTTCAGAGTGCTGGGAATTGGGCGCACTCTTTAAAAAAAGGAGCCAAAAAGATGCTGAAGGGAATGCGATCATTTGGATATGAATTCGGTACTACTCACCACACACTCTACTGGATTACTGCAACGACAACCACCGTGGATTACAGTGTCTATCTGGATGTTTGGGCTTGTCCTGTGCCTGCTTCCCCGTGGGATTTCGTCTTGTTTGCGCCCTCCCAATCACGCCACAACTGGAATCTGGTAGGGCAAAACTTTACGTTTCATTAAGGGGGATGTTCACGGTCTGTAGTGGTCTGTACCTGCTTTACTAGACTGTGTTTGGACTTTGTCGTAGGTGTTAATTGCTTATCGCCCGATGTTTCGTTCGGTTTCGTTTGTGCGGTGTTGTCGCCGTCGGGGAATTTTGGAAGGCGTTTGCGTACGAGCTGTTTGTTTTCTAATTGGTGTTCCCTTCTTTATTTGCTTAATCTATACTTTATTATTGATTCTTTTCCCCTGTTTATCGGTGTAACTGTATGTGTGTGAATGTGTGCGTGCCGGGTCAAGGCAGGTTGTGTTCCTGGGTTCCCCGTAATAAAATAATTTAACAAAGCGCCATCTTTGAGGGCTGTGAATCTTAACGACCCCGCAATGGCTACAGATTAATTGATTGGTTGATTTTTAGTCTGATTCCTTCATTCGTTGGTTCATTCATCCATTCCTTGATCCACTTAATGATAAGCTGTAACTTGCCGTTTTAACTAATTACTTGTTTTTGTCATTTACTCATTGATTTATTCATTCACTCATCATATGCGTGAAAAACTGAAAGTAAGAGACTTTATAACGAACTGATTTATTGCTAATTTGGGATCTTGAGGTGGCCAGTCTCGTGGTAGATGCGGCAACGTGGTGTATCAGTGCATGCTCCCACCATTTATTTATGTATGTATGTATGTATGTATGTATGTATGTATGTCCTTCATGATAAGCCAAGAAAGTTAACATACTTTTTAACTAACTGACACAATGATTGGCCAGTTCATTCATTCCCTTCATAATCTGTGAACGTAAGAAACTGTTTAACTATACTGATAGATTATTCATTCATTTTTTTCATGAGAAGTTCTAAAACTAAGATACATTTTAACTAACTGAGAGGTGGACTCATTCATTCGTTCATCGCCTTCATGATGAGTTGTGAAGTAAGAATTTTTTCAATTAAATGATCAATTGATTGACCAACTCGTCCATTTTGTTCATTCTTTGATCATCTTTTATAATGGTCTGTGAACGTAAGATACCGTTTAACTCCGTGATACATTCATCTATTCAGGATCAGTTCTAAGATACATTTGAAGTAACGGATTGATCAGCCCATTTATTCATTGATCCCTTCACGATAAGCTATGAAAGTACTTTTTAAACCAGCAGATTGACCGGTTCATTCGGTATCCAAGACTGACATCTGTACCGTAGGTGTTAGTGACGTCAAGCACAAAGCTCTAACAAGTGGATTGGCAGTGCCAATGCCAGGCCGTGCTGTGCTCTGTGTAAGGCACTATATAAGGCAATAGAGGCAGACATTTGCACTGTAAATGCCGGTGAACTGAAACTCCCGCATGTAAAAAGTGGGTCAGTTTTCTTTCAGGACGCCAAGTGCCATCAGCAGGCCACGTCCTCGCGGAGGTGCCCGGCTGCCATTCGGGTCGCCCATTTCAGCATGAACGCAATCGAGATGGGGCTGCTCAAAAGGCGCCGCTTGGTGTGTGGCTCGCTTTACAGACTCGGGGGATCCCGAATACCGCGATTTAGGAGTTGTCCTGATCGTGGGAGTAATGACTGGAATGATCAGGGCTAGAAAGAGAGCGTCACGGAGAAAAAAATAAATGAGGTTGATGTGAAAGACAATGGCGTCCAGAAGGGCATTTTAATTGGGCATTCAGAAAACACAGCACTAGGGGTTCTGTACATGCAGCCTGTGTTCCTGGCAAATTGTATCCTACAGGGTTTTTTTTTTTCCCTTCACATTTCAGAATATCCATCGCTGCGCACACACACCTCTGCAAACCACAGGTGTCAATTAAACTGACGCTGGTATCTTTGTAAGTAAAACTGAAATACCTGAAGAGAAACCCACAGGGGCGCAGGGAGAACAGGAAGGTGCCACACAGACGGGTGTCCAGACAAAGTGTTCAACCTGGGACTGTGGAGAGTGAAGGCAACGACCATCCCCCAGATCAAGAAATGAAAACTGGAAAATGGATGTGGAAACCGAACTGATGAATGATATGTGAGGCAAAAAAAAAAAAAAATGGCCTGAGGCCATGTTGGAGAAACTGAATAAGAAACGCGGCGAGCGCCTGAGCACTGAGAGCTCGAATTGACAGGCCAGCGGTTGGCTTACTGATTGACTGGCCCCGCCCATCGTGGACGATATCTGCCACAGTGAGGCAGATATAATTAACTAAATAAATTACGTAATTGATTTAGGGTGACGCAGTGGGTATAGCTGCTGCCTTGCAGTTAGGAGACCTGGGGGTCGCTACCCGGGTGTTCCCTGCGTGGAGTTTGCATGTTCTCCCCATATCTGCTCCGGTAAATTGTCCTGTGTGTGTGTGTGTGTGTGTGTGTGTGTGTCCTGCGGTGGGCTGGCGCCCCATAGACATATATAGATAGACGCCGCATTCACTGTGTTGCCCAGTCGACACCATACGTCCTATTGCGAGTGGCAAAAGTGTCATTTAACCTAATACAGGCAGACGTGGAAACCGGGTTTTCTGATGAAAAAACAATAACGTTTAAAACAGTGTCGTTTAGATTCAACAGGTTTTGGCGAATCGTTTACATGCAATTATTTATATCCATTTATACACTAATAATGGCAATTATTAAATAATTCCTTCCATATAAGTAACATTTCTCGGACTGCCTTCCATCTCCGAAGCATTTCTAGACTTCGTCCTGTTCTTACGCAACACAGTAGTGAAGTATTGGCTAATGCCCGAGTCACCTCACCAGACTACTGTAATGCTATTCTATCTGGCATCCTACAAAAACGTATCCGTCGCTTACAACTTCTTCAAAATTCTGCTGCCAGGATAATAACCTGCTGTTCTAAACCCACTGAACATATCACACCGATTCTCTCTCAACTTCACTGGCTCCCTGTTCACTATACAGAATGCAATACACAATACCGCTCTTAACATTTAAAACTCTCCACAACCTCCCTGATCTCCTCCAGACTGACACTCATCTCGCTCACTCAGATCCTCATCTGCAGCTCGACTTTCTGTACCACACGTCAGACTCCGTACTCTGGGAGCTCGAGTGTCTCTCATTGTGCTCCTCAACTCGGGAATTCTCTTCCCTCTCGTATTCGTCAGCTCGATTCACTAACACATTTTAAAACTGCCCCCGAAACGTATCTTTTCAAACTGGCATACCAATTGTGAATTTTGCACTGTTACTGCCAATTATGTTTGTTTGTTTGCTAATTATTGCTTTTTGATTTCATTCTCTTGTTTTAATTTCACTAATGTTGTTTAATTTTATTGTAAGGTGACCTTGGGTGCTAAGATTATAAAACTGGATTTTCTAATGGCCAAATATAATCAAAACAAATGTTCAGCCTTACCTATGAAATGTAATCAAAGGCACCCACCCCCGGGATCTGGTTTGGTTCGTACAGCGATTTGTAAAATCCCAAGCAGCACATTATTAACTACTTCACTACACAGGAGTGCCACTCGCAATATGGCGGCGACGTTGACGTACGATGATGCTGGTCATGCGGCGTCTAGTAATTCTATGACTATGTGGCGCCCTGCCCGGGATTTGTCCCTTCCTTGCGCCCTGTGCTGGCTGGGATTGGCTCCAGCAGACCCCCGTGACCCTGTGTTAGGGTATAGCGGGTTGGAAAATGACTGACTGACAACTAATTTTATTTTTGATTAGTTAAATGATTGGATGGGCTGATTTATGTGTTCTGTATCAGTGGAGCTGATTCAATCAATCGATCAATAATATAAACTAACTAAATTTTATTGATTAATGGATCCTACCCTGCATGAGCAAGATATGCTTCAGTGGAACTGATTTTCATAAATTAATAAAAATATGGATTCAATCAATTGATTGTTTTGTATGTGTAATATTCAGGCTAATGCAATAATAAATAAATTAATTTATTGATTGACTTCATTAATTGGTTATATGATTTGTATGTTCTGCATCAGTGAAGCTGATAAGTAAATGAATAAATAAATGATTAATCGATGTAATTAACTGATTAATTGATTGGTCACAGCCTTCATGGGAAAGATCTGCATCACTGGATGTGATATACTAAATACATTTTAATTAATAAATAAATTGACTGATTTGAATGATGTGTATGTTCTGTGTCAGTAGAGCAGATATGATAAATAACTCCATATATTAATTGCTTGATGTGTGTGTTCTGTGTCTGAGCAGCTGATATAACTCATACTTCATTCATTGATTTATTAACTAATTTAAGTTGTTTCTTTATGTGAAGACGCGGCACAGCACCGGAAGCAGTTCCGCGTCCAGAACAAAAGGGCGCGAGTCAGGAGGCAGCGGGCAACATACAGAATTTGTTTGTTTTTGTGTATTGTGCATCTGGTATTGGAGAGGTGATTGTCGGAAATGTGCTTTGCATAAATCAATATTTATTTTCCCCTAAAAGTGTGCCGGGTATTACTGTGTTTTGAGTTTGAGGCTTGGCGGCGCCCCCTTGTGGTCACAACATGAAGTTTAGGCGGATCAGTGATGCTAGACTGACCCCATTGCGAGTGTCTTTCTCTTAGTGATTTGCCGGTTTGTTCCTGCCTTGCGCCCAATGCTTGCTGGGATTGGCTCCAGCATATCTGTGACCCTGCTCCGTTTTTTCATGAATATTTCTTACTGAATGTCAAAAATAAAAAAGACTAAGTATAAGGGAGGTTTCAAAGACAGTTAAGTATGTCCTATAAATAGTTCTGTTTGGACCACATCCTTATCCTGTCGGTCATTATTCAAACATGACTTGCAGAAGAAGACATCAATTTTTTATTTTGTTTTTCACGCTGCGTACAAGGAATACTTGGAGGGTAAAACCGCCTCCTTCGCTTTTTCGACAAGCTGCTGTTTACTTGTGCAGAATCTTAACCAGTCGCTCGAAGCCGTCCGTTCCTTTAAGGAGCAGCCACAGAGCTGATTCATTGATTTTTCGTACAGTCGGCCGCCTTCACACAGCAGGAGAATGTAATAATGATGTGGAGGGGCCCAGACACATGTACAGTGCGCTACCAGAACTGAAACGCGTCCCTCTGCTCGTGCATCCCCTGGCTGTGTCACCGGACAGCAGGTTACAGAGTGGCTCATGTTCCCTGACCGGTGGAGTACACTGAATCTCGTTTATTTTATTTCATCAACAAGCTTGTGGGCCTGTGGCATCAGTGAAGGCTCCGTTATTATTTTGATGTAACACGTGCAGACATCTGCAGGGATGAGTAACTGGAGGATGTCACTGCACAGATTCACACTTCAGGGTCTGCTATCGATATGAGGGGTCGGCGAGTCGGCTTTACTCCACTCGAGAGACCTAATGGTACAGCTCCCCTGACGTTTCTCCTCCTTGTAAGCCCTTTATGGTTGTAGTGAATCCTGTATGTCTGAGGCATCCCGAGATCGCCAATCGATTTGCATAACTAGACTTCAGCCATGAGGGGTGGAGGAAGTCTGTCCCTCATTATGGTCTGATCTGCCCAGTAGAGGGTCACCTGAACTCGACTCTACTACCACCCGCTGGCTCCAACTGGAGCAGACCCCAAAAGTGGGGAGCTGACCAAACACGTAGAAATACAGCAGAAACATGACAAAATACCCACAAGAGGAGGGATGACCGTAAACCCTTGGCTTGAACTAAACGGGCAGAGAGAAGATGTCTTCATTGAAGAGTAGATACAGTAAACCCTTCCATTCTGCAGATTCTGTTCCTACAGATTTGCTTCTCGCTTATTATAAAAGTGCTACTCATTTCGGGTCCGTGTATATCCTAACTACAGGGTCACGGGGGTCCGCTGGAGCCAATCCCAGCAAACAAAGGGCGCAAGGCAGGAAACAAACCCTGGGCAGGGTGCCAGCCCACCACTGGGCACACACACCAAGCACACACCAGGGGCAATTTAGGATCGCCAATAGGATCGCCAATGCACCTAACTGGCATGTTTTTGGACTGTGGGAGGAAACCCACGGCAGACACGGCGAGAACATGCAAACTCCACGCAGGGAGGACCTGGGAAGCAAACCCTTGTCTCCTAACTGCGAGGCAGCAGCGCTACCCACTGCAAGAAGCGAAAATGAAAGGAATTTTCAGATTTTGATTTTTGATTAAAGAATAAAGTGCGGGAAAATAAGGTATTTTTTTAATTCTATGGTAACAAATAGCAGTCATAAACTTAAAATGACACACACTTTAATAGATTTATTTGTGATTCAAATAACGAAAGTGTAATAGCTCAAAAACAACAAAACAGACGCATTTTCGTTGTCTGATGCCGGAAGCAGTATTCCTTCCGTGCAATGTTTGTTGACACGTGCGAACAGTCCTCACAACACATCGATCGACGGCCTTGAAGTTTGTCACCTTTATCACCAAATGTGTGTCGGAGTCGACGGCCCGAGATTTGCTCAGCGCAAAACCTTCTAACGTTTCTCGCAGAAATCCCTTTCGCTTCTGCGTGTTCATATGACCGACATTTAGATATCATTTTCGATGACAGGCCTTGTCTTGCCATCTCTAAAATGACGTCTGAGGACTGTTCCAACGTCATGATGGTGGTCCAGTCTGCACACCAGTGACCAGTGTTTGCTGCAAGTGGCGCATTACCTGACCAGCTTGTTGACCTACAAAAACTTCCGGTTCAGACAAAATAAATACAGGGTGTTCTCTCGTTCTCATTTCTTGCATTTTTCTTTTCTGATGTGCGAAAGAACAAAAGGAAAAAAGTAACTTTTGCGTTTTTCATTTTTCCCTTTTTAAGTTGAAAATCAAATCAGTGTCTCTTTTTTTTTAAATGATATGATATTTTCTGAAACGAAATTTCAAATATCAAAAAGTACACGGACCATTTTGGGACACCAATGGCCTACTCCCACCTATTCATGGCCCTGCAGAGCAGGAAAGAAAAATTCCTACAAAGTAGTGAAATGTGAAATTGACCAATGGCAGGTCCGTGATGCCCGGAGCCGCGCACACACTACACTGAATACATCAAAGTGTGTCTACTCTGGGGAAGCCATTGAACCCCATTCTTCATGGGGACCGCACCTTGCAATTGTTCCTTTATAAACAAAGAATTCCCAATAAGTGTGGGTCATAATCTCGCACTGCCCTTTGTACACACCGCTCGTCGCTAAATCGGATAAATAGCTTAGTGCAGTGCAACTGGAAGATGATCAGACTTGACTATAGAAGAAGAAAATCTCATAATGGGGATCATTACCGAGCCTCAAGGGGTGAATGTAGAGGGTCAATGAGTTCCCTGATCTCCTGCCTTGTGAACACCAGCAAATCAGACCTCTCACCGGAACCTCGCCCCATTTTTACCAATATGATAAATACTACAATATCCACGGTTTCCGCTTCTGAGAGAAATTTAGAGAATTGAGTGTAATACAAAAAATAAAAGAGCAAAAAGACTCCCAAAACAAATCCCAAAAATCTGAATCCTTCAAAAAAAAGCACAAGAAAAAAAATTCTGAAAATCCATCACAGAAAACACAATACTCGCTGAACACCACGATAAATGAATGATCTCCTGCTCCCGAGCCTTCTCCGTTCACTTGTGTAGTCGGAGAGAAGGTTCAGAAGCAGTGATGACAGGGTGGCCCCGCCCCTTTGAGCTCCACCCACAAAGAACATTTTATAGAGACAAGATGTAATTATACACTGTAGGTGATCTTTATAGCCGAGTGTGAAGCGGTCAGAAGGAAGGATCGGCACCTCCAGCTCTGAGGTTCTGGTTCTCCGCTGGAAAAGGATTAGAGTGCCCCTGTAGATAAGGGAGTGTTGTGGTTAAACCTTTTAATTGTAGTTTTGTGCACATCACTATTTCGTTGTTTGTTGCACGCCGCACTATTTTGGTTGCCGGGTTGTCTAGATGCCAGCTGGCTGCCAGGGGAGCGCTGTCACATGGCACAACGTGTAATATCCTCTGTTCACCATGTTAAATACTGGTACATCGCTCATCTCGTTACCCATGTTTGTATAAGCAAGGAAACAACCTTTGATTCGTCTTGTGGTTCTTCATTCTGTTTTTGTGGGGTGTCCTTTTGACTTTAAGGCCAGCTCAGGTTGGGAAGCATTGCACCGGTACAGCATGTTGCTGCTCCCACCACATGACGAAACAGCTCAAGATTCTGGTTGGCAACACCCCAGGCAGTCGCGTAGTCCTGTCCCACCCTCCGGAAATGACCCACTACCTGCCACAGCCTGGTGTTACGTGGGCGACCGTTAGATTGGATGGGAAGCGTCTGGAAACGGCTATCTTCAGGTCTGGGCTGTGCCCCTCAAGGACTCTCTGATTTGTCCTGAAGCCACTCCAGCCTCGTCCTGACTGTATGACTCGGGTCGTTGTTGTACTGAAAGGTGAACCATCGCTTCGGTCTGAGGGGGCATGCACGCTGGAGCAGGACCCCTCAGCATTTGTCTGCATTCATCCTTCACTCGTTTCTCATTGGTCCCCATGTCCCTGCTGCTGAGAAGGACCCCCACAGCGTGATGCTGCCACCACCATTACAACAACTGCCAAAGGCCACGCAAAAATCTGGAGGCATGTGGTCACAGACACCGATTATGCTGACACACAAAGTATAAACGGGCCACCCACAGATTTGGGGTGACGCGCACTGCATTGGCAGGGTTGGCACCATTAGAGGGGTGAAGTTGTGCTGCCACTTCTCATGGTTTTAGCCTGGTGCTTGTTTTAATTTTCTGCTGGTTGCACTTCGGGGGCTCCTGTTAAGTTGCACGTGTTTCAGGATGTGGAAGGAAATTGGGCAGAAGCCCCTCAAAGAAGAAAGAGGAGGACAGTGAAGACTTTGAGAGGTTAAGGAAGCAGAGCAGTCAAACCCGCACGTAAAGTAAATGTGCATATTCGGGCATTTAAGAGACTATCAAGTAAATACATCTGGTATACACTGCTAGGGTGGTGCAGAGGTTAGTGCTGCCAACGTGCAGATCTAATGCCAAAAAGCTAAATTTCCCTCTGGGGGACAAATAAAGATCCATCTATATCTCTGTATAGTGCCTTTCACATCTGTCATATGTATATAGTGCCTTTCACATCTATCAGTTTATCGTCTTGGGTTTGAACCCCGTACCCCATTAAACAAATCCGCCATTCCAAACTGGAAGCTCTTTGGACTTTTTAGCTTTCTATGCTGCCAGATTAGGTTCCACACAATACCCCACATGAAAACCCCCCAAAAAAAACCCCTGCATTAAGAAGCGCTGAGAATTTAAAATTCTAAAGTAATAACGGTTTTGGATAAATGACTTGGGTGACCAGCTGCGCTGCGGTTGCGTGTGGTAAACACATTTCACGCCTTGATTTCTGCTTAAGCACTTCAAAGTCACTGAATGTGCATTTTGCAGCATTTTAATGGATGTGTGCCTGTCATCATTTACTCATACACAGATGTCTAAGAGCCGAGAGCAACTTTATTCCATGTGCTCGATGATTTCAAGTCCTGAAAAAAAATAACCAGAAAAAAAAAAAAATTAAAATCTCATTCGTCAGAATAAGAGAACACACCAACCCCCACGCTGCCTCTGCATTTTCTGTCACACAAGGAAAACTAAACAGCAGTCTGTGCTTCGTATAGCGCCTTTCAACAGCTTCTGCCTCCCCAATGCTCTTTATTTTTTAATTTGGCAGTTTACAACATTTAATGCGCGATTGGTTTCATTTCTTTTGCTTTACCAACTGGAGCACAGGCAGGTGAAGTGACCTGCTCAGTGTGACGCAGTGTCAGTGGTGGGATGGGAACTCACAACCTCAGGGTTTGAAGTCTAAAACCTTTACCACCCTTCCTGCCTTCCTGTTCATAAGGACGTCATCACTGGAACAGGCCCCCCCACCCCCCCCATTTATAAAATCATCTTAAGCTTCCTATTCCCAGAAATAACATTTGTGCAAGTAACTTGACACAGTGGGTCCACCATTCCTTATTAGTTTCATTTTCTGGGAGAGAAGTTTTGGGCTCCACTCTCCAGCCTGACTCTGGGACACTGCTTGGACAATGAGGTGATCGGGCAGCATCAGCCTTTGAAGATGACAAACTGCAACTGGAGTAACGTAACATTATGAAACGGGCAGAGTCCAGTTCTGGTCTCGAGGCAGGAATCGCACGTGGCTGGGACGCCATTCAGCGGCAGAGCTTGATCAGGCAACTACAGGATCATAAATCAGTCAAAGACGCGTGTCCTTAGTATGTGGGATCGACGTCAGAGTCGCTTGAACATGGGGGGAACATCCAAAGTCCACACGGACCACGGCCTGGCATGGGATTTGAAACTGGGACCAACACTGCTATTGGGTGTCGTGATGTGTGGCCTCCTGTCTACCCGTTACTGTATATAGTGCCTTTCATATGCATTGATCTATCTGTTATATAGTGACTTAATTTGATTTATTTTTCTTATATAATGCCTTTTTATCTGTTATATAGTGCTTTTCATATCTGAGTACTTTCTTTCATATCTGTTTTATAGTCTATTAAATATATATCTATGTATTATATTATGCCTTTAACACTGGTCTATTTTTATATAATGTCTTTTTTGTTTTATCTCTCTACAATATCTGTATATAACTCATACAGTGTCTTTCATAATCAGCTATTATATAGTGTTTTACATATACTGTATACCTATTTTATGGTGCCTTAAATATCTATGTATATATTAATTATATGGTGCCCTTCATGTCTACGTATCTATTATATGGCTGCTTTAACAACACTGAGCCACCAACACTTCTATTGTATGCTATAATAATAATAATGCATGTTATTTATGTTATGGCTTTCCCATTCTCTTGCTTGGTCTTTGCAATTCTGCTTGTCTGTTTTATATAGCACCTTTCATATCTATTTGTCTATAGTGCCTTTTATGTCTGTTATATAGTGCCTTTTATGTGTATTGCTCTGTCGGGCTTATCAATGCCTTTCATATCTATTTTCAAAAGTCAAAGTCATTTATTAGTACTGTCATACTTAAATACTTATCTATGTATTGTATAGTGCCTTTTCAGGTTTTAACTATCTACAATACACACATATACATACAGTGTGACTATATGTAGATATATATAGATAGACATCTCTTGTATAGTGTCTTTCCTATCCATCTATTCTCTGTACTTTCCCCTACACATCTATTGCATGTTGCCTTAAGTCTCCATCCATCAATTATCCAACCCACTATATCCTAACTATAGGGTCACGGTGGTCTGCTGGAGCCAATCCCAGCCAACACAGGGCACAAGGCAGGAACCAAACCCAGGTAGGGCGCCACACCCACACCAAGCACAATTTAGGATCGCCAATGCACCTTAACCTGCATGGCTTTGGACTGTGGGAGGAAACCGGAGTACCCGGGGGAAACCGACACAGACACTGGGAGAACATGCAAACTCCACGCACGGAGGACCCGGGAAGCGAACCCGGGTCTCCTAACTGCGATTCAGCAGTGCTACCCACCGCGCCACCCTGTCACCCTGCCTTAAATCTCTCCCTATTCATTATAAAGTGCCCTTTTTGTCTATTTATCTGTTACGTTATCATCTGTCTATTTAGGACAATGTTGCTTCATTTTTGGATTATTCTTCTATAGTTTTGTTTCAGTCTCATTGTAGAGACTGCACTGGGTGACGACAAAATCAGAAAATTAGCCATAGTCAAAAAGTCAACAAAACTGAGAATGTGAAATCAAAATCCTACTAAAGGCAACCAAACGAGAGGGTCTGAAGCCAGAAAAGTGAGCAAACCTGACCCAAAAAACTCAAGTTTGAGTCGAATTCAAAGCGCATTGTCACCAGAAATACCTGGTCTGTTTGGACGGTAATATCTCCTTCTACTGGGCATGTTTGGAGATTTTTGGGACTGAAAGGACAAGTTCAGTTTTTTTTTTTTTTTTTAAATTCAAACTTACTTCTTCACAAACACTGTATATGTGCATTTGCTGTATGAAACTGCATTATAAAGTTAAGCGTTTTTGATAAATTAAACAAATATATATTTTGTCCTGCACAGGAGCTTTGCAATGGAGGCTACAGGGCATGGAAAATGAATGGAAAATTAAAAGCTTAAAAACTTAGCAAGTAAGAGGCAAAAGTTTCGATATACGAAAACATTCCCTCTGTTTCTTACACATGTTTTTGATGACAAAAGGGATCTGGAAATAGTCATTGTTATCGCATATTCCTGGTGCAATGTATTGCCTACCACTAGGGTGAAAGGCCATTGCAGAAGAAGACAATTGGTGAGCTCTCCTGCACGGCTGGTCTTCTTCTAAACTGTCTGAATCTCACAATATTGGTGTTTTTTGTTAAAAATGACATATAAACTATTTTACAATGTCTGTGTGTATTTGCAAGGCACGGATCAGTACTCAACAACAATCTTGGCTTGAGAAAAGGATGTGTTTGGTAAGTTTTTAAGCTTTTTCTCCATATACCATGTCCTCCAATGTAAAGCCCCAGTGCGGATCTATAAAAAACACTACACTTTAAAACACATTTACATGTGGTCAATGCTCGTCTGCCATGTTGGTGAAGAAATAACTTTGACTTGGAGGAAGGATGTCAAACTTATCCTATAATGTGCTTGGGAACCCTTGAGGACTTAACAGTCTGAGGTAGAAGAACAGAGTGTCTCATCTCAATAAGAACCACAACATTTATTTCTATAGCATGTTTTCTGGCCTTCAATCCACCAATGTAGGGACTGCATGGTGCCCTGATCAGATGGTGGTGGCACAGACGGGCACCACAGAAAACCAGAAGGAGAACAGCAGAGAAAGTAGGGGTTAGAATGGATTGGGGAGCCATGAAGAAAACAATAATTCAATGCATATGTAGAATATCAGAGTTACACTAAAATGAAGTGATGAGAAAGCCATGTTACAATAACGGGCTTTTAGTGTTTCTTCTTAAAGCGTTCGATACGAATCCCTGTATTGCAGAGGATGAGCAGCTGCCACAGCCTCCTCCCTATGGTATATTAAATAGATGAAGTGAAGAAAACGAGTCGGCTCTATGGTCAGGGTGAAAGGTGTCAGTCAAGTATCCAGTAATAATTGGTTTGACCGAGCCCCAGGGTCAGATTTCCCATAAGGCCAACCTAAGCAATGACCTAGGGCGCAGCAGTTGGGGGGGCGTATATACAGAAGAAATAGCAATGAAATATTAACAGATTTTTCAGTATTATTTTGAAAAGGCCATATAAAATGCTGTTTTTTAAACTAACATCCATATACATGAACTAAATTGAGCGGTACATTTACGTTGCCCATCTCTACAGCTTGCGCGGTTTTGCTCAGTCCCAGACACAAAGCATTTGCTATTTCTCTGTCACACACTCGGTGTAAACTACGTGTTAAAGGAAAATTCCAGACTTGCCGTTACAATAGTGATTCATTACGCTCGTATCGCTTGACTTCTACGTACATATCTACTGATAGGTACATAAACTATATCGTTACTACTTTTATATATTGTTTAGTATACTCAGGGATGAAAGCTGTAAGCAGAAAAAGTTGATAGGGGTGTTCGCCAAGTTATAAGGGGGGGGCCCTGAGATTTTTATTACAAAACATGAAACACACACTGCGGTGGGCTGACACCCCGCCTGGGGTTTGTTTCCTGCCTTGCACCCTGTGTTGGCTGGGATTGGCTCCAGCAGACCCCCGTGACCACCCTGTAGTTAGGATATAGTGGGTTGGGTGATAGATGGATGGATGGAAACATACACAACTTATGGCTTGTTTATGCAGCATCATTGAATGTGGTGTAATGCAAGTTTGACACAAAATGCAAAAGATTTCATTAAAATTCTGTAATGTCAGATGAGAATCGATGTAAATCTTTTGCATTTTATGCCAATTTTCTTTGCTGTTTTTCGTATCGAATACGCCATCTGGGTGAATAATTTGAACTAACCAAAGAAGTAATCGTCGTACCATGTATGGGTTATATAGGCTAATTTGGTTAATTATTTTTACATTTTTAAACTGGTTTTGAAGCAGTTCTTTTAAATTTATTTTTTAATAAAAATAATAATTTAGTAAAATAATGAATTATTATTTAAAATTTTGATTACTTCTTTCGTATCAGCTGATCATTTGTTCGGTGCACCATCTATAGTTCCAAATAATCCTGAATAATACAACAAGTATTTATAGTCTTAATTTATTTTTGCATAGCATTCAAATGGTTTATTCCATAATTTTTAATTCCCACAACTATCTATTGCATATGATAGTCAGTCAGTCAGTCATTATCCAACCCGCTATATCCTAACACAGGGTCATGGGGGGTCTGCTGGAGCCAATCCCAGCCCACACAAGGTGCAAGGCAGGAAACAAACCCCGGGCAGGGTGCCAGCAGGGCACACACACTAAAGATAATTTAGGATCGCCAATGCACCTCACCTGCACATCTTTGGACTGTGGGAGGAAACCCACGCAGACACGGGGAGAACATGCAAACTCCACGCAGGGAGGACCTGGGAAGCAAACCCGGGTCTCCTAATTGCGAGGCAGCAGTGCCACCATTGCGCCACCGTGTCGCCCGTGTATGATAGTGTAGTTTTGAACTAAAAATATAATGTGGATCAAAGGTTGTATTAAGTGCTTATATGTAAACTGAAAATTATAAATCGCATTGTTGAATTGCAGAATTGTCTGCTTTGGCTTAGGGCGTAGAAATGTGTAAATCCGGCCCTGCCGAGCCCTGTTTGGATGTCCTCCCGTTTCTTCTGACAGCCCACCCAACTCTTTATGACTTGTTAACTCCGGACACGTTACCCGACTGTAGGAGTCGCCTGGCAGGGGAAGCGAGACGCTGATCTTCTGTTGCCACCTGACAACAAGTCTGGAAGTCACAAAAGTAAAGGAGCGTGGCAGCGGCGGCGGTGCCCACATCTACTCGGAACCTCGGGTGGCCCAGCCAGTGACTGCACGTGTAGCCATTCTAGCAATAAAGGGAAAGCTGCATAATTGAATCATTTAATTTGATTATTCAATGAACTTTAACGGCTTCTTGTGCCTTTTTAAAAATGACTTGCATGTGAGAATTTAGTGCAAATAACTGAAGGTAATAAAAGAAATAACTCGGTGCCCTCTGTGATTTTAAATGGCTCTGTTTAAAATGGAATGATGAAATACAAATGCAAATTTCCTAAAGAATGGATCTGAGCACAAAGCAGTACAATGCACTTCAGCCTGAAAAGTGGTATTGCATACATTAAGTAATTTGCCACTTGGAGTCACAACAAATCAACGTCGAGGCTTTTCTGAAGGAAAAAAAAAAATAATAAAATAATAATATCCTAAGGGGAAGCTTTCAGGAGATGAATGCACCAACTTTGAATGGCCTTTTCTCATTCTAAAAAAAAAAAAAATACAATTTTAAAAGCAGGGGAATTAGGGAAAGAAACGGCAAAGAGGCGAACGGCAGGCAGGAGATCTGGTGGGATCTGGTGTGAGGTGTCGGAGCCGACAAGTTACGGGTGACACCCTGACGCTTTTGGTTTGTGCAGACTGATTGAAACCTTCAGTCGTGCCCTTGACTTGTTTAAATGAACTCCAATGTGGCTGATTTCTCTTTTACATTTGATTGTAAACTGCTAAAAACTCATTACTTTAACATGGCCTTCTCATAACTTCATTTTAATTTAATCCTGATATTCTGTATATTCAATTTATTATCATAACTCTCCATGGTGGCTCTAAAATCCATGCTAACCCCTACTCTCTCTTCTGTTTCTTTTCCCGGTTTTCTGTGGTGGCGACCTGTGCCAACACCACCTAATCAAAGCACTGTGATGTTCCTACATTGATAGATTAAAAGCCAGAAGTCTACATGACCATCATCATCAAGTCCTTCCATGAGTACCCTGAATACAAAGAGGACTGTTTCATTTATGTTAGGTAGAATGACCAGAGGGGACTGGGTGGTCCCGTGGCCTCAGAACCCCTACAGATTTTTTTTCTGTCCTTTCAGACCATACTCTTATTCTATGTTAATTAGTGTTGTCTTATTTTAATTCTTACATTGTCTTTTCTTCATCATGTAAAGCACTTTGAGCTACATTATTTGTATGAAAATATGCTATAGAAATAAATGTTGTTGTTGTAAGCACGGAGTGACATTTGGCATTGTGACTCAGTGGTTCGCTCACCAGCCTCACAGCTCCATACATAGGTGGCATCAGATCTGCGCCCGATGACTGGTTTTACGAAGCTGGCGTGTTCTCCCTGTGTCTCGCTCCATAAAGATGAGCGTGTCAGCCAAATTAGCAAATCGTATGAGCGAGTGTGCCCTGAGACCAACTGGCACCCTGTCCAGAGGGGGACTTCATAATGGAGAAAGAGAGTTCAGTGTTTGGAAAATGATATTCTTGCGCTTTCAAATGCTTTACGTGAGAATGCGCCTTGAGAAAGGTGATCTATAAAGTAAAGTTTGACTCTCTGATTGATATTTGTAGCTTTGTGCCGAATTGCACTTGACTGATGTGCTCCTTCTGAACGTCTGTTGTGTAAAATCTGTCAGATCTACTCCTGAAGTCATCCTAGCGTGTGCTTTGTAAAAAGTGCTATATATATATATATATATATATATATATATATATATATATATATATATAATATATATACACAATAAAGCAATTTGTCTTAAGGGTTAGAAATATGATCAAATTAAAATGAATCGCACTTTATTTTATACAGTGCCTTTCACAAAGCCCATATTAGGACTTCAAAGGAAGATCTGGCCGTTTTTACACAGCAGATGTATGCGGATACTGTAATGGTGCTCCGTGTGTATATCTCCTTAGTCATCAACACAAAACCGCTTTTGGCCTCGTTTTTGTCCTTGTTTTCCTGTATCTTGACATTTTTGTAGTGTTTCTATAAATAAAGAAACTTGGTTGTGTTGTCCTAAAAGCCAGAGGTGTGTGGTTTTCCTCTCCCTTGAAGAGCATTTTTGAGTATTTTGCCCCTTTTTTTTTTTTTTTAATTAAGCCTGTGTTGCATTTTGGGCCTGAGTAGGCCTGGATGCCTGTGTGTTTAGTTTGGGTCCTGGCTGCCTGGGCTGAGGTCTGTTCAGGGGTTTGACTCTGAAGTCCCAGTCTGGCTGGTGCTTTTTTTTTTTGGAAAAAAGATGTAGACAAATCAACACCATTACAGTATAATCTGACTTTACAAATCACTATTTTATATAGTGCCTTTCACAAAGAACATACTAGGAAGACTTCAGAAGTAAATCTGACAGATTTTACACAGCAGATATAACAGTATACTGTAATAGAGCTTCATTTGTATACCTCTGTATTCATTAAGATTAGCCACATTATTTTACTGTATACAGTGCCTGTCACAAAGCACATACTAGGGGGACTTTAGAATTAAATCTGATCGATTCGTGCTGTTGTGATAGGCTCCCTCCTTTGGGGACCCTAAACTGGACTAAGTGAGTTCAAAGATGGATGGATGGTTCCTGTGGAGCTTCAGTTCCTGCCTTTTGCCCAATGCTTGCAGGTAGGCTCTGGCTTCCCAATACTCCTGTAAAGAAATAAGCTTGTCAAAGCTTCTGAAAACCGATATTCATCCATCCATCCATTTTCCAACCCGCTGAATCCGAATACAGGGTCACGGGGGTCTGCTGGAGCCAATCCCAGCCAACACAGGGCACAAGGCAGGAACCAATCCTGGGCAGGGTACCAACCCACCGCAGGACACACACAAACACCAAGCACACACTAGCGCCCGGAGGAAACCCACGCAAACACGGGGAGAACATGCAAACTCCACGCAGGGAGGACCCGGGACCACTGCGCCACCGTGCCGTCCACTGATATTTATTAAACAGTAAAATTTATCAACACTACATAGCATCAAAAGCGATTCACTCTTCGGTGTTCCATTTGAAGAACTAAAGGCTGAAGAGTCACTTAAGGGGAAGCCTGTTTTTATCAAATTTCTAGTACAGTGAGTTCCGTCCGTGCGGTCTTATTGATCTTTTTATAATACTTCATTGTCTTACTTAAAACCACATGAATATGTGCGTCCAGCCGCCCACTTCTGACCCGTTTATCCGGCGGAGAGTCACACGGATCCGGTGTCAACTCGGGTACCTGACGTGGACTGGGCGCCAGCCTCACGCACGAGCACGCGCACTCACACGCGCACACTCTTGTTATGACGCGCTCGCCTCACATGCGCCTCTGCGGGAGTTGGGAAGACAAGCGGAGGGTCCGGAGGGGGGAAAAATGACCACCAACACTGGGAAATAGGATGGGCGGCGTGACTGTGGAGGACAAGTGGAGTTGGCAGGTTCGGAAAAAGCATCGCGTGAAAATATCGTGGCACTCTACGCGTGTTCTTGTTTCTTAGAGCTTTTGCTCTTTCTGTCTGTCAAATGATTTATTATTTTTAATTCTATGTGCATATTTGTCATATTGATTATTAAATGATCACTTTACAGCTCCTCACTTGTGGTGATCAACTTTTCAAACGTGTCCTGCCACAGTTGTTCAAAATAGCCCGCCAACCTGACGTTGCTAGATTATATTGATGTCTTTTGTAAGTCGCTTTGGGTAAAAGTGTCTACTAAGCAATTAAATGTAAATATGAGTTTTTAAATGCAGTACGAAGTTTTGTTGGTATGGTTTAAGAATGTGGTGCTTTATTTTTTTTATACTACCTGTAATTAAATATTTAGTGCCTATTAATTGGGACAAAGGCGCCAATTGGAAGCGGAGCGATTCCATAAAAGAATTTTAAAGAACCATCCATATGAAGAAGCCAGAAAAAAACGCTGTTTATTTATTTAGACCTGTAACATTTTCCATAAATATATGATAATATATTTATGAAATGCCACTGGGCTCCTGATTTTAAAAGTACTCTTGCTTCACAAAGGCTAAGTTCATGCAGGTTTTCTTGATCTGTCAGTATGCTGTTAGGCAGCCGGCTAGACCTTCATAAAGATCAGCAACCTAATGATGATATGAAATATAATAAATATAACACAGCCCGGCCTCAAACCTTAAACAAGAGATGAAACATCACATCCTGCAATAGTGCTTGGCTTGAGTATCTCCTTATTACATCTGTGGGGTCAAATGTGTCACAGTCCCCGTGGTTCGTGCTTTGTCAAAGGCACTATATTCATTACAGTGTGATGTTTGTAAGATTATACTGTAATGGTGCTTCATGTGAACGCCTCATTATTACATCTGTGTGTCAAATCTGTCGGCTCTCCTTGCCACACACGCCATTGTATTCTCTATGATGGGCTGTCGCCCCGTCCAGGGATTGTTCCTGCCTTGCCCGCGATGTCTACCGAGTCAAAAACCCCTAAATGGAAAAGCAGGTTTAGAAAATGGAGGGGTGGGAGGATGGACCCATCAAAGCCCAAAGAACCAATGTCGTATGCAGAAAACCCCTCGCCAGATTTAAATGGTTCTTTGTCAAGCAACGAATCCATCAGGAATCGCACGACCCAATAAAAAAATTTATTTGAAAGAGGCTATATACCTATAAATTGACCGGAACTTAATTTCCCATCAAGACTTACTCTAATTAAGTTAGGAAAATCAATCGAAAAGTGTCCATTTCCTGTGATGAGTGATTTTTGCTTTCCATTTTCTCCGCTCCGCCGATGCATTACCTTCACTTGCCGTGTCGCTTATGAATCAACGTCCCCTTAAGAAACGAACCATCGGGACCGCCTGCAAGCTTTAAAATGCTGCATCCTCGCTGACTCTGACAATAACAGCAGAGAACACCGAGAAGAACAGGAAAAGAAAAGAAAATCTAATAAAAGGGAGCTGATTTGAGGAAGAATATGTTTTTATTCCCAAGTAAGTTAATAAGGAATACAGTATAGAGAAAAAAACATTTGTTTTAGAATTATCGTTATTGCAATATAAATTCTGCTTTAACAGTGTCTTACGTGTTTTTAGCATGGGAAAGCCACTATGTTGTTGTTGTTTTTATTATCATTATGATAATATCATTATCATTATGATGTTATTTTTAACCATCCATTTTCCTAACCCCTTATCCAGGGCAGAGTTGCAGTTCCCCCTTCTTTTAATTATTGAACTGCCCGCCCATTCTCTAACCCTTCAATCAAATATCAATAATTTGAGAACCATTAGATTAATATTATATTATCCAACCCCCCGGGTCAGGGGGTCTACTGGAGCCAATTCCCAGCGCAGGGCTCAAGGCAGGAAACCAACCCCGGCCAGCACACAGTAGGGACAATTTAGGATCGCCAATGCACCTAACCTGCATGTCTTTGGACTGTGGGAGGAAACCCACAGACACGGGTCTCCTAACTGCGAGGCAGCAGCGCTACCCACTGCGCCACCGTGCCGCCCATATTATATCATCCATCCATCTTCAAAACGTGCTTCGCCAGGGCAAGGCAGCGGGAGCCCATCCTAGCAAGCATCGGGTGCAAGGCAGGAACAACACCTGGGCGGGATGCTAGCCAGTTTCACTTACCCGCCTGTCCTTTTTTTGGTTATTATTATCCATTGATCTATTTAACTTTCTAACTCCGCTTATCCAGAGTTCCAGGGAAAGTGGAGTTTTTCCGGGTAAGCACCAGATGCAAAAAATGAACAACACCGAGAGAGTCCATCACAAGACACAGAGACATCAAGGGCCAATTTAGCTTCGCCAATCCAAAGAATCACAACAAACATTACGATAAATATACACGTACGCAAGGCACTATATAGTCCCTTTCATGGGGCCAATTACACATCGCCTGAAAGTAAATCTTTGGGTATATTGAGAGAAAAACACAAAGACACAGGGAGAACCAGCAGTCTCCAGATGTGGAATTTGAACCCGGAGGCTGCCTTGACCCCTAAGCAGCCAAGGGGGTTTAGTCTGATTTTTATTTGGATTATCCATCCAACGACTATCTTAACCCGCTTATCCAGGGCAGTGTATCCCAGTGATCATTGGGTGTAAGGTAAGAGTAACTGCTGGACAAGGCGGCAGTCTATCACTGGGCGATCTCTCTCTCTCTCTCTCTCTCTCTCACTCACACACACACACTCGATCCCAAGAGAACTTCAGGAGGACCGCCGCCCGGCTCTAAACCCTTCCTGAGTGCTAAAGGTAGCGACGCCGCAGGTGAACACGTAGACACTTCAGGGCCCCGTATTTGCATTGCTACCCCACCTAACTTGTTCGGCTTTGAACTTTGTGAAGAAACCCACACAGAGACGGGAAGAACATGAAAGCGCAGGGAGATCCTCGGACATGAATCCAGATCTCCTTGCTGCAGCGCTACTATACTCCGCCACCCCATTATTATTACTGAAATGATAAGACTATGAAAACTGTAGGCGCAGTGTACAAAAAGGCAGTGTCTGTCATCTCCTTTCTGTTCTGTAATTTATAAATATTACTGTAAGCAAGTGCCTTAATAATATTACCGTTTGGGGAGTTGAGCTCAGTCTTGAGAAGCAGTGAAAGTGATTTATTCTTCCTAAAAGCGACGCCTTTTAATTGATGACATCTGGACTGGTAAATGTTGGCATAATGCTCATATATTAAAAGACACTTTTGTAACGCTTTGGACGTTTCCCTGATTTATTGATTTTTTTTTTCCCCCATTGGCAATTACGTTCACACAACAAAAATGGAAGGACAACACCGCTTTGGTCCGGAAATCAGTTTAGTTTTCGCAATGTAAAAATGGTTGAGAGTTTACATTATTTTAAAAAACTGAACGCGATGCGAGCTTCCTGTGTCCCCTAACATCAAAGAGACGTGCGCGTTTGGCTGCTTGGTGTCGACCCCGGTAAACGTGCGTGTGATTGTGTGGTTAGCGTGTCCATGAACCTTGAGACTTTGATTGGGATAAGCGACTTTTGGAAATTGAAGGGTTCAAGAAATTAGTGAATGGGCGTTGACTGTGTGTTACGGGATCACGGGAAGCCGAAGCGCATCCCGGCTGCACCGGATCACACCGAATCACACCGAAACGGGACACCATGCAGCAGGGGTGCCCCATTTCAGAAGCCGTACCCCACCTCGCCATAAGTAGTAATAATATCAATCCATTAATCCATGTTGACCCTCTTATTAAGGGCAGAAGTGCAGTCTCCCCATAAAATAACTGTAGAGCTGCCCACCCCTTTTCTGATAACCCTTCAATCAAATATCAGTATATTGTGAACTCACGTGACCAGTTCATGGTCGGGGCCTTTATAATACATCCATCCATCCATCCATTTTCTAACCCGCTGAATCCAAATACAGGGTCACGGGGGTCTGCTGGAGCCAATCCCAGCCAACACAGGGCACAAGGCAGGAACCAATCCTGGGCAGGGTGCCAACCCACCGCAGGACACACACAAACACACCCACACACCAAGCACACACTAGGGCCAATTTAGAATTGCCAATCCACCTAACCTGCATGTCTTTGGATTGTGGGAGGAAACCGGAGCGCCCGGAGGAAACCCACGCAGACACGGGGAGAACATGCAAACTCCACGCAGGAGGACCCGGGTCCCTAACTGCGAGGCAGCAGCGCTACCACTGCGCCACCGTGCCGCCCGCCTTTATAATACAATATAATATAATACTTCCATTTTCAAAGCCTGCTTATCTAGGACAGGGACGTAGGGCAGCTGTAGACCATCCTCAAGCACTGGGTGCTATAGGTAAGAACAACGGGGTGCCAGCCCATCGCAGGGTGATGCGCGCGCGCACACACACACTAGGGGCAATTTTGCATCGACAATCCATCTAACCTACATTTCTTTATTATTGTTAATGTCCATTGTTTCATTTTCTAAAGCTGCGTATCCAGAGCAGAGTTGAAGGGAAGCCGGAGCATCTCCAGGGCAAGCATTGGGCTCAAAGCATGCAGGAACAACACCTAGGCAGGAGCAAATCCATCACAAGGTGAACACGTTCAGACACGCACAGATATCAAGGGGCAATTTAGCATCGCCAATCCACATAACCTAACCAAACATGAATATAAATATATAGATATGCATGGCATTATATCCACACTTTTTTATGGAGCTAATTTAGAATCGCCTAACAAGTACATTTAAGGGATATTGAGATAAAGAGACACGGGGAGAACCTGCAAACTATCCTCCCAGCCCGGGCCCCTCCATGTAATGTAATGTAATCTTTATGTCGAGCCCAGAACCGTCCTTCGTTCGTCATTAAACCGACCCGCGCAAATCTTCAAAGGGGACCCTCAAGGAACGGCTTATTACATGACCTGCCACTTTGCCGTTTCTTGCGTCTCCACTAGACTGCACTATACGGCAGGGTAGGGCACTCTCGCACGCAGGCGCAGTCACTCATCGCGTGCAATGTTTTGCGGATACGCTGTGAGCCCCACACGAATGCAGTATTACCTGGCTAACGCCTTTATCCATGGCGACTTACAGTATGTGAGATACATTGGAACTGGAGCACAGCCAGGTGAATTGACTTGCTCAGCGTCATACAGTGTCAAGTGTAGGATCTGAGCCCACAACCTCAACCTTTAACCCCCTACTCCAAACTGCCTGCTCTTATTTTATTATATATCCATCCATTTTTCTTAACTCGCATATCCACCTCATCAGCCTTACGAGCAGATACGAGATCGTGGAAGCACAAACACGGAGGAAATTGTGCAACATATTCATTGGAATGCTGATTCAGGGATCATCAACATATACGCACCAGCTCCAGATATTTTATTAAAAGCTTTTAAAAAATGGAAATCAACCTGTCCGCTGTTTTGGGGTTTTGCCAGTTTTCTCCCTCGATTATTTTTTCCATGTCACATTGGGCTGAATTTGATTGGCCACGTGCGTGTTTCTCATGCCCAATTCGCAGTTGGCTCCTGCTTCGTGCCCCGTGCTGCAGGGAGAAGCTCCAGCAATCGGTTACCTTAAAGATGCTTGAACGCGTTCAGCAAATGGGTGTAGAGATGTAATTAAATAATGGAAGGACGCTCAGGAGTCTCCATGGGAATAAACTTGGGCACTGAAAGAACGTGCGCACTCCAGAGATTGAAAAATCGACAATTTCCCCACGCTCGCACCTTACTGTTTCCTTTCGTTCAGCATTCGACCATGAAACTGCTTCGACCTGCCATAGGTCCTTATTTGGTCCTTCCGTTGGATTGTTGCGTTCTGTAGCATCATGTGAGTGCATTTACAAGGCTGATCATGCTTGTGTTCATAGTTAGTTCCCTCCCTGGTAGGCAAAGCTTTCGTTCATTATAATCCGTTTAAACGTACATTGCAAATATGAGACGTAGTTGTGCATTCGGCTTTATGAATGCGGATTGCTTGACGTAAACTGCCACTCGCCTCGAAATTCAGTGTTTTGGCGACCTGATGTCATAACTCAAAGTCTCAATAAGTGGAGTGTTCGGCTCGGCTGACGTCCCCGAATTCCACTTCGGGTGGGTTCACATTAACTTACGAATCAAGCCGCGCGGCGGACGCAGCTGGGTGGCAATGTTGATGATCTGCGCTGCCGGGGGCTACAGGAAAAGCGACAAAGTAATCCAGCGCCGACCCACTTCATCCGGCCGTGGGAGAGACGTAAGATGAGGGCTGACAGAGTGAAAGAAAAGAAAAGTGTCTCCGAGCAGCAGGTAACGCAGCGCCCTGCCTGACAGGACCGCTGCCATCAGCTCTGGCGAAACGCGACGCGACGCAACGCAACGCCACGCAGCGCCGCCTGCCCTCAACAGCAGCCGAGCGACCCCGCAAAGTTTTTTTTGTTTGTAGCCCCCAGCAAGATTCACGTGGGCTTACCTTTGGAGATCTCTCCTAACTGTTTGGAGAATATAAACCGAGAAAAAAGATGCAGTCTTTGCTCACAGTGCCGAGTTTTTTGTCGGTGAGAATTCAGCTTGGAAAGCGGGCGGCGGTAACAAACGGCTCCACACAACGCGTTTAACATCGAGCGCTGAGATGCGTCCTAACCCTGAACGGATGAAGGGGTCGCCTTGCTGGTAAGAGCTCGTCTATGGCATTGCTGTTAAAACGCTTGGGCATTCAGAGGTGGCTGAAAAAGTACAAACGAAGGTGCCTTTTGATTTCACCGTATTCATATATTGTTGTAACTGTGTGACTGCAGAGACCGAAAGCGCCGATTAAGTGGGATTCGAAACAAAACAGCGCTACTTTGACCCTCGGACCGGTCACTTACGGACATACAGTTGAACCCCAGCAGTTGATGGAATCGTCACACACAAGAAGGTGAGCCGCGTCAGACTAAAGGGGCAGGGGAACGTCCGTGTAGTTGGCACTGAATGTCGGAATGGTCGGCGGATTTGATGTTTTTGTGGACAGGCGGGTATTCCTGGTGGGCTTTGGAAAAGTTTAACATGGGGACCCTTTAGAGCATAACCGCATAAAAGTGGAGTGCCAAATGAAACGGCCAGGATATGAGTGGAGAGCCGCCCGTCAGTCCATCCATTCTCTGATTGATAGCCCGTCTGTCGACGTCTATTCGTGTTGTAGGTAACTAAATATATTCTATTATATTATATTTATCCATCTTCACCAAATATATATTCATCAACCCTGCTTATCCAGATCAGAGTCACAAGGAAGCTGGAGCATAACCCAGCAGGCATCAGGCGCAAGGCAGGAGCAATCGCTGTACAGGGTGCCAGTTCATAACTGGGTAAACACACACACAGACACACCCGGAGCAATTTACCATCATCAGTCCACCAAATCTTAAACCCTTTGGACTGTGCGAGGAAGCTTGAGCACTTGGAGGAAACCCAGACAGACACTATAGGAGAACATGTAAATGCCATGCCGGGAGCACTCTAGGCTTGAACACTGGCATTCTTGTTGCGAGGCAGCAGTGCTACCACTGTACCATTCTTCTCGTATCTTCTCTTATCATTTCCTCTCGTCCCAGTTCATTTTGTGGTTCAGTTCTCCCAGGACATGCGCCAGCTCCAGTTCAAGGCTAAAAGAGCCCACCCTTGACAGGACGACAGTCAATCGCAGGGCACACTTAGTCATACACCCAGAATCACTTTACGAGTACACCACAAACAAGCCTGGCATGGGAGAAGAAAACGGGCATGCAGGGAGAAAATGCAAACTCCATACAGTGAACGCGTTGGTATTGGAACCCCCAATCTGAAGACATGATACAGTACCTCCAAACATGATTCTTATATTATAATATAATATAATATAATATATTATAACGTAAATTAGATTGAATTTGAGAATAAGATAAAATTCTAAAACACAATTAATTTAGGGTCATGTCGGAATAAGTTCATAGCTTCTGGGGGTCTTTATTACCATGTGTACAGGGTACAGTGACATTCTTACTTGCGTGTGCTAATCAATATTCAGCATATCTCTGTGTTATAGTAGGATATGTGAAATATATTGCTCTTGACCTTGAATTGCATTAAGTGAGTTTGAGAGTATAATATTATATAACAAAACAACATTGTCAATCCGATCTAATATCCATCCATTATCCAACCCGCTATATCCAAACTACAGGGTCACGGGGGTCTGCTGGAGCCAATCCCAGCCAACACAGGGCGCAAGGCAGGACGCGCGCACACATCAAGCACAATTTTTGAATCGCCAATGTACCTAACCTGCATGTCTTTGCGACTGTGGGAGAAAACCGGAGTACCCGGAGGAAACCCACGCAGACACGGGGAGGACATGCAAACTCCACGTAGGGAGAACCCGGGAAGCGAATCCAGGCGGGTCTCCTAACTGCGAGGTAGCAGTGCTACCGCTCTGAAATCTAAATTGATCCAATTTAGGGTCTCTGGTATATTTTGTAATAAGTCACTGCCTTGCGCCCGATGCTTGGTGAGATACGCTCCAGGTTCATGAGAACCCTGCTGAGGCTATAGGCTTAGAAAGTGTTATATTATAATAGTATGTGTAGTATATTATATTAAAAGCATCAAGGTGGCACAGTGCTGCCTCTCATCAAGGAGAAGGGATTCACACCCCAGGCGCTCCCTGTGTGGGGTTCACTTGTTCTCCCTTTGTTTCTTCCCACAGTCCATAGACATGTAGGTTTGATAAATGCCGTTGCTAAATTAGCCCCTAATGTGTGAGTGTTAACCTTGCGACGGACTAGCGTCCCATTCGGGGATTGTTCCTCCTTGCTGGGATAGCTTCCCCACTGATGGCATTTGAAACCGGATGGCTAATATCATATTCTCAAAGTGGACTTCAGGTTCTGTTTACAGATTAAATGTATATGTTATCTTATGATGTTATTTTATGTGGTTTTAGACCCAGACGCACATATGTTTTATGAATATTTTTACGCTAAGCTCTGAATCCCTTTTACCTTCGCCGGACGGGACGCCAGTCCATCGTGGGCCAATTCGGAGTTGACAGTAAACGCCACACCTGTGTATTTAGAATGTACGGTGTGACAGGTGGGGTTGTGTTTGAATCTGTGAGTGTTTTTTTTTTTTTTCATACTACAGGGGGTAATAAAATGTCTAACGGAAGATTTTGGAATGAGAGTCTGAGCAAAAGTTGAAGGCTCTGCAGTTCTTAAAATGACAAATCGGTGAAGGTCTGCGTCTGCTCACATACTACACATCTGTCTCCAGTGAATATAAAAATTCGTGTTGTGAAAAACCTCGTATATATAAAAAATACTATACAGTGCATAAAATGTGTTTTCAAAGATGTTATGTTATGGTTAAAAAAAAAAAAAAAAAGAATAATCTCTTTAAAACTGTAGAGCTGGTGTTCGATAATAACACGAGACCGAGGATATTGATGTGACTTTTACAAGTTCGTCTACCGTTTGCTAAGCCGGCTGTTCCTCCTGTACGTCCACCGCACCATCTCGTTCTTCTCATCCATTCAGTACTCAAGTTTGTTTTTATTTTATTTATTTATTTATTTATTTATTTATTTATTTTAGGCGCCACGTTGTCTCTTTATATGGTCGCCGAATCCATTTAAGTCGTGACCGTTTCGAACCCCCTAAAGAGAAATGGCATCAGGTGTTTTAAAGTGTGAAAACTTGCAGGTCACAATCAATCCGTGTTTGCCTTTTTTATATTAATAGTGCCATTAATAGCACGAACCGTCACGTTTTTTTACGGCGCTAACGAGGAGAGTGCATGAGAGGATCAAACACTCAAACGTCGGTTTGCACCGGGGGCCGGCAGCCGAGGGATCGACTGAGTTGAAGCTGTGGTTGTGCGGATTTCTTTTTCAAGTCGCAGCCTCTTTCTTCTGACTGCCTGTTTATGGCCGCCTCTTGGGGAGCCGAAGTGCTGGAAAGAGCCAAACAATTGTCTCGGCACAGCATAAAGCTCGGCGCCTTGTAACTGGAGGTGATGAGACTAAATAACGGAGAGGAGGATCCATCCGTCCGGGGAGATGCGTAGGGTAGGGCTGAGGGGACAGATCATTCATTATTATCTCGTGTAATAAAGGTGCGAAATAATTAACTTGAATGTGACTTATCACTCCCTGCTCCCTCAAGGGGGTTGTAAATCCCAAATGTATTTTATGATTATAGACTGGCGGAGGACACTCTGGGTGAATTCCGAACGGATAAAGAAAGCAGCTGAAGACAGAAACCCAGCATCAAAATGAATTGCAGCGAATGATGGCAGAAAGAGCAGCAAATGATCACAACGCGCGGGGGGTCAATCGGCTCTGCTCGGCAACCATGGCGGTGTCTGCGTGTGAGAAAACTTCATTGTGATGACTTCGGAGGACTGGACGGTTGTGCCGGTTTTTCTTTTCTGGATAGAAGTTCCACCTTAGCAACTATTGAACCCAGGGCGGGATTCACCTTTAAGTTAAAATAGGGCATCGAGGGGGCTGGATTTACCATGGTCCATAGGGGGTGCAGAACTGGAAATGGTGCAGGTGATCCACGGAAAGGGGCTCCAACATCCATCCATCCATCCATCCATCCATTTTCTAACCCGCTGAATCCGAACACAGGGTCAGGGGGTCTGCTGGAGCCAATCCCAGCCAACACAGGGCACAAGGCAGGAACCAATCCTGGGCAGGGTGCCAACCCACCGCACGACACACACAAACACACCCGCACACCAAGCACACACTAGGGCCAATTTAGAATCGCCAATCCACCTAACCTGCATGTCTTTGGATTGTGGGAGGAAACCCACGCAGACACGGGGAGAACATGCAAACTCCACGCAGGGAGGACCCGGGAAGCGAACCCGGGTCTCCTAACTGCGAGGCAGCAGCGCTACCGTGCCGCCCGGGGCTCCAACATTAAAGGAAAAAATGACACTCACACTCCCATTTATATATGCATTTCTATATAATAATAAAAAAAAATAAAATGGCAGTAATCGAGGTTAATGATATTTATTAATCTTGGGAATACAACTGGCACACGGCCCACAGGGTCACGCAGTCGTTCCTATCTTTGTCATGCCAGCGGTCCCATTCAATCGTCCACTGACCGTGAGTGCAGCGAAGCCATGCCAGACATATGATCATTTTTGAAAAATAAAATTTTATTTTACGGTTTATTATTGTTTCTATTTTAAATTAGCTATATAAGGGGGTGCGGGTTTTTTGGGGGGGGGGGCTCCAAAGGACTTGATTGAAACCCATTACAGGTCACTCAGAGTTTTCTCCCACGTCTGTTAGCATTTAGGATGATTCTTAACTGGATGTGTGACCGAAATGTCTACGAACCCCTTTTAAATGTCTGAATTGTTTGATTTATAATTTTTAAACTGTGGAGCAGAGGGGCACACTGGTGGTCTGCCTGGGTTCTGCAGTAGGTGCCATGTTTTTGAGATGACCCCACCCAGGAAACACATGGTGGGTGGGTCTGAGTGTGAAGGGCGCCATCGAAGGTTGGCTTTTCGCCTTACCCCGGAGGCTGCTGGGATATGCACCGCTTTGTGACCCCATATTGCATTCAGAAAAGGGGTGTGCAAAAGTAAGTACACCCCATGAAATGTTTGTTTTCTCGTGTAACATACAGTATGTGGAGATGTTAAGATTGGATTTTAATTTTAAACATCACATTTAGATACAGGTGATGGAATTGGAAGAGAAAAAATGAAAATTTAATGTGACAAAAAATGAAGAGAGATGCAGTTTCCATCTGTTGGAAAAAGTAAACCGTCTCCCCCACCTCGGCTCTAACCGCTAGTGTTTACCCCCCAGTCCCCCAATTTCCTAAAAACCGTTGAGCATTCTCTTCATGACTTTGACTGAGAGGACTTTTTTGCACTCCACATGCAGAATTCTTTCAGCTCTGTTATGTTTGGGGGGGTCTTCAGTGCACAAATTACCCCCCACATCATCTCGATGAGATTCACTTCTGACCTTTTGAGTTGGTCGTTCCAGAACCTTCCATTTCTTTCCATTCAGCCACTCCTTGGTTTGTGTTTTGATGGTTGTTGCCACTTTTGGTTGGCCTTCCATCTTCTGACAGAGGGTCTCGTGTTATTCTGAAGCACCCTCTGGTATGATGGCGAGTTCTCACCAACTATGGAAAAACCTTGTATGTCACATCGTTCAAGTCTTCGGCAAATTAAGAAAATGTAGTCGCCCCTCTAATTAACAATCTCTAGATTTCATTTTTTCCTGAGCTTCATGTACACAATATTTGTTTTTTTTTTTTTTACGAACCAACAACACCTGCCAGTTAAATCATGTAATCGTATCCAGATGATTTGAAGCCTCAAGCGGAGAAGTAATTCTCAATTCTTCACTTTATTTTCCCTTTTCAGTTTCCTAAATATTTTATCAAACCAAATTGTGCTGTCCTGACTGGTCAGGAGACAGATAACTCATTTCTTGAGATGCGTGCAAAAGGCAAATCAAACAAAGATAAAATGAAACAAAGTGACCGAAACCCAGACAAGAGTCGATATTCAGGCAGGACGTGAACATAAATTACAAAGAGAATACAATAAAGGTTTAGAAGGATTTATCTGCAGATGGGATAAAGCTCTGTGCAGGCATTGACCTTTTATCCCGTCTGCTGATGAGTTTGAGGTCGCAACCCCGGAGACCACTCCCCTAGAAACACAGGATGTGACCTTAACAACGGTACACAAAATGGCTTCCATAATAGGAAGAGGCTATAAGACCCCAGAATCCAGCGCTGACCGTGACGTGTGCAGGACAAACAGACACGAGCTGGACAGAGAACTGCCACCACGTGGTCCCTCATTCCTTGTGTCTGCTCTCTGTGTGAATGGAAACTTTGGAAAGGTTGGCATGACGTGAACCGAGTCTCCATCGGTGTCCCTGTGGGCAGACAGGATTTGACTGATAGTTGTCATTTTATCACAGATCAGTAAAACACTATAAAAATGCCCAAACTAAAAATGTCCCACAATGCAACCCGGGCCCAGTCCAAATACAAATTACAAAGCCATTTGCAGTCTTCTGACAGAAGATGACTTAGCCTGCTGTGATTACTCCTGAAACTCCTGCGATATGCCGGCCATTTTTGAAAAGTGTAGATGCTCGTTAAAATGAATTTTTAATCGGGACATGTGCACATCTGTTAAAATAGAAAAAAATTTAAAAATAAATAATCATGGGGTGCACTTAGTTTTTCCCTAGAAAGAAGTCCCCTTTGGTGGACTGACATTTCCATCCAGGACGGTTGTGATAGGCTCTGGGACCTCCAAAAGCGAGTATTGTCAGGACTTCAGTTTTCTCCATTCTTGATCAGGACACTAGACAAGCAGTTTTTTTTTGTGTTTTGTTTTTTTCTAGTTGTGGCTGGAGGGCATCGTGGGGTGGGTAGCAGATGAAGGGATTGCTGTTTTTGGGTGGAGTATTTATTTAAAGGCTCCATATCATACTCGCTAATCATGACACCAGAGAATGGCGATGAGTTATAAGGTGCCCTCCATAATGCTTGGCACAGAGACGCCCGTTTCCTTGATCTACAGTTTAAAATCACATATCAAACAATTCAGACGTCGTGATCAAAGTGCACATCGCAGACTTTCATTTGAGGGGATTTGCATACATTTTGGTCACACAACAACTTTTCTACACGGCCCCCCCCCCCATTTCAGGGTACTTTAATATTTGGGACACAGCAATGGCAGGTCTATTAAAGCCATTGTCATATTTAGGACTTTGTCACATATGCTTAAAGTCTGCGATACACAAACATCACCAGGTGCTGAGGGTCTTCTCTGATGATGCTCTGCCAAGCTTCTAATGCAGCAATCTTCAGCTCCTGCTTGTATTGGGGGGCTTGTACCCTCCAGTTCACTCTTCAGCGTATGGAAGGCCTGCTCATTTGGATTGAAATCAGGTGACTGGCTTGGCCATTCAAGAATTTTAACATTTTTTTTAGCTTTGATAAACTCCAGTATGTTTGGCTCCTTCTCTTGTTGTAAGATGAAGCACTGTCCACTGAGCTTGGAGGCCTTTACTGGAGCTCGAGCAGATCAGATGTTTCTACGCACCTCAGAATTCATTGTGCCATCAGCAGCTCCACCATCAATGAGGAGAGGTGTGCCAGTCTCTGTGGCAGCCATACATGCCCAAGCCATAACACCCCCAGACTGCCTGTTTAACAGATGAGATGGTCTGCTTTGGATCTCAGGCAGTTCCTTGTCATCTCCACACTTTGTTCTTGCTATCACTCTGATCAGGTTCATCTCTGTCTCGTCTGTCCACCAGACCTTTTTCCAGAATTCTGCAGGCTCTTTTTAGTCCCTTTTTCACAAACTGTAATCTGGCCATCCAGTTTTGGTGTTCTCCATCTTGCAGTGTGTCCACTGTATTTCAGTTCATGAAGTCTTCTGCTGATAGTCGTCTCTGACACACATCGGCCCCCCTGAAGACTGTGTCTGATCTGTCAGACAGGTGTTTGGGGGCTTTTTCTTGACCATCGTGAGGATTCTTCTGTCATCAGCAGTTGAGGTCTACCTTGGCCTACCAGACCTTTTGTGATTACTGAGCCCACCAGTGCGTTCTTTCTTCTTCATGATATTCCAGACGGTTGTTTTGGGTCATCCTAAGGTTTTCCTGATGTCTCCAATGGTTTGATTCTTGTTTTGGCTTCTTTGGCTTTCAGACTGCAGAGGGTAGAAGCAAGCCGAGGTATCGTATGAAGCAATGAAACCCACCTGAGAAATCACAAACACCTGGGACAGACCCCAATTATGTCAAATATTGTGGCGCCCTAAAGTGGGGGGACTATGTAATAAAAGCATAGTGTGACCAAAATGTGTGCAAATCCTCTTAAATGACTTTAATCACGATGTCTAAATTGTTTGATTTGTAATTGTAAACTGTGGTGCAGAGGGGCACATCAAGGAGAACTGGGTCTTTGCCCTCCATAATGTTTGAGGCAGTGTGTATCAATTTTAACATGGAAGTAAGGACCTGGGCACCATTTTAGACCTTTGGGCTTCTCAGAACTCTCACACTACCACACCAGACATTTCCAAAGTGTGATTTTCTTTTTTCTGAGAGACCCCTCTAAATTTTCCGTGGTCCGGAGCAGCTCAGTATTTCCTAGACTTCCACATTCATTTTTCTTTTCAGATATTTCATTGAGGCTGATAGCGTATGACGGACGCGTTTTACAAAATGTGGTGAAGTTATCTGGTCATCCGTCGGCTCGCTTTGCATCTTTGTCTGCTGGAAACAAGAAGGAAGGCTTCTGAATCTTCAAAGGAAATCCGGTTCAACTTTGAGCAAAAGCCGACGGCTCCATTGGCAGCACCAATTCATTTGTAATTAAGAAAGTGGCTGGAAAGAGAGCCTGCAGCCCACTGCGGCCCTGCGGAGTTTGACAGCCCTGTGTTTTGGAGCCGTGGAGCAGCGTCGACAGCGCTAATGATTCGTTAGCATCCTAAGTTCCTTATGGTGCCATATGTTGTTTATCCTACTGAAGATGGAGGCTACTCAGCCAAAGCTGCCCACCGCATCTTTATTACAACTGGTGTCCTGAGATAGGTGGCTGCCAAGATAATAAAAGCGTGTCTTTTATTTTCCACCACCTGTAATGTCGTCCTTAGTGTCCCACTTTCCACTCCATATAATCTTTGTCTTGTCTGGGTTTATTAGCAGACCCATCACAGCGGCTTCTTTTCCAATGTGCCACATTAGCTGCTGCGGCACACCATATTGAGAGAAGCTGACCGAAAGAACATCTACTAATTCCAAATTACTAAGATTTCTGTGGGTTGTCCTCTCAGGTCCAGCTGCAGACCTGGAGTGGCAGGTCCCTATCTGACTCCTTTAGCCTCGGGACTCTGTGACGTCATTTAGGGGTCTGACACCCCGCTGTACTCCTGTAACAAAATGACACCAGTCATTCATTTGCCCATCTGCATTCTTGGTGTTCCTGCTGTCACTGTAGAAACTCTTCGTGGTGGTCACCAGGAGGATTGTCTGGGGTCCTGTAACATTTTAGGATTGTAGTGCTGCATGGTGCTTGGCGGTGTTCACTGCAGATGAGTCAAAGTGCAGCAGTACATCTACATCTAGTGCTCATGGGCACATGTCACTCGTCTTTTCAGATGACTGCGTATTAAGTGTTCAGTATTAAGTTCAAATCCTTGATGCTCACCTGCAGAGTAGTCTGTGGATCTGCATTTATAAATATGGAGACACTTGTGAGGTCCTATGAACAACATCCGGTGATGCCACCACTGCATGGTATCAAATGTCAGTCCAGATTGTTTTCACATGTAGCTGGTGGAACGAGCGGCCCACCTCCCTTTGAACATCTGTGTTCAAGAATGGGTTCTGGGCTCTTCACTTGTGATGACCAATTTTCTATCCTTGTCCTGTAACACTTGTTCCCAAGCTGTCCTGATGTTCACTCCATTGGGTTGAACTCCTTTGTAAGTCACCTTGAATGCAGGTGTCTGCTGTCAGGGTTGCCAGAGGGTCTGCATTTTTCTCGCCAAGCTTAGGCCATTTAAGTGCACGGCCCTAAAATGAGATTGACACATGCGCTTAAGTGGAGTGCAACATGTCAGTCCTGAAAGTTACCCCACCTACTAGCCTAGTCAAATTCAATAAAACATTCATTATAATGGACTACAGTGAAGAATATAGTGGATACATGTAGAATACATACACATTAACTGTTCAGATATACATGTACTGTACCTGTACGTCGTCTTCTGTCCGGATTACCGTTATTCTGCCAGTCTTACAATATCGATTCTTTAGAGAAATCTGCCTAGGATGAAATAAGGTGCGCTCGGGGCGGGGACAGGCAGAATTACCCGTGCCTGGTCTGTTGAGAGAAAAGAGAGAGATTCGGTGCAGCCCACCACCCCCCGGCCTGGCGTGGAATTGGCATTTTCTGGCCCCTTTGATTGACTCCCAAACACACGTGTGTGTGTGTGTGTGTGACACAGCGAAAATGGCATCACTGTGCACATCAATATAAATGTTCACCCAGTCGACCCTTGGTCATTTCCTCCTTCACTTAGGCGGCTTACTATCCTCCAAAGGACCGCTCTGTTTAGCCACTCTAGTTAGTGATCGTACGACTGGGCCAGGCTCGCTGTTTTAATAGACTCACCTGCAACTGGCCCTGAAGCTGCTCGTACTGCTGTTGATTCGACTCCGATGTCACCGCAGCCCAATGTAAGAGTCAGAATCGTTACCTGGTCAACTCTTCAAGAGGTCGGCTGTCCCAACAACCAGTTCCGACTCCTTTCACCAGCACACAAACTCTTTGCAATGGCGGGTGGTCTCATCTTCTGCTGTGGTTGTGTGGCCTGTGATGAGGGCCGTTAAGTGTTGCACGCCTAAGTGTCCCATTAAGAGTTATTGATGCTGCATTTCTAGGTGATGATCTGTCCATTGTATGTGGAAAAGTGAGCCTCCTTGTATGGTAAGAGGTAGCAGTTTCTCGGCCGTCTTCTTTCCTGAACTGAGGCTACACACGGTCTTCCAGGTCCTGGATCTGAGCCTCAAGATTCTTCATTACCCCGTTGGTGCGTCTCTGTGGCATTCGGCGCTTTGCTGTGTCCGACTGTAGGTCTTCTACTTGCTCTTCTTCTGACACCATACTTGCCAGTGCTCAGCTCATGAATTTTTCCTCTTTTAGGCAGCTCACTGTCCTCGGAAAGATGGCTCACTTTAGCCATGCTAGAATGGAAATCTTGTGACTCTGCCAGGCTCGCCTGTGACTGGCACTGAAGCCGCTCCTTTGAATGTGCAATGCCAGCTCCTACTGCGGCTGACTCAGCGCTGACTCCTCTGAGCATCAATGGCGTTACAGAATGTTCCAGACTACAGATCTGAATACACATACACACCCATAGTCAAATGGTTTTTTTGAAGTCCTAGTTCTAGACCCCCAGCTGTAAATATGGCCGACTTGAACCATGTGGTGGTACCCCTTCACAAGGAGTTAATTAATAATGTGATGATAATGCTGGATATTATTGTGGGGTGGGTGTTGCTCATTAGATCTGTTGTGGGATGTCCTGCACCCTTAGCTTGAGACACACACACACACACACACACACACACACACACACCAAATCAGTTGCCTAAACTGAAACTCTCACTTTCTCCTTTGAGTTTGAGATTTCAGAACTGGAATTCAAAAATGAAACGTGCCCAGAGCTCTGTGTTTTGTCCATAACGTTCAATGAGGAGAGGCCGCTGCATGATTATTGCATCAATAGACTTTGACGCAGCAACATTTGAGACAACAGACCCCAAAAAACGGGAGTCGCGTCAAACAGAGGTGCCAAAATACAAAATAAAATGGAGCTGTGGTGGAGCTTAATGACAAAAACTAAACTTTCATACATTCGTTTTCCACCCCTTACCTAAGACTATATCTGTCTTTGTGGCGAGGCCCTGCCACACTTATACTGTGGGTTCCCAAGATGATCCCAAACCATCCGGGAGAGGTAGTCCTTCCAGCGAATGTTGGGTCTTCTCCTAGCTGGTTGTGCCCGTTAAACCTCCACAAGGAGGCCTCCGTATCAAATGCCCGAACCACCTCAGTTGGCTCCTATCAATGCGGAGGGTCGGCAGCTCCATTCCTACTGCCTCCCAGATGTCTGTGCTTCTCATCCAGCGTCTGAGGGAAAGCCCAACCACCCTGTAGAGAAGCTTATTTCGGCCGTGTGTATCCTCAATTTCATTCTTTCAGCCATTGCCCAAAGCTCCTGACCATAGGTGAGGGTAAGACTGTAGGTCGACTGGCAAATCGACAGCTTTTCATTCTAGCTTAGCTCCCTCTTCACCACTACAGATTGGTGCCATTTTTACAGTACAGTGTCCCCGTGTTGTGATGTGAAATTTTGCGTACAAGTTGATAAATATTTTGTATGTCTTTGTTATTTAGACAAAGCAAATGTAATGTTAGTATTACATTATTGATAATAAGAGCAATGGTTTAAGAAAACCCACTTTTTAGGAATGAGTCTTTTTGTAATTGTATGACAAGGTTGGGGTGAAGTGCCTCAAACAAGTTTGGTAAGTGTTTCTCTGCAGGACCCTCTCTCAGCCCCTACAGGAAAGCCAGGCTGCCTAACTGCCAAGCTTTACCTTAACAAATGGTTTTGGGGTGGCAGGTGTGAAGGTGTTTTTTCCCTCCATTGGCCTAAAGTATGGCTATTTGGAATTGGCTTGTAATAAAAGCCTTTAAGTACCATAAGGCCCTATTGGCTCTAGGGGTTGGACAAAAAAACCTATAAATTTGCTTGCTTTACCCAGCTGTCTCTGTTACCAAACTGATGAAAGACCATCTCAAACACACCATGAACTGAAAAGGACAACACAATGAGCAGCCATATTGAGACAGGCATGCGCTCTGTTCTGAAGAAAGCTGACCTCAAATGATGGCTTAACTAGAGACATTTTAAGTAACTAACAAATCTGTGTGCCGCCTGAAACTACACATCAGCACTTAGAAGGTTATATGGTTGCCAATATTCAAATTTACTTTGCATATTGTTATTATTTATAAATAATTGGGCGGAGTGGTGGCTCTGAGGCTAAGGGTCTTTGCTGGTATCCAGAAGGTTGCCGGTTCGAATCCCTGCCACTGCCAAAAGAGATCCTACTCTACTGGGCCCTTAAGCAAGACCCTTAACCTGTAATTGCTCCAGGGGTGCTGTACAATGGCTAACCCTGGCTCTTACCCCAAGGGGTAAGCGAAAACGAACAAATTCCTAATACAAGAAATTGTATAAGGCGAAATAAAGAACAACAAAAAAAAAAGTTTAAATTGTAACTTCAGCTTGTCATTTACTGAACCTAATTGCCTGAGGTTATACATGCAGAAGTGAAGGTGGGGAGAAGTTATAAACGACAATATCTTACAAACGGTGGTAAGTCTGTGAGATTCTGAGAAAAGCTACACATTAATAATACAAAAGGGGAAAGTAGAGTAATACAAGACAAAACACCCCGTCACTGCACTGGGGTATTGGGGTCCACATTCAGGCCACGGGGTAAATGCCCTCTGCTGGCCTCACCCACACCTCTTCCTGCAGCAGTCCAAACTTTTCCCAGATGCTCTCCCATCCAAGTACTGGCCGGGCCTGTACAAGCTTAGCTTCAGGTGGGTGACCTCTTCTGAAGCACATGTGGTATAACAGTAGAAATGACATTCCCAGCCCACTCAAAACAAAATAATTAAACCCCTAATACATTTTTAATGTTGTCCATCTAGTAGCAACAAGATTTAAAGAGAAGTGTCTTTAATTTTCACCAGTGTTGTAGAAGCACAAACAACTTGCGTCCGGTTGTTCCAAACCTGAGAAACCACCGCAGAAATTCCCATAACACACATCATAGATGGCGGGGACAGGCAAAATGTTGGAAGACCCTGACTTGAGGGAGAACCAATGGGCTCAGGAAAAGTTCAAAAAGATGGACAGTTTTTATGTTGTAATCTCTGCAGGATTTTTTTGGGGAAGCCCAGCATACAGAGAATGACACTAGTCAAGACGCCATGAAATAAAAGTGTGAACCGATTAGAATCCGATGGGTGTTCAAAGTTTTAATAAGCACCCCAGATACTAAAAATTACTTCTTATCGGGGGACGTGAAGTGTGAAACCACTTCTGACACCTAACGTTTCTAATCACCGAGGATGGGTTTGGATTAATTGGCTGTTAATATCGGTATGAGTGATGGTAGACTTTTGATCTGACTAGATGTGCCCACAAGAAGAGCTTCTGATGTGCTGCAAACCAGGGTTCTGAAAATCACACAAACGTCGTAGGACTTGAATGAGAGCAGCACGGTCATCAAGAGCAGCCTGGAAACCAATCTGTACATCATGTGAATCACAATGTATAGACACACCCTAACGCTGATTGGAGAAATTCACCTAAAGCATTTTTATTACAGTGAATTTGCTGGGTTTGCCCATGACCTTGTTTGCCAAATGTTCCCTTAAAATTTGCCCTTTGGTCAGCTTAGAGGACCTTTTTTTTTTCCCCAGAGCCCCTTGATGTTTTGTAAGGCCAGTGTGACATCACAGAACCGTTAGCAGCCAATGTTGAGATGAGGAATGGCGCTACCTGATCTGCACTACCATGCCTGATTTGCTGAACTTTCTTGCACGTTGTGACCAATCGCACTACGCCTTCTTTCTCTGGCGGCAAGTTCAGCGACTGAACAAATACATTTTTAAACAGATCGTAGCCATTGCAAAGCCGTTCAGAGTCGCACTGTCCTAGGACGGTGGTTTGTTTGTTTTATCGCGGTGTAAAATGCAATGCATTTTGCCAAGTTCTCCAAACATTTCCTTTGTGTTGTTTTTGCCAAAAACTTGAGGGGGAGAGAATTTGGTGGCATTTGCTCATCACTAATCACGAGACCCCCATGACAAAGGAGAAGGACCCCCATTACCCTTTGAACCTCTTCATGTTTTCTTCAGTTATTGTTTTTAATCCAGATGTGCACTACAAAGAGAGCTGATTATCCACTTTCCCATTACAACTCTGCTACCGACTCGTGCCATTTTACATCTAGAAACGTTCTCAAGTGTGTGTGCTTCACTACCAAGCAGGGAAAATAAATCTTAGATGTACTGGGAACAGGCGACGGTAATCTGATGAGCCCTTTCGAGTGATAAGGGAAATCTGTTGCATGTTATCACATTTATTTTCTGTCCTTTTCCTCCGTTCAGAGGTTTGGAGCTTTGAATCATTTAGGCTGTCATTGTTAATAAAAATCCATCCTCTTAGAGAATCCACACTTTCCAGGGTGCCGAAGTCAGTAATGTCAGCATTGAAATCAGTCCTTGAGGTGATGCCAATTCTCATATCAAGTAATAAACCCAGCTGTTTATCATATAGTGCCTTTCATCAGCCAAAAGCCACATTTTCCATTAACAGCTGTAGCAGTGCTATCGCTGGAAGGACTCCAATTCCCAGCAGCCCCAAAGGGTTTTGCCCTCATTGGATGTCTGAAATGGGGATGATGGGGACAAGAAGGCTCAGCGGGAAACTTGAAAAGGAGCCGGCGAAGCAGTTAGAGGGGGTCTGTGTTCTGTGTATCTCGGGTGTCCCATCCTACGTAACCACTGTAAAGTCATTGGTACCCTCAATCTTTTCTCGCAAGGATGAATGGAGGGACGTCTCAAGCCTGCCTGTCGTGTGCATAGTGGTCGATTAGTCGTTGTGCGTCTTTGGAGGGAGCGCTCCCACAAATCTCACCCCTACCAGTATGACTGTTTAGTTCATTTATTACAGAAGTTATTCCCAGGATCGACATCGTCATCTTTATTCCATACCATTTGATCCGTTTCTGCCGCATTGGGACTGTGATAAGGACATTGTTGTGAGTGTTTATTGTTGTGGTTGATTTTTGTGTTAATATTTGTATCGCCGAAAGGGGAAGAGGAGGATTATCTGATTTTTGTGGTTGTTGAATTGATTTTCACTCAATATATTTCACAAACTTGTTTGATTTGTGTCTCTGTCTCTGAGAGTGTGTGGGTTGGGTGTGTTCCTGGAATGCCCACTGAAAAAATAAATAAATCGCCATCCTATCGACGGTGTGAATCTGAGCAGCAGCGGACCGCAACACGACTGACACCCTTATTCAAAGCAACTTCTAACACTTGAGAGACCAGTTGGTTACGTTTCTTTTCTGTTTTTCCAGTGGAACACCGGAAAGTGACGTGACCTGCTCACAGTCACATGGTGTCAGTAGTGGGATATGAACCTGCAACCTCCGGGTCTGAGGTCCAAAGCCTTGACCACTACACCACACTGCCTACATTTTGTGCATATTGATAATTACTTGCCAAAATGTCATAGTCGCCTAAACACACATCTTTGTGATGGATGAAATGGAAACTCCAAAAAGTCAGTCAGAGCCTGATGGGGAGTTGAACCCAAGTGTGAGCTGTGAGGCCACTCTGGTAACTGCTATGCCCGAGTGCTCTCCAGAAAATACAAACAAAATGGAAAAAAAATAAATAGATATGAAAGTCAACCTGCCAAAGTGCTAAGGCGCGCTGTCTATAGGGAGATTTGAGACAAACCAGGGCCTAAATGGAATCTTTTATGACGCCACTTTATTGTTCTTACTGTTGATGTGGTAGGCGCCCTTTAACCAAAGTGGTTTACGCGTGTGCATTCTGAGCTTCCATTACAACTGACTCCTTATCCTGTACTTCAGACTTTAAAGTACAGTAAATCTAGAGATATGAAAGCTCATGCAGCTCATTTAGAACTGTCTGACAAGACAAGCTCATCTTTGGGGATATGGAAGAAAAAAAAAAACACAGAAGATTTGATGGAGAACCTGCAGACTCCACATTGGGGACTTTGAACCCAGGGTGCTGCATCTGTAAGGCAGTAGCAGTAAACAGCTGAGCCACCAGGGAAAAAAAAGTCTAACCTGCTGATCCCAGCAATCATCGGGCACAGAGCAGGAATAAAACTTGGACAGCCCATCACAGGGTGAACACACACACACACACACACGGGCCAATGTAATAAGAACACTTCACCTAACCAGCATGGCTTTGGACTGCAGGAGGAAAGCTAAACAAACACAAGGAGAACATGCAGGGAGCACTCGGGACTTGAACCTCTGTCTGTTGTTGTGAGGGAGCAGCGCTACCACTATAGGACCATATATTATATTATATTGTATAATATCATGTATCAATCTGATTATAATATAACGTAATACAATGTAATATAACATAATATAGTACATTATATTTTATTATTTGTTGTTGTCTGTGCCACCCCACATTATAGATGAAATAAACTTTCAGAGAGAGGTGTGCAGCAACGCCTTAGCACTGCAAGAAGAGCAAAGTTGGAAGACCTTAACGTGTCACTGTGCAGAAAAATGGAAATGTAAGGAAAAGGCCAATTAGAATTTGTTTATTTATTTTTTGGTGCCCTTTTGCCTTTTTAGAATTTAAAAGCAATGAAATTATGCTGTTGATGAAAATGCCGACTGAAATGGCACACTTTGTAGTCCACATTATTACGGATGAGGAGACCTTTAGATGAGCACCGCCTGAGGGCACCTGGAAGTCATCTGAGTGGTCGCCTCTGGAAGCTGCGTGTTTTCTCTTTAATGGCTTTCACTTTTTGTCCTTGGTTATAGTGAGAGAGAAACATTATTTACATTTTACTCATTATCTGTTTATCATGTTCTGTCTATCTATCTATCTATCTATCTATCTTATAGTGCCTTTCTTTATCTATCTGTCTATCCTGCCTACTATACTAAAATTAGAATCTAACTATCTAATGGCGTCTTCCCTATTTACTGTATTGCCATAAGATCGATTTAATATAGATACATAAAACAGTAAATAATTAAGATATAAATATGGAAAACAACATAAGATAAATATAAAAGACACTATATAATAAAGGCATCTCTTTCATATCTATCTTTCTGTCTATTTTATAGTGCTTTTTATATGTATCTATCTACCTTATGGCGTCTTGCCTATTTACATTATTATATAGTGTCTTTCATATCTATCTGTCTTACGGTGCCTTCCCTATTTATTTATTTATTATATTTTATATTTTGCATCCAACTACCTATCTATTGTAATAAAACAAAGACAGTCTGCACAGTGAGCTGGAGTAATCATCTGGTGTTCCCTGTTTTTAAAAAGGGCAAAGAAATGAAGAAAACTTTTTAAAAGGCTCTGGTAGATTGCAAATCAGGACATTGCCTTAACTCGCGAGATTCCTTGAATAAACACTTCTGAGAAGGAGCTCTGTCTGTGCCCAGTCACAGGTTCAAACTGAATTGTCAACTTCCAGTGGCCAAGGTGGTCATGTAGTGACCTCCCGGAAGGGGCACGGCCTCTGGAACAGGTCAGGAGGTGAAGGCAAATGTCTTCCGGCTAACATTCATCCAAACTGCAAATGGAAAAGGAGAACATGGTGATGGCAGTGCCCTCTCTTGTTTTTAGAGTGGTATTACATACCTTGCAAGAGCCCTGAAGTTGTCCCCTTACCATAGGAGCACTACCATGTCTGCCTGTCTGTCTACTGTATCTTTTGGTGTCTTCCCTATGTATGTCTTTATCATATAGTGCCTTTCTTGTCTGTCTGTCTGTCTGTCTACTGTATCTTTTGGTGTCGTCCCTATGAATGTCTTTATCAAATCCATCCATCCATTATCCAACCTGCTATATCCTAACTACAGGGTCACGGGGGTCTGCTGGAGCCAATCCCAGCCAACACAGGGCACGAGGCAGGAAACAAAACCCGGGGCAGGGTGCCGGCCCACCGCAGTCTTTATCATATAGTGCCTTTCATATCTTTTTGTCTATATGTCTATCTACTGTATCTTGTAGTGTTTTCCCTATTTGTCTTTATTATATAATGTCTTTCATTATATAATATCTGTCTATTTGTATATCTGTTCAGTTCAAATCAATTTATTCTTATGCAGCACACTTTTTCACTTACAAGGCTAGCACACTATGCACTAATTACAAATACAATATGAGAATACAATTCAGCATCCGCACAAAACATAGAGGATTAGTGAGGACGCACCAATTCTGTATACTGTACAGAGAGGGGAAAAGGAAAGGTCAAATTCCGGCTATTAAAGGTCAGCCGTTTTCAGAGAAGGGCCGTTTCACAGGTAAATGGCAACAATTTAATTCTGCTAAAAAAGCTCTGAAAACGGGTTCTCCATGACAACATCCAGTCCAAGGCAGACCAAGTGCCCGACACTGAGAGAAAGAGAGAGAGAGAATGAAAATTAAAGTGGCAGTGTAATGGCAGATCAAAAAGAGAATTGTGAGTGTATCCAGTGATCTACCTAATTAACTAGCATATAGCGCCTTGGCATATAGCACCTCTAATATCCGTCGTTTCTCTCTAGAGCGCCCATCATGCCTGTATGTTCACTACCATCGTAGGCTCTCTGACTTGATATTCCAGTAATATAAACGGGCGCCGCTGTCCCACCCAAAATTCAATTTGAAAAATGCGAAGAGCCTTGCAGAAAGGTGAATGTAAAAGCGAGCGTCTCATCTGCGGCAGGTCTAAAACAGAAGACTCTAATTAGCCGTATCCTAAAAGGCCGGCACGTCGTCTTATTATCTAGCCGGGATGATTTATTGCCCGACTGTAAACAGTTTATATTAAGGTGTGTGGCGCAAAAGTAGCAGGTCATAATTTCCTGGCAGGGTTGGAAGTTAAAAAGACTTTTTAAAAGCCAGGCAGCGTTTGATTCATTCCCCCCGACTCCCGGAGTTTGTGACATGGAAAATGTGCGAGTTCGGGAGTAAAGTGGCCCTTGAAAGGTTCGGGTAAAATATCAGCCATCGATCTGTAAAATGAAGGGGCCGAGTGAGTCTCGGGACCTGCTAGCTGAGCACGTCGTGATGCTGCCCGCGCGTCTAAATTCGGGTTCTTACTCCTTACTTTATGTGCCTTGATGTATTCTGTTTGGCTTTAAAATGACCCACGGTGGGCGAAAATAAACAGATTGCGATTTGGGGAATGTATACTTCAAAAGGGCGGCGGACATGCAGGTCTTTGTGACAAATGTAAGCAGAACCTAACCAATACACGACAGTTTGAAACAAAATCATTACAGTCTCATTACAAGTGGGAAAAAAAGACAACTGGTAAGATCTCCCATTGGAGGAATAACACGGCCATGCAGGTAAGAAAAGACAGGCATTGCCAAAGGGAACCAAAGAGTTCCTGTTCAATGGAGACCCCGGGCTGCTTGTGCTTCCTGGTCACTTTCATGTGTTGTGTTTTGGCCGCACAACAGGAACTGCAAGCTTTATGCGAAGCATGTGACGTGAAAAGTGAGGTGCGTTTCGGAGTCCACGGGGACCCCCTCATCTTTAACACTTATTGCTTCATTGTGGTCAGGGAGACGGCTAAGAAGTGAGGTGCGTTTGGAGCTTCACGGTGGACACTCCCAACCTTATTGCTTCAAAGCAAAAACACAAGTTGATGGGGGGAGATAGCAAATATATGTAAACGATTCTACTCCATGTCTTTGATAGGCGCTAATTAATATAATATAATCTAGCATATAAACATCTATGTGTGAAAGTGTGTCTCTGTCACAAGTACAAGGAAGTGCAAGGCTACAGCATGAAGCTGAAAGAAAGCGAGTGAGTCACCAAAGTGAAAATGCAGACGAAAGAGAAGCTCACTTTGCCGCTAACACAAAAGCGCGGCGAACACATCGGCAAAATGAAACCTCCGAGGGGAGAGAAACTCGCTTAGCCGCTGATAGACAAGGGAGTTGAGCACCGCCGACTCTGCATTCCCATTTTTTTTCTGACGATTTCATTAGTTTCTAGGGAACCTGGCTTTTTACAGCACGGGCTCACACAGCTAATATAATATAATATAATATATAATAAAGTGCTTGAAGTGGGCCAGTAGCCCCTCCATGTGCTGTGCCAGGACTTCTCTGTTCTGCCCTCATGAACGCTGCCATTACTTTTATGCGTTCCGACACCCGAGTAGGGTGCCAGCCCACCGCAGGGCACACACACACACACACACACCAAGCACACACTAGGGACGATTTAGGATCGCCAGTGCACCGAACCTGCATGTCTTTGGACTGTGGGAGGAAACCCACACAGACACGGGGAGAACATGCAAAGTCCACGCAGGGAGGACCCGGGAAGAGAACCCGGGTCTCCTAACTGCGAGGCAGCAGCGCTACCACTGTGCCACCGTGCCGCCTAAGCATAGTATACATATAAAAATAGAACATATTCATATTGTATTGATCTTCTCTTGTTTATGTAGTTTTTATTTTTTGTATATGTCGCATGGCACTTGTCACTCTACTGTACTGTGTTTCCTTGTTTTGGGCCTGTATGTTGGTTACAAGACACATTAAATAATCTAAGAAAAATACAATAAGGGGTAGTACATTAGTGTTTGGTTATACCTTATATTTTGTATTTATATATTTCATTCTTGTAGTTCATTATAATTGTCTGTTGCGTTTTGACATGGATGCTGTGCATTACTTATTACAGTGTGTTATTTCTGTATTGTATACTGTGCTAAGATTTAATGAAATATACTGATTTTGGTTCTGCTTACTATTTTCTGTTGATTTACTTTTCAGGTTGTTATTATCATAACATGTCTTGCATCTTTCACTTTTTGTGTATTTCTTGGTGATAAATGTAAAATTTCAAAAGTGATAAATCACGAGGACACACATTGAGCCGATTTACATCCTGCAATGCAGATTTGTGGAGTTTTAATTGCATTTTTCTTCAATTCTGTTTCATTTGTCCTTATTAGAAATCAATACATTGAAATCGTATTCCCAAAAGGTTCAATTCTTTCCCCCCTCTGGAATCATTCTAAGTGAAATAATATTGATTTCCTATTAGAAGCTTATTATAAATTTAGTATAAGTTTCTTTGGATTAAATTGCGTATGCATCATTAATCAGAAGATGAGCGCCTACTTAGTCGGACATGAAATAAAGTTCATTATTTTAAAGTGTTAATCTGAAATCTTTAATGGCAAAGACGAGGGGCTCTGGGGGGCTTTCAAGGATTGTGGCCTGACAGGACCCGCGTCTGATCCTCATTCTTAATTGTAGGATAATCTGTTTGATTAATAAATGGGCCAGCTAATGATGTCATATAAATTAACCTCGGCGGAGATGATGATGGCTTATTCTGCATGTTTACCGTCGACTGCCATTTGAATAAAGAAAAATGTTTGACAGGTATTACTAATAAAATGAAGAAGAAAAAAAAAAAACAAGAAAATTAAAAACTGTGAAATGGGTGCGTTTCCAGAAAATCTGGAGAAACAATTGGACCGTGCAGGTCAAATTGAAATCTGAGCTAAGATCAATGAGGCATTGAGAAAGGGACATTAAAAAGCCACACAGAATGACGAGGTGCGTATATTAAATGGCATAAACCGTGGAAATACCCAGGAACAGTTTAACATAGTTTGGTCATGATTTATTATACATGAGAGCAACGGGACTCCCTGGGAAAATATAAATTATAAAGACAGGCAAATTATGTTGAGTTGAAGAGAAACTGCAGTGCAGATGAAGCACAATGTGAGCGCAGCACAAGGGGACAAACGGCACGCCGGCAAGGAGACAAACGTCCGTTACACTCGGCAGCTGCCGTCCTGCTGAGCACGTGTCCTAGCATTGGCTATGGAGTCCTGGAGAATAAGAGACTAAGTCCATCCATCCATTATCCAACCCGCTATATCCTAACTACAGGGTCATGGGGGATCTGCTGGAGATAAATCCAGCCAACATAGGGTGCGAGGCAGGAAACAAACCCCGGGCAGGGCGCACACACACACACACACGCACACCTACACCCCAAGCGCACACTAGGGACAATTTAGAATCACCAATGCACCTAACCTGCATGTCTTTGGACTGTGGAAGGAAACCCAGGTAGACACTGGGAGAACATGCAACCTCAAGGGTCTACGTGACATTCTCAATCGTGTGTAATGCAATACAGGAGGGCTGGTAGGGTGGAGCCTACTGTAGCACAGCGCAAGGCAGGACCCCAGTCCAGGACAGGGCCCTCCCGGTGCAAACTCGCACATACAGGGCCGATTTGAAATTAACAGTCAGTCAAATTCCATACGACCGGATTCAGGATATCCAACTCGGCATGTTCCAGCTGACTGAGGCACTGTTTCAGTAGTTTCAGATAGCAGGTGGGTTATGTTCCCTCGCACCCTTTATGGAAGCTCTACACGTCTGTATTTTTCATCTGTGAATCATGATGCTTGATACTTTAAGGTAGAACCCCACATTCGTCATTCATTGTATTCTCCGTTACACACCAACTATCAGCTTGTATGTTACTCGCAACCATTCATCAGTACAAAAAATTTGAAGGAACTTTGGGGTGGGAGGAGGCCCCCCTGGCGGTCTGAAAGTGACCTGATGTATAGAAACAATATATGAGCAAGAAGGGTGGGGAGGGTGAATGGGGCTGAGTGGGAGTTAGTGACCCCTTGGAGGTCAGAAAGTGCGATGCTATCCAGAAACAGTGCATTGTGGGGGAAAGTGTCGGAACGCATAAAAGTAATGGCAGTGTTCATGAGGGCAGAACAGAGAAGTCCTGGCACAGCACATGGAGGGGCTACTGGCCCACTTCAAGCACTTTATTATATATTATATTATATTATATTAGCTGTGTGAGCCTGTGCTGTAAAAAGCCAGGGTCCCTAGAAACTAATGAAATCGTCAGGAAAAAAAAATGGAAATGCAGAGTCGGCGGTGCTCAACCCCCTTGTCTATCAGCGGCTAAGCGAGTTTCTCTCCCCTCGGAGGTTTCATTTTGCCGATGTGTTCGCCTCGCTTTTGTGTTAGCGGCAAAGTGAGTTTCTCTTTCGTCTGCATTTTCACTTTGGTGACTCACTTGCTTTCTTTCAGCTTCATGCTGTAGCCTTGCACTTCCTCGTACTTGTGACAGAGACACACTTTCACACATAGATGTTTATATGCAAGATTATATTATATTAATTAGCGCCTATCAAAGACATGGAGTAGAATCGTTTACAAATATTTGCTATCTCCCCCCATCAACTTGTGTTTTTGCTTTGAAGCAATAAGGTTGGGAGTGTCCACCGTGAAGCTCCAAACGCACCTCACTTCTTAGCCGTCTCCCTGACCACAATGAAGCAATAAGTGTTAAAGATGAGGGGGTCCCCGTGGACTCCCAAACGCACCTCACTTTTCATGTCACATGCTTCGCATAAAGCTTGCAGTTCCTGTTGTGCGGCCAAAACACAACACATGAAAGTGACTAGGAAGCACAAGCAGCCCGGGGTCTCCATTGAACAGGAACTCTTTGGTTCCCTTTGGCAATGCCTGTCTTTTCTTACCTGCATGGCCGTGTTATTCCTCCAATGGGAGATCTTACCAGTTGTCTTTTTTTTATTACTTGTAATGAGACACTAACTGTGCTTTTTGTTTTTATTCCCCGTAACCTATCAGCCCCAGAGTCATAACCAGACATCCCACAATTTGAAGCTTAAAATCCCCCATTGCTGTTGGATTGTGTCAAGAATGGAATGAGAATAGCTTGCTGTGTTTGCTCGGTGAGATGTCATCTTCTTCTTTTGGCTGCTCCCATTAGGGGTTGCCACAGCGGATCATCATCTTCCATATCTTTCTGTCCTCTGCATCTTGTTCTGTCACACCCATTACCTGCATGTCCTCTCTCACCACATCTGTAAACTTTCTCTTAGGCCTTCCTCTTTTCCTCTTCCCTGGCAGCTCTATCCTTAGTATCCTTCTCCCAATATACCCAGCATCTCTCTTCTGCACATGTCCAAACCAATGCCATCTTGCCTCTCTGACTTTGTCTCCCAACCGTCCCACTTGAGCTGACCCTCTAATATCCTCATTTCTAATCCTCTCCATCCTCGTTACACCCAATGCAAATCTTAGCATCTTTAACTCTACCACCTCCAGTTCTATCTCCTGCTTTCTGGTCAGTGCCACGGTCTCCAACCCATATAACATAGCTGGTCTCACTACAGTCCTGTAGACCTTCCCTTTCACTCTTGCTGATACCCATCTGTCACAAATCACTCCTGACACTCTTCTCCACCCATTCCACCCTGCCTGCACTCTCTTCTTCACCTCTCTTCCACAATCCCCATTACTCTGTACTGTTGATCCCAAGTATTTAAACTCATCCACCTTTGCCAACTCTACTTCCTCATCCTCACCATTCCACTGACCTCCCTCTCATTTACACACATGTATTCTGTCCTGTTCCTACTAACCTTCATTCCTCTCCTCTCTAGAGCAGATCTCCACCTTTCCAGGGTCTCCTCAACCTGCTCCCTACTATCGCTACAGATCACAATGTCATCAGCAAACATCACAGTCCACGGGACTCCTGTCTAATCTTGTCTGTCAACCTGTCCATCACCATTGCAAATAAGAAAGGGCTCAGAGCCGATCCCTGATGTAATCCCACCTCCACGTTGAATGCATCTGTCACTCCTACCGCAGACCTCACCACGGTCACACTTCCCTCATACATATCCTGTACAACTCTTACATACTTCTCTGCCACTCCCGACTTCCTCATACAATACCACAGCTCATCTCGAGGCACCCTGTCATATGCTTCCTCCAGGTCCACAAAGATGCAATGCAACTCCTTCTGCCTTCTCTAACCTTCTCCATCAACACCTTCAGAGCAAACATCTCATCTGTGGTGCTCTTTCTTGGCATGAAACCACACTGCTGCTCACTAATCATCACCTCACTTAACTGAGTTTCCACTACTCTTTCACATAACTTCATGCTATGGCTCATCAATTTTATCCCCCTGTAGTTGCTGCAGTCCTGCACATCCCCCTTATTCTTAAATATCGGCACCAGTACACTTCTTCTCCACTCCTCAGGCATCCTCTCACTTTCCAAGATTCCATTAAACAATCTGGTTAAAAGCTCGACTGCCATCTCTCCTAAACACCTCCATGCTTCCACAGGTATGTCATCTGGACCAACGGCTTTTCCATTTTTCATCCTCTTCATAGCTGTCCTTACTTCCTCCTTGCTAATCTGTTGCACTTCCTGATTCACTATCTCCACATCATCCAACCTCTTCTCTTCTCTCATTCTCTTCATTCATCAGCCTCTCAAAGTACTCTTTCCATCTGCTCAACACACTCTCTTCGCTTGTGAGTACATTTCCATCTTTATCCTTTATCATCCTAACCTGCTGCACATCTTTCCCAGCTCGGTCCCTCTCTGTAGCCCACCGGTCCTTTTCTCCCTCCTTAGTGTCCAACCTCTCATACAACTCATCATATGCCTTTTCTTTAGCCTTCGCCACCTCTCTCTTCACCTTGCGCCTTATCTCCTTGTACTCTTGTCTACTTTCTGCATCTCTCTGACTATTCCACTTCTTCTTCTTTGCCATCCTCTTCCTCTGTATACTCTCCTGTATTTCCTCATTCCACCACCAGGTTTCCTTTTCCTCCTTCCTCTTTCCAGATGTCACGCCAAGCACCCTTCTTGCTGTCACCCTTACTACATCTGCTGTAGTTTCCCAGATGTCTGGTAATTCACTGCCACCCAGTGCCAGTCTCGCCTCCTCCCTAAACTCAACCTTGCAGTCTTCCTTTTTCAACTTCCACCATTTAATCTTTGGCTCTGCCCTCATTCTCTTCCTCTTCTTGATCTCTATCATCCTACAGACCACCATCCTATGCTGCTTAACTACACTTTCCCCTGCCACCACTTTGCAGCCTTCAATCTCCTTCAGATCGACTCTTCTGCATAGGATGTAATCTACCTGTGTGCATCTTCCTCCACTCTTGTACGTAACCCTATGTTCCTCCCTCTTCTTAAAATACGTATTCACCACAGCCATGTCCATCCTTTTGGCAAAATCCACCATCCTCTGATCTTCTTCATTCCTCTCCTTGACACCATACCTACCTATCACTCCTTGTCTCCACTGTTCCCTTCACCAACATGCCCATTGAAATCCTCTCCAATCACCACTTTCTGTCCCATGGGTACACTGTTCATCACTTCATCCAACTCACTCCAAAAATCTTCTTTCTCCTCCATTGCACACCAAAGTTACGGTTCATCATCACGCATCATAATAATTACTCTGCCCGACACTCTTTTTACCTCCAAAACACTCTTGACATGCTGTTCCTTCAGAATAACTCCTACCCCATTTCTCCTCCCATCCACACCATGATAGAACAATTTGAATCCACCTCCGATCCACCTGGCCTTACTCCCCTTCCATTTAGTCTCTTGTATGCACAAGATGTCAGCCTTTCTTTTCTCCATCATATCTGCTAACTCTCTCCCCTTACCAGTCATACTGCCAACAGTCAAAGCTCCTACCCTCCGTTCCACTCTCTTTACTTTCCTCCTCTCCTCCTGCCTCTGGACACGTCTCCCCCCTCTTCTTCTCCTCCTTCTTCTTCTTCTTCAGCCAACAGTAGACCAATTTCTGCCAGCACCCCATTGGCTAACAGTACTAGTGGCGGTTGCTGTTAACCCGGGTCTCGAATGATCCGGTATGGAAATTTGTATTGTTGTCCGCATATTGATTTGGCAAAATTTTACACCGGATGCCCATCCTGACGTAACCATCCCCATTTATCTGGGCTTGGGACCAGCACAAAGAAACACACTGGTTTGTACATCCCCTGTGGCTGGGGTTTTGCTGGGTGAGATGTATGAAATATTATGCAAATGGGTCCCAGGTCTTCCCTGCATGGAGTTTGCATGTTCTCCCAGTGTCTATGTGGGTTTCCTCCCACAGTCCAAAGACTTGCAGGTTAGGTGCATTGGCGATTCTAAATCGTCCCTAGTGTGTGCTTGGTGTGCGTGTGTTTGTGAGTGTGTGTGTGTGTGCACGCCCTGCGGTGGGCTGGCACACTGCCCAGGGTTTGTTTCCTGGCTTGCATCCTGTGTTGCCTAGGATTGGCTCCAGCAGACCACCGTGACCCTGTAGTTAGGATACAGCGGACTGGATGATGGATGGATGGATTATGCAAAAGAAAGGTTATTTTTTAAAGTCCCTTACATTGTAAACTCTTAAGTGGTCCATGTGCACGTCGGTGGTCTCCTGTCCTCACAGACCAGAAAGGCACATTAAAGGAGAGTAATTACGAGTGACTTCATATATGCATTACAGGCACGTTAAGTGTCCCAGTGTCACTATTCTCTTCGGTCATTGTCCCTTTCCATGCACAGAAAATCCCGTTTTTGTGAAGGAGCGTCGTTGCTTGAGTCAAAAGTGCTGAATGCTTAACATACACACCAGGAGCAAAAAAATCGCAAAATTATTATTAACCAGTAATGGCGCATTGCACGATAACATGCAGTGAATACACTTGACTTGAGCATTCCTAGTCTTCATTCTCTTTCTCTGTGCGTTTATCATTCGTTTGCTCAGAGGTTGATGCGCTTGCTGTTTCCAGAGCAGCTCTCCTTTTCTCCACCCTAGCGACCCGCTTCTTCTCTACTTTCGCCGGCATCTCTTCACGTTAAAACTGATTAAGGCAACAACAACAACATTTATTTATTTAGTTAACACATTTTCATACAAACAATGTAGCTCAAAGGCAGAGTTTGTGTTGCAGTTACTTAGTACGTTTTATTTAATTTTTTCACTTAAGTTGGCACTTAAGTCTTCAACCTGCACGGCGCCCCGCCCTGCTGTCTGCTGCCGTGAGTTGATTCTACAATTAAATAAAATAAAAATAAAAAAAGTAATAACCGTGGCGGTCAATCATCACCCCGAAAGCGGATAGTAGACGTCACGTAGTATATGTGTATCAAATTTCAGGTCAATAGTTCAAACGGTTTGCGAGCTACAGGCGATTTAAAATCCTGGACAGACAAACAGACAGCCACGGTAGCGTATTCTATATAAGGATAAAGCATACAAAGACACGTTACCCACAAACACACACTTAGTAGCACTTGGAACTATTAATCTACATTTGAATATATCTGAATATTTTTTTATTTTTTAATACTTGTATTCACAGTCTAATTTTTGTGTAATTTGACAGCCCAAGTCAAGGGCCTGCATAGTAAGCTTCCGCACTACCACACCGGCGGTGCCCAGAGCGTCTCTTTCCGCCACTTCTGCTCTCCATTCTTTTGTGTGATTGAGAAACATATGTATTTCTTAAAAAAAAAAAATGGCAATTAGAATAAATGGCTAATTACAACAATCTGTCTAATATCTACTTCTGAATGTTTTATTTAATTCCTTAGTTTTAAGCATACTCATTATTGAGGTAATCATGGCTTGTCATCAGGCCTTGGAGTGGCCGCCTCAGCACTGCTGACTGCGTTCTGGTCCAGCAATCAGGAATCCCAGCAGCTGTTCTTGTTGTTGTCTTTTTTTTTTCTTTTTCTTAAATTAAAGTGACACATTTTTACTATTAAACATTCATTCTTCCATTAGAGTGTGCATTGGATGTGCCTCCTTATGTTCTGCTTCTGCTGTTCCACCCTGGAGGCACTCACATTCACAACTACTCACTGACAGACAATGCAGAGTCACCTGACCAAACCAACACGCCTGTCAATGGACCATGGGAGGGCGCTATCTCTCTCTCTCTCTCTCTCTCTCTCTCTCTCTCTCTTTCTCCATACATAACTACATACTGTAGAAGACCAGCTTGACCCAGACAGACACACAGACTCAAGTCCAAAAGCACACACGTTTATTCTTCTTTTATACAGCACAACACAGCCACAATAAACTCGCACGGCTCAGTCCTTTTACCACTCTCTGTTCTTCTGCCGTCTCCACTCCTCTCTCGCAAGCTCCGTCGTCTTCCACCCGACTCCAGCTCTCAGAGTGGTGGCTGCTGGCTCCTTTTATAGCCCACCTGGAAGTGCTCCCAGGTGTTTGACCAATCTGATGAAAGGACCCTTCTACCTGACAATTCCTGTGCTCCTCCAGCAGAGATGACTTTACCTTAGGCAGCCAAAACAACTTGGCAGGTGGGCAGTGGCACCAATACCACATTTGAGTACTGAGAAGAGAAACGGAATAGGGGAGGGTTAGTAACAGATTATAACTATCATATTATTTATGTTTTAGTGCTAATGACTAACAGAGATGTAGCAGTATGTACAGTTATTCAGCAGCTCTAGTCAGGGTGTGCTAAACTGAAGTAGTGAGTCTTCGGCCGGGATTTGAAAGCTGAGACTGAAGGGGCATCTCTGACTGTAGTCCACTCACTTCCCTTAGCCCATCAGACATTTTGGCAATAGTCCCACCTTCATGTTGTCTTCTTTGTATGGATGTTCAGTGTTTCATACCACTGATGGCTTTGTGAAAGGTGCTCTAGAGTCTTAACGTCTGTTATCACGTTGAGCGGTCTCCTTATTGGTGTTTTCTGTTCTCTTGCAGATAACACTTTTTTCTTTCTCTCTTTCATTTCGAATGAACATCTCCCGATGAATTCAGCACTCAGCACATTTCCAGAAGGCGTGACAACAAGAAAAAAAACGGTGGCCCAAATGTATCAGGAAATGGCCCTCCTAACGAGCAGCACAGAGCGCCCCTTCACCACCACCACCACCACCGCCGCTGCCACCTTCTCATTCAACCATCTGGAGAACCCGCATGAGATTCGCACCAAAAAGGGCATCTTCTACAAAAAGGCCAAAGCCGTCCGTCCGAGGGAGGATTGCTATCATATATCGAACTTAAGCGACAACAGGACCACGTGTGTCATAATCAACGTTGGCGGGATTAAGTATAGGATTCCTTGGACTACCTTGGACGAGTTTCCACTGACCAGGCTCGGGAAGTTAAAAACGTGCAACAATTACGAGGAGATAATGGACGTTTGTGACGACTACGACGTCAGCTGCAATGAGTTTTTTTTCGACCGCAACCCTAGTGCCTTCAGAACCATCATGACCTTCCTTGCAGCAGGGAAGCTCAGACTTCTCCGAGAGATGTGCGCACTCTCCTTTCGGGAGGAGCTCCTCTACTGGGGCGTTGAGGAGGAGAACCTGGAGTGGTGTTGCCTTCGCAAGTTGCGCCAGAGGGAGGACGAGTACGCAGAGGCTCGGCGGCTAGAAGAAGACTCCTTCCCTGTCGCGGAGGAGCCACCCATTGCCTTTCAGGATGAGGTGCATATGAGCAGCTGCAGGAGGAGACTCAGGGACATGGTGGAGAATCCGCATTCAGGGATCCCTGGGAAAATTTTTGCATGCCTCTCCATCATCTTCGTGGCCATTACGGCGGTGACGCTGTGCATCAGTACGATGCCAGATCTCCGAGAAGAAGAAGAAAAGGTAAGAGCTTGTGGTCTGCTGTCAGAATGGGGGTGGCTGGGGAGGCTAAATCCAAAGGGAGGGAATGCAGTGTGGAGGAATAACTTTAGCAAACTTTATCCAGCTATCCCAGGAGTCTGTGTGTAGTGTCATGCTAGAGTTCTGAAATTGCGTAACCCTATGAGCAGCAATTTGTTGTGCACTTAGTAGTGCAATGGCATCGAGTGTGGCCTTGGCCTCCAGTCAGTGATTGGGAAGACATGACGGTTCGTAGTGATTTTTCTTCTGTGCCTACGGATACCAATGTGAGCAGTTTTTCGTGCAGAATGGAAAACTCACTTCTGAAACTGCATCTGAATTTTTAAGCATCTTCGCACCTTGAGAGGACAGTCTTACATCAACACATCGAATTGTGGCCAGGGAGTTCTCGCCGCTTCGTGAAATGGCCTGCCAAAGTAGCATATACACTGGTCATTTCTAGTAATTCGGACTTTGGCCACACCTCTCGGCCAAAGTGCAAAATGGCCGGCCAATTCAGGAACTGGCAGAACTTTGGGTTTTGGCCATAATATATATAAACTGCTCAAAAAAATTAAAGGAACACTTTGAAAACACATCAGATCTCAATGGGAAAAAGAAATCCTCCTGGATATCTATACTGATATAGACTGGGTAATGTGTTAGGAACGAAAGGATGCCACATCGTTTGATAGAAATGAAAATGATCAACCTACAGAGCCCTGAATTCAAAGACGCCCCAAAAATCAGAGTGAAAAAATGTGGCAGGCTAGTCCATTTTGCCAAAATTGAATTGCAGCAACTCCAAATTGTACGCAGCACTTTGTATGGCCCCTGTGTTCTTGTATACATGCCTGACAACATCGGTGCATGCTTCTAATGAGATGACAGATGGTGTTGTGGAGGATCTCCTCCCAGATCTGGACCAGGGCATCACTGAGCTCCTGGACAGTCTGAGGTGCAACCTGGTGGCATTAGATGGACCAAAACATAATGTCCCAGAGGTGTTCTATTGGATTTAGGTCAGGAAAGTGTGGTGGCCAGTCAATGGTATCAATTCCTTCATCCTCCAGGAACTGCCTGCATACTCTCACCACATGAGGCCAGGAATTGTCGTGCACCAGGAGCCACTGTACCAGCATAGGGTCTGACAATGGGTCCAAGGATTTCATCCTGATACCTAATGGCAGCCAAGGTGCCTTTGTCAAGCCTGTAGCGGTCTGTGTGACCCTCCATGGATATGCCTCCCCAGACAATCATTAACCCACCACCAAACTGCTCATGCTGAATGATGTTACAGGCAGCATAATGTTCTCCATGGCTTCTCCAGACCCTTTCACTTCTGTCACGTGCTCAGGGTGAACCTGCTCTCATCTGTAAAAGCACAGGGCACCAGTGGTGCATCTGCCAATTCTGGTATTCTATGGCGAATGCCAATCGAGCTGCATGCTGCTGGGCAGTGAGCTCAGGGCCCATTAGAGGACATGGGGCCCTTGGGTCACCCTCATGAAGTCTTTCTGGTTGTTTGGTCAGAGACATTGACACCAGTGGCCTGCTGGAGGTCATTTTGTAGGGCTCTGGCAGTGCTCATCCTGTTCCTCCTTGCCCAAAGGAGCAGATACTGGTCCTGCTGATGGGTTATGGACCTTCTATGGCCCTCTCCAGCTCTCCTAGAGTAACTGCTTGTCTTCTAGAATCTCCTCCATGCCCTTGAGACTGTGCAGGGAGACACAGCAAACCTTCTGGCAATGACATGTATTGATGTGCCATCCTGGAGAAGTTGGACTACCTGTGCCAGCTCTGTAGGGTCCAGGTATCGCCTCATGCTACCAGTAGTGACACTGACTGTAGCCAAATGCAAAACTAGTGAAGAAACAGTCAGAAAAGATGAGGAGGGAAAATGTCAGTGGCCTCCACCTGTTAAACCATTCCTGTTTTGGGGGTCATCTCATTGTTGCCCCTCTAGTGCATCGGTTGTTAATTTCATTAACACCACAGCAGCTGAAACTGATTAACAACCCCCTCTGCTACTTAACTGACCAGATTAATATCCCAGAAGTTTCATTGACTTTATGCTATACTCTGATTAAAAAGTGTTCCTTTAATTCTTTTGAGCAGTATATATATCTCTATCCTCTTTAATAAAACCTCTGTGTGTGTGTGTGTGTGTGTGTGTGTGTGTGTGTGTGTGTCTTCTGGTGTAGTGCGCATGCGCGGGGCCACACGGCACATGTTCAATCTCTTCCTGTGCATTCCCTGTGTGTGCAGAGAGACAGACACCCACAGGTGCGTGCGCACGCGAGGCAGACACACACACACAGACAAACACAGGCGCGCGCCAGACAGACCGTCAGATACACACACACACACACACACACACACAGACAGACAGACACACACACACATGCGCCAGACAGACAGACACACACACACGCAGGTGCGCGTGCGACAGACAAACACAGAGAGACGCACCACACACACACACACGCGTGCATTGTTGCAATGTTACTTTTCTTGGTTGTTTATTAAATTACGGATTTTTCAAATGTTCTTTTTTTTTCCCCTGTGCTTAAAACTCATTAAGGCTACAGCGCAAACTCTTGCAGTGTTAGTTTTCTCTGTGCTATTCAATGTTTTTAAATTTAGTTTACTATTACACTGTGCATTCAATGGTATAATTAACTATATTTGTGCTTAAAAACTTTAAAAAAAAATATATTTACATACAGTTCATATGGTCTGGAATGGATTAATTGTATTTACATAAAATCCTATGGTTGGGAAATTACTTCGGTTTACAACCAAATCGGGTTACAACCAGAGTTTTGGAACGAATTATGGTCGTGAACCGACGTTCCACTGTATTACTGTCAGACAAAAATACAAGCATTTTACGGATATACAAACCAGTATTACTGAGAGAGAAAATTAAAGGCACAGAATACAGTGACACATATTACAGCCGCATACAAGGTCCCTTGCCATTTAATATACGTAGACTGTTCCTACTAATGTTTATGCACTACTGTTCTAGCGCTCGTTATTGTAACAGGCTTAATGTCTAGTATATATATAATATAGTTAAATGCCTGTGTTGGTTTATTTCTCTCTCTTAGGTCATTAGTTGCCTCCTAGGACCCCTGAGTCTTTACTCTCAGATCGCCATTCACATTGACATGGCATAGAAGGTGTGTTTTGTGCTTACCCACATGAAGAGGTGTTCTCTACTTGGCAGTAACATTTTCTAACTTTGTCTGTGGCAACTGGCAAGCCCTGAGTCCAACAGATCTTGAGTGCATTAAAGGTGCACAAGTCCCTCAATGCCTGGGGTCACCACTTCAGCCACGACGTTGTGCATGTAATGGCATTCCAAAGCCTCTGCCACTCACTCTTATCTGAATGGTTGATGCCCTCTCATGACTGTAGTCAGTTCACTTCCCTTAGCCCATCAGACATATAAAAAAAAATAGTAAAAAGACAAAAGGAAAAGATAAAGGGTCTGGGGCACCCAAAGGCAAATCCTGTACATTGAGGTACTCAAAAGGAGTAAAAGAAAACATGTGGTACTACACCAAGTTATGATGTCATTAATTCTCAGGTCGGTCTATCTTAAGATGGTGTCCTCTCCCTTAATGAGGAATTCTGGGAGGAAGAGGAGATTCCAGGTGAAAGTGACATCAGAGTTGGAGAGGGTCAATCTTCCTTTTTGCAGAGGGAGAAGAAGAGAGCGTTATTAGACAGTGTCCCCTTGTGTCTTGGCAGTAAATCGCACTCACCTAAACCCTTAGGTTGCTGCATAACCACCTGCATGTGACAATTATATAGAGTTTGACAATGTGCTCACCATGTGTTATTAGCGGCTAAGCGAGCTTTCTGTTTCCTTGGAGGTGGAGCCCTTACCCTGACTCCACCCCTCACTTTCAGACCAGACCGACCTATGCATGCATGCACACACAGACTTTAAACAACCCTTCCTGGCACCACCACTCCTCCCAGGCAACCTCTTCCTCCCGATTCAGGCCACGAATGAAGGGAGGCTGCCTGTTTTATAGCCCACCCGGAAGTGTTCCAGGTGCTTGACCAGCTGGTCCTGATTGCACCTCCGCTACCAGTAGTATTCTCAGGATGGATTGCAGGTGCTCATCAGTGAGGCGACTCCTGTGTGCTGTTTTGTTAGTCTTTATCACTGAGAAGAGCTTCTCACACAGATATGTGCTACCAAACATGCACAAGGTTCGAGCCGCATGTAGACGGACTTTTTTTGTTCTTCAAAGTCACCAAAGCGCCGTGCAAACTCAGTGCGCAGTGCGCTCAGTTTATCAGCAAAGTGCGTATTTGGGAACACCGTAGTGATGACTTGGTTTAACATTACTTGGTAACAGGGAAAGTGGGGCAAGGTGAACTGGTGCATTTGTGTCTCCCATAAAAGCAGCTTCACTTGAAATCACTTTGTGATTGTGCACGGGTTAAAACGTCCGCTGAAGTGTCAGATTCTTATTTAATTATGCTGTTTTCTGTATCTTCTGAATTGCATTCAGGTTACCCTGATGCAAGGCAGCTGAAGCGCTGCATTATGGGATCTGTAGTTTATTGTGTTACCAGCGCTTCATATACCCGGGCTTTAATAACAATAATACAGTATATAAAATGATCTCGGGCGGATATAATTACGCCGGGCGGATGTGGCCCGCCCTTGAGTTTGACACATATGGACTAAATAGATCTTGAAAAGATATGTTTTTCAAATGTGATCGCGCAATTCAGATAGAGTTGACGCAAGACTACAGCCTGCATGCCTCAATGAGTCATCCTCCCCTCGCTCTTACTTTTTTACCGTTCATCTAATGAATACACTGAGTATGGCTTTACCAAAACAATCATTGATGGCGAATAAAGTATCCATTATTCGAGTATGTAAAGCGGGATATATATATATATATATATATATATATATATATATATATATATATATATATATAGCGGATATATATAATAGTGTGTTAAAAAGGTAGAAAAGAAAAGGGAACATTTTAAAAATAACGTAACATGACTGTCAATATACAGTATTTGTTTTGTGAGTGTTACTGAGTGTTGTTGTCATCAAGGATTTGATTCTCATTATTTCTTTCAATCAGGTTCGTATTTGTAGGATGTGTTGTGTTCAAGTTACATTCCGTGTTTGTCAATCGTTGTAAAGATGACAGGTTTCATTCATCGATTCGTTTCTTACTGCATCAATAAACAGCTCGTCTTCTTCTTTATCTGAGACCTGACACTGCATGCACGGTTTTTTACACTGTCTTCCTTTAGCGGGACATTGACTTTTTCCACCGTGTGCTTTGTTTCCGCAGTAGCTGCATTTATGAATATGCTTATCAGACGCTTCATATTTTTTACTGCCTTTTCAATTGTTTAATTCGGTTTTTGTTCAGCGCTCTTTGGAACTGTTGCTTTTATCTGTGCACGCGCCAGTTCACGTGAGCCACTCGGTGTACTTGTATCGAAGGTTCCCAGCTGTGCTGGTGCCATCTCGTGCTATGTCCGTGGCTGTATTTAATGTTACCTTAGTCCTGGCACTTAAAACTTTCTCTCGCAGTTTCGCCGAGTTTGTGTCAAACACCACCCTGACCATCTCATCTTCCTCTCCATAAGCACAGTCCTTCACCCGTGAATATTTACCCGTGGCAGTTTGCTATTGGATTGCCGCTGACGGACGGCCTTATATGGGCAGGCACTAAATTACAAGCGCCAGCGGCAGCCTGTCTATGAACTTAATTTAAAGTGTAGGTTTACATCGTGCTTTGTTTCAGTAGCAGAACTCATGAATATGGTTGTATATGTCACTCGCTCGCTTCTTATTGTTTCGCTGCCTTCTCAATTATATAATGCATGTTTTCTTAAGCGATTTTTTTGAGCTCTTCCTGGTTTTCTATGTACTGCGTGATTACGTGGGAGGCGTGATGATGTCACACGAAACTCCGCCCCACGGCGTTGAAGCTCATCTCCATTACAGTAAATGGAGAAAAACTGCTTCCAGTTATGACCATTATGCGTAGAATTTCGATATAAAACCTGCCCAACTTTTGTAAGTAAGCTGTAAGGAATGAACCTGCCAAATTTCAGCCTTCCACCCACACGGGAAGTTGGAGAATTAGTGATGAGTCAGTGAGTGAGTCAGTGAGTGAGTGAGGGCTTTGCCTTTTATTAGTATAGATATATATATATACACACACTAATAAAAGGCAAAGCACTGACTGACTCACTCATCACTAATTCTCCAACTTCCCGTGTAGGTAGAAGGCTGAAATTTGGCAGGCTCATTCCTTACAGGTCATTTACAAACGTTAAGCAGGTTTCATTTCAAAATTCTACGCGTAATGATCATAACGGTCAACAACGTCCGCCATGTTGAACATTCTTATTTATGGCCCCATCTTCACGAAATTTGGTAGGCACTAACCGAAACCAATGTACGTACTTATTTCAGTGGTATGACTTCACTGTCAGCCACGATATTGAACTTTCCAACGTCGCTAATTCTCCAACTTCCCGTGTAGGTAGAAGGCTGAAATTTGGTACTTATTTCGGTGGTATGATGCCACTGTCGCCTGCGATGTTGAACTTTCCAACGTCACTAATTCTCCAACTTCCCGTGTAGGTAGAAGGCTGAAATTTGGCAGGCTCATTCCTTACAGCTTACTTACAAATTTCATTTCGAAATTCTACGCGTAATGGTCATAACGGTCAACAACGTCCGCCATGTTGAACCGTCTTATTTATGGCCCTATCTTCTCGAAATTTGGTAGGCAGCTTCCCTGCACTAACCGAAACCGATGTACGTACTTTTTCGGTGGTATGATGCCACTGTCAGCCGCCATATTGAACTTTTTAACAGTCTTTGTTATTTATGGGCCCATCTTCAAGAAATTTGGTACACGGGTTCCCAACGCTAACTGAATCATACTTACGTACATATATACGTCCATAGCCTGCAGCTCGGTCACCGTGTGAGGCGGCATTGGGTTCCCCCATCCCAACGCCTCCCACGTTGTTGGCTGCCTGCCTATGTAAAGCCGTCCGTCGCTCCGGTCTCTACATTCCCTTCCTTGCTTCGCCACGGGATTCACGTCTCCCTACTCCCCTTTTTATTTAATCCCTGGCTTCTCCACTGTTTTATTGTTTGTTTATTACGATTATAGTTATTGTGTAGGTATTTTAGACTTACTTTACATTGTTCAGGTACCCATTTCCTTTATCATTCCAACCATACCCCCATTAATATGTCTATCGAGATGATCACTATCGATCAAAGAACTGTCACTTGCCGTGTGGTTTCCATGCCCAGAGATGGCACCTACCTTTTCCATTCTCTTTGTTACATATTGCACGGCCATATCAGGCTCACTCTTGATATCCGGAGGAACATTGTGTCTTATGTATTGAATGACTGGGACAGGTTCAAGGTGTGGACTGATGACGGTACAGGAGATAATTAGACTACACAGGAGCACTAGAAGAGTGAAATGCTTAAGCCCTTCACCTATGGATCTGCATGTGAGTTGATGGCTGCCGCTGAATTGTTCGGTTGTCACTTTCAAGTGTACCGAAATGGCCAAATATTTTACACCTTTCGACAACCGTCAATGCCTCTTAAACATCTTAGATTGGCAGGTGACGATTTCAGTAGTGGACACTTTGATGTTTATGAATGTTTAAACTCTCAAAAGCTGGATGTGAAGTTATCGATGAAACCGGTTGTATGCTTACAACGCTTGACAGATGCCGAATGTCACTTCAACACAAGTCCTGCAAATGTCATCATTGAAACAAACCATGAAACTCAAACCGATTATGACAGCAGCAATCCAAGCTGTGAGATTTGAGACAAGATTACTGTTCACATGGCCAACTGTACGTTACATGATCAAGAGTAAGCTCAGCGCACAGCTTGGTCATATTACAACTGGAGGGCGGAACTCAAAATGTGGTAGACAAAGATATCCTTAACAAATAATTATTGGTATATTTTCCCTCAGTTTAAAAAGGTTTAATTTCCTTCTTAATAAAAATTTTTTTCTTCTTAATAAAAAGTCCATACTTCAAGTATGTATGTAAGGGTATTTTATATATATATATATATATATATATATATATGTATATATATATATATATATGTATATATGTGTATGTGTATATATATATATATATATATATATATATATATGTGTATATATATTATATATATATATATATATATATGTATATATATATATATATATTATATGTATGTATATATATATATATATATATATATATATATATATATATATGTATATATATATATAATATAGTGGACACCAGAGGTCGCTGTTGCCTCTTTCAACCCAACAGACAGACACACTGCACACAGGGTAAAATCGCCAAGAAGATCTTTAATGCATTTTCTTCTTAATGCAATGTCCAAAAGCACCTCCACCACCATACATAAACAAAGTAACAACCACTGTTCAGAAATCTCTCCTCCACTCCTCCCACCAAGCTCTGTCCTGCTCCCACCCAACTCCGGCTCCTCTTGGTGAGTCTCCACCAGTCCTTTAAATAGTCTTTGACCCGGAAGTGCTTCTGTCCTTCTAACCACGTGATTTGTCTGCACTTCTGAGTCTGATGGAGACTTGCGAATTTCTTCAGCCCGGAATACTAGGGTGTGTTGTACCGTGTTAGCCATTATGAATGTAGAGAAAAGCCAAGCAAAATGACACCTTTTATTGGCTAACTAAAAAGATTACAATATGCAAGCTTTCGAGGCAACTCAGGCCCCTTCTTCAGGCAAAATGTAATCAAATTCAGCCCGGACGTACTCCTGTGGTTCCGTCCCCGTGACTCATGAGTGTTTCCGGGCTATATGGGAAATATAAATTCTCAAGCCTCCCTGCAACGTATCCTGGTGGCACCCACGGCACCCAGCAGGGCTGTGAAGCCGGACTCCAACTTGCATGGTGCCCTGCGGGAATCTGGGGTGCCACTATGCTGCAGGAGCATCTCCATCTGGCGGTCTGGGGGAGGCAGTGTCCCTCTGTAACTGCTTTCTCCCCTCTTTCTCCTTTCTGGGCATCCCAGCTGGGTTGAGCGGCCAGCCGACCATCATAATATTTATTTAATTATTTATTTATTTATGTATTTTATATATATAATATAAATTTTTTTTTCTTTCTTTCTGTAATGGACCCATCTGAAGCAAGGCTTATTAAAAACCTTTTCTCTAACCAAAATTTTTATATAGAAGGGTGGGCAAAGATAGGTTTACTGTTGTGAGTATGCAAAATACAAGAGTTTAATCTACTATTATTATTAACTTAATAATTAATGTATTATTTATTTGTATTATTGGTCTTATTATTAAGGAGTACTTGAGTGTAGCAGTCGTATGCTGCCAGGCATTTTCCATACGAACACGTTTATAAATTTATTAAAAATCAAAAACTGAAATTTCTCACACTGAGACATACATAGACCCTTAATTCAGTACTTTGCAGAAGCCCCTTTGGCAGCATTCACAGCGGAGACTTCTTGGCTATATCTCTACAAGTTTTACATACCTGGAGGGAGAAACTTCAGTTTGAGTGGTCACAGGTTGAGCTCTTTGACTGCCCCCCTGACTGGCTGAGATGATGTACTGTAAAAGTAGTTTATGACTGAAGCCCACTGGTAAAGTGGTGTAATGTGACAGGGTCTTAAGTTCACTCTTGTCTCGGTCTTGTGAGAGTGGTGTATCTGTGTATTTCATGTGGAAAACTTATTACGGTCTTTGATAAAAGGAAGGCAAATATTCAGCTTTATGAAAGACCTCGGTGTAGGGGCTTATCTTTAAAGGAAGATGCGGCTCACACTTAATGAAAATTCATTAATGAAGGCACAGTTGCCTGTGATGAATCGACCAGCTTTGGGAAGGAAAAGGAGCCTTTAAAAGAAAAGAGTAAAAATGAGACGTACGTAGTGAGAGAGAATGACAGAAAGTGATAGTCGGTAAAATACCAAAAAGCAGGGGATGCCTGCCAGATAATGCCAGCCTGAATATTAATTTCCCTTGGGTTCACAGTCAGTAGCTGTGCTATTGGTTCTTTGATTTCTTTCCTCCATTTCTGTATATGTTCTTAATCTGATTTTTATATTCAGCAAAAGTTCTCTCTCCAAGTTCTTTCATGTGTTCATCTTGTGAATTTTCATCAAGTTTTGATTTCAAATCCTTAATGCACCACTGATGCGGGATACTCGCTCCATAATCGGGCTTATCCCCCTCATCCTCCACCTTGAAACACAGGAAGTGAATGGCAGATTTAAAATGTGATGAGCACCGCAGACGTGTTAACAGGTTGAACTGACTGGCTTCTTGCCTGGTAGGATTAGAAGCAAGTTGGGAACTTTGTGATAATTAGTTGTAGATTGTCATTATGGAATATGTTTAAGCCATACCTTTTATTTAAAAAAAAACAAAACAAATAATGAAGTGAGATGATGAGCGGGACTGCATAGGAAGTCTCTTGGGCTGTGTCCGGAAGTGAATTTATTCAAGTTTTCCTTCTGAGGATCTGTAGAGGAAGGAGAAAAGATGTTAGTGCGCACTGCCGAGCCTCGATCCAGCATAGTCGAGCCCATCGAGCGCCTCCTTAGTGTCCGTGTCTGTGAACACTTTTCTCTTTATGTATCTTTTCAGTGTCTTTTGAATATTATTTAATAATATATTGTGTTTTTTGTATTTTGTTATTTCGTAGTTAAAATTGTTTTGTTATTTCATTATTTTGTGTTGTTGTTGTTGTTTTATGATTATTGATTACTAGCTGATTACCCAGTGGCTTTGCTCACTGAGTGCAAGGGAAAAAAATAAAATGTAGTATTTACAGTACATCCAGAAAGTATTCACAGCGCATCACTTTTTCCACATTTTGTTATGTCACAGCCTTATTCCAAAATGGATTCCATAAATTTTTTTCCTCAGAATTCTGCACACAACACCCCATAATGACAACATGAAAAAAGTTTACTTGAGGTTTTTGCAAATTTATTAAAAATAAAAAATATTGAGAATGCACATGTACATAAGTATTCACAGCCTTTGCCATGAAGCTCCAAATTGAACTCGGGTCCATCCTGTTTCTCCTGATCATCTTTGAGATGTTTCTGCAGCTTCATTGGAGTCCACCTGTGGTCAATTCAGTTGATTGGACATGATGTGGAAAGGCACACACCTGTCTATAGAAGGTCCCACAGTTGACAGTTCATGTCAGAGCACAAACCAAGCATGAAGTCCAAGGAATTGTCTGTAGACCTCCGACACAGGTTTGTCTTGAGGCACAAATCGGGGGAAGGTTACAGAAAAGTTTCTGCTGCTTTGAAGGTCCCAATGAGCACAGTGGCCTCCATCATCCGTAAGTGGAAGAAGTTCGAAACCACCAGGACTCTTCCTAGAGCTGGCCGGCCATCTAAACTGAGTGATCGGGGAAGAAGGGCCTTAGTCAGGGAGGTGACCAAGAACCCGATGGTCACTCTGTCAGAACTCCAGAGGTCCTCTGTGGAGAGAGGAGAACCTTCCAGAAGGACAACCATCTCTGCAGCAATCCACCAATCAGGCCTGTATGGTAGAGTGGCCAGATGGAAGCCACTCCTTAGTAAAAGGCACATGGCAGCCCGCCTGGAGTTTGCCAAAAGGCACCTGACGGACTCACAGACCATGAGAAACAAAATTCTCTGGTCTGTTGAGACAAAGATTGAACTCTTTGGTGTGAATGCCAGACGTCACGTTTGGAGGAAACTAGGCACCGCTCATCACCAGGCCAATACCATCCCTACAGTGAATCATGGTGGTGGCAGCATCATGCTGTGGGGATGGAACTGGGAGACTAGTCAGGATAAAGGGAAAAATGACTGCAGCAATGTACGGAGACATCCTGGATGAAAACCTGCTCCAGAGCGCTCTTGACCTCAGACTGGGGCGACGGTTCATCTTTCAGCAGGACAACGACCCTAAGCACACAGATAAGATATCAAAAGAGTGGCTTGAGGACAACTCTGTGAATGTTCTTGAGTGGCCCACCCAGAGCCCAGACTTGAATCTGATTGAACATCTCTGGAGAGATCTTAAAATGGCTGTGCACCGACCTGATGGAGCTTGAGAGGTGCTGCAAAGAGGAATGGGCGAAACTGGCCAAGGATAGGTGTGCCAAGCTTGTGGCATCATATTCAAAAAGACTTGAGGCTGGAATTGCTGCCAAAGGTGCATCGACAAAGTATTGAGCAAAGGCTGGGAATACTTCTGTACATGGGATTTCTCAGTTTTTTATTTTTAATAAATTTGCAAAAACCTCAAGGAAACTTTTTTCATGTTGTCATTATGGGGTGTTGTGTGTAGAATTCTGTGGAACAAAATGAATTTAATCCATTTTGGAATAAGGCTGTAACATAACAAAATGTGCAAAAAGTGATGCACTGTTAATACTTTCTGGATGCACTGTAGATTATTATACAGTAAAACATTAACATTTAAGAAGTAAAGATACATTGAGCAGTACTGGAGTGCTTTCGGGTAAAGTACATTTTAAAGGCGCTATAACACAACAGGTAAGTAGCACTAACAGCAGCTTAAATGTATTTGGATCATCTCTCGGTAGCAGATCCCTTGTGAAAGGTGCTACACGACCGCTGTGGAATAGAAATAACATTTTCTATGCAATCCTGCAAATTTCTGCCTGACAACCTTGCACTATGTGCCTGTGATTTAAGAGAAAAATTATTCTGAGAAAAGAGGACGCTGCCCTTCCGTGCTTAACGGGCAGAAGGTCCAAACAATTCCCAAGTCCAATACTTCACATGAAGAGGTCGGTACATCTTCTTAGATGTAAACCGTCCATCTTCTTAAAAGAATTCCTCACAAAAGCAACCTTGAATGTTGCGGGGTTTTAGTGACCTGAACTCGCCTTAAGGGACAGTAAGTAGTTGTGAAGCGCAATTTACAAAGAGAGTTTTGCTTCGATGGTGCCGATTACACTCGTTCACAAAGATTTCCACTCTCCCAGGAGCCAACGGGGCACTCAAAGTGTCACAAACAGTTGTAGCGGTCAGAAGCCGCTAAGATTCACACCGTCGAGAAAGACGGTGATTTATTTATTTTATATGAGGATTACCAGGGACAACCCCAGCCTTGGCACGACACACACCCACACACACTACAGAGACAAAGAAAACGCACTGGGAACTTAAACGACAAAAAAGTATAATGAAATTAAATTACTAAATGAAAACAATAATACCACCCCTGATCCCTTCGGCGATATTACAATTAACAGATAAATACAAGCAGCAAACGACCAAAACAAAACTTTTCTCCTCTTCGTCCCCTGCCCTCCTTTTGAACCCCTCTGGCCACCTTTGCCCCCAACAGCCCTGCAAGGACTGCTGGGAGATGCAGTTCTAACCAATGGTAGCACTGCTACACAGTGCGAGAAGAGAGGATGCCGCCTGAAATTGCGAAGCTCTCGACCCGGCGGTGCAGCCCAATATTCCGTGCCTCTGAGCGTCCACTTTGTTCTTATGACCCCTCGCCGCTGTGGGCGGTGAGGCGGTGTCGTCTTCACATTGTTTAGAGCTCGGCGCAGTTAAAAAGTAGAAAGACGCAAAGCTGTTTTCCTCATCTCTTCTACTATCAAGTACTGCCAATTAAAAAAAAAAAAAACAAAAAAAAAACTTATGTGGCAGTTTCCGCAACAGTCACGTGGACGAATAAATAAAACTTCTCTGTCAGAATGCGCCTGGCGGCTCAGCACTGGAGGCCAGAGTAGAGGTTGACACTGGGCACACTTCTATGGGATAGATTGGCGTGTTTGTGTTTACTTCTTTTCAATATCAGTAAAGTAACTCACACAAATAATAACAATTAAACGCCCACAAATGAAGTGATTAGTTCCTGTATTATAATATGTTCTGAGGTGTGGCAGAAAAGTAATGAGACTGGCAACACTGCAAGCGATCTGGCAGCGCTGTGCTGTTGTCCTTGATAGAGCACGTGTATCAGTACCGTCCCATAGGTCAGTGCGAGTTTCAACTCCTTCCGTTAACTACGTGATTTTTGTGACTGCTATTAGCGAAGTCGTGTTTTTGGTTGTGCGTCACGCAAAATGGAACAGCGGAATTTGGAGCAACGTTGTGCCATTAAACGGCAAGTGTGACGTTTGAAAAGTTAAAACAGGCCTATGGGGAACATTCTTTATCCCGAGCTCAAGTTTTTTGCTGGCACAAATCATTTTTTGGAAGGCAGAAAACACGTTGAAGATGAACACCGTTCAGGGAGGACTTCAACTTCGAAAACCAATGAAAACATCGAACGTGTGAACACTCTTGTGAGATCAGACCGTTGTTTAACATTAAGAATGTGGAGTGAACAATTAAATTTGAACAGATTTACCGTTCATCAAATTTTGACTGAACATTTGCACATGCGACAGGTCTGTGCCAAAACGGTGCTGAAAAACTGCCCTCTCCATAACAGAATTTTTGACCTCAAAAGGCATTCCTGTGGTTCCCCAGCCCCCTTATTCACCTGACCTCAGTCCGTGTGACTTTTTCCTTTTTTCCTAAACTGAAAAATGTCCTCAAAGGACGTCATTTCGGGACTTTAGAAAACATCCAAAAGAGTGTAACGGACATGCTGAAGATCATACCGGTTGAAGACTTCCAGCGCTGCTACCAACAGTGGGAACAACGTCTCCATCGGTGAGTAGCTGCCCAAGGGAACTACTTTGAAGGGGATAACATTGATGTTTGAAAAAAATAAAAACTTTGGTAAATAAAAAATCTGTCTCATTACTTTTCTGCCACACCTCGTACGTAATTTCCGTTTCAAACGTGAAAAGAATTTTATTTATTTAGATTTGCTGCTTCTTTGGATTCTGGTCCTTGTCCTCTTTCGATGTGGGGGTCCCCTGACAGCCCCCTGACAGCCCCCTGACAGCCCCCTACAGGTCCCACTTTATTAAACATCTTTCTACCATTTCAGGAGGTTAATCTGCATTTTCAGTGCCTTTGAGATGTAACGTAGTTCCTAGTGGCCCTGGTACAGAGTGCTCATTTCTAATGTGCCACCCTAAGGTTATGGTGCCAGCTGCAGGGTTTCCCATTGACAGCAATGTAAACTGTTGTAAGCACACAAAGTTAATTAGGTGTGAAAAGACAGCGTGCCTAATATTTGGTGAGAATCACCCGTGCAGAAAGCACACATTGCAGCTCTGCGGATATGCAGTTTCAATTTAGTGAAATAGGAGCTATTTGAAATGTGCGAGATGATCTTAGTCTATTCAGTTAAAGATTGTAAATCCGCTCTAATATTTATTCCGTTTTCTATGCTTGGTTTGACGTGATTATTTGGTCGAGGGAACAAAAAGATTCAAGGACAGAGGGATCTCCCTTTCTTAAAATGTGGCGGATGTGCCCCTCTCAGCCATCTGTTAGCACTAGAATGGACTGATTTGCAGCGATAAATGGTTGCTCACGTAAAAGTAGCCCCACTTACCGTATGCAGCCCCACTCGGGTTTTAGCAGCAGCAAGTGGGGTCTGTTGAAGCCAGTGGGACGTCTCGTGAACGTTTTGTTATTGCATAATGGAAAGAAGACGTGGCAAATTTTATTTCAATTGTGGAGCTCCTTCATGTTGACAGGCAAAGACGTCAAGGCCAGTGGAATATCCCGTTGTGAGCGCTCCTGCCAAACCCACTCTTCTGTAATCGGTGAAAATGGGTTTTTCCTGTGGCATGAGGATGAATTTTTGCACAATTGTTTGTGATTTGGTGTCTTGTTTATAGTATTATGAATCTCGCGTCCAAAGCAGACGCCTCTATCTGGGGATGGTTGGTTTTTATTGGACCCCGGCCAGGAGAGGCGGGGTTAATTGGCCTCGTTAGGTATCTTCTCATGAAAGGATGCTGTTAGCAACAGCGCCCTCTCGAGTTCTGGAGTGTTATCACATAGCAATGATAAACCTGCAAGGTGATCCTCCGACACGCATGCGCAATGCGGTGTATTTCATTTTTCACATGGATGTGTTGAGCCGCATATTATCAGCATAACAATGCAAATGAACATTGTAGTGGCGAAAGAGAATAAGGTGAATGCGCTGTCGGAGTTCTCTTTTAGCCCAACTGGCAATGATGATTGCTTTTCTACAATCGTCGTGGGGTGCAGACCTGAGTTTGTGTCCCAGGAATCCCACGTGTTGTGATGAGAACCTACTTATAGTAGTGCTGTGACCCGGACCACCTGATTAGCTGCTGCCAATTAAGTAACCTGATTTAAGACGACGCCATCAGTTTTGTTACAGTTATCAAGTCAAGACACTGAGCCCCCAAAGTCCACACACACAGGTCCGGGTTCAAAGCAAGGATTTATTGAGCAGTGCACCTTTCACACTGCATAATCCTTTTTCTTTTGTCTCCTTCTCTCTTCCACTCCTGCCAGGTGATGTAGTCCGTCTCCTCTCCCGAATCCGACTCCCCGGGTAAAGTGGTGGACTTCCTTTTAAGCCTCAACTCAAAAGTACTTGAAGTCCCAACGGGTTGTCTCCAGAAAGCACTTCTGGGTCAGATAGAACCTGAGGCTTTACTTCCTGACAGCTCCCCATGGAACCCAACAGCGCAGGCTTATGGGACCACAACTCCCATAGTGGCTTACGGGCGTCCATACCAGGGTTCACCATAAGAGATGCTGCCACCCAGTGTATGGAGGTACAACTTCCATGTGAAAGGCAGTCTCCCATTGTCCCATATATGTGCTCTTCCAACTGGGAAAGAGTCTGTTACTTTATCTCAGTCGGGCTGCTTCATCCATTTTGTCCTTTGGCATCTCGGGCTGCATCCATTGCTATTGTGGTTGCAGCCAGTGCGGTTGCTTTTCTCTTCTATTTATTATGTTGGCCGCCCAACTAGGTAAGGGAAGGTAGTCCTTCTTGGCTGGGATGCCAGTCCATCTGTCACAGAAGATTACAAGAACATAATAATTCAGATTGGTGCAGGAGAGTTGCACCAGGGTACCATCGCAGCAGCACCAGATAGAAGGAAGAAGGAGCTCAACCCTGGATTGGATGCCAGTCCATTGCTGGGCACCCCACAATGGCACAATTTAAAGTCGCCAGTTAACCCAGCATGCTTGATTTTTGGAATGTGGGAGGCCAACTCCTAGTGACCAAACACAGAGAGAACGTGCAAACTCCAAATAGAAAGAAAATGAATGGCATAAATGTACATCGGGCACTCCGTCTTAAGGCGGCGAGACAACAGCAGCGCAATTTTCCTTATGGATGAATCAGCAGCGTTGCATTTTCTACTTATTTACTTCTGTGGAGTTTTTAGACTGGAAAGAAATAAATGGTACTATTTTCAGAAGGAAATTTTTTACAAAAGATATTAAACTTTGATAGAGCAAGAATTGTGTGATCTCTGAATGCAATCTAATTTGCAGAAAAATGGCACTAAATTATTTATTTTTCCTGCTTGGAAGAATAGCTAGCAAAAGCAAAAAAAAAAAGAAAAATGAATCGCAGTGTAAGTCTCTAGAGCACATGAAAAACACTTCGGTCAGAGAAAAGGAAATAATTGAGTTTGGACTTGAAAAGAAAATGACAAACAGAAGGACGTCAAATACAAACGGGTAAATGGAGCAGTTAGTGCTGCCGACGCGCTGCTCTGGGAGATGAAGCGATAAGTTGGAGAGCTCATCACACCGTCGTCCATCCCAAGTCGAGAGTCCCACTGCAAAGGGTGAAAGACGCCGTGGGCAGCGGCTGCGTGAAGAGCGAGGTCACACTTAGGGTCACTCTTGAACCGTCCATAACAGAGGTTTTTAAACTGGTTTCCTCTCGTGGCCCAATCTTGCCCTTCCTAGTGTCTCCGAGTCTATGATGACCGTCGGATCGGCAGTCGATACTCATTCCCTGTGGAATGGCCGCTGAAAGTCATCCTGGTGGGACAGGACCCCCTTGATTGCTTAAAGTACCCACAGTGCCACACACTGCAAGACACATCACAAAGCGTATGCGACCATTGAATATAATGGTAGTTTGGGATTTGGTGCAACCCACAACCCATAGTTTAAGAAGCTACGGTCCACAGAATAATAATAATTATTATTCTTTACATTTACGGTGGCGCAGTGGTAGCACTGCTGCCTTGCAGTAAGGAGACCTGGGTTTGCTTCCCGGGTCCTCCCTGCGTGGAGTTTGCATGTTCTCCCCGTGTCTGTATGTGTTTCCACCCACAGTCCGAAGACATGCAGGTTAGGTGGACTGGCGATCCTAAATTGTCCCTAGTGTGTGCTTGGGGGGTGTGTGTGTGTGTGTGTGCCCTGTGGTGGGCTGGCACCCTGCCCGGGATTTGTTCCTGCCTTGTGCCCTGTGCTGGCTGGGATTGGCTCCAGCAGACCCCCCGTGACCCTGTAGTTAGGATATAGCAGGTTGGATAATGACTGACTGACATTTATATAGTGCTTAAAAAACGAGAGTAGGGAGCCACTTCAACCACCACTAATGTTTAGCATCCACCTGATTAGCTAAACAAACGAGCTTCATGGAGTGAATGGTCTCCTCTCGTTTGTCCAACTTTCTCACATTCTTATAGTGGGGAGTCAATTCAACCATCTACCGGGATGATGCGATGGCAGTCATTTTTGTGCCAGTATGCTCACTACACATGCGCTGTTAGGTGATGAAGGGGTGAGAGAGAGTTAGCCAATCAGAGACGGGGGATGATTAGGGGGCCAGAATGACTAGGCCGTGAAAGGCAGGATATCAGGATACCCCCCTTCCCTTTACTTAAGGATGCCCATGGATGTTTAGTGACCACAGAGAGTCAGGACCTCGGTTTTCACTTGAGATGTGAAGGACGGTGCCATTTTTACTGCACTGGGGCACTGGAATCCACACGCAGACCACAAAGTAAGCTCCCCCTGCTGGCCTCTCCAACTTCTTTTCCAGTAGCATCCCAAGCTTTTCCTGGTTGTTCGCCCATTCAAGTACTGGCCGGTCCTGAACAGGCTTAGTTTCAGGTGGATGACTTCTTCTGAAGTGCAGGTGGTGTGTCCTTTTATAGCATTTTGTTAGTCGAAGTGGAATGCACTACGCCACTATTGTGGTAGACGTTATTCAGGAACTTTATGGGGGTTTTTACATGTCAGGTTACCCCTGAAGAGAACCTGTTGGAAGAGTTTCAGATAACAACTGGTGTCAGGCTAGACTGCCTGCTGTCCCCTCTGCTCTTCCTTAGATGTTCTTGACTGGATTACTCAAACAGCCCATTGCATTAGAGAAATGCATCCAATGGACGCTACTCACTGCAAACGTTGGAAGACCTGGAATCTACAGCTGATCTGCCTTTATTAGGACATCGTCAGCAGTGCAGACGCAACACAGCATGTGAGGATGACGATAGGCCAAGAAAAACCAAAACCTCTCAGTATAAGTGCCATCAGCCAGGGCTGGCGCACTATATCATGCCACCTGAGGTGAGGGACATTCATGGTGCTCCCATACTTACTAGACATGAGATGGTACAGTTCATCCACTTATGATGTGCATTGTGCCATGTGGTGTTAAATAAAAAGCAGACAAGTAAAAATGGGAATACGCTCATGACCCCGTATAATGTAAATGCAAAAAAATAGCAATCATTTAACAAGGAAAGCGTCAACGTGTTTTCAGACGGGAGTTTGATGTAGAACTGATTCAAAGAGGGCCACACTGCTGGTCATATGGGCAGGGACAGAGTGAGTCCAGGAAGGCAGATAATAGAAGTGCCATCAGAGGAGGAATGGCAGTCGCTGGTCCGTTCTGCCGAGGGAGGAAGAGAGAAGGCATCAGCAGACAGCGCCATCCCCTGGTTTGGAGGATAACTACCATGTTATATGCACACACATGTGACAGTCGCTTTACAACTTAGTACAAAACCATTACCGAATACAAGTCAAATTCCTTTATAACGAACTCCCAGGGACCTAAAAAATATTTCGTTATAACGAAAATTTTGTTGTAATGAGATTCTGTATTTATAACTACAGTGCTTTCTTTCACTTGCACCCAGGCGTTTGCAAATTCATTTCAATAGCTTCTTTCGTGTTAATTTTAATCTCCTCCTGCCTACAAGTTATGCTGACGAGAATTATTCTCAGCATTTCCTTGCGATAATACACTTTCCCGAAATGCGATTGCAGCGTCTGTGGAAGATTGTTTGTTTGTTTGTCCGTTTCCGGGGCGGGGCAAAAACGGACTCATAGCGCTGCAGTCAAGTGACACAGAAGCAAATCATAAAAGATCGGGGTCGCGCTATAAGTCTCTGTCTTGCACCCCAAAACACGAGGATGAGTCTCAGTACTTTAGGAAAACCAACTTTATTCAGCTTGAAACAGGAATGGCACACTTATTTATTGTAGCGTGATCTGCCACTCTGCTCTACACAGACACAGCAGTCAGGCTGCATCACCCATCGATATCTTTTCTGTTTGCTTTGGCTGAGAGACGCAGAATATCTTTGAGCCGGCTGTTGCCCCGGCAACAGATAAACAGTCTTCCATAGACGCGGTGATCGCACTTCACGACGCTCTTCGGCCTGTCGTCCAGTTGGGGGAGGTCCCAAGAGAGTTTACAAACCTCACATTTTCTTGAATGAATGCCGCATTAATGGGAATGTTTCTTGAACGAGCATCTCTGAACCACATAGAAACTGCTTTTTCGACGTCTTCAAATGCAGCAGCTCACACACGTTTGCAACCCGAAATTTTTTTTTCTTTTTTTGCTCGGTCTTTCAAGAAAGTTGACAGCATTGATGGCGAAATTCCAAATTCACTGGCAACATCGTTTTTTTTTTTTGCCACAATCGAGAGTTGCAAAAATGTTACGTTTTTTTGCTAATATGAACTGTTATCATTTTTTTCGTGTCTGCCGTTTCTATTGGAGGGTGACAATGAGTTAAAATCCAATGGATGTTTTTTAAATGTTGACGAGCAATGAGCAAAAGGTATCACTGAAAACCGCAGGAAACAAAAAGGGCAAAAAAAAAAAAAAGTACGAGGAAAGGAAAAAAAAAAATGACAATGTTTGTTTGGGGATCGTTGTACACAACTGAGTTGCGGCCACAGAACTAAGTGCTCTGCGGGTGATTCATTCAAGCATTTCAAGGTCTTTTGGGCACTTCGTTATAATGAAAGTGTCTGCTGAATGTACTTCGCAATAACGAGATTTCTATAGACTCGAGTCATATGGGGAAATAGTCGGAACCATAAAAATACTTCATTGTAATGAAAATATTGTTATAAAGATATTTGTTATAACGGAATTTGACCTGTATATATGCATAGCAACAAACAAATGAGAAAATATTGTGTTATTTTTGAAAAAAAAAGGAAAAATATTAGCTTTAAAACAGTGAAACGCCGCAAATATTGGTGCAGCTAGCAGGCCGAAGTATTTATTAATCATATTGGGTGCAGTACTGAATGGGGGGGGAGATCTGCATAAAACAATGTGGAGCCACCTGACTGACAGGCATCTCTCAAAAGTAGGGGTCCCCAACTCCGGTCCTGGATGGTCTCAGTAGCTGCAGGTTTTCATTCTAACCCTTTTCTTAATTAATGACCTGTTTTTGCTGCTCAGGTGGTCCCGGAATTGGGGACCCCCTGATCTAGAACTACCCCATCTGTTTCTAGAGGGTGCAATCCAGGGGCAGGGCTTCTTTTGATATGGGCTATTAAAATGTGGGGGGGGGAGTCAATAAGTCTGGCGTTTCCAGTGGCAGGAGGAGATGGCGAAGTGCACCCAAGTGGAAGGAGGAGGACCTCGCCTTCGCCAGGCCAGAGAGTGGACAGATGGATGTGCCTCTTCTTCCCTCCAGTGTTTTACTGTTCTTTTGTATTTGGTGACTTGCTGTTAGTCTGATTTTTTTCATTTTTTTTTAGGTTTCAGAATAAGTACTGCAATGTCACCCTGAGTTGTATTTAAGAAAAGGCGAGTGTTAAGCATCTCAGTGAGAGGCATACAATCCAATCTTCCGCCAACGGCGTCCCGTTTAAAGAGCTCAGTTGGGATAAATGAGCAGCGTGCGTTATTTAAAATCTCGCAGGGACAGCAGGGAGGCCCACTTAACATCTAGGCGACAGAATGTGAATGATCATCTTTGGGACACCAGGATTTTAAATGTCAGCAGCAGGGGCCCTGTTATAGATGTCGCTATCGGCACCCCGCGGGACACCTACTGATGTCGGCTCCACTTCGCCGGAGCCCCTTGGCGTCACGTCTTTAAAGTTACTAATGGACAGTCAGCGTTTGTTAGTTCTCTCTAGACGGAGCTCAACTGAAATTTCAATTTAAAATGTCACTGAAGCTGTCCTCGCAATGACGAGCGCCTGAAGTCAAAGCTGTGGGTCGCCATGTGTAATGGCTACTTAAGATATCCGTTTACGGTCCCGCTCGGGGTTGGCACGGATCACACAGGCAGAGATGAATGTTTTATTTGTGCTTATGTCGTTTTTCCTCACAATTTGGTTTCTGTGCCGCCTTCATGACATTCCAGCAGCCATACCACCTGCATTTCAGAATAGGACACTGCGGCCATAGATCTTATATTCTTTTCCTCCTTTTTAAATAAAAAGAACCATGGACTTATTGATGCTGCAATGGCATCCTACAGCGGTGTAGCTGTTCCCTTCCTTCAACATATCCAAAACTTTTTTACCTTTTTGGCAATCGTTAACCTCTTCCATTGGCGCTTGGGCACGGCCCCTGAAGCAGTAGCAGGAGCAGATCATTTTGCAGCCATAACGAAGGGCTTGACTACGCACAAAGATAAACGCAAAAGAGCACAAAAGTTAACTCTTTACACAGCAAAACCCGTTGATGCTGAATGAGCGAGACGAGATTTCCTGGTTAATGCAGTGGAATCGAATTCGTCGCTCCATCGCTGATCCAATCAGCACACAGGAACTTAACTGCGTGCTCTGATTGGGTAGCTTCTCAGCCATCCGCCAATAGCGTCCCTTGTATGAAATCAACTGGGCAAACCAACTGAGGAAGCATGTACCAGAAGTAAAAAGACCCATTGTCCGCAGAAATCGGCAAACCAGCGAAAAATCAGCATTGTATATTTAGATTGCTTAAATATAAAATCCGTGATTTTATATGATGGACGGATTAAAAGGCAGAAGTCTATGTGACCATCTTCATCAAGCCCTTCCGTGAGAATCCTAAATCCAAAGAGGACTGTTTCATTTATGTTAGGTAGAATGCCCAGAGGGGACTGGTCAGGGGGTCTCATGGTCTGGAATCTCTGCAGATTTTATTTTTTCTCCAGCCGTCTGGAGTTTTTTTGTTTTTTCTGTCCCCCCTGGCCATTGAACCTTACTCTTATTCGATGTTAATGTTGATTTATTTTGTTTTATAATTGTGTCTTTCATTTTTCTATTCTTTAATATGTAAAGCACTTTGAGCTACTGTTTGTATGAAAATGTGCTATAGAAATAAATGTTGTTGTTGTTGTTGTGATAGAGTGAAGCTGCGAAAGTCGAAGTGCAATATAGCGAGGTATTACTGTACTCACATATAGGTCGGGTCTTAAAACCCGAAAAATCGATCATAAAATCAGACCCCGACTTATACACCTGTTCAGAAATGCAACACTTAATATTTTTTTGCCTCCTCCAATCTCACATCAGTTTCTCAGACACATCGAATTTTGTTGCAGCAGCGCAGTTACCAATTTCTTTTGCCACTTCAACTTTTTGAATTTTCCGCATTCGACTTCGACCAACAGTATAAAATACCGGAAATTAGACGGTAAAATCAAGTCCCGACTTCTCTGCGGGAGAACTTAAACGCAAGTATATACGGTAAATAAAAGTTTAGAAGTTCTCGCCCCTATTGATGCTAGCAAGAAGAAGACAGACCCTTGCCATTGAGTTTGGCATTTTGCAGTCAGCTTTGTCAACTGTAAGTGTTCAAAGATCGCATGATGCTCCAATTCCATTGTAACAAAATCCCTTTTATAATTAGGGTCATTGAAAGGAACTGCAGGTCTGCAAGATGAAATGGTGAGACGCCAACCCGGTCATCCCTGTTTAATTGAACCAACACATCAAACAAAACGTGTGCTCGATGGTGGCAAACAAATGAAAAACCAGGGTCCTTGCTTGGCTGATAAAACCCCTCACAGTCAAGACTGGGAAGAAGCTCCATATAGCAGTGCAATTGTCTTAATGAGTGACGCCTTCATCAGGGGACCACTGGATATGTAACACCGGGACCAGAAAGGGCAGAGTCCGTTTCCCTCTCTTTGCGTCTTCTCGGCCCTGTTAGCCGGTTAGCGCCAGCGCCCCCTCTAGACCCAGGGTTGAACTACATACATTATCTCAGAAGAGCCCGGACCATTATTATGTGTGACGTAGCAAATTATTTTTTCAGTCCTCAGCACTTTGTTGTAACGGAATTTGACTTGTATTTTTTTAAATGTTGCTTACATCATGTAGTTTGTAGTGATGGCCAATTATATATTAAAAAAAAAAAAAATTTAATTTCATGCAGAAAGTTTCTGACAGAAATGGTGTCTGCGGTGACCAACACTGAACAACAGCAAACACCAAAAAGTCCATGAAAGCATCTCGCATCATTCATTTTGTGTAATGTACATGTCAAGCTGTCCCATTGTATCGATCTAGGGGTCCATTCCACTGTAATATTCATTTTCATTGTTATCTATACTAATAAAAGGCAAAGCCCTCACTCACTCATTCACTCACTCACTCACTCACTCACTCACTCACTCACTGACTCATCACTAATTCTCCAACTTCCCGTGTGGGTGGAAGGCTGAAATTTGGCAGGTTCATTCCTTACAGCTTCCTTACAAAAGTTGGGCAGGTTTTATATCGAAATTCTACGCGTAATGGTCATAACTGGAAGCAGTTTTTCTCCATTTACTGTAATGGAGATGAGCTTCAACGCCGTGGGGGCGGAGTTTCGTGTGACATCATCACGCCTCCCACGTAATCACGCAGTACATAGAAAACCAGGAAGACCTCAAAAAAGCGCTGAAGAAAACATGCATTATATAATTGAGAAGGCAGCGAAACAATAAGAAGCGAGCGAGTGACATATACAACCATATTCATGAGTTCTGCTACTTGAAACAAAGCACGATGTAAACCTACACTTTAAATTAAGTTCATAGACAGGCTGCGCTGGCGTTTGTAATTTAGTGCCTGCCCATATAAGGCCGTCCGTCAGCGGCAATCCAATAGCAAACTCCCACTAAATATTCACGGGTTAAGGACTGTGCTTATGCAGAGGAAGATGAGATGGTCAGGGTGGTGTTTGGTACAAACTCAGCGAAACTGCGAGAGAAAGTTTTAAGTGCCAGGACTAAGGTAACATTAAATACAGCCACGGACATAGCACGAGATGGCACCAGCACAGCTGGGAACCTTCGATGCATGTACACCGAGTAGCTCACGTGAACTGGCGAGTGCACAGATAAAAGCAACAGTTCCAAAGAGCTGAACAAAACCGAATTACACAATTGAAAAGGCAGCAAAAATATGAAGCGTCTGATAAGCATATTCATAAATCCAGCTACTGCGGAAACAAAGCACACGGTGGAAAAAGTCAATGTCCCGCTAAAGGAAGACAGTGTAAAAAAACCCGTGCATGCAGTGTGTCAGGTCTCAGATAAAGAAGAAGACGAGCTGTTTATTGATGCAGTAAGAAACGAATCGATGAATGAAACCTGTCATCTTTACAACGATTGACAAACACGGAATGTAACTTGAACACAACACATCCTACAAATACGAACCTGATTGAAAGAAATAATGATAATCAAATCCTTGATGACAGCAACACTCAGTAACACTCACAAAACAAATACTGTATATTGACAGTCATGTTACGTTATTTTTAAAATGTTCCCTTTTCTTTTCTAGCTTTTTAACACACTACTTCTCGCTGCGATACGCGTATATATATATATGTATATATATATTCCGATCTACATACTCGAATAATGGATACTTTATTCGCCATCAATGATTGTTTTGGTAAAGCCATACTCAGTGTATTCATTAGATGAACGGTAAAAAAGTAAGAGCGAGGGGAGGATGCAGGCTGTAGTGCGCGTCAACTCTATCTGAATTGCGCGATCACATTTCAAAAATATATCTTTTCAAGTTCTATTTAGTCCATATTTGTCAAACTCAAGGGCCACGGGCCACATCCGCACGGCGTGTAATTATATCCGGCCCGAGATCATTTTATATACTGTATTATTGTTATTAATGGCCCAGGTATATGAAGCGCTGGTAACACAATAAACTACAGATCCCATAATGCAGCGCTTCAGCTGCCTTGCCGAACACTTATTGCGAAGCTAGCTCACGCGATGCTGGAGAGAAAAGTTCATTCTGAAAATAGAGCCTTTAAAAAGCGATGGGAGGCTGAGTATATGTTTACTGAACCCGTGTGTCTCATTTGTGGAGCTAATGTGGCTGTAATTACAGAATTTAATCTAAGACGGCACTATGAGACAAAACATCAGGGTAACCTGAATGCAATGCAGAAGATACAGAAAGCAGAATAATTAAATAAGAATCTGACACTTCAGCGGACGTTTTTACCCGTGCACAATCACAAAGTGATTTCAAGTGAAGCTGCTTTTATGGGAGACACAACCACTTACCCCACTTTCCCTGTTACCAAGTAATGTTAAACCAAGTCGTCACTACGGTGTTCCCAAATACGCACTTTGCTGATAAACTGAGCGCACTGCGCACTGAGTTTGCACGGCGCTTTGGTGACTTTGAAGAACAAAAAAAGTCCGTCTACATGCGGCTCGAACCTTGTGCATGTTTGGTAGCACATATCTGTGTGAGAAGCTCTTCTCAGTGATAAAGACTAACAAAACAGCACACAGGAGTCGCCTCACTGATGAGCACCTGCAATCCATCCTGAGAATCTCCACAACACAGAACCTCACAGCAAACAGAAACGAACTTGTTGCCAAAAAGATGCCAGGCGTCCAGCTCTAAAATGACATATGAGCAAAGACAAATGAATGATTTGATTTGTTATTGCTGAAAGGAACACATTTTATTTATATTTCCAGGTTTTGTTATGCAGCATGTTCATATTTGAATTTGTATAATTTTGACAGGATATATTTTTATGGAGAGCAAAATATTATAAGTTGTTTAAGGTTTGAGTTGATTTATTCAGGAATAATATTCCTGTCTGTTTTTACCATTCCTACCAAAGATATTTCTGTCGACTAAATAAAAATTCCTTCTATTTAAAATTTAAATAGAACTTGAACAAATACGATAGTTCATAATATCCACGCAGACTTGCACGTAAGAGCGGGAGTTATCCATTTTAACAAGCAGCGTATTGCACTGATACGAAATAGCTGTTTGTGTATATATGTAGATATGTATGTATATGTGTCTATATATATGTGTGTGTATGTATGTATGTGTGTGTGTATATGTATGTGTATATATGTAGATATATATATGTATGTATATATGTGTATATGTATAGATATGTATATATATATATGTTTATGTGTGTGTGTGTGTAAATATATATATATATGACAACAACACTCATCACTCACAACAGTGACAAAACAATTACATTGACAATCATGTTACGTTATTTTCAAAATGTTTCCTTTTCTTTTTCATTGCTTCTTTAACACACTACTTCTCCGCTGCGAAGTGCGGGTATTTTGCTAGTACTGATAATATGTGGCTCTATATATCCATGTGAAAATATTAAATACATCGTAGCACACGTGCATGTCAGAGGATCACCTTCCAGGCTTATCATTGCTAGGCTTATCATTGCTATGTAATAACACTCTGGAACTAGAGAGGGCGCTGTTGTTACTAGTATCACCTCCCAAACACATGTTGGGCGCCTTAGCTGAACCACTCAAATCATCCTGAGGACCACCATAGCCAGGCAGAGCTGTAGTGGCCCGGGATAGATCCGCACCAAAGATCAGGTTACAGAATGAGAACAGGAAGGGGGAATTTGCTAAGTAAGGTGATATATATTAATAAAGATGGTGACTACTTTATGAAGACTTCAGATTAATAGATCCAATAAATAGATAATGAAGAAATTATAAATGAATGCGTCTGCAAACCAAAAGCTGAATGAGTCGAAGGCCAGGTTTTCAGCACGCCAGCTGCTTGTTTCTAAATATACAGCGAAGTTGGACTCTGTTTCCACCGCAAGAACTGGCAGTCACCTCCACAGTCATGACTGGATTTGGACGCTGCAGCACTTGGAAGAATGGCGGAGAAGGAGAAGGACGCAGCCTGCCAGGCTTTTCTTCACAGCCCAAGTCAGCTCGGCTTATTTCACATTCTCCTTTTGAAAAAACCTGAATTGGTGCTAAGCTTTCGTTGTCCTGTCGCTGTGTTTTGCTCCTCGGATGGGAACTAAGCTTGGAACAAAGGTTAGCGTTAGAGCAGAACTTATGGATGCGTTTCATGTTAGAGGGAGAGAAAAACAGACGCATCGTATTTCTGCCTGTGTGATAAAATGCTGCATTTGTGGACAGGTTTTGTGAGCCAAACATGAAAGTTTGTTTTTGACATATGAACGTTTTTGTAGATTTATTTATTTTTTTAGTTTTTGGTTTACTCAGAATGTTAATCGGGTTAATCTGACATATGGGCAAAGAGGGGAAACCCCAGACAGAAAGTACGAGGTCTAAAATGCGGTGGACAAAAAGTAACTGGCATTCCACAACACCTGAAAGTGGATCCGATGAAACTGATTGGAAATGTGAGAACCAGGAACTGAATGAAATGGGATTAAAAATTTGAGATTGTGTTAGTTTGAAATGAACAGGATCAGGTGGGTTTAGATTTATCCATCCATTTTCTAACCCGCTGAATCCGAATACAGGGTCACGGGGGTCTGCTGGAGCCAATCCCAGCCAACACAGGGCACAAGACAGGAACCAATCCTGGGCAGGGTGCCAACCCACCGCAGGACACACACAAACACACCCACACACCAAGCACACACTAGGGCCAATTTAGAATCGCCAATCCACCTAACCTGCATGTCTTTGGATTGTGGGAGGAAACCCACGCAGACACGGGGAGAACATGCAAACTCCACGCAGGGAGGACCGGAAGCGAACCGGGTCTCCTAACTGCGAGGCAGCAGCGCTACCACTGCGCCACCGTGCCGCCCGGGTTTAGATTTAATCGAATCAAATTGGATTAGATGTGATGGTATTAGATTGGTTTTAACTAAATAGAATTATATTATATTATATTAGAACTAAGGGGCTTCACCCCCTGCTCACTTTGCTTGCCAACCTCCCCACCTGCGCTACGCGCCAGCAACTTCTCGTCTCTGTTGCTCACGTATGTGGATTTCACTTTCACCAAACAACAAATCTTTCAATTCTTGCAGATATGCTTCTTCGTTGGGAGGCAACACTACTTTTCTCTGATGGCAACACGAATTCGACGATCTACAAGTCTCCGTCTTAAAATTTTAAGTCAAAAAATATCTGCATACTTCTGTCATATCATGTATGTTCATATATTCGATCTCTTTTCGCTTTTACCTTTTCATCAATATCGAATTGAATTTTGATTCCGTGTTTGGAATTACATCGTGACAGCGCCTACAAGAAATGTGTCTGACGATAGCATTCACACAAATGAGAAATGTTGAACTGTGTGCGTAGTTATGTGGGCAGGACTTTTCCAAATCTCTTTGCATAAGCTCTTGTCTCACGGGGATCGAAATTTTCTCTTGCGAAGATTTCACTTTCACCAAACAACAAATCTTGAAATTCTCGCACATACGCCTCTTCATTGGGAAGAACACTACTTCTTTTTTTTTCCATGATGGCAACAAAAATTAGACGATCTACAAGTCTACAAGTGCTAACATTTTGAATGGCTACTCATTGACAAATGTAACACATGTTAAGAAAACTTTCTGTAAATCACATTGCTTTCCTATCGTGTTACACTTGTGCGCATTGTTAATACTCGAAACGTTTAGCGATAGCACTATAAAAATGGCCAGACTTAGTGTTAGTAAATGAAATCACCAAATGTTAGCTGTTTCACAGTAAATAACAACAATAACGTTCATTAAAGAACTGCTACATCAATTAAGCAAAGTTTGCAAAGCTTGCATTTTTATACCGGAAAGATGCGACTCAGTTTTTCTGCAGTCATGTCTTCGTCCCGGAGTTTCACTCTTTTACTGTTCCGAAAAACAACGCAATGGTCCATCCTCTGCTGATGCCATGCAGTGTAACTTCAAGGCCGTCGGTCGATGTGTTGTGAGGAGGCTTGTTCGCACGTCTCGTCAAAAATCGCACAGAAGAAGAAATGCCTCCGGTTTCTCGACAACGAAAATGCGTCTGTGTTGTTGTTTTTGAGCTATTACACTTTCATTATTTGAATCACAAATAAATCCAGAAAAGTATGTGTAATTTTAAATTTATGACTGATATTTGTTACCACAGAATTAAAAAATACCTTATTTTCCCTCATTTTATTCTTTAATCAAAAATCAAAATCTGAAAATTCCTTTCATTTTCGTTTTTTCGTTTTTGCTTCTAAAATGAAATTTCAAATACCAAAAAGTACACGGATCCATTTTAAGTTTCTGACTGCTATTTGTTACCACAGAATTAAAAAATACCTTATTATCCCACATTTTATTCTTTGGTCAAAAATCAAAATCTGAAATTTCTATTCATCTTCGTTTTTTCGTTTGTGCTTCTAAAACGAAATTTCAAATTCCAAAAAGTACACGGACCATCATTACATGCAGACGTCTTTTTTTGTTTTGTTTTTTCTCAAATATTTATTACTTTGATTACTTGATATGCGTAGCAGAAACCTTTTAATGTTAAACTTTCAGCCTATTGAGCTTTTCAGTTATGTTGCCTTTTGTCAGACTGCTTTAGTACGCAGAACCCAATGTATAGGCATTTCACGTACCTCTCGATGTGACCTACGACAGGATGCTCTCATGTCCCAGCTGTTTCTCTTTGATTCACATGTTGTTATCAGCTATATGCTAAAGATGCTTTTCTGTATTCATAACTTTAAAGGCTTTTTGTTGCACAGAACAACCGTGATTACTGTCGTCTCGTGGTGTGCTCCCAAGGTGTGTTTTTAAAAATAAACTTCTCACGCTTATTCATTTCTGAAGTGTAAAGGACCTTTCATGTACCAGTGCTGAAGTGAACGGAGGATCGAGATTTTCCCTAACACGGGTTATTCTTAGAGAGAAGTGGAAAATAGAAATGCACAACTCCATGAGATTTGAAATCCAATAGTGAAAGGAATGACATTCGATTTAATCTGTTCAAATTAGATTAGATTGGATAAATTGGGATTGGATAGGTAAGAGTGGACCGTTATTGAATCAGATTGTAGTTTATTAGATTGGATGGAACGGAAACCAGATTTGATTAGATTTTGTTGGATCAGACCGCATTAGATTGGATTGGAAAACATGTTTTCAGTTTGTCAATATGAGTTAGTGAATGCAGATTGATGGCCACAAATGTCAAATTTGTCCATTTACAATTACATCTACAACACAAAGGGTGCAGAAAGTGAATCCCCTGTAGGTCTGATTTAGATTTTATTTATTCCTGTGTAACGCTTTTACTGAACACACGTTTATAACTATAATATGATATCTTCATTTTCTTTTCCTGTTAAATTAATTCTGCTTATTTTAGACCACATCACTGTTGATAAAAAGCAAGAAAGTCATCGGTTATGAGGCCGTCGAATTTGTGTGCCTGTAGCATTCAGTCAGCGTTGGTGTGCTGAATACACGTGGAGACCTCCCATCGGCAGTAAAGGATCAGTTAAGAAGAGCTGCGCTCAAGTCCAGGAAGTTGAACTGTGTGAACTGAAGACAATTAATGATGAAATAATAGAGTGGAGGCCAAGACGGCACAGATAAGAGAATTCTGTCCTGCAGTTCTCAAATGTGTTGGCAGCCTTATTCCTATGGAGGTGAACTGAAACATCAATCAGCAGGACAAGCAATCAATGCTGCCTTATTATCAGCATAATGGGTATTGTGCAGAGAGAACAGAGAGCTTTGTGAGCACCTGTCAAGTGGAAGAGCCCTTGAGGAAGTCCAGGATAAGACCAAAGTACGTCTGTCTAATGACTGTCTTCTGTAACTGGAGGGAGCCGTGTTTTCATATGTTCTTGTAATGCTTTAAAAAAACAAGTGGATTGTAGCCTTACAGGTGATGCAAAATATAAAGTAGTTGAAAATGAGCAAAGAAAGAAACAAACCCTGAACATCAGTAGAGGTTACCTTCTGTAATAGGCTGCAACCCACCTAGGCCTAGAGATGACCAACACACTTCACTTTATAACTGCTTTTCCCACCTTACAAAGTTACTCCCATGTCCCATTTTGCACTGAATAGATAGGTGGATAGATAGAGAATATCAGAGAAACCTTTACTTACAATTCTGTAACAGACAAGATGCATCTTCTTACATTCAAACAATTACATGTAGGTAGGTAGGCAGATAAATAGATATGAGAGGCACTAGATAGACAGACAGATACTTACTGTAGAGAGGTAGGAAGGGCACTTTATAGATAGATATTATAAGCCACTATATGACAGACAGATGGATATGAAAGGCACCATATGATTGATAGATAGAAATGCACTATATAGATTGTGGTGGGTGGCTGGAATTATTACCCGGCCAGGATTCCCAGAGTGTGGAATGACCGGAGGAGAGAGTATTTGTGGGACAGTTTCTCCCCTATGCTGACAGAGGGCAGCCCCCTTGGTTTCCAGGGGGCGCATGGACCTTTCCAGGGCCTTATTTGGTCCCTCTTCCACCACACCTGGAAGTGTGGCCAGAAGAATCTCGTTAGGCACCGGGAGTCCGCCCTATAAAAAGGAGCCGCATCCCTCCAAAAGTGGGCCAGAGTCTGGAGGAGAGGACAAAGCCTGAGGAGGAGTGGAGGGAGAAAGACTGGCGGCAAGAAGGGACTGAATGGTATTGGTTTGTTGTGTTGACTGGTATTTTGGGCACGTTAAAGCTGTAAATAAACGTGTGTAGTGTGGCAAACCCTGTCTCCTGCCTGCCTGTCTGTGTCCGGGTTAGGGTGGCTCACAGAATAGGTACATACATAAATACATAGATAGGAAAAGCATCGTATGATTTGATAGATATATGAATCATATAGCTGTGCGGTGGGCTGGTGCCCTGCCCAGGGTTTGTTTCCTGCCTTGTGCCCTATGCTGGCTGGGATTGGCTCCAGCAGACCCCCGTGACCCTGTAGTTAGGATATAGCAGGTTGGATAATGGATAGATGGATGGATATATAGATAGAGAGAGAAATATATATGTGTGTGTATATGTATACTGTAGACACATAGATACATAAATAGCTATGAAATGAATCATATGTTGAGAGATAGATAGATAGCACTTTATTTTTACTTTGTTTTATTTTCTTTAATTTAATGTACAAATCAATCTGTCTATTAGAAAATGTACTGCAATATACAAGAATAAATTTAATTGAATTAAAAAAAAAAAAAAATTAAAGTGCCTCCCAAGGGTGAACAGGCAGATTTTGCTCAGCAGATATTGATTCCCATATATTGATAAATGAAGAATAGATAAATTGCAGCCATATACAATAAATATAAATATATATTGTGAACGCTAGGGGTCGCTGTTGCCCAGTTGAACCCACCTGACAGACGTCCAGGACACACGTTTAAAACACCAAGAATCATTTCTTTAATATTTTTCTTACAATAAAGTGTCCAAAGCACCACACACTCCACAATTCTCCAACAATACAATAATAATAGTCAATAACACAATCCTCCACTCCCAGCAGCTCCGTTCCTCTACCACCCAACTCCGGCTCGATCTGCTGGGTTTCCCATCGTCCTTTTATAGTCCCTGACCCGGAAGCATTTCTTCTCCAGGTCAAACCCCACATCGTCCTTCAACAAGTGTCCCGGATGTACTGCCTTACTAACAGTAATAGTCCCCGGGTTCTTGGTGAGCTTCCCCTTGTTGGTACCCACTTTACTCAACAGGGCTGAAGAGAGACACTCCATGTCCCATGCTGCTTTGTGGGAATCCAGGGAACCATTTCCGTCCAGGAGAGCTGCCATCTAGCATCCCGGGGGATGTAGCACCCTGAAAAGGCTGCTTTCTTCTGTTGAGGGATGTCCCAGCCAGACTGAAACTCCGGCCATCCATCACAATATATATCAAGGAAGTATAACCAGTGAACCAGTGACAGGGTTACGGGTGCCCAAGGCTCATTGATGCATGTAAGGTGTGGGGAGAAGGCTCGCTTGTCTGGTCCAATTCCACAGAAGAGCTACTGTAGCAGAAAATTGCTGGAAAACCTTCATGTTGGCCATGAGAGAAGGATGTCCGAACACACAGTGCATTGCAGCTTATTGTGTATCTACAGACTGGTCAGAGTGCCAATTCTGAGGCCCTGTCCACCACTGTGAGCACCTTCAATGGGCATGTGAGTGTCAGAATTGGACCATGGAGCAATGGAAGAAGACAGCCTGCTCTGACGAGTCATGTTTTCTTTTAGACCACATGGATAGCCAGTTGTGTGTACGCCATTTACCTGGTGAAGAGATTAAATATTGTTGCAGACCACGCGTACCCCTGCATGACAACAGTATTCCGTGATGGTTGTGGCCTCTTTCAACAGGATAATGCTCCCTGCCATACAGCAAAACTTGTTTAGGAATGGTTTGAGTTACATGACAGAGAGTGTTGACTTCAATGGACGATGGAGCACATGTGGAATGTGCTGGTCAAACAAGTCCAATCAATGCAACTTAAAGGATTGGCTGCCAACATCTTGGTGCAGATACCACAGGACACCTTCAGAGGTCTTGTGGAGCCCATCGGAGCCGTTTTGGTGGCACAATGGGGACCTGTGTAATATTGGGCAGGTGGTTTTAATGTTGTTGCTAATCTATGTGTGTAAATTATAGAACAAAGGATTTCCTTTAGCCTCGCCTAAAAGATGGCATGGGTTTGGTTCGGTTATTGTGAAGGTGAAGCGCTTGACAGCCTCCGTAAATGTCTTGGTTTGGCTTTATTGGCAGTGCACTGTTAAAACCTCTGAGGAATCGGCCATTTACTGCAGTAAATCCTCTCCTTAATCCAGGGCTTCATTTTCTGATTGCCTTATCTTCCTTTGGATCTGTTAATGCTCCGCTTTGATACACTGCTACTCTAATGTCTTCATTTACTCTTTTTTTGCACCTTCTTTAAAATTTGTTCTTTCTTGTTGACTCGCTGAAGTAATCAGGTTAATTGCAGTTGTAGACAGATGGATGGATAATTTCTTATGGCAGCAAGGTGGTGCCTTACAGCACCAAGAAATTCCACTGAACTGATGACGGACAGTAGGCAAGCCTGGATTAAGACCCCCCCAGGCCCCTGGGTGACATAATGAATAGAGCTGAATAACAACAAATAAACCGTTAACAATACAGCATGCAAATACCCAGGCGTGTAGTAGCAGTGAGTGGGATTTTCCCCCTTGGTGATTCCAGCACATGGACTGATTGTTTCAATGAGTGAGGGAGGAGGAGAAGGGAAAGCCCCCCTTTGGTAATTTGGCACATGGACAGTCGAGGGTTTCAACAAGCCAGTGGGATCGTTTCACCAATCGTTACATGGATATTCAATCGTTACATCTTAGGTTAGATTTGTGTCTGATGAAAAGTCCCATTACAGACCGGGTGCCCTGAGGAGTACCCACAATGCCTTGATGGTAAATCTGTCCCTGACCAGTAGGCCAGTTATGTCAGGTCTGCTTTTTGGTAGGTGGGGCCCTGAGTTTGAACAACACAGCGCATCGCTCTCCGCTAGTCCAGTTGAAATGAAGATGGACTCTCCGCTGCAGGATTGTACCTTTTGTTGAACAATACATCGTAGTGAGATTTCTTTGGGCCGAGGGAGTGAATCCTGCCTGCCACGGAACTTGTTTTGACTACGAGGCGATGCCAATGTGACAGCGTGTATGCAAAGTGATAAATTTTGAGGAGAGGCTGCTTACATAGACGCCAGAACAATGAATGAAGGGCTGAATCTGACACAACAGGTCCATCAGACTGTCAGACAGAACTGCAAAAATATTTGAAGTGCATCTGTTCATCATGTAGGTCCCCTACTCGCGAGAATATTATACTCGTCCTTCCTTTACCACTTTTGGTTACTCCACCTTCTCCTCTGTTTCCTCTGCAAGCCAGTAATTACAAGCACAACTCTTGTTTCATCAGCAGAGTCTCATTTACTGTGCTGTGACTTTGTTAGGTATGTGACTTTAACCAAAAAGGGTCTTCTGCTGACCAGGAGAATATCAACACGTCGATCGGAGGGGCCAACAGAAGTATGAATGTGTTTCGGTCACTGACTGAGTGCTCTTTGTGTCACGACCTGTGCACAGGCTTCACCTGGGACGTATAAATGAACCTTATCAGCGACTACCTGTCCTGCACACACAGTCTGCTGGTGTTTCAATAACTTGTATTGGGGATCTGTTTGCTGTTAGTAACGTCTGTCGGAGGTGGAAGGGAGGAAAACAAATACAATATGCAAGTTGGATTAACTGCTCTTGAGAAAGAAGTGAAACCGTGAGCTAATTTGTAGTTGAAGTCACACGGAACCTTTATCCATTTAAAGTTAGACAAGTTCGCTACTGAAATTTTAAAACTGTGTACATCGTAATCTGTTCAAAATAACCATCTTGTCAAGTTTCCTTGAAGAATAAGTGTACCAAATTTTAACGAAATTGGTCCATTGGGCACTGAGTTGTTTCATGTGGACAGACAGGGCTACTGCAATAGGTGCTCTGCAAGAACAAGAGCAAAGCATCCCAGTGAAAGGAAAAGTTGGAGAGAAAAGCAAAAGACTGTTTTGCTGAAAACTAATCAGAAAAACTAAATGATGGTATGAAGAAGCTATAAATACAGCGGTTAAGACTAATGAGACTGACTTTACAAATGATCGGAAAAACACTATTATCGCTTCAAGCACCAACCTGCATTCCGGTAACACCGACATAAGGTGTTGGCTTATGTTTTTTTGGCTTTTTAGAAACTCTGGAACTTTTGTAGAATTTCCACTGCAGGAATTTGGACTATTTGTAGTTCCTGGTAGTTCTTTATTTTTTTTTAAGCTCCTACTGAAACTATCATGGGTGGAGGTTTAGGAAATTTATTGTGCTGATTGGTAGACCTCAAGCCATCTTACAAATCTGTTAGTACGTTGAACTTTGGAGAATTATCAGTGAAGATGGAGTACCACACTTTGCCATCCCCGTGAAGTTACGATTGAGGTGGGGGCATTAAGTGAACTCCTGATGGCAGCTTACTTCAAACTGCATCAGCCTTCATAGCCCTGATGTGCTGTGTATCGCATTGAAGCAATAACAGTTGCAATGTCTTTGAAGCAATAAGGCGCCGGGTCCCCTGTAAACTTCCGAATGCAGCTCGCTTCACACTGCATCACTCTTTATAGCCTCCTCCCTGGTTTACTGCACCATACCCTACATTGAAGCAATAATCAATCTTTCTTCTTGTGAAGTTGCGATCGCTTCGATGCAATAAGACGGGGGTATCTCCTGTGAACTCCCGATGGAGGTGCACTTTGCACCACATCATTGTTCATAGCCTCCTCCATGGTCCACAGTCCCATATATCGCATCGACATATGGGATCTCCCCTGTGAAGTCGCAATCGCTTCAGAGCAGTAAGGTGGGGGGGATTCAAGCAAACATCCGAATGTGCCTCACTTTGCAACGCATCACTCTTTGTACATCACACCTTTTTCATAAAGGTTACAGTTCCTGTTGTGCAGTGGGAATGCAACACACAGAAAAGAGGTCGGGGACCACAAGTGGCCTAGGGACCTTCATTGTACAGAATCTCATTGGCGTGGCAGACAACAAGATTGATATGGTGCACCCATCAATGCCAAACCTGAATAGAAGGAAATCCTCTGTTTTCATTATACCAGCCCTACCTGGGCCTGTGTGGGTAAGCCACCCCTGTAAATAAATAGAAAAAGGCTGAATGACACAACATATTTGAAAGTCCATCCACCGCATCTTTTTGTTTTACTTTTGTCCAGTGCATCCCATGAAGATCACAAAGCTAATGACGTCTCCCCTTTCTTTGCCCGCCGTTAAACACTTGGCACTTGCCAGCTCGCTTTTCTAGCGGCGGCTTCTCTACACCTCTGCTCCACTGACTCCAGAAACATAAAAATCGTCCCTTTCCCGCCCACACATCTTTTTTAAACACATTTTTATGTTAATTTCTCTTTACTTGTCACGCTGCATGTAAATATTCCTTACAAAAAAAGCCTTCCAAAATAATCCATGTGAACTGAGGCGGCGCAAAAGGAGAAGTAAACCTCATAAACCCCAAAGAAAGAAATGAGTAAGCCAAATGATTCCATTACGGTTCCCTTTTAATCCGTGTATGTTTGAAATGTTTTTGAAAGCACATTCCCGTCGTAGCTTTGGGCGTTTTTTATCATGTAAATAAATGCAGAATAAACACGAAGTACAAATAATATTATTAGCAACTCTGTCAGCTCAGTCTCTTGAATGCCACAAAACAGACGCCCTTCTCCGCCAATCCCCCGATAAGGAATTGCCAGCATCTTCATGCCTCGAAGCTCACAGAAGGATTTCAGCACTAGGTCTCCTCTTTAGTATTCACGGATATTGTGCATTGAGTACACGGAGAACAATAAAAGCACATTTCCTACAGCAGTTGTGTGGGGGCGCATGGCACAAGGTAGAGGTGGGAGGGCAGCGCTGGCGTTCGGCCAAAAGAAAGTGCCGGAGATCAAAGGTCTGTTCAACTTTTTCTGAGCGAGGATTTCCAAACGTTTGTGAAGAACACAATTCTGTTTTTAACATTTTCTTTCATGCGCTAAACTGAAGGTCCACCAAAGAGCCAGTCAGGCAGCGCCAGACTCCCCAATTGGGATCCGGGGGGGGAGGTTTCCAGTTATGGAATCATATCAGTTTGTAAGAAAGAGCGCCCTACAGTGGTGAGCAGTTGAAACTGGCATTACACAGCCTCTACACCAAAAACATTGTATTTGGGGAATGGGTGGGACGTAGCATGGGTAGGCCTTACAAGGCATATGCAACAAGTCTGCAGACTTTTTGGATTTTAATCTATTTGAAATAATTAGCGTTGTTTGTTTTGTGTCTCTTTATTCTTTGTGGCTGCCATTTTGGCTCACACCATTTTGTGTATTGATTGTCCTGTTGTGGTTAGCGACGTAGAATCGTTGCCAGGAAGTGACACGTCATGATGTCATCAACCAGGAATCGTAAAGGATGACAGTTTATTTATGGTGTCCAACACCTTTGTGCTTCAATTAGTTATTACAGGGAAAGGTTTTCTTGGTAGCCTTGTGTTTATGATGTGGTTTCCTTTCCTTTTAGATTGTTCCCTGGCTTATTGTAAATCGTTTTTTTTTTTTTTTTTTGGAATCTCTAAGGGTTTTGCAAGTGCAGAATCGGATTCTGCTCTTTAAAACTGTATTTGAAATTTTGTTTCCTGTGGGTGCCGTCATTTTGGACTTCACTTGTGTAGAGTCGCTAGCCACGTTGCTATTCAAATTCACTACTGTGCTGGGCCCCCTTAGCAGCAACTAGCTAACATAGCTGAAATATCCGGCGTTGGCCAGGAGGAAAATAAAGTGTTGTTTTTTTTTGTTTGTTTTAATTGTTTGAGAAAAATATAATTAAAAAAAACACTACTTTAAAAATAAAAATAAATTAACAAGCAGTGAAGACTCGCCAATGTGCTTGTGTTGCTGTCTTGTATGTATGTTATCATCCAGTTGACGCTCTGAAACAGCCAACGCCATTTAAATTTCAAAAGCAACGCCTCCAATTCGCCCTCTAGTGGTCGTTCCGAGTGTCAACTGGATGATAACATGCGTAAAAGACTGCAAGATCACCCCCAAACCTACCCAGAAGGGGGTGGGTTAGGGTTGATTTCACCCTACAGTATTTTTAGTCGACCAATGAGAAACGTGTATTTACGTTTCATGAAAATCGCTCCAGCTGTTTGGAAGTGATGCTGGAACATACATACATACATACATACATACATACATTGGTGACTTTTATATATACAGCAATTCTAGGGTGAGTCTCCACAAGTTTTGCACAGCCAAATTTGGACGTTTTATCCCATTCTTTGTGTCCGATCCTCTTGGTATTTTTCAAGTCAAAGTTATTTTTCACTAAAACTGTGTATATGTTACGGCCAAAACCCGAAATCGACCAAAGCAGGAAGTGTCCGGCCAAATCGTGAAATTGCCAATGTCGCTTTAAGTTAACCGGCCAATGTCTGATCTTTTCTTCGATTTTGGGATTTGGCCAGCCAGTTTGCAAAATGGCATGGGGCGATCGGCCAAAGTCAGAAGAAAACAGGCACGAGCAGCGATTTGTTGCTCACTTAGTAGTGTAGTGGCATCGAGTGTAGCCTTGGCCCGATCGGCGATTGGGAAGACGCGACGGTCCATAGTAATTTTTCTTCTCTGTCTACGGATTCCCGTGTGAACAGTTTCTCGTGCAGAATGGAAAACTCACTTCTGAATCTGCATCTGAAAGTTTTTAAGCATCTTCGCACCTTGAATAGACAGTCTTACATCAGCACATCAAATTTTGGTCAGGGAGTTTGCACCACTTCATGAAATGGCTGGCCAAAGTAGCATATACACTGGTCATTTCTAGTAACTCGTAATTTGGCCACATCTCTCGGCCTAAATGCGAAATGGCCGGCCAATTCGGGAACTGGCAGAACTTCGGGTTTTGGCCGTAACATATATACTTTTGCCACGCAAAAATGTGTTTCAAAGTCCAGTGGTTTGTGTCAATTTTGAAAAACATGTTGCCTGTGCTGGTGCTTTACAATAAAAACTTAAAACTTACAGAATACTCCTGCTTTGAATTTCAATAAAAGAAAACACGGCTCCCGTGTTTCTCATGCATGTTTGTGAGAACAAAAGGGATCTGGAAATACTTGTTTTATTGCATATTCCTGGTACTGTTTTTTTTTTCTCGAGGTAAGGATACGTTTTCTATTTGCTTCTGTGAGTTTGCTCATAAATACAGAAGAAAATCAAAGCAAAACCAACCACACGGCACAAACTGCTTACTGTGATTTGGTCTTTCCAGAGGGCACCACACCGATTATTGCAGAAGACTACAACTGCTGTGATAGCTGGTTTTATAAAATGGCTGAAACTCATAATATTGTTTTTTGTTCAAACATTTCATGTATAAACAATTTTACAAGATCAATACTCAACAGCTGTCTTGGTTTGAAAAATTGACATATTGGGTAAATTTTAAGGCTTTTGTTTTCCAGCTATAACTGTGCACCTTTAATTCTAATATAAAATGCCAGCCCGACAAGATATTTGTAAAAATGTATAGAAATTGCTGGACTTTGGAACACGATATTTTCGATAATTTTCTTGATTTTATTTGAAGAAAACAACATTCCATACAATCAAGTATTAAGTAAGTCCCCGCCTGAGAGAAAGAGAGGAGAACCAACAACAAAAGCCGATATAAATGCTTATCGTAAGAATTGATTATTTAGAGCTTGCCATATTTAAAAACAAGGTTTTGAACAGATCCTTCTTCTTCTTCTTCTTCTTTCAGCTTTTCCCGTTAGATGTCCTCGTCATCTTATTCTGTCACCCCCATCACCTGCATGTCCTCCCTCAGCACATCCATAAACCTTCTCTTTGGCCTTCCTCTTCTCCTCTTACCTGACAGCTCTATCCTTAGCACCCTTCTCCCAATATACCCTCTCATCTCTCCTCTGCACATGTCCAAACCAACACAATCTCGCCTCTCTGACTTTGTCTCCCAACCGTCCAACCTGAGCTGACCCTCTAATGTCCTCATTTCTAATCCTGTCCATCCTCATCACCCAATGCAAATCTTAGCATCTTTAACTCTGCCACCTCCAGCTCTGTCTCCTGTGCCACCGTCTCCAGCCCATATAACATAGCTGGTCTCACTACCGTCCTGTAGACCTTCCCTTTCACTCTTGCTGATACCCGTCTGTCACAAATCACTCCTGACACTCTTCTCCACCCATTACACCCTGCCTGCACTCTCTTCTATATATACTGTATCTCATGTCATAGAAACGAGCCAGAGACATCAAAAAAAGTTTGGGACAGCCACCCGTATACTGTACCCTGGCTGCAAATGGGTAAATTGCTGAGTTGTTCACCAAACAGAGTCCAAAACGGAATCGATTGTAGGATGGTAATATGGCAGCTTTAAAGGCTGAGACAGGAAGTGACATCATCGGGACCAGACGTGACGTCATCCACAGCACCGGAAGTAGTGACATCGGGACCAGAAAGTGACGTCGTTCCGGAAGTGATGCCATCAATAGCGCTGGTAACCGAAAGTGATATCATCACAGGCACTAGAAGCGTGCAGGATTTCTCGTGGATGGTCTGCAGAGGACAGAGAGAGAGAAAGTCAGTACAGGTCGCCACCCCCTGGTCTGGCGTGGTACTGCTATTATTCAGGCCCTTTAGCTGCCTCCCAATCGCATGTGTGTGACAATGTATAATATATTTTATAATTTTAATTTATTTGTCCCTGGTATGTGTGTGTGTGTGTGTGCCCTGCGGTGGGCTGGCCCCTGCCCGGTGTCTGTTCCTGCCCTGCACCCAGTGCTGGCTGGGATTGGCTCCAGCAGACCCCCTGTAGTTAGGATATAGCGAGTTGGAAAATGACTGACTGCCTGACTGTATATGTGTATACACAGGTGTATTGGTAATTCTGTAGGATTTGAACTTAATGTGTGCTGCCACAGGAAGCCAGTGTAGTGATCTGAAAAGAGGAGTGACATGTGCCCACCTCAGCTAGGTTGAACACCAGACTTGCTGTTGCATTTTGAGACCTCTGATGGCTCCTGCTAGCAGAATATGCAGACGCCTTGCCATCAGGTACACAAAGGAATTTGATATGCTGGAGAAGTGAACATCGTCTACAGAAGGGTTGGCTCGAGGGTACATTGCACCCCTAGGTGGTACTGGATGCAAGCATGACATCCAAAAGGGTGTTCCAAACACACCAACCCCTCTTTTAGATCTGCACATTCGCATCCAAAACAGAAACTGATGAGCAGGGGGTGGTCCCCCTTGGAGAAATACACAAACAGGATTCCATATAAAATCAATGAGCGGGTTTGTCACACACCTCCACGATGGGGGTTGTGGGACTTGGTGGTCTTAAGGAGAAGTTTTAGCTCCCCTAGCCTTGCGCTTAGGGCCTACAGAACTGGATCATATCCGAATATCCGACACGACTCTTGGAATCGAGGAGCTGTAGTCTACCTCACTCCATTGTGGTCCAGTCTTGATTGTATACGAGGACATGGCAGGTGTGAAGACCCCTGATATAAATGGGGCAGAGCAGAGACATCTTACTGGTCCGACTCTACGCCATATTTGAACAGAGTGCCTAAACTGCACCCACCCTGGTGACCTGATGGAATTAGACAACTGTAAAATCTAGACATTGCAGTATTTCTGTGTTGGCTGTTATGATGTGGTTTATGTATCTGTGCATATTTACATATATTTATTTTATTGTTTTATTTTGTATCGTATTTTAATAACCCACACGCTGTACACGTCTATATACACTGTGTGCACAATTATTAGGCAAGTGAGTATTTTGACCATATCATCATTTTTAATGCGTATATTCCAACTCCAAGCTGTATTAACTTGAATGCTTATTGGATTTAAGCACGTCAGGTGATGTGTATTTGTGTAATGAGGGAGGGTGTGGCCTAAGGAGATCAACACCCTATATCAAGGTGTGCAGAATTATTAGGCAGCTAGTTTTCCTCAGGCAAAATGGGCCAAAAAAGAGATTTAACTGACTCTGAAAAGTCAAAAATTGTAAAAAGTCTTTCAGAGGGATGCAGCACTTTTGGAATTGCTAAGATATTGGTGTGAGATCACAGAACCATCAAACATTTTGTTGCAAATAGTCAACAGGGTCGCAAGAAACGTGTTGAGAACAAAAGATGCAAATTAGCTGCCAAAGATTTGAGAAGAATCAAACGTGAAGCTACCAGGAACCCATTATCCTCCAGTACTTTCATATTCCAGAGCTGCAACCTACCTGGAGTGCCCAGAAGTACAAGGTGTTCAGTGCTCAAAGACATGGCCAAGGTAAGGAGGGCTGAAACCCAACCACCACTGAACAAGAAACATAAGTTGAAACGTCAAAACTGGGCCAAGAAATATCTGAAGACAGATTTTTTTCAAAGGTTTTATGGACCGATGAGATGAGAGTGACTCTTGATGGACCAGATGGATGGACCTGTGGATCAGTAATGGGCACAGAGCTCCACTCCAACGTGGAGGTGGGGTACTGGTATGAGCTGGTATTTTTAAAGATGAGCTAGTTGGACCTTTTGCATTGAAGATGAACTCAAAATCAACTCCCAAACCTACTGCCAGTTTTTCAAAGACACTTTCTTCAAACAGTGATACAGGAAGAAGACCATGATTTTTATGCAGGCCAATGCTCCATCACTTGCATCGAAGTTCTCCACTGCGTGGCCAGCCAGTAAAGGCCTTAAAGATGAAGGAATAATGACATGGCCCCCCTTCCTCATCTGACCTAAACCCTATCGAGAACTTGTGGGCACTTCTTAAACGCTAGATTTACGGGGGAGAAAAACAATCCACCTCTCTGAAGAGTGTCTGGGAGGCTGTAGTCACTGCTCCACAAAAAGCTGATCGTCAACAGATCAAGAAACTGACAGACTCCATGAATGGAAAGGCTTTTGACTGTTATTGGAAAGAAGGGTGGCTATATTGGTCATTGATTGATTGATTTTTTTTTGAAATGTCAGAGATGTTTATTTGTAAATTTTGAGGTGTTTGTTTATTATTCTCACTATAACAGATGAAAATAAACAAGTGAGATGGGAAAATTTTCATTTTTCCTTTAGTTGCATAATAAATCTGCACACTAATAGTTGCCTAATAATTGTGCACATATGTATTCCCTGATGATGTTCACACTCACATTTCCGTTGTGAAACATTCAGGTTTCAGGTTTATTAACATTTTGGATTGACTGATAGCACTGTGTTTGTTCCATATTAAAATTAATCCTCAAAAATACAACTTGCCTAATAATTGTGCACACAGTGTATAAGTTATGAAGGCACCCCAGCGGGCCGTGAGACACCTCGTCCTTCCCCACGCCCAGACCACCATTGCCTCGCCCATCTTGCTTATTTCTTCGCTCCTCTTTCAAAATGCGTATTTTGCTCCCTGATTTTCTCGCGAGTCTCCCAACACACTTGTTACTGTACAGCATGTCCGACTAATAACACCCTGCCTTGTATAAGCAGACCCGTCTAAGCTTTTGCTCGCTCTCTCCGCTTCTGTCTATTTTTATTCTGTAGCTATTGAGTATTTAAAATAAGCTAGAAAGTGCACAGATTTTCAGAACATTGACTGAATACATTAAAAATCACCAGGCTGGAACACATTGATCCTTTTTGCTTTTTATGGCTGTGAAGAATAAAAAAAAACAGAATTGACTGCCGATGAAAATTTCTGTTGAAATAATGAAAAAGAAAATAACGCTTCACGTCCTTAATGCCGCAGCGGTCTCTGTCTTGTGCAGACTTCCGTAGGCTTTTTGAGGGCAATTCAAGCAAAACATAAATTACCTCCAGTCAAAAACCCACTTCAAAGCAAAATCTGTTGACTCAGACTTTAAAACGGCGGATTCCTCAGTGTTGACAAGATGTTTAAAAGTGCCATCCGGTGAGATAATGTTGACATAGCTTTTAAAGAAAAAGAAATCTTCAATGTGGAAATGCAGAAAAGCTTTCTTTGCATTATTTAATGCTGATTGGCAGGTTCCTGCCTTGTGCCCAATGCTACTGAGCCCCCCTCAGCCCCCAATTGAATTAAGCAGGTGTAATTTTATTAACGTAGATCGGCATCGGTGCTTTGGGCCAAAAAACACAAAGCAGACAAATAAAGGCAACGACCTGCCATTGTGGCTGCCTGTGACCATCTGTTGGGATGAGCAAGCTAAGAAAATGGACGGGCGGAACAATTTATTAATGCCCATGCGGCTTTATTTAGTATTTTTATAGAGGACGACAAGTGCTGCCGGTGGACATTTTCCACACAAGGCCGGTGTTCTGTTAAAACTGATCCGATTCACTCTCGACGAGTTTTGCTTCCCAATTAGAGAGTGCCAGCTCTTTTAGCAAGTGGGCATGGGATGTGGATGATTAAAATGATGTGTGAAATTTGGCCGCAACAGAAGTAGGAATTAAACAGACGGCTCGATCTGATGATGCGTCCTTCATCGTTGCATCCTGCTCGTGTAATTCACTGCCCAGCCTTGTAGCACTGGGCACGAGGTAGGACCCCACGCTCGATGGCAGGCTAATCTGTTTCAGGGCACACTCCATTGGAGAAGGGGGCAATTTAGAGGTGTCAGTTATACCTGACGCTCTCGTCTTTGAGATGTAGGAGGAAAACTAGAACGTTAGACCAATCCTGACAAGCACAGGCCATTCAGCCCCATAAGAGCGTCCATCCTTTGTCAAGATCTGACGACTCCTAAAGTTCTGCTCCCCATCACACTGCTTGGTTATTTATTCCATGTGTCTGTGGTTCTTTATATGGGGTGGGGTGGGGGGGATAGCTTTCTAAAACTGGTACGAAATCGGCCCCAGCTCACCCTAGTGGCTTTTCTTCTAACTGTCTAACCCTAACCCTAACAGCTGTCTCTCCTAACTCACATCCCACCTCCCTCGCCTGGTATTCTCTGGAATGCACACAGCCAGACCTCCGTCATCCCATACACCAGCGTGGAGCTACCTGAGAAGTTAATTTGTTGACCCCTGCTCCTACACTGATCAACGGGGACACCCCACAGAGCGCCAATCACTTCACTCTGTCTCCTCTCTCAGGCGCTGATGCTGCTGTCGCCGTCTGGTTTACTCCCAACCGCTCACCTCCCCAGCCGTCCTCTGCACTGTCTTTTTTCGTTTGTCTTCTCATCCAATTCTATCCACTAATTGTTCCCCTTCTGTCGTGATTGGGTGCAGGTCCTATCCTCCATCTACTCTGCTAGCATTGACATGGGAGTGAGCGATCATCCAAGCACCCCAATCAACCATAGAGCAGCGCGTGCGCCTGTCTGTCTACCTGTTATGTAGAACCTTGACATCCTATTACTGTATGTTATATTTGATCTATTTTTATATAGCACCTTTCAAATTTTGTCTTTATGTATAATACGCCACCGTGGCTGTCCGTTTGTCTGTCCAGGATTTTAAATAACCTGTAGCTTGCAAACCATTTGACCTGAAATTTTGTACAAATATACTACGTGACGTCTACTATCCGCTTTCGTGGTGATGATTGACCTCCAAGGTTATTCCTCTTTTTATTTATATTTTATTTTATTGTAGAATCAACTCTCGGCAGCAGCCAGCAGGGCAGCCGTGCCGCACATGTGTACGGGCGCTGTTCTCATTCCCCTACCTCTTTATATCTTAAATCATTCTTGAGGCAGATTGAAGACTTAAGTGCCAACTTAAGTGAAAAATGAAGGAAAACGTACTACGTAATCGCAACACAAACACTGATTTAATCAGTTTTAACGTGAAAAGATGCCAGCGAAAGAAGAGAAACAGCAGGCCGCTAGGGTGGAGAGAAGAAGAGCTGCTCAGGAAGCAGCAAGCGCATCAACCTCTGAGCAAACGAATGGTAAACGTACAGAGAAAGAGAAGGAAAACTAGGAATGGTCAAGTCAAGTGGATTCACGTCTGCCGTTACTAGTCTGTTATAATACAGTGCCTTACATTATGTTTCTGTCTTTCAGCAAGTTATTGTTTTGTCTTGGTTTGTGCCTCCAATTTCCCCTTTTGTACTCTTTAATTGTGTGACTTTATCAGAATGCCTCAAATCCCATAGACTTTACTACTGGTATTTATAAAGTATTATACTTTAGCACTTCTCCCCACCTTCCCCTCTACATCTATAACTTCAGGCAATTGGAGTAAAAGGACAAGCAGGAGTGAAATTATACATTTTAAAAATATATTATTGATAATATCCATAAAACATTAATAATGAAGCAGACTACATTTGAATATTGGCAACCATTCAACTTGATAAATGCTAGATGTGTAGTTTCAGGCGGCACTCAAATGTCTCTGGTCAAGCCATCATTTCTAGTCTGCTTTCGTCAGAACGGGCCACATGCCTGTCTCAGTATGGCTGCTGAGTTGTGCTTCTCATTGTGTTCTCTTCATGGCTATGATGTGAGAGAGGGAGAGAGAGAGAGAGAGGGAAGGGTAAAGCAACTAACTTTATACATTCTCTGTCCAAATACGTTGGTCAATAGGGCATCATGGTACAGAATGACCTCTGATCCAAAACCAGTCAGACCAATGGGTGCACACGCTGCCTTTTCACACCTGCCCTCAAGTAGTGGGTACCAATTGTTTAGCTGAAACTTGCCAGCTAGGCAGTTTTATGGCCTTCCTGGAGGGGATGTCTCATTGAATGTCCTGTACAGAATCCCCTTTGCCAAAAAGGTTTGAGGCCCCCCAAAACCAACCCTGCAGTAAATTTAACATCCCGAGTCAGTCATAAAGACAAGGGGGTTGGTTAGTTAGACATGAATATAAACCAAGACTAATGAAACACTAAATTGCAATTGGACTGTCTAGCTTACAAATAATGGCATACAAAATATTTATACAAAATATCATTTCACAAGAGCAGCTTTACAGTTTTATAGCTTCTATCTAGCTATCTATCTATTATTTTATAGTGCCTTTCATTATCTGTCTGTTATATCTCCTTCATATTCCGTCCGTCTGTCTATCTGTCGATTATTTTATAGTGCCTTTCATTATCTGTCTGTTATATATCTCCTTCATATTCCGTCTGTCTGTCTATCTATTATTTTATAGTGCCTATCATTATTTGTATTATCCAATACAATTCGGAGTCCTGCCACGTGCAAAAGTTCACTGATGACACTGCTATGGTGGGCTGCATCAGGAGTGGGCAGGAGGAGGAGTATAGGAACCTAATCAAGGACTTTGTTAAATGATGCGACTCAAACCACCTACACCTGAACACCAGCAAAACCAAGGAGCTGGTGGTGGATTTTAGGAGGCCCAGGCCCCTCATGGACCCCATGATCATCAGAGGTGACTGTGCAAAGGGTGCAGACCTATAAATACCTGGGAGTGCAGCTGGATGATAAACTGGACTGGACTGCCAATACTGATGCTCTGTGCAAGAGAGGACAGAGCCGACTATACTTCATTAGAAGGCTGGCGTCCTTCAACATCTGCAATAAGATGCTGCAGATGTTCTATCAGACGGTTGTGGCGAGCGCCCTCTTCTACACGGTGGTGGGCTGGGGAGGCAGCATAAGGAAGAAGGGATGCCTCACGCCTGGACAATCTGGTGAGGAAGGCAGGCTCTATTGTAGGAATGAAGTTGGACAGTTTGACATCCATGGCAGAGTGACGGACGATGAGCAGACTCCTGTCAATCATGGAGAATCCACTTGTAGCGGTCAGAAGCTGCTAAGATTCACACTGTCGTGAGTGACGGTGATTTATTTATTTTACTCGAGGATTACCAGGGATAACCCCAGCCTTGGCACGACACACACACACTACAGAGACAACAAAGAAAAACATGCTGGGAATTTAAACGATAAAAAAGTATAATGAAATTAAATTAACTAAATGAAAACAGTAATTCCACCCCTGATCCCTTCGGCAATATTACATTTAACAGATAAACACGACAACCACGCAGTAAAGTCCACAGATGAAATGAGCAGCGGTGAAGTTAAGTCCAGCGATTTGCATGAAGAGAGGGAAATGGAAAAAAACACAGTCCTACCGGTAATTGTTGAAGTATGATGACAGATGAATGGTTCAGGAGCGCTCCTTCTTCCGGGTAAGCCCATGAATCCAGACACCGTCCTCAGTAAACAGTAGACAGGTAGACAAATGATTCAAGACCCCAACAAACAATACAATCCAGGACACGAAGATGTATGGCAGAAAAACGGCCGGCAATTCAACAGATAAATACAAGCACCAAACAAACAAAACAAACTTTTTTCTCCCTTCGACCCCTGCCCTCCTTTTAAACCCCTCTGGCCACCTTTGACCCCCAACAGCCCCTGAAAGGACTGCTGGGAGATGCAGTTCTAACCAATGGTAGCACTGCTACAATATCCCAAGGGGCCGTGGTGTATGGCCGAACCAAGGCTTGAGGTTAGCAATGTTAACAGTGTCTACTTTCTTAGTCCCCGGCAATCCCCACTCCACCGCATAGGTCACTGGTCCTTTCTTTTGGACAACAGTTGCCGGGCCGAACCACTTCGGAGCCAGTTTAGCTGTGAATTAATCGGAGGCTTTGGAGAGGGGATGAGTCCTGATCCAGACTCTCTCCCCAACTGAGAATTGCACAGGCTTATGTCTCCGGTTGTACGACTGAGATTGTCTGGACTGGGACCTCACCATCCTCTCCTTTACCCGTTGTGTGATTAGTTGTAGAGTTTGCAAATGATCATGTATAGAGGTGTCTGGATTGGGTGGTTTATGATTAATTATCCTCTCTAGTGGACCATTTAGCTGTCTGCCTAAAGCTAACAATGCAGGGGTCTCACCCGTAACACCCATGTTCAATGCGAACTGCAGCTCAGGCAGCCACTTGGTCCAATCCTGATGATGGCCTCCGACGAAGGATGCAATCATTGTCTTCAGGGTCCCGTTCACCCGCTCAGTGCGATTAGATTGAGGATGGTACACTGTTGTCTTCAGGTGAACCACCCCCCATTGCTTCCATAATTCTTGGCACCCCCATCGGGTAAAGATCTCATCCTCTGAGCTGGTAAACCCATCGGGTAAAATAGCAGGTAGGTCTTCCGGTCCCGGTCTGAAATGATGTTCTTGGAGCGGCACCCCCCATCGGGTAAAGATCTCATCCTTCAGGGTGGAACATATCTTCTTGGCTGTGGCATTAGCCATAGGGAATAGCTCCACCCATCGGGTAAAATAGTCCACAACCACTTTTCCACGGCCCACACGACAGTGAGGCATTGATTCTCGGTGGTGGAATAATTATACTCCGTGCCCTTCAGTGACCGTGGAAGCATAGGCCACCAGCATAGGCCACCTCTCTTCTCCTTGATTAGTTTGAGCAAGAACGGCGCCGAGCCCGAGGTCACTTGCGTCTGTGTGGACCTGAAAGGTTAATTTGGGATCAGGCTGTGCCAGGACTGGAGGAGATATCAATGCCTGTTTGAGTCTTTCAAAGGAGTCCTGGCACGTTGGTGACCACTCCCAGGGGGATCCCTTCCTCAGCAGCTGGAACAAAGGGGCAGCGATGTCTGCAAACCCATGCACAAATTTGAGGAACCACCCAGCCATCCCCAGGAAGCGCTGGAGACTTTTTTACTTCCTGGGGCGCTGGGTAGTCCAAGATGGACTTAATTTTCTTTGGGTCTACCCGGACCCCGTCTGCCGACACCAAATGGCCGAGGAAGTTCAGATGGTCCTGTAGAAATCTACACTTGGTGTTGAGTGTCAGATGAGCCTTCTGCAGTCGCTGGAAGATGTGATCAAGGTCCTTCAGATGTTGTGAGACAGATGGGGAGAATACGATGATGTCATCAATGTACACAAACAGGTCTTTCCAATGAGTCCCGGAGGACCTGCTCCATTAGCCGTTGGAATGGCGCCCCAGTGTTTTTAAGTCCAAAGGGCATCACCCGAAACTGGAACAACCCCTCCGGGGTGATGACGGTGGTCTTCTCCATGCTACTCTTCCCCATCCTCACCTGCCAATACCCGGACTTCAAATCAAGGGAGCTGAAAACCACAGCCCCATGCAAAGACTCCAAGATGTCATGAATGAGGGGCATGGGGTAAGCATCATCCAAGGTCTTCTTGTTCAGCTCCCGATAGTCCACACAGAATCGGTAGGTCCCGTCGGCCTTCTGAACGAGCACCGCAGGGCTAGCCCATGGCGAGGTGGAAGGCTCAATGACCCCATCCGCCAACATCTGGTCGACCCACTCCTTGATTATTCCTCTTTTCAGAGGCGACACTCTGTAAGCTCTGTGCGAACAGGGACAGGGTCGACTGTGTGAATGTGGTGACACACCACCTCAGTCCGACCCAATTTGTCCGTCCACACAGAGTGCCACCTCCTAAGCAGCGGCTGAACGAGCTCCGGCTGTTCAAGAATAGCCTTCTCTACTGGACTGGGCTCGTCCACCAACTGATCGAGGTAATAACACAAGTTAGGCCAAACCAGATTACCTTGAGCCTTTGTCCCAAACCGATGGACTCCACCCCGGCAACTCATACTCCAGCGCGACAGATGGATGGTAAGACCTACCGACACCAGAGAGTCCATTCCCAGTAACAAGGGCATTGACAGGTGGTCATCTTCCAGGATGTAAACTTCTGTCTCCCAGTGTGTCTCATGTAAGCAGAACCTCATGGGAACCCTGCCCTTTGCCCCGTCGCCCTTCCATCCACAAGAAAGAATTTTACTTTTGCACTTTCCCTTAACTGCTCATGAGGCACTTTAAGCTTTTCCCACAAGCTGTATTTCATAAGGGTATAAGTGCTCCCTGTATCTACGACCGCCTCTCCAGTGACACCCCGCACTTGTATGGGCACCACTAAGAGGGCAAGGTGGCTTGCACCAAGGTGAGATCGGCCCGGGGATCCACTGGGGCTCTCCCTCGTGGGTTCGGACAGGGGACATCTCGAGACGTGGGACCCTTTCGAGACCCACTAAGCCCGATAGCCGCCCAATCCTTTTCCACTCGGGACCCCACCTTCACCAACTCATCGACCGATTTCACGACCCCCCTCAGAGTAGCGGCCACCCGAGGGTCACATGCATCAAGGACACGTCGCAATATCTCTTCCTCACGCATGTCAGATCGCCACTTCAGACACAACACACGGAATTCAAAGACAAAGTCCCGGAGGCTCTGCGATGATTTTTGTACAAAGGTCCGGAGCTTTTCTTCCAACAGCGCCTGGTATTCGTCAGAGAGGAACGCATTCAGGAAAGCAGCGCGAAACTCCGCCCAGGAGTTGTATTTGTGCCGCTCAGCAAACCACCAAGAGCGTGCCGGCTCGCTGAGTGCCGTGTTCAGGAATCCCCGCAGCTCGGCTCCACTCGGAGGATGCAGCTCCACGAACATGTCGACCTCTTCTACAAAGTCGACAATGCCCGTGGGTGCACCCTGAGGGGCCAGCTTTGGAAACTCCATTCGCGGCACCACAACGGACAAGGATGACTGTCTCCAGTCGTTCCTCCCTCCCGTTACAGGAGTCGACTGCCCCAGTGGCTGCGTGACGGCACGCCAGCTCTCTTGCACCTGCCTCCTGATCTCCTCTCTCATATTGGCTTCCAGGCGCTGCACACACTTCGCTAAGGACTGTTCCAGACACTGCACCCTCACAACCGCCTCTCCGGAAACTCGGGCGGCTGTGGCATCGATAAGGTCATGGACAGTTTCATCACGATTCGGAAAACTGCGGGCGACGTCCTCAACCCGCGTCTCTAGCTGTTCTAGGCGCAGCGTCAGGTCTTGCAGAAGCTGTCCCTCGTCGATCTCAGGCTGCTCCGGACTGGAGACACACAGGGTATCCAGCAGGCTCAACTCCTCCTCGAGAGGGGCTCTGACCGTAACATGACGCGGCCTAGGCAGTGGACGCACATCAACCAGCGGCTCACTTAGTTCAAGTTCCTCACCCTGCACTGCGCTTACAACAGACATGCTTCTGAAAGGGTGTTAGTGAAGTCGCACTAGAAGGTGTCGTAAATAACCCTGGCTCCTACCCGGCTCGCCAAAATCTGTAGCGGTCAGAAGCCGCTAAGATTCACACCGTCGTGCGTGACGGTGATTTATTTATTTTACTCGAGGATTACCAGGGACAACCCCAGCCTTGGCACGACACACACACACTACAGAGACAACAAAGAAAAACACGCTGGGAACTTAAACGATAAAAAAGTATAATGAAATTAAATTAACTAAATGAAAACAATAATACGACCCCTGATCCCTTCGGCGATATTACATTTAACAGATAAACACGACAACCACGCAGTAAAGTCCATGGATGAAAGGAGCAGCAGTGAAGTTAAGTCCAGCGATTTGCATGAAGAGAGGGAAATGGAAAAAAACACAGTCCTACCGGTAATTGTTGAAGTATGATGGCAGATGAATGGTTCAGGAGCGCTCCTTCTTCCGGGTAAGCCAATGAATCCAGACACCGTCCTCAGTAAACAGTAGACAGGTAGACAAATGATAACCAGACCCCAACAAACAATACAATCCAGGACACGAAGATGTATGGCAGAAAAATGGCAGGCAATTCAACAGATAAATACAAGCACCAAACAAACTTTTTTCTCCCTTCGACCCCTGCCCTTCTTTTAAACCCCTCTGGCCACCTTTGACCCCCAACAGCCCCTGAAAGGACTGCTGGGAGATGCAGTTCTAACTAATGGTAGCACTGCTACACACTGCATCCACTGAACAGGATCATCTCCAGACAGAGGAACAGCTTCAGCGACAGACAGACTGCTGTCACCATCCTGCTCCACTGACAGACTGAGGAGACCCCACATTATCCACCTGGGGGGGGGGGTAAACGTTAACATGATACAAAGTTATTGTCTGTTATACCTGCATTGGTATCACTCTTTAATTTAATATTGTTCTTTATCAGTATGCTGCTGCTGGAGTATGGGAATTTCCCCTTGGGGATTAATAAAGTATCTATCTATCTATCTATCTATATAGCCCCTTCATATTCCGTCTGTCAGTTGTCTGTCCGTCTATCTGTCTATCTATTATTGTATAGTGCCTTTCATTATCTGTCTGTTACATAGCTTCCTTCATATTCCGTCTGTCTGTCTGTCTGTTATTATATAGTGCCTTTTCATTATCTGTCTGTTATATAGCTTCCTTCATATTCCGTCTGTCAGTTGTCTTATTTTATAGTGCCTTTCATTATCTGTATGTTATATAGCCCCTTCATATTCTGTCTGTCAGTTGTCTGTCCGTCTATCTGTCTATCTATTATTGTATAGTGCCTTTCATTATCTGTCTGTTACATAGCTTCCTTCATATTCTGTCTGTCTCAATCATGATAGGGTTCAGTGATTCACCACCTAATCTTCTTGTCGCCTCTCTATCTTCATGGAATTTCTTCATTGCCCTTTATGATATCTGTGTTGTGCAGGTTATGTCAACTTGTCACTCAGAATTGAGCCATTTTGAGCGTGTGCCCCCTGTGATGGGCGACTGTCCTGTCCAGGTTTCATTCGTCCTTTTGTCCCTGACACACTTAAGATGGGCTCTAACTCTGACTTACAAGTCAGAAGGTGGAGGCCTGGCTCTGTAATGCAGACGGGTTGATGATCTGTAAAGGCCAGCACTGCTTGGTTGTTTCCTGACAAGCAGGACCACCCCCTGGATTGAACAACAGAACATTAGAACACTCCAAAACGAGAACAGGCCATTCAGCCCAACAAAGCTTGCCAATCCCATCCACCCACTTCCTCCAAAAAAACATCAAGTAGAGTCCAGAAAGTCCCCAAAGTCTTACTGTCCACCCAATACTTGACAGCTTATTCCAAGTGTCTATCGTTCTTTGTGTAAAGAAAAACTTCCTAATGTTTGTGCAAAATTCACCCTTAACTGGGTGCCAGTCCAGCGCAGGCCCACTGACACGCACTCTCACGCGCACGCGTTACCAGGCATCCTAATGTGGGAGTCTCTCAGTTTTCTAAGCCACTGATCCACAGTTCATGCTACATGGGGGGGCTAAACAGGACCCACCCTCAAACAGGATGGCAGTGCATTCCAAGGTTTACATTTTGCGGGATTTGCTTGTCAGTCTATACAGAAACATCAAGAGCAGCATCAGAGCTGAGAAGGAAGCACTTTGAAGAATGAAGAACAGCGCTGTGCAGAATTGACAGCAGGATGTTTAGTGAGCCCGAAACTTCTGAATGACTTGAGGACTCGCCGTTAAACAGCCAATGACAGCAGGACACTGCACGCCACATCCAATTAAAATGAAGAGCGACAAGTCTGTGTGTGTTAGATGGTCAGTCCATCAGTCTGGTGGGACGGGCTTTCAACAGGCGGAGACGGCCGAGTGACTCCCAAGGACGGAGGTGGCATAAATCATCAAAATCATAATTCATAGAAATCATAACTCTGAGCTGCCAAAAGTTTCAGTTATTTCCGGAGGATCGATAGCTTTTCAATCAGTACTCTGCTGTGGAGTTGGTTTGAGGCGTTTTAATCAAACAATTCATTCTTTTGTATAACACTTCAAAGTATTGCACCCAAGGGAAAAGGGTAAAAGAGTGACAAAAACTGATGTGGACTATAAATACACTACACGCTGTAGAGCCGCTTGCATTCAATGCTGGGTATTCTGAGAGGAAAACAAGAAATTAAAGCAAAAATCTTCATGTCGGTCTGCTCTGCAGTCGTCTCCTCATTCAGTCAAAGACAGGAATTCCTTCCAATTGGTATGCAGCTCCTGAAAAAGCCCAAAATGTGACCGTGGTGTTCATTATTGAATGTCATTGACCGTTTTGTCCTATAAGAGGTTTGTTTTAAGTGACCACTAACTCCTTAAGACTGCATAAAACGTGAGCCCGCAGCACCTAGTAGAGCCATCACTGAAAACAATGGAAGAGTTTTAGGAGACCTCCTTAATGGATCTGACAGTACCCAAAGTGGCAAAAAAAAAAGATATCAGCTGAAAAGAAATGCCAGCCGAGTGTTCTCTGGCGCCTGTCGAGCCTGAAATGCCACTCACTGCCTCGCTACCAATTAGATGCAAAAACTTGAATGAAGACAGAAAAAATAAAAAGTGTAAAAGACGGGAAGAAGTGGACTTGGACTCGTCCTTGGAAGGCGACGCTTGTCAGGTAGGATGAGGTGAAGTCAAAGTGCTGAAGAAGACGGGCAGGGAATGGGAGAACAGGGCAGATAATTGGAATGTGAACTTAGCACAGGCCTTCTCCTAGGATCTGTCACTGTGTGGACATGGATATGAAAGGCACTATACAAACAATAGACAGACAGACGGACAGAGAGACAGAGAGAGCTAGTAAAAGGCACAACATAATAACAGGTAGGCAGAATCTGAAAGGTGATAGATTAAGAAAAGAGCTTTATTACTATCAATTTAGCAGATGCCTGTCTCCAAAGTGACTTACAAAGCAAGTGAAAATACGTACAAGAGTGATTCGGAGGTGCAATCATCAAAAGCAACAGAGAACAAGAGGGAGTCGTATTCCTACCTTCAAATTGTACCTACAACTAGACTAAGACGCACACCGTTATTGTAAAATCCTGTCGGGACAATGGCAGCCATTCCATAGAAGAGATGCTAAGCTGTTCCGAGGGCAGGGCCCTCCTCACTCACTCACACACCAGCCTCCATTCGAGTCAGTCTACCTCTCGCCACGTGTTGGAGTGCACCTTGCCTCCGCTTAGCTAGCAATATGTGTTTGTTCAACATACATTATCATCTACACATTGTTAAGGAGTAATGTTTGATGTTTTTAAGATTAGAGAGATCAGAGCTATGTGTGTTTTAGAGGGCAGCTGCTGATTGCCAGAGATATCACGGCCATGTGCTTTTCTCCCCACGCGAGGGATGCTCTCCTGCCAGAGCTGAACACGATCAGATACAGTGTCAACGTTTGATGTTTGACCTTCTGCTTGGCCAGAAATACATTTTTTTTAATTGATTTTTAAAGTTTATCCTGTTACACTACTACGTGGGCGGAGCCTCGGGGGACAGCTAGTATTTAATGAAGAGGTGTGTTTTCAAAAGATGAGGGAAAATCTGTGAATCATCAGCATAAAGGTTGTAGGAGAAGCCATGAGAAGAAATACTGTATTTACGCGTGTACCAGATTAGAAAATCAGGTGCGTGTCATACACGAGGAGATGTAATTCTGTAATATTTACTACTTCTGCTTGGGCTCGCTCGCTTGCTCATGCACTCGTACTCATTATCTCTCTCTCTAAACGCTTCCTATACAATCACAACGCGCATCGTACACGGGGCAAAACGAGTTTCGCGATTTTCTTTGTAAAAATTAGGGTGCGCATCTTACACGAGGGCGAGTGGTACACAAGTAAATACGGTAACATTGCCTAAGAATTGAATTTAGAAAGAAAAGAGAACTGAACCCAACACCGATCTCCCGGGACAAACATAAAAGGAGCTGTCTCATCTCGCTTAGGGGAATCCGAATCGAGAGATGAGGGGACCAAACCCTCACCAAAGGAAACTTTATTTCATGGTGGTGGTTAAACTTTTGACTTTTTTGTAAAGGTACTGTGTAGCAGTGCTACCATTAGTTAGAACTGCATCTCCCAGCAGTCCTTGCAGGGGCTGTTGGGGTCAAAGGTGGCCAGAGGGGTTTAAAAGGAGGGCAGGAGTCAAAGAGAAGTTAAGTTTGTTTTGGTCGTTTTGTGCTGGTATTTAACTGTTGAACTGCCTGTCGTTGTCTGCCATATATCATCGTGTCCTGGATTGTATTGTTTGTTGGGGTCTGGATATCATTTGCCTACCTGTTTACTGTTAGAGGACGTTGTCTGGATTCATTGGCTTTCACGGAAGAAGGAGCGCTCCTGAACCATTCATCTGTCAACCTACTTCAGCAACTACCGGTAGGACTGTGTTTTTCCATTTCCCTCGCTTCATTCAAATCACTGGACATAACTTCACCGCTGATTATTTCATACATGGACTTTACTGCGTGGTTGTCGTGTTTACTTGTTAAATGTAATATCGCCGAAGGGATCAGGGGTGGTATTGTTGTTTCAATTAGTTAATTTAATTTCATTATACTTTTTTATCGTTTAAGTTCCCAGCGTGTTTTCTTTGTTGTCTCTGTAGTGTGTGTGTGTCGTGCCAAGGCTGGGGTCGTCCCTGGTAATCCTCGATTAAAATAAATAAATCACCGTCACGCACGACGGTGTGAATCTTAGCGGCTTCTGACCGCTACAACTGTATAAATAAATAACCTTTATTTGTATCCCTGGCTTTGTGGGGTGAAATTGCTTCTGGTGTTTGGTGGCCCCTTGTGGTCACAATAGATACATAGCAGTGGTTGAAAAGGATATTAGGAAGGTTAAAAGACAGTTGGAGAGAAATATTGAGAAAAGGCAAAAGATGACCTAAAGAGATTCTTTCAATATTTTTGTAATAAGAAGGTGAAGAGTATTAGGAACAGTAACGATGAGCAAGAATATCTAGACATGAAAACAGTAAAAGCTTTGAATTTGTACTTTCTTAAAGTTTATCTACATAGAGAAGTCAGTAACCCCTCAGTAGTAACAAGAACTAGTAAGGAGGTACTGAGTGAGTTGGAAAATGTAGAGAGAGAAGTGCGGTTTGGATTAAATAGGCTGAAATCTAACAAATCACCAGGACCAGATAACATTTTTCAGAGTGTTTTAAGGAGGTTAGTAAGTACGGATAGAAACCCTTGACAGATATTATTTGAAAATCTCTGCCCACCACGGGAATGCCTACAGCCTGGAGGCTGGCAAATGTTATCTTGTTGTATAAAGGGGTGATTGGGCAGAGCCAAGTAGCTAATGGCCGGTAAGCCTTGGGCGCATCAGAGTTAAATTAATTGTAGGAATTATTAAGGAAAAGATGTAACGGCCGACCCCTTACCCAGCCGGCAGCTACACCTCCAAGACCTGTGGCCTGTATAATTTACTGAGATGAATCTAACTATTAACCCGTACCTCTAACAAAGTACACTTTTTCCCACATTCGACGGTGTAAATATAAACTCACAAAAGCAGATATGTAAAATTATACTGATTAAATGTATTAAATGAAACAAATGCAAAAATAGAAAGAAACTTAAATATAAATATCCCTCCACCACATCAACAACGAGACACCACCATATATAAATACACAAAACTCTCCCTTGCCTCTGTAACATATAACAAATAACAAAAATGAATGAGATACGGAAATGATCATGAACTTGAACTGTCCTGAATACGGTGGACTGAACTAATGGTGAAGGAGTCGTTTGATTTTCCCGGAACAAAATAGAACAGCCTCACCGTGGATCCTCGGTGCGTGGTGGATGATGAAGTCCGACCCCGGGGTCTCTCGTGATGAGGATATTGAAGTCAGTCCGGCGAATTGAAAAACAAACTGGATGAAATGCGCGAGGTGGAATACGGCAGGTATAGATGGCTTGTGGTCGTGAAATGAAAAAGTCTCCTTCTCTTCTCTTCTAATGGCTTAAATAGTCCTGTGACGGCTGTAATTGATTAATAGTGAACAGGTGTTTTCCAGGTTTGAGGTTGTGGTCTTCTTCCATTATCCGGACGGCATTTACTGATACACACACAAACAGCAAACGGGACAATGAAACGAGACGCACTCAGTATTGACATCTGACAACACTAGCTACTGTATGTAGCCCCGCTACAAAGATCAAGCAGCACAAGTCGAGAACAGGAGTGTCAGCGAGCAGTCAGGCGAGGAGGGATGCATTTCACAAATATGCAGGAATTCTATGAGGGACAACAGAAGCATACAATAAGGAAGGTGCATTTGATACGGTTTATCTTGTTTTCCAGAAAGCTTTTGGGAAGTTGTAGCGCTGCCACATAAATATAATCTGTTTTTCTGCTGTCGATCGGGTGTTGTGGGGATCGTTCTTACAGCCTGAGGTGGGACTGCCGGTTTTCTCTTCTTTTTTTGTGGGGAGCAATTTGCATAAAGTGCGCCATTTAAAGGGAGAGAAGAGAGCTAAGAAGATGGGGGGCTGGGTTCGAAAGAAGCAGATTAGCTACTGCAGGGACCATGTGACAAAGTCCAGGAGCTTCTACAGTCCTATCAGAAGTGTGGAAGTAATTCTTTTTGACCGGGGAATTGAACGTTCTGCCATTTCCTATGGACTCGGTGAGTTATATCAAAGGACTTACTGTTCTGTATCATGGCCCAAGACTGGCTCTATATTGATTGCTGCTAAGAGTCCACAATTGCTAGAACCGATCGTGTCGCCTTCCAGCATCAGGAGTCAGAACTATACTTATGTATAAGCTCTGAAAGGGGAACTGGGAGATATTCTTATTGTGTATATATATATATATACTCAGCAAAAAAAGAAACGTCCCTTTTTCAGGACTGTGTATTTCAACAATAATGTTTTAAAAATCCAAATAACTTTACAGATCTTCATTGTAAAGGGTTTAAACAATGTTTTCCATGCATGTTCAATTAACCATAATCAATTAATTAACATGCACCTGTGGAATGGTCGTTAAGACCTTAACAGCTTACAGAAAGTAGGCATTTAAGGTCACAGTTCTAAAACGCAGGACACTAAAGAGACTCGTCTACGGACTGTGAAAGATGCCCAGGGTCCCTGCTCATCAGCGTGAACGTGCATTAGGCATGCTGCAGGGAGGCATGAGGACTGCTGATGTGGCTCGGGCAATAAATTGCCATGTCCGCACTGTGAGACGCCTAAGACAGCTCTACAGGGAGACAGGAAGGACAGCTGATCATCCTCGCAGTGGAAGACCACGTGTAACAACACCTGCACAGGATCGGTACATCCGAATATCACACCTGCGTGACAGGTACAGGATGGCCACAACAACTGCCCGAGTCACACCAGGAACACACAATCGCTCCATCAGTGCTCAGACTGTCCGCAATAGGCTGAGAGAGGCTGGACTGAGGGCTTGTAGGCCTGTTGTAAGGCAGGTCCTTACCAGACATCACCAGCAACAACGCCGCCTATGGGCACAAACCCACCTTCGCTGGACCAGACAGGAGTGGCAAAAAGTGCTCTTCACTGATGAGTCACGGTTTTGTCTCACCAGGGGTGATGGACGGATTCGTGTTTATCGTCGAAGGAATGAGCGTTACACCGAGGCCTGTGCCCTGGAGCGGGATCGATTTGGATCGATGGCTAGGGCCATTCCCCCCAGAGAAGTCCAGGAACTTGCAGGTGCCTTGGTGGAAGAGTGGGGTAACATCTCACAGCAAGAACTGACAAATCTGGTCCAGTCCATGAGGAGGAGATGCACTGCAGTACTTCAAGCAGCTGGTGGCCACACCACATACTGACTGGTACTTTTGATTTTGAGCCTCCCTTCATTCAGGGACACATTGTGAAACATTTTTAGTTTATGTCTTATGGTGTTGACTCTTTTACTGGTCATACAAATATTTACACATTAAGTTTACTGAAAGTAAAAACAGTTGAAAGTCAGAGGACGTTTCTTTTGTAGAATAAGGGGTATACGGGGGATTTATTGGGGTGTTATATTGGCCTCTCCTTTTATCATCTGCCGCCACTTAGGACAGGTTAGCGGTGGTGATCGTCTTGTGTCAGTGTGGCGGGACAATTTGTTACAAAGTTACCACATGAATGGTTTGTGATCAAACTAAAAGAAGTGGAAGTGTGGTGTAGGGGTGGGTATGGAATTGGCTCACACGTTGAAAGCAAAGGTTAATGGTGAAGAGAAGTTTATCGCTATTAGGCGATATTAAAAATGGTGTCCCCCGGGGGTCAGTTGTAGGACTTTTTAGTACACATATACGGTTTGGACATGACTATAATCAACAAGCTAGCAGGGGTGCCACAAGTCAGTACTTGAAATTTCTGCTCTGCTAGATCTGCCCCGGTCAACTGTAAGTGCTATTATGGTGAAGTGTCGAGGAGCGACAGCAGCTCAGCCGGGAAGTGGTAGACCACATAAACTCGCTAAGTGCTGAAGCGTAAAATCCTGTGGGGCATCGCACACAACCGAGTCCCAAACTGCCTGCGGAAGCTGTGGAGCTTCATGAAATGGATTTCCATGGTCGAGCAGCTGCACACCAGCCGAAGATCACAATGAGAAATGCTAATCGTCCGCTGGAGTGGTCCAGATCACACAGTCACTGGACACCGGAGCAGCAGAAACATGTTCTCTGGAGTGATATCCTGACCTGCTCTGTGGGACTTGAAGGATGCCTCACACCATTTTGTTGTGTTTGTGACGCCTCTGTGCAACAGGTCACCTTCTTCTGTGCTCCTGATACTCCATTCTTCTCCTCAATTCCAGAGACTTTCCTAATAAGTTGATTGGTGGCTCTAAATTGTCTCCCTGGGATGTACTGGCACTCCATCTAAGGTCGGTTCCAGATTTGGACCTCAAGCTGCCAGGACACCTGCCAGTCCCCAAAACCACCCAGTGCAGGGTCAGACTATGCCTTGTGCCCATCTGTGTCAAGATACTGCCAGGTTGAGCAAATGAATGGCTGGTTAAGGAAACTGGGAACGGTGTGCATGATTCAGCAAAAGAGGCTTTAATGATTTGAAAGAAAAGTAATCCTGGCTTATCTTGCTTTATGTCACTGCGCTTCATTTTAATAAAATCCATGATTCCGTTTCAGATGATTTAACAGCCCCACGCAACGATAAGACTCCCAAATAAACACACAACACATGGCAGGAAGGAAAACAGGAGCACGATTTTCATCTGAGGACATCACCTCTGCGGTTTATTGAAGCCGATACCTGCATATTGAAGCAGGCGGGCTGCTAAGAGGTAACGAGGGTTCAAACCTGCTTATCCATCTCCGTAGCAACCGGCTCAATGTAATGAATGCCCTGAGTCAGAAAGATAAAAGGAGGCAGAACAAAGCAGACTGGCATGGAGTCTCAAAAACACACTCACACTGCGCCATAAAAAGTAATATACAGCAGTCGGCTTCTAAACAACAGGAGCGGGTCCGTTTAATTGGGACGGAATAATAAAAAACATTAAACTGGAAAATATACCGTCGTGTGAAAAAGTATGTACCCCCCATGACATGCTATTCCTTATTTATAATATAAGGATATGGAGTTTTGATCTTCATTTAAATATATAAAGGGGATGTAATTGAAAAAACCAATGATAATCTGACATTGTGTACGACTCCTAGAGCGGCAGCAAAGGAAAAAAAAAAAATAAAAATCATAATCCGGGGTGCGAGCGACCAACGCTGCTTTCCTACTACACCACCCCAAGTACAGCAACACACCAGTGAATGCAGAGTTAAAAAATGATTATTGGAAGAAATGACACACACTTACTGTAACAAAAACCCAATATACATATTGTATACACACCGATCACAGCACAAAACACTTAACCACATATACTTACTAATACGTATAATTGGTGAAAGAGAAAAAGAAAACAAACATGTATTTTTAGTCCTTTAAGTATTCTCTGTAAGGGACGACTATCCCAGTGTGCGGTGGGGAATGATGCGCTGAACCATACCGCCCTGTTCCGGGAAACGTACAGATCACCAGTCCCATGTGCTGGCCCGTCAAGTCCAAACTTGAAACTAGTTTGTCCTGAAATGAACCCGGTTTCACCTGACGTTTTCCTCTGATGGCGTCCGCTTCTCTCTTGACTCTGCGCTTCCTCTCTCCTTTTTCCCGCCACCAATTTACATACCGTTGGCCCCTCCCCTTAGGTGCTCCCCTCCCCAAGTACCATTGGCCGGCCTTACAAATTAAGCCATTCCACCAATAATAGGAATGAGGAAAGGTGACACTCACAGTGAGACACACACACGCACACATATTCCAGACGGCTGTTACAATTGTAATAATTCAATTAATAGATATGCCATTTCCACCTCTGGAAACAGTAAGCCCACCTTTTGGGTGTATAATAGCTGGTATTGCCCCTTTGTTTAACTGTCCAGTAAGCTCTGGCATCGACTGGCAGGAAGTTTCTTCTACTCGCTTCTCCATGCAGAATTGTGTCAACTGTGTGATATCTGAGGGGTGTCCTGCGTGCCCAAATCCCCCTGCCAGTAGTGTCCTGATGGGTTTTGACTTGGCCATTTCAGACCCCTCCATTTTGTTTCCTTCCAGCCTTTCCTTGGTGCATTAACTGGTGTGTGTTCGTGTTGTGGGGTCCACCTTCAGTTAAATTTCATGGTCTCACATTCTCCTCAAGCACCTTCTGTGTCTGTTAGATTTCAGCTGGGGTTCAAATCCAATGCATTGTGTCGTTTTTGTTCCTCATTGAGCCAATTATTTATTTTCATTTTATTTTTGTTAACTGTCTATCTTAAGTATTTTCTTAGCTTGTGTTATGTTCTCTGTGTTTTGCGGGTGATCTCCCCCCATTACTGCCCTCCGCCCTATACATCCAGAGGGTCTTCCATAGTTGCTGGTGATCATTTAGAATGTGCTGGTGAGTTTTCTTGTGCTATCAGCTGTGCTTTGTAATTTTTTTGAGCTCTTTTGAGCGCGGTTTGAATACTGCATTGGGAATTTGTTTGCGGGCGGCACGGTGGCGCAGTGGGTAGCGCTGCTGCCTCGCAGTTAGGAGACCCGGGTTTGCTTCCCGGGTCCTCCCTGCATGGGTTTCCTCCCACGGTCCAAAGACATGAAGGTTAGGTGTGTTGGCGATCCTCAATTGTCCCTAGTGTGTGCTTGGTGTTTGTGTGCCCTGCGGTGGACTGGCGCCCTGCCCGGGGTTTGTTTCCTGCCTTGCACCCTGTGTTGGCTGCAGCAGACCTCCGTGACCCTGTAGTTAGGATATAGCGGGTTGGATGATGGGTGGAAGATCAAATCTTAATATGTCTTCATAGGACAAAAAGGTAAAGCCTTTCATGGGGTGCACTAACTTTCTCACAGGGCTGGACATTAATGCTGAATATGCAAGGCAAGTGAGTTTCAAAGTTCACAAGCAAATATGTACAGTACAGAACTCATTTGGATTCATTGCTGTGTTCTGTTGTGGGTTTATATTTTTTCTTTCATATTAAATATTAATTTCATATTCATGATTCAGGAAATAGAAGTTGCTTTGCAAAAAGGATTGGCTCCGGGCCAGCTTTTAGTTAAATATGTGGTTGTCTCTAGAAAAAAAAAAAAGAAGAAAATGGTAGTCTGTTGTTTGTCCTTTGATAACCTACCCTTCAAGCCAAGGAAAGAGTATCCCTCAGCGGATTAAGAAAACGGATGGATAAGCGGAGCCTCACTAATTTGTAATTGTGGGACTGAGCGTAAAAGCGGCCATGTGGTGTTGTGGATAGAATACGCTTTCAAAAACTGCCAGCGTGGGAAGTCTCAATGGCATCAAGAAAATGTTAGGCAATGTGAGTTTGTGTGACCGGATAGCACGTGGACAGCACTAACATAGCACTCCTCTGGACTCCATTGTGATTAGCATTAGGGGGTGCAGCCCGATGGGCGGCGAGGGAGTTGTTGGGCACAAGTATCTATCTGTCTATTATATAGTGCCTTTCATATCTATCTATCAATTATATAGTGCCTTTCATATCTATCTATCAATTATATAGTGCCTTTCATATCTATCTATGTATTATATAGTGCCTTTCATATCTATCTATCTATCTATTATATAGTGCCTTTCATAGCTATCTATCTATTATATAGTGCCTTTTATAGCTATCTATCAATTATATAGTGCCTTTCATATCTATCTGTCTATTATATAGTGCCTTTTATAGCTATCTATCTATCTATTATATAGTGCCTTTCATATCTATCTGTCTATGTATTATATAGTGCCTTTCCTATCTATGTATTATATAGTGCCTTTCATATCTATCTATCTATCTATGTATTATATAGTGCCTTTCATATATATCTATCTATCTATTCTGCACACATTTTACAAAAGCTAAACATTGTAGCACAGGCCTGAGTGCCAATGGATTCTCAGGCTTTACTTTGCTCTCTTAGGTGGCTCTGTAGCCTTAGAAGGGCCGATGTCCGCAGGCATAACGTTTATGTCATGTGCTTTTTTTTCTGGATTTTTGGTTGATATTCTGTTTCTCTCCATTAAAATGAAACTACAAACTACTAAATGAACTTACAAATTCAACAGGGGATCAAAATCTTATTTCCCCAGCTGTACACATGGAATAATGCTGTGTTCCAATTGAAATGAGAAGTCAGAGTTTCCTAACCCCAAGTTGGAATTTTCAACTGGAACACCCCCACAAGTCAGTTTGTCCGAGTTTGATGATGACATGAGTCCAAAATGGCGACCTACACCGTGAACTTTAGTGAAAGCTGAAGTATTCTACTGTTTATTAGCACTTGTGTCTCACTAAATCGGTGATACACACAGTGCTGTCCAACCTCTACCTCTGGACATGTTGTTATGGTGGTGGGATGTGCAAAATACCGCGTAACGTGGTGTTCAATAGAAAGAGCGAGTGCAACAGAGGTATTCCTGGAGGGTGTCTGTATTGTTTTTCCGAATGTCTTACTGTAGAGCAGTCAACTTGGCTGTGACGTCATTCCCATCTCAAACATCCGACTTTTGAGGTAAATGAAACGCAGATCGGACTGGCCAGCGTTTGTTGGGCTGAATGGCCTCTTCTCGTCCTGATTTGCTCTAATGTTCTTATTGACCAAACTTTATCCTCTCCCAGTGTTAGCTTGAACAATTTTTAAATTAAGAAGCCGGACAATGGTTGTGTATGTTCAAAGACCAAAAGGCAGGTGGGACATGAGCTTTAAAATTAAAGAAGGCCTTTTTTTTTTCTTTTGTCCACGTTATCCCCACGGCTCTTATCACAGTAGCCAGTAGCATAAGGCGCTTTATTAAAGCTGGTGGTTGCTGCTGGCACATAATTACAGGATGTCTGTGTACACTTCTTTCCAGAGTTTACCGAGCCTGACACATAAAAATCTAAATATTTAAACTCTTCCAATATTAGGCAGACCCAGAGCCGTCCACGTCACTACAGGTTTTGTTTTCCTCTCTCTCTGTATTTTTAATTTCCTGTCTTGAGGTGATAATAAAAGGCGCTCCTGTCGGCCTCCTTATCAGGTCTGGAGTATTCTGACCACAGATTGCTTTCTCAAGTGTTTTGTTCACGTATATCACAAGGAAGCCAACACCTTAAACATCTGCAGGCCATTTGGTAGAAACATTTCTTAATATAACGCGCTCCAAATATTTGTAAATAAAGTCCTGGGAAAAGCAATTGGGATAGACACCCAGCGAGTCTGTTTCTCTCTGGATGACTCGAACGGAGCCCCTTGCCATCCATCTTCATGTGTCTGCTCTTCCCATCACGTAAATATTTTGACAGCCTTACTGAACGAGACGCACAGAAAGCCACTGTGTGTTTATTGAGTGACACTGTGACTTACACGGCTCTTCTGCTGCCTGATGTCAGGGCCATAGGGACACCTCCAGAGTAACAAACCGGGACCCTGCTTCTCCCCTGGCCATTCTATCACTTCTTCACCTCTCTTCGTTTCTTTATCATTAAAGACATTTATTACAGAATTCAAAAAAAGAGAAGCACAAAATAGATGAAAGACTAAAGAAGGCAGAAAGGGTTTGCCTGTAAAGTCCACCCAAGCCAGACAGTCAGTCCATACTTTAAGAGCTGGTTTATAAACAGAGAAAAAACTTCACATACTGTATATAAAACGCTGTAATATTTATAAAGAGGATGTGAAGCTCACAATTCTAACACAATGTCACTCTGAATCTCAGTGTATATATATATATATATATATATATATATATATATATATATACATATAGCAAAATACTCGCAGCGGTGAAATACTGCCTTAAAATTTTTATTAAGAAGAAAATTAAACCTTTTTAAACTGAGGGAAAATATACCAATAATTATTTGTTAAGGATCTCTTTGTATACCACATTGTCAGTTTGGCCCTCCAGTTGTAATCTGACCAAGCTGTGCGCTGAGCTTACTCTTGAGCATGTAACGTACAGTTGGCCATGTGAACAGTAATCTTGAATCAAATCTCACAGCTTGGATTGCTGCTGTCGTAATCGGTTTGAGTTTCATGGTTTGTTTCAATTATGACAGTATTTGTAGGACTCGTGTTGAAGTGACATTCGGCATCTGTCAAGCGTTGTAAGTACACAACCAGTTTCATCGATAACTTCACATCCAGCTTTTGAGAGTTTAAACATTCATGAACATCAAAGTGTCCACTACTCAAATCGTCACCTGTCAATCTAAGATGTTTAAGAGGCATTGGCGGTTGTCCAAAGGTGTAAAATATTTGGCCATTTTAGTACACTTGAAAGTGACAACCGAACAATTCAGCGGCAGCCATCAACTCACATGCAGATCCATAGGTGAAGGGCTTAAGCATTTCACTCTTCTAGTGCTCCTGTGTAGTATAATTATCTCCTGTACCGTCATCAGTCCACACCTTGAACCTGTCCCAGTCATTCAATACATAAGACACAATGGATATCAAGAGTGAGCCTGATATGGCCGTGCAATATGTAACACAGAGAATGGAAAAGGCAGGTGCCATCTGTGGGCATGGAAACCACTCGGTAAGTGACAGTTCTTTGATCGATGGTGATCACCCTGATAGACATGTTAATGGGGGTACGGTTGGAATGATAAAGGAAATGGGTACCTGAACAATGTAAAGTAAGTCTAAAATACCTACACAATAATCGTAATAAACAAACAATAAAACAGCGGAGAAGCCGTGGATTAAATAAAAAGGCTGTAGTTATCAGCAGGGAGACGTGAATCCCGTGGCGACGCAAGGAAGGGAATGTAGAGACCGGAGCGACGGACGGCCTTATATAGGCAGGCAGCCAACAACGTGGGAGGGATTGGGACCCAACGCCACCTCACACGGTGACCGAGCTGCAGGCTATGGACGTATGTATGTACGCAAGTAGGATTTAGTTAGCGTTGGGAACCCACGTACCAAATTTCTTGAAGATGGGCCCATAGGTAACAAAGACCGTTGAAAAGTTCAATAAGTTCACTGTCATACCACTGAAATAAGTAGCAAATTTCAGCCTTCTACCTACATGGGAAGTTGGAGAATTAGTGACGTTGGAAAATTCAATATGGCGGCTGACCGTGGCGTCATACCACTCAAAAAAGTACGTACATTGGTTTCGGTTAGCGCAGGGAAGCCACCTACCAAATTTCATGAAGATGGGGCCATAAATAAGAGAGAAGTTCAACATGGCGGTTGTTGTCGACTGTTATCGACCGTTATGACCGTTACGTGTAACTTAACTTTTGTAAGTAAGCTGTAAGGAATGAGCCTGCCAAATTTCAGCCTTCTACCTACACGGAAACTTGGAGAATTAGTGATGAGTCAGTCAGTCAGTCAGTGCTTTGCCTTTTATTAGTATAGATATAATATATACAATATATAATTAGAATAATATATTATATATATATATATATATTAATATAATATACAGTGGGTACGGAAAGTATTCAGACCCCCTTCAATTGTTCACTCTTTGTTATATTGCAGCCATTTGATAAAATCATTTCAATTAATTTTTTTCCCTCATTAATGTACACACAGCACCCCATATTGACAGACAAAAAAGAATTTTGAAATTGTTGCAGATTTATTAAAAAAGAAAAACTGAAATATCACCTGGTCCTAAGTATTCAGACCCTTTGCTCCGTATTTAGTAGAAGCCCCCTTTTGAGCTCATACAGCCACGAGTCGTCTTGGGAAAGATGCAACACGTTTTTCACACCTGGATTTGGGGATCCTCTGCCATTCCTCCTTGCAGATCCTCTCCAGTTCTGTCAGGTTGGATGGTAAACGTTGGTGGACAGCCATTTTTAGGTCTCTCCAGAGATGCTCAATGGGTTTAAGTCAGGGCTCTGGCTGGGCCATTCAAGAACAGTCACAGAGTTGTTGTGAAGCCACTCCTTTGTTATTTTAGCTGTGTCCTTAGGGTCATTGTCTTGTTGGAAGGTAAACCTTCGGCCCAGTCTGAGGTCCTTAGCACTCTGGAGAAGGTTTTTGTCCAGGATATCCCTGTACTTGGCCGCATTCATCTTACCCTCGATTGCAACCAGTCGTCCTGTCCCTGCAGCTGAAAAACACCCCACAGCATGACGCTGCCACCGCCATGCTTCACTGTGGGGACTGTATTGGACAAGTGATAAGCAGTGCCTGGTTGTCTCCACACATACCGCTTAGAATTAAGGCCAAAAAGTTCTATCTTGGAGTTTGTTAAAAGACACCTGAAGGACTCTGAGATGGTGAGAAATAAGATTCTCTAGTCTGATGAGACCAAGATAGAACTTTTTGGCCTTAATTCTAAGCGGTATGTATGGAGACAACCAGGCACTGCTCATCATATTGTGAATTTCCCCTTGGGATTAATAAAGTATCTATCTATATATTAATATTATCCGCTATATCCTAATGGGGGTCTGCCGGAGCCAATCCCAGCCAACACAGGGCACAAGGCAGGAATCCAATCCTGGGCAGGGTGCCAACCCACCGCAGGACACACACAAACACACCCACACACACCAGGGCCAATTTAGGATCGCCAATCCACCTAACCTGCATGTGTTTGGACTGTGGGAGGAAACAAACCCGGGTCTCCTAACTGCGAGACAGCAGTGCTACCCACTGCGCCACCGTGCCGCCCCACACACAAACACACAGACATAATTCCAAAAATGGTATTTTTGGACTACAGGAGGTCTAAAATGTCAAGATTCGTCAAATCAAATTCAATCAAATACTCCACCTGAAGCGTGGTTGAATAATAGTGGTGTCGTCCAGGATAGGGGAAAGGGTTATAAAGTGCATAAATTTTAAAAAAATGAAACAGAATTAACAATGTGAAAAGGAAAATAATATTTGAAAAGCAACTAAATAATTTCGACGCATCAAGAATTAACTTGAGCTGGGGAAATAATCCATGACAGACTCAAAATAAAGGCTTCATGACCTGCACAGTCCAAAGACTGCGAGACTGAATTTTATACATTAAAGAAGAGGGAAACCATAAAACCCCTGGCCCACAGCCACATAACAGCACCCCTTTTAACTCACCTTTAGAGGTTTATTTCAATTTTTCTTTCTAAATTATAAGAACAAGAAGGTGTCAAATGGTGTATTCCACGAACACAGGCTGAAATTGAACAAAGTTAAGTCCACCACCCAAATTCAAAATTCAATAACTAAAGAGAAGTCTACAGATGGACTGCATAAAGCGACTGGCACCCTGGCCGGTGTTGGCTCCTGCTTGCTCTCATAGTTTCTTGCTGTGACCCTGCACCAGATTGAACACGTTAATTAACCTCATTAGCATCACGTTTTCTCCCGAATAAATGTATGTTGCATTTCTTTAACAAAAACTTTTTAATAGCAAAATTACAGCGGAAAAGGTCCATCAAGTGCCTGCTGCTGTACCGATGCAAACTTAGTAGGCTACACATCCTTAAGGTGATATGTTTGGAAACGATCACCAGTGTTGCAGCTGGGACAGTAGTTGCACGTTTCTTTGCACAATTTTCTCATAATATTTTTCTTGTTGCTTGCTCGTGAGGAGGTAGAATGTCACCACCTGATCTGCACAATCGACGTTGTTATTGTGGGCTACCACAGCACAAGGCTTAGTGACCTCAAGAACATTGACAGCCGCTGCATTGTGAACAGTGCCGAGCGGGCTGACGTCTTTCCAGTCCTTCCACCCGATTGCAATCATTTTGTGTTTTTGACACGCAGCTACTGCACCCCACTACAGGTCCATGTGACTGTGCATATCGTCTCATACAATGCCATCCATTTCACTCTCCGTGTCGATGTCTTATGACCAATTCACATTGTCCTGACTATCACTTGATTCAACTAATGGTTCAGTTTCAGTTTGTCCTAAAACTGGCTTTACATTTCTTCATTTAGATGCCATTGTGAGTTTTGGTTGAAGGCTCCACCCCACTCCTGAATATTGATGAGTTACCATAGAGTGGTAGAGAGAGAGAGGTTATGAGCCTGCACTGATACAGAGCATTGCTGCACCACCACACGACAAACCAACTCGGGATCCAGATTAGGACATTAGAACACTCGAGACGAGAACAGGCCATTCAGCCCACCAACGCTCGCCAGTCCTATCCACTTATTTCTTCCAAGAAAACATCAAGTCGAGTTTTGAAAGTCCCTAACGTCGTACTGTCTACCACACTACTTGGTCGCTTACTCCAAGTGTCTATCGTTCTTTGTGTAAAGAAAAACTTCCTAATGTTTGTGTGAAATTTACCCTTAACAAGTTTTTAAGTGTGTCCCCATGTTCTTGATGAACTCATTTTAAAGTCACCGTCTCGATCCACTGCACTAATTCCCTTCATAATTTTAAACACTTCAATCATGTCACCTCTTAATCTTCTTTTGTTTAAACTGTAAAGGCTCAGCTCTTTTAATCTTTCCTCATAACTCATCCCCTGTAGTCCTCTAATCAGCCTAGTCGCTCTTCTCTGGACGTTTTCTTGTGCTGCTATGTCCTTTTTGTAGCCTGGAGACCCAAACTTCACCCAGTACTCCAGATGAGGCCTCACCAGTGCATTATAAAGACTTCAGCAGAACCTCCTGTGACTTGTACTCCACACATCAGGGCGCTATATAACCTGACATTCTGTTAGCCTTCTTAATGGCTTCTGAACACTGACGGGAAGTCGATAGCTTAGAGTCCACTACGAGTCCTAAATCCTCCTCATAAGGTGGACTCTCGATTTTACGACCGCCCATTGTGTTCAAACCTAACATTTTTTCTTCCTATGTGTAATACTTTGCATTTCCTGACATTAAATTTCATCTGCCACAAATCTGCCCAAGCCTGTCTGCTATCCAAGTCCTTCTGTAATGATATAATGGATTCCAAATGATCTGCTAATCCACCTATCTTGGTATCATCTGCAAACTTAACCAGCTTATTAGGACCCAAGTGCAGCCACCTCCGCACCACACTAGTTCAGATGGAGTGGAACAGTGTGAGGTTTTTTCATGGTGGGTGGAGTGCCAATTCTGCCACCAACCGCCAGGTTTTTCCCAGTAGAATGCACTGAAAAATGCATGATTTTTTTTGTGTCATGATGTTATTTCATCCACAAGATGGCAGCAGAATACTGTCCCGAGCACTATTCAGGGTTAACGGTGTAAGATATGAATCAAACGGGTTAACCTGGGTTACTACTTGGGATCAATCTTATTTTAAGATAGAATTTCCGAGCCTGCCCGATGCTCAGGGTTAATGGCAAGGAGGTTAATGGATGGTGTTAGAAGACACTTGGGATTATAGTGAGCAGAAAGGAAGGACCAGAGGATGAAAACACATTAACAAAAATCAAAGCTGAGGAGAGGCAGAGACGAAAGTGAGATCACTTTCCAAGTGATAAGATAATCAACGCAGCCTGAGGCAAACCATCGAAACAAATGTTTTAAGGTGATAGATTACTGGTACGGTTCAAGAAGAGAAGATGCTTTGATGTTGCTTGCCCCTGTGAGTGTTAAGTTAATATGTTTGATTGAGCAAAAAATAAAACGCAAGTATCTACAATTTAAAATCGAACATCTAGCCCTCTAGGACATTACAGCAGGGGAAGAATGTAACTTTGCACAGCAGGCGCCTTTTTGTCCTTTCATTGTGGCTTCCTTTTCTGTCCGGATGCCAACCTCCATTCCGGCCATGATGCCCGTCCTTTCCGCACGACACTCAAAATAGATATACAGATAGCTAGATGGCATATAGCAAATGGTACTCTTTCTAGGGTTGGAATCCCCATACCAAAGCCCCCCACGTTGGCCCAGTATAGTTAGGATAAGCTCTGGGAGTCTCGACCCTAAATGGAACTGAGTGGCTACGATAACAGATGGATTTTTACCTTGTGATCGTGGGAGACACAGTAACATGAAGAAGTTATAAAGACCAAGGCCAGTAACCAGAAAGAAAATGGCCGTACAGCAGACCCGGGATGTTCAGACCTGCTTATCCAGTTCAAGGTTATGCGATACTCTGGTGCAAAGTATACACCAGAATACAGTGGTGCCTCGGTTTGCGAACGTAATTCATTCTGGAAACGTCCTTGTAATCCAAAGCACTCGTATATCAAAGCAAATTTCCCCATAAGAAATAATGGAAACTCCAGATGATTCGTTCCACAACCCAAAAATATTCATATAAAATGATTAATACAAAATATAAAGGAAAAAATACATAAAACAAATTAACCTGAACTTTACCTTTGAAAAGAATCATGGCTGGTGTGAGGGAGACGAGAGAGACGAGGGTTAGGGTTATTGTGTAGGACGACTTTCACTCTAACTAACGCAATCCCTGCTCTCTGTCGGCTCACTGGAATCTTTTTCGATTTTTTGCGACTTTAACAAGGAGCCTCTCCAATGACAGTTGCTTTTGCCTCCTTTTGAGGATTTCGCAGAAATGTGTCGCTGCTTTGTCGTTAAACAGATTCATTGCTTGCACTGCTGCAACCTTATCCGGGTGGTGCTTTTCTACAAAATTTTGCACTCTTTCCCACATTTTACGCGTTTCCCTAATCTAGTACCGTTATTAAAGAACAGTCGCTATACTCGGACACAAAATTTAAAAAGACTTTACACACACGCACACACACTAGTGGTCACGATGCTATAGTAAGCAGCAACGCTCGTATTTATGTTGACTATACGAGTGAGGCACGCCGACTGAGACCGAGCATGGGAGACGATTACCCACAATCCCACAGCGAGAGAGAGAGAACCACCATCGGCTCAGTTGCGATCACGTGACGCTCGGCCGACAAAGTGTATACGGACTACTCGTATTGCAAGACCTCGCTCGTTTATCAAGTTAAAACGTATTAAAAAACTTTGCTTGTCTCGCAAAACACTCGCAGACCAAGTTACTTGCAATCCAGGGTTTTACTGTAGTTAAATATTTAATTCATATGTCTAAATCCACCCAGATGGTCAATACAATGTTCATATCGTTACAAAGTTATTAAACACTGTTAGAATTTCCTTTCTTCTTGTCTCTATAACAAAATGTCTTGTCTACTGCTAGGCCCTTTCTCGATCCGCCATTTCAGCGGTTCATCCCGACTCTTATTCACGGCACATGGGAGTCGAGGTGTTCTCCAAACGCATGTTTTGCCGATGGGGATATTTGTTGCATTCGTCCCATGAGCCTTTTTGTTTTAATTGAGGACAACCCCTTGGAGAGACGCTTAATATGATGCAGGGCAGAGGCTTCCAGGGAAAATAATTGGGAACAGCTTCAGAGATGCAGACAACAGGGACAGAAGGAGAAGTCACTGGAGATGTTCAATAATTTAGAAGTAAATTCTCTGATCCCGTATGCAGTTAATTATCTGGAGGTCAGCGCTGACCGATTTTACGTGACCTTCTAAGACTTGTACACTGTGGATTTCTTTAAATTATTTTTTAATGCTGGATGCATTTTTACATGGATTTTCAGGGAAAAAAAAAAAACCTGAGTGTTGAATTGATGAGTACAATAGCCAGGAACACCGGTGGGAACTGGAATAGCCAAACATTCAGTTAATATTTATAAATTTACATCATTTGAAAAACTGAAAATATTTTCAGACGGCCTTCATGTGGTAATGCAGGGCTTTTGGCTGTCAATCCAATTTCCTAATCCACTGGAGAAGCGAGCCCTCGTCAAGTGGCATTGGGTACAAGGCAGACGGCAGTACAAGGCCTAGTCCTCACTTTATTCACTTTATTATTCATTTCTCCCTTACCTTCACGCTGAAATGGTGTTTCAACCACCAAAAACATATCATTTGGATAATGTTCTCCAAAGTGTGTAAATCTGAGAGCGTAGCAGTGAACATTTTGAAAATTCTGAGGTGCAATTTTCATTGGGCACTGATTTACATTTGCTCTGATAATTGCCTTTGTGATCACATTGTTACCGTGGGATTTTCATTCCCTAGTCTCGCTGAAGCCAAACATATCTCTATATTATTAAAAAAAAAAAAAAGGAAAGGAAAGGAAAAGCAGGGTGACAAGACGTGATCTTCTCAGAAGTTCTCGGAAGACACTTAAAAGACCCGCGAGACGCAATCAATATCAAATAAGAGCACAGCCAGCAAAACACTCAGTCGTGTAAAGGCGCGTAGCACACACAGGTCGAGCGCTCTCAGCACATATAAAGCGTATAAGGGCAATACGTTCTGATGAAACGTCAACGACAAAACAAAGAAGAAAGAGCAGCGTGGAGAAAAGAGACCCAAAAGTGTTGGGGTTAAAAAAGGCAGATAAGAGATTATGAAAGCAGTGGAATTCGAAAGGCTCAAACAAACGATGGCGCGATACACATGCAGAGAAAGATACAGAATATGAAAGCAGTACAATCAGAAAGTATTGCAGCATCCCAGCCAGGTTGAAGCCTTTTTGGTTTTAAGTGACTGTTCGGTCCGATTGAGGGAGGGCGGAGTACAGCACAGAAGACTGATAGCGGGGTATTGATTGATGCGGTAAGAGGGGCAAGACATGGGGGATGAGGGATTGAAGAGGGTGCTAGAAAGTTGTGTTAGGGGTTACAAAGTCGGCGATTGTTCAAGTAAAACTTTTGTGACACTTTATCATGTCAGTCGGTACAGTATCAAAGAAAAAAGAGAGAAAAGATCGCATTAGTGTAAACAAAAGGAAATTAATCATCGGGACCAGGCGTAATTGAAAAAATAGCAGGACAAATCGAGGTCAGAAATAAAAGGCAAAGTGTAGACAACAAAGTCTGGCGTCTGAATGTGGAACCCAATGTCTCATACCAGTGACGGGGACCCTGTGCTGTAAACATGGTACTGTCCTTTTGAAGAGACATAAAACCGAGGTCCTGACTACCTGTACTTATAAAAGATTCCTGGGCATCCATCGTAAAGATTTGGGGGGTATCTCGCTGTCCTGGCTAAATTGCCCACCATGGCCTAGTTATTCTGGCCCCCTAATCATCCCCTTCTCTAATTGGCTAACAGACTCTCTCTCTCTCTCTCTCTCTCTCTCTCCACCTAACAGCTCATGTGTGGTGAGCATACTGGCACAAAATGGCTGCCGTCACCTCATCCAGGTTGATGCTGCACATTAGTGGTGGTTGAAGTGGCTCCCCACTCACTGAAGTGCTTTGAGTCATGAGAAAAGTGCTATGTAAATGTAAAGAATTATTATTAACAATAATTTGGTAAAAATACATGTGTTTGGGATGTTGCAAGCATAAAACTGGATGACGTGACACGTGGGTTATGCAACACAAGTAACGTGATGTTTTTCCGTAAACGTTTTAATATTGTTTGTTGTTGTTCGGGGTTGGCCACTGTGAAAGGGTAAAGACGGACACAGAATGAGGTTTGGGGGCAGCCACCTGTATACCTGAAAATAGGCTGCCTAACGATGATGGTTGGTTCCGAGTTTTACAGACTTTAGTCCAAGGGAAAACATGGCGGGTTTAAAGTCAGGCAGGGGAAGTGACGTCCTTTGGGCCCTGAACTGGGAGTAACGTCATCAGGCCCAGAACCTGAAACGATGTCATCGGATCCAGGCGAAATCTCCCGTGGTCAGTCTGCCGATGAAAAACAGTAAGGATCAGTGCACACTGCCATTCCCTGGTCTGGCATGGAATTACCACCCTTTTAGCTGCCTCCCATGCCCCACGTATGTGACACCACCATAGACGCCTATTATATCACAAACTTTGTTCTGCATGAAAACATGAGATTAACATTTTTTCCTCAACCATCCATATGAACTACATGGGGTAAGCAACAAATAAAACATATATATCATTTTTGAGTGGATGAGATAACATGACAACTTAGCTATGAACTACCTGAACGAGCTTTAGGGACTAAATGAAAATAAACGTGTCAGAAATAAATAACAAATAACTTCCTCACCCCCCCCCATAGTTTCATTTTCTAGTCCATCGCTTTTGAAATGCTGCCCACCCCGTTTGAGTCGGCTTACAGAAACCTCACGTTGTTGTTTTTGAAATCAAATCCTTCTTTTCCAATGAAATGATTCTTGCTGCTGCTATCTGGCGGTTTGATCTTCGTCTCCCTAATTACTTGCAAATCTTTAAATGGATGCTTCCTCTAATCTCTTATTATGAAGATCATCCTCCTTTCTGAAACACAGAGGAGTCTGAGGAAAGAGACAAAAAGTCAGCCAGTACGCCTTCAACCTGCGCAATGCAAATGAAGGAGACGGATTAACGAGACGCGACACTCGGGAGCCGCACTCGGGTTCGTTTATTATTTAGCTTTACACCACAATGCCTCGAGTTCAAAAACAAGAAATATAAAAAATAGATCAAGTCCTACTCTGATAGACTCGGAGAATTAGAGTAAATCTGTTTAGTCTCGAGCAGAGGAGACTGCGTGGGGACCTAATGCAGGGTCTTTAAAATCCTCAGAGGCATCGATAACTTAATGGTGAATCACGAACTCGAGACCATCGGTGCAAATGAAAGGGCGGAGCAATTAGGACTGAAGCCAGGAAGCCCCTCATTACACAAAGAGTTGTAGGACTCGGGAACAAACATGGAGTTGAAGCAGAGACCTCAAGAACCTTTAAGAAGAATCTGGATGAGACATTGGGACGGCTTAGCTGTTAGCTAAACAAATGGGCCTGACAGACTGAATGGGCAAATTTCTTGTTTCAAGACAAGTCTTGAGAGCCTTTAAGAAGACTCTAGATGAGATATCGGAACGGCGTAGCTGTTAGCTTAATGACCAGGCTTGATGGACTGAATGGTCTCCTCTCATTTGCCACATTTTTCACCTTCTTATAATGAGGGGGCCACTTCAACCACCACCAATGTGCAGCATCCACCTTGATGATGGGACAGCTGCTGTTCCTGTGCCAGTGTGCTCACCACACATGAGCTATCAGGTAGTGATGGCGTGAGAGAAATAGTTAGCGTGTTGGAAGGCAGACCATCTATGAAAAGATTGGGTTGCTGTTGGTGAGGCCAGCAGGGGGTGCTTATCCTGTGTTGTGAATGTGGATCCCAATGCCCCAGTGGCACCGACCTTCAGATGAAACGTAAAACCGAAGTCTTGACTCTCTGTAGTCATTAAAGATCCCTGGGCATCCTTCATACAGGAACTCATTGGCTCCTTGAGAACAAAGTTCCTGTGGTGGGGAATCGCATAGTCCGAGAGTCTCTTAGGTGCTCATTTTGCAAACTCCAAGCTGGCATTCAAAAAAAGCTCAGATCGGTGGAATGCTGCAGTGCTGGTTGTCCTTCTGGAAGTTTCTCCATTCTCCACACAGGTTCTCTGGAGCTCAGCCAGAATGACCATCAGCTGCTTGGTCAACTCTCTTACCATGGCCCAGTTGTTGCCCAGTTGGGCCTCCTCAGGGAACACTTGTATTTGCTCCAAACATCTTCCATTTAAGGGGATTGGGGGGCCTTCAATGCTGAAGAATTGTTTGGTGGCCTCAACATAATCCTGTCCCTAAGCTCTCTGGGCAATTCCTTCGGCCTCATGGCTTGGTTGTTGCTCACCTGTGGGACCTCCTAGGGGCAGACGTGTGCCTCTCCTAATCACGACAGATCAGTTGAATTGACCGCCGGTGGACTCCAAACACGGCGTAGCAGCGATCAAGAGAACGGGATGCACCTTGGTGTCATAGCGGAGGGTCTGAATACTTTACGTCAATGGGATGTTTGGTTTCTGCAAAATCCAAGTTTGTCATTCTGGGGGTCTTGAATGCTGTTTGTTGCTTTCGTTTCTGTCTCTTAACACCAGAGGTTGTGCCATCTGGTTTTGACCTTTTTGCCCACCTCCTGACCAGTCCTCCAGATTTCTCCTTTTATTGGTTTCATTTCCATTACTGCAGTTCTTCCAAACTTTTAAGCTTCCAAGTTGTTCCAGTGCCAGACATCCATACCGGAGAATGTTCTCGCCACGAAGTCACTGCTGCCCGGTAAGCCTCCCTGCATTCAGTGCAACCTACGTAATCTGGTTTAGAGAACAGCTGGACGTATAAAAGATTTCTGCTGGCGGAACACAAAGCCATCTGCAGGCATGTTGCTTCCCAGTCCAGGCCTCCTCTCTGTCAGTTTCTCCATCAAATTCCTCCAAACTCTTTGACTCTGTTGGCAGCTGATTTTTCTGATTAGGTGCAAACTTACATGATTGCCACATCCTTAGTCTTCCATGTGCGTAACTGTCAAGAAAAATGTAATAATATGGACAAACATGGGCTTTATCGCTGACAGATGGTCAGCGCTTCCTCAGGAATAGTCTGAGGAAAAAACTGTTAAGCAATCTCTGCTGCCGAAGTCTCCATGAGGAGCATAAAATGAGACGAGACGTCTCAGCTGGCTAACTGACTAATCAAAGACCCTCGGGTGTGTCTGCTCTAACAACAGGCCTGTGTAAAGAACGGCCCCGAGTCCGAGCGCACAGACTGTTATATCACCTGGACTCCATGTTTGTTTAGCACAAGCAAACTGAAATGAAAATGCATGCTGTCGATGCCTTGGAGGAGATCAAGCAGCTGCGTTAGACCACCGTGAAGTGCTCAGGGCTGAACAGTGTAGAGGTGATGCTGTCTCTGCTTCATCTAAATTCAGAACCATTCAAGAAATAAATAAAGTATTTAAAGATATATAGACAGCCTAATTCATTCTCCAGTAGATACAGCAGATTCAGAAAGTCTTCAGACCCCCTGCGCTAGCTGCACACTTTACTTTGCTGTAAATTTTCATTTTAAATGGATACATTTGCCATTTTTGCCTGTCAACCTACATCCCATAATGCCAAAGTGAAAATGTGTTGTAAGAAAGGTTCACAAACCTGAAATCCCTCGTCATAGAAGTATCCAGACCCTTCATTCAGTACTTTGTAAAAGCCCCTTTGGCCGTGTCTACAGCTACAGGGGACGTCTCTTCAAGCTTTGCATACCACACCCTGGATTTGGGCAGTTTATTCCATTTTTTCTGACCGGTGCCATTCAGTTATATGGGAAGCGTCTGAACCATCGTTCTGAGGTGCTGTGCACTCTGGCATAGTGATGGGCATTTTGATTTTGATTATACTGAATCAGTTGATTTGAACTACCTGTATAAGTGCATCGATTCTTTCGAGTTATTCGATTTGTTTGCATTATTTTTAAGATCAGCTGCTGGTGCAAATGTTCAGTCAGGGCTGGGGGTCACCCTCCCATCACCAATATCATTTTTATAACTCGGTATATTATTTTGTGTATATGTTTTCATGCATGTGCACCTGGCGATCTCCTTCCTGGCTCTGCTGAGGTAAGTGATACTACTCTGTGATGAAAGGGGAATATTTATCTATCTATCTTATCCTGCCTAGTACACTAAAATTAAATTCTATCTATCTAATCCTGCCTACTACACTAAAATTAAATTCTATCTAATCCTGCCCACTACACTAAAATTAAATTCTATCTAATCCTGCCCACTACACTAAAATTAAATTCTATCTATCTAATCCTGCCTACTACACTAAAATTAAATTCAATCTAATCCTGCCTACTACACTAAAATTAAATTCTATCTATCTAATCCTGCCTACTACACTAAAATTAAATTCTATCTATTGTAAAAAAGACAAGAAACAATCATAAAGGTTTGGGGTTTCCGGCCCAGTATACTGTAGAAATATAGATTTGTTTGAAAAATATATCCACAACGGTCAAACATAGCAGCACGTCAGTTCTTGACCGCCCAAAGATGGCGAAGGAGGAACATTTATGGAGGAGGGACCGGAAGAAGAGAGGTATGCTGGGTAGGAGCCGAGTTGAATGGTGGGATTGCTGATGTCATGGGTTGAATACTGAGGAAGGGCAGAAGTAACAGTGCGGGTAGTGGTGCAGGCAGATTCATGGCGGCGGTGCGTCTTACTTTCTGTGGAAAATAAAGAGAGAAAGGTTAGTACCCCGCCACTCCCTCCTGGCATATGATTTTGCGATATCACTTGGGTCCGTCCGCGGCCCCCCACTCGCACGTGCTTGACACTATCTATCTATTTAATCCTGCCAAATTTACTAAAATCAATTTCTATCTATCTGTCTGTCTGTACATTTCAGTATTTTTCAAATCCTTGTGTTCAGCTCTTCGTTCTTTTGCTCTGTGATGCGCTGGAGTCTCCTCAGTTGCCCTCACTGGGAATCTTCTCAGTACTGTGGAGATAATTGAAGAGGAGAAGGTTAGCGCCAGCACCCCCTCTCAGCCCATAGGGTGATCCATAGCTGTTCATGCGTGACACCAGGCATCGGGTTTGCAATTCCCCCCCAAAGAGTTCCATTTTTTTGGTCTCATTTTTCACCCCCCAGTGTTTTGGGTTTTGGCATCCATGTTCTTGATCTCCTGGTTTTGACCCCCTTTTTTCACCTCCTGGTTCGCTCTTAAGCTCAGTCTGTGCGCAGACATAACAAAGACACGTCCGGGTGTCCCAGAGCCATCTACAGCAATGCCCTCCAAAATCCTGCATCACCCCCCCCAAACGCCTCCGTTTCCCACAGACAGACCACGGCGTAGCACTCAGTTATAAAAAGACCCCTACCAATCGAGAGCAATGTCAACCCTGGCTCTGCTGTACAGAGCCAACTGTGAGCTTTCAACCCTGGAGTGCTAATCAAAATGAAATCCTTCTTTGGAAAAATCAAATCCTCAAACAAATGAGAGTGAAGGTTAAGGATGGCTGGGCCGTTACCCGGTGTTCGGCTGATTGCTAAAGCACTCGGCTTTCTAACTTTCAACCTTTCCACCTCCACAAGCCATTAACTTCCACTTCTGAAGCAGCGTGCTGGTCATTAAAGCTTAAGTAATGAGCATTAATAATTATAATCATAATGTTACAAAAACTGTAGGAGCAATTCCCCTTTCAACCTTTCCTGACATAAAAAACGAACTCTGAAAATATTTCATATTGCTGTAATGGCCACCCACCCCAGAAAGAACAGCCATTTCTTTCAAAGGACTTTGCAACCTGTGGATTAAAATCAGTGAATAAGGCAACTCGCGGACAAAAAGACCTTCTCAAACGAGTCTGTCACCAATAAGGAGCTTAAAGCGGGACGCATAAAGTTTGTATAGCGCCTTGAGAAAGTACTCGGACCCCTTCATTGTTTGACATTGTGGATGCAGCAGCCTTTTGCTAAAATCTTTTACATCTTTTTCTTGTAACTCTCATCATCTAACACTCGATACCCCTAGTAAAAGAATGCAGGAGAAACAGGAAGAAGGTTTGGGGATTCAAACCCCGGTATACTTGAACTTTGTGGAATTTAACACCAAGCGAGTTGTCTCAAAGGACTGAGTCTTAACACGACGGATTCAAGAAGAGAGAGGGGGGCGAATTTACAGAATGGTGGGTAGAGAGGAGCTGCCATGGGAAGCAAGGTCAGGCCTGGGAGTAGATGGTGTGGTGGAGAAATCTTCAGAAAGAAACGAGCAGAGCCTTCAGAAAGGCACTCAGAATTTCAACTTTATTGCATAGCATAGGAAACAATTGCAGCGCACACAAAGCCGTCTCACTTCATGAAATGAGCCCGGTGGTCTGCGCGTTGTTCGTTTTGTAATTCAATTCTAATCACAAAACATCCCCCATTTCGTACATATTTCTCGTCGTCCACTTTCCATGTTATCTTCATAATAATGACTTCGTGCTGTCCCCAGTGGTGTAGCTAGGAGGGGACGGCACATTTTTGGGGCAGCATTATTGGCCAAAACGGCTCAGTACAATTCGCGTCTAAGCAGCAGGGTTCGGAAAAATCTCACACATGAATGAAAAAAGTCAAATTCTCTGATTTTTATCCACAAATGCTTCCAAAATAATTTTCAGACTGTCCTCCTGTGACGCCATCAGACACAGCAGTTGAAATTTATGAGGCGATAACAAAAATAAACATCAACATTACACCGATCATAATTTCTAGGAAGATAAACAACTAATTTACAATGAATAATTTCATTTCGTTATCAATCCGAATGCGCTCTTGCTCTGCCCAGAAAACATCCCCACCTATCACTCGTACACTACACTGGTTCTGGGGTTCGCGGCGTAATTATATTCATCCATCCATCCATCCATTATCCAACCCGTTATATCCTAACTACAGGGTCGCGGGGGGTCTGCTGGAGCCAATCCCAGCCAACACAGGGCGCAAGCGTAATTATATTAATCTAATAATTAAAACACAGCTTATCAGTGCGTCTATACAATATTCTAGTCTAGTTGATCCTTATAAATAACTAGGAGCTTCCCCTTGTTTGCTTCACTCGCCAGCCACTTGACGTCTCTGCCATTCGCATTGTGAAGAGGGGGGCTGAACGCACACCAAGGAGACGCGGTCGCTCCTCCCAAACCCCCTCTTAAACGGCAAGACAAATGGGAAACAAATACAGCTCCTCTTTGCTCAATCAGCTGCAGCTACTGCTAGTGCCATGTGATCTGCATCTCACGCGGCACTTCGAACATTTAAAAGCCTGTCCAGCAGTTGAATAAAGTTACGATAAAACCAAGCACACCATTGTTTTTATTGTGAAATTCCCAATAAGTTTGATGTGTCACATGACCCTCTTCCTATTGAAAAAACAAAAGTTGGATCCAAAATGGCCGACTTCCAAATGGCCACCATGGTCACCACCCACCTTGAAAAGTTTCCCCCCTCACATATACTAATGTGCCACAAACAGGAAGTTAATATCACCAACCATTCCCATTTTATTAAGGGGTATCCATATAAATGGCCCACCCTGTAGACTGAGTGAGAGAGCGACTGGTAGATGTGAAGAGTATTATACAACAGGTAAATAAGTCGATATAAAAAGACATTGTTCATCAGATAGACAGACAGACAGATATGAAAGGCACTACAGTATATAAAATAATATTAACTTACATGAAAGGCAATATATTATGATAGATAGATAGATAGGGAAGGCACTATATAAACTGATGTGAAAGCACTAATTAAAATTAGATTCATTGATATGAAAGCCACTTTATAAACAGATAAATACTTTTTTGATAATCAGATATATAAAAAAATTTATAAAGAATATATTTACATATTTATATTTCTGAGTCCTAACATAAACAATTGAATAAATATGCCCATAATGCATTTTAAATGAACTTGATATAACGTGATCATAAGCCGGCATCACATAACGCAGGACTCTGTTTCTCGCGCTCTGTCCTCTTGCTGGTGGTCTTCGCAGCGACGCTCTTAAAGTCTTTTCTACTCGTCCCCCTCCGTATCCCCACCCAGCTCCAGAGTTCCGCTCCACCATTTTGTTCGTACAAATCAAGTGCGATGTTTCCGAGACGCTGGCTACCTGCTTAGTGCTGATATCTAACGGCTCCTTTATGTGCCCAAATAGTTTTTGTAAATTTTCCAGACGGGATACGGCGTTTTTTTTTTTTTTTTTCCTCTTGCCGAGGGGATAAACTTAGAACAATAAACGTCTCCTCCAGAGTGTGACTGGCTTACCTGCATCAAGACCGTCACTTCACTATTTTTGGAACGGACGCCTTTGCCGGAATGACATGGCTGCCTGCTTATTAATTACCTTCCTGATTTATGGGCTGTCATCCTCCCAAATCACTTGGGTGGTGGTACCCTACTTCTCATTTCCTCTTCAGTTATGTTAATGCAGGTGTAGGACAACTGAGCGGTGGCACCGAGTGACAGCGCTGAACCAGAAGCAATTAAAATGTTGCTGAGTTGGCTGAAAGTGAGTGCGTTCTGCAGCTTTACACATAAATCAGGTGATCAGATGGCGTGCGGTGCTTTTGTTTGAAAGCGAGTGTTGATTAGGATATCTGCCGTAAACACACGCACCTCCGTTTATAGGCAGTGCTACTTTGTGACAAAGCCTAAAGCACAACTCTCTTTAGCGGCGTAAGCCGAGAGCACATCCCTGATGGGGACTACAGACGCGAGTCGCAGCCTTTTATTCAGGGGAAACAAAATGAGTGGAGGTGGTCCTTGGATCATTTCCTGGAGTTTGGGAGTGGGCGCTTGAAATGGGCCCCGTGATGGACTGGTACCACAGCCAAAGGTGGACTGAATAGACCATCAGGGTAGAGTGCCCCCCCCCAGCAGCGCCCCGTGCCCCTGGACCTCCTCTCCTCAATGTGAGGGTGAAGCACAAGGAAAGTCCACAGTTAGCTGGCACTCCCCCTGCTGGCCCTAAGTGTACTTAACACCCCAACTCCTCTGTAGCCCTTAAGCATCTGGGCTGCCTGTCTTGAGAGATGAAGTCAGTCCTCCTCCTTCCATCTGGGGGCTGTGCGTTTGTCACAGTCTGGAGGACAATGACAGGTCTGACATTATTAACTCCCACATATTTATAACCAGCCTCCTTGCTTTTTTTTATTGCAAGTCTTCTGCTGCAGATTTTCTGCTACCGACACCAAGCATTCACAGCAGCCTTCCAAAGTTCACCCCACAGACCTTCATAACAGAGAAAGAAAGCTCAGGGTGGGCATTCACGTTGTAACGCAAGGCACCTCAATCCAATTGCTTTGATGCGAACGGGACTTCACAGGGACCCCAATCCACCCCACCCCTTATTGCTTTAACACAACTGGGACCTCACAGGTGACCTCCTTTATTGATTTGATGTGCTCCAAGCTGGTCAATCCATTAGGTGACATAAGCAGCTGCATAGGGTGCCATCATCTGAGGGGCACTATTTACGAAAGTTAAGGGGTGTGCGCTTCAGACACTTAGGGGGGGACCCAGTCGTTAAACTCTGATGATACTGAGTGGGCACTACTACACTGTAGTACCCACCAGGATGATGCAATGGCAGCCATTGTTATGCCAGTACACTCGCCACACATTAGCTGTTGGGTGGTGAAGTTGTGAGAGATAGTTAGCCAATTAGAGACAGGAGGTGATTAGTGGGCCGGAATGACCAAACTGCATTGGGCTACTTAGCCAGGATGTTGGGGTACGCCCAGTTTTATGTCTCATGCAAAGGATGGCGCCATTTTCACAGCACAGTGCCCTTCATTGCTGCACTGGGGCACGGACATCCACACACAGACCACAGGGTAAGCAGCCCCTGCTGGCCTCGCCAACACCTCTTTCAGCAGCAACTCAAGCTCTTCTAAGGTGGTCTTCCATTCAAGTACCAGCCAGGCATGAACACGCTTAGCTTCAGGTGGTTGGCCTGCTCTGAAGTGCATGTGGTATGGCTGGTGACTCTGTTACCAACACTGTAATGATGAATCATTCTGACACTAGAATGCTGTGGAGTTCAACCAGGGGAACTTTGGACAGGAGCAGATATCTCTCAGCATGCTCCATGTGTGGACTCAACAAGCTGGACCTGCTCGATTCAAATTTCAGTGCCTATACATGTAAACCTGTGGCACAACTGGGCAGATCAGACCACATCCTACTGCCACCTTCAAGCCTGTTATCAGATGGCGGCAGCTTCCCAATTAGCCAAGTGAGAAGTTCTTGTGTGCGTTTGGTGGGGTTACTGGTTTCTTACTGTATAATATTTAGATTCTTATTCAGCTTCTCTAAAGTTTTAATTTCCCTTTGGGTAAAAATAAAATATCCATCTATCATATAGTGCCTTTCATATCTATCTATCTATCTATTATACAGTACCGTTCCTATCTACAGTATCTGTCTATCTATCTTTGTATAGAATACGCTACCGTGGCTGTCCGTTTGTCTGTCCAGGATTTTAAATCACCTGTAGCTTGAAAACCGTTTGAAATATTGACCTGAAATTTAGTACACATATATACTATGTGATGTCTACTGTCCGCTTTCAGGGTGATGATTCACCTCCAAGGTTATTCCTCTTATTTTTATTTTATTTTATTGTAGAATCAACTCTTGGCAGTAGCCAGCAGGGCTGCCGTGCGGCGCATGTGTACGGGCGCCGTTCTCATCCCTACCACCTTCGCTGTCACTTCCCCTACCTTTTCATATCTTAAATCATTCTTGAGGCAGATTTAAGAATTAAGTGCCAGCTTAAGTGAGAATTTAAAGAAAACGAACTAAGCAATTGCAACACCAACACTGACTTAATCAGTTTTAACGCAAAAAGATGCAGACGGAAGAAGCAAAGAAGCGGGACGCTAGGGTGGAGAGAAGAAGAGCCACTCAGGAAGCAGCAAGCAAATCAACCTCTGAGCAAACGAATGGTAAACGTGCAGAGAAAGAGGAGGAAAACTAGGAATGCTCAGGTCATGTATATTCACTGCATGTTATTGTTATAGCAGTGTGCCGTCACTGGTCTATTATAAATTGCCTTTCATGTATATCTATCTGTCTATCCTGCCTACTATACTAAAATTAGAATCCATCTATCTATTATATAGTGCCCTTCATATCTATTTATCTATCTATCATATAGCATCTATCTCTATAGTTCTTTATTTGTCTACTGCATACTGCTTTTCTTTATTTATTGCTCCTGCCTACTATACTAAAATTACGATCTATCTATTATGTAGTGCCTTTCATATCTATTTATCTATCTATCATATATCACCTACCTATATATCTATATAGTGCCTTTTATTATGTCTATCTATCTCTATAATTCCTTATTTGTCTACTGCATACTACTTTTCTTTATCTATCTATCCTGCCTACTATACTAAAATTAAGATCTATCTTTCTATTATGTAGTGACTTTCATGTCTATTATATAGTGCCTTTCATATCTATTTATCTATCTATCATATATCACCTACCTATATATCTATATAGTGCCTTTTATTATGTCTATCTATCTCTATAGTTCCTTATTTGTCTACTGCATACTGCTTTTCTTTATCTATCTGTCTGTCTGTCTGTGACATTATGAGCATATGACTCGACAACGGGACACGTGGATTACATGACATGAGTGTCTGAGGCTTTTTCAGGATTATTTGTTGTTTACTGATGTGCAGTGTTGGTCACCAATGATGTCTGATATATCAGACTCTTTCTTATCTCCGTTCTTTATGAAAACATGGCAGTGAATTTATTTTCTCAGCTATCACTAAGTAACATATAAAAATATCACATTTTTGGGTGGAGTTTTCTTTTAAATACGTCAAAGTAAAAACAGAACAAAACCAACAGGTAGTAACAAATGCAGCATCACCCCGCTGTCATCGGCCTTCCAGCTGATGTTATCATTTTTTTATATTTTGACAAATTTCCTCCCTCGCCACAATCGTCGCCTGATCAATGAATTTCCCATCATTGTATTTTTATAACTTTGTTTAAAGATGTGCCACCATCCTCCACAGTTCATCTTGAGCTCACCGTCTCGACTTTGCACATTAATGGCGGCATTTCGTGAGTCTCACCCCGCTGATAAAAGTCCCGCGTCTCATTAATGCAGCTTCTGGCATTCCGGCTGCCGAGACGGCGATTAACTTGCAGATTAGACAGCCACCTGATTGTTGTTGGCTTCCAGAAGTTTTTCCCTGTAGACTTTGAAATTTCCATCCTAGTGAGTCTCTTGATTATTTCAAAGGGATCTTCGTTTATTGGTAAAACTAGAAATCCTGAGTTTAAAGCTTTATAATAGCATTCTTGTATTTGCAAAATAAATGAAAAATCGAAACCAGAATGGTGGAGTACATACTGTATACAGCAGGAACGTCGGATACGCTGGACGGAATTTATCCACAAACGTTCATTGACCCATTTCGTTAACACACTCAATCCAGTTTCAGACTGGAGGTGGAAGGCTCAGCATGTGGAGCTCATCCTGAGAACATCCTAAACCTTATAGGGATTCAGCAATAATGAGAGACTTTTTAAAATAAAATAAATCTCTTTGATTTTATAACTCACTTCAATGCAAAAGGATAAACGAAAAAAAAAGAGCTTCACCAAAACATCAGATGCAGGCTCTCGTATCTTTTATAAAGTACAGTAAATGTGGTGTAACAACACACATCACAACACAGAAACGTGGCACAAAATGGTGGAGAAAAACACAAAGGAAACAATAAAACGGATAAAAGAATAAAGTCGTGGCACTCCTGGAGCTCGGGTAGGCCTGTTGTCAGGGGTTGTCTTCAAAACTGTGGAATCGCTATACCATTCCAACACACGAGGTGGCGCTGTTAGTAATGCCATCACCTCTTTCACCCTAGACGTGAAGACATCCCGCCGGAAGACGGACGCCGCTTCTACCACACACCTAAACACTCCACCCCTTCAGCAACACTCTACAACATCGGAAGTCGCCGTTCATCGTCAGACCAGCATCTCTGAGCGGCAGGCTCGCAAGCGGGAGCATCTGACTATAGAAGTCACCAGGTCACCACAGCTCTTTTGTTCATTTGTTTGGATTTATTTGGCCTGGCTGGCTGCACCATTAGTTGGGGTTGGCCGTATGGTTCCCTGAACCCTCATCTTGTATTTTCTCTTTTGTTGCACTGTGTACTGAGGGTTTACTTTCTTTGTTGCTTATGGATGTCCAGCAGGGTCTTGTTCTGGGGCATGAGTCGAGCTTATTTGAGTTAACATGATTAAAATGTGTGTGGTTTGCATTGTGAGTGCTCCCCGTGTTTAGTTTGCTCGCTCTCCCCTAGTTACTCTGCGTGTAGTGGGTGCCATATAAGTGTTGTCTTTGGTGTCAGTGATGCCGTCTCCCCTCACTCTTTGTCTCTTTGCCTGATCGTGTTCGCTTGCCCCAGAGCAGAAATAAGTCCTACACCTTTAACTGAGAAGAAGTATGGAAGGTGGGATAATTGCAAGGGCAGGATATGTTGGATAAAAGGGACAGGAAGTCACTCGCAAGGAGGGATGTTCAAAGCCAGCAAGCGCAAGGAGAGAGAAACTTTTATGACAACTACGTGGAGGGGAACCCCGGTTTGCACCATCCAGACAGGAAGGTTGAAAAGCCGGTAGGACTGAAATATCTCTTTTTTTTTTTCTTTTCATTTCTTTCTGGGGAGCTTCCTCATCAACAAATGAAGCCATATGGAAGATAAGGGCCAACCTCACAGATCATCAGGGTGTATGTGTCGGACTGCTACTGTGTCGTTTGTGGGGTTCATGGTGTTCGGTCTTGTCTTTGTCAACTGTGCACAAGTGCGTCATTTTGTATTTCGTGGTTTGAATTCTTAAAATAATTAATTAAATTCGAGCAACGGGCGCTGAGCAGACTCCTGTCAATCATGGAGAATCCACTGCATCCACTGAACAGGGTCATCTCCAGACAGAGGAGCAGCTTCAGAGACAGACTGAGGAGACCCCACACTATGAGACTCTTCAATTACACCCGGGGGGTAAACAATAACATTATACAAAGTTATTGTCAGTTATACCTTCATTGTTATCACTCTTTAATTTAATACACTGTGTGCACAATTATTAGGCAAGTGAGTATTTTGACCATATCATCATTTTTAATGCGTATATTCCAACTCCAAGCTGTATTAACTTGAATGCTTATTGGATTTAAGCACGTCAGGTGATGTGTATTTGTGTAATGAGGGAGGGTGTGGCCTAAGGAGATCAACACCCTATATCAAGGTGTGCAGAATTATTAGGCAGCTAGTTTTCCTCGGGCAAAATGGGCCAAAAAAGAGATTTAACTGACTCTGAAAAGTCAAAAATTGTAAAAAGTCTTTCAGAGGGATGCAGCACTTTTGGAATTGCTAAGATATTGGTGTGTGATCACAGAACCATCAAACATTTTGTTGCAAATCGTCAACAGGGTCGCAAGAAACGTGTTGAGAACAAAAGACGCAAATTAGCTGCCAAAGATTTGAGAAGAATCAAACGTGAAGCTACCAGGAACCCATTATCCTCCAGTACTTTCATATTCCAGAGCTGCAACCTACCTGGAGTGCCCAGAAGTACAAGGTGTTCAGTGCTCAAAGACATGGCCAAGGTAAGGAGGGCTGAAACCCAACCACCACTGAACAAGAAACATAATCAAAACTGGGCCAAGAAATATCTGAAGACAGATTTTTTTCAAAGGTTTTATGAACCGATGAGATGAGAGTGACTCTTGATGGACCAGATGGATGGACCTGTGGATCAGTAATGGGCACAGAGCTCCACTCCAACGTGGAGGTGGGGTACTGGTATGAGCTGGTATTTTTAAAGATGAGCTAGTTGGACCTTTTGCATTGAAGATGAACTCAAAATCAACTCCCAAACCTACTGCCAGTTTTTCGAAGACACTTTCTTCAAACAGTGATACAGGAAGAAGACCATGATTTTTATGCAGGCCAATGCTCCATCACTCGCATCGAAGTTCTCCACTGCGTGGCCAGCCAGTAAAGGCCTTAAAGATGAAGGAATAATGACATGGCCCCTTCCTCATCTGACCTAAACCCTATCGAGAACTTGTGGGCACTTCTTAAACGCTAGATTTACGGGGGAGAAAAACAATACACCTCTCTGAAGAGTGTCTGGGAGGCTGTAGTCACTGCTCCACAAAAAGCTGATCGTCAACAGATCAAGAAACTGACAGACTCCATGAATGGAAAGGCTTATGACTGTTATTGGAAAGAAGGGTGGCTATATTGGTCATTGATTGATTGATTGATTTTTTTGGAAATGTCAGAGATGTTTATTTGTAAATTTTGAGGTGTTTGTTTATTATTCTCACTATAACAGATGAAAATAAACAAGTGAGATGGGAAAGTTTTCATTTTTCCTTTAGTTGCATAATAAATCTGCACACTAATAGTTGCCTAATAATTGTGCGCACATATGTATTCCCCTGATGATGTTCACACTCACATTTCCGTTGTGAAACATTCAGGTTTATTAACATTTTGGATTGACTGATAGCACTGTGTTTGTTCCATATTAAAATTAATCCTCAAAAATACAACTTGCCTAATAATTCTGCACACCCTGTATTGTTCTTTATTAGTATGCTGCTGCTGGAGTATGTGAATTTCCCCTTGGGATTAATAAAGTATCTATCTATCTATCTATCTATTCTTATATCTAATATCACAACTTTCATTATAGATACCATTTATAACTGTGGTGGCTGGTTACTGTCAGGGAAAGGGGGAACATGGGAAGCAATTGGTTCAGAAAAAATTGGCAGCAATTACGATTAGCATCCAACCTGAGCTGGCCAGTTGTGTGGCATCGGATCTTTATACATGGGTGCAGCTCTTTCCTCCCACAGTTCGCAAAACTGATAACTTGAGTAAACCAGGAGATTTGAGCAAAAGGCAAACAAATGGAAATAAGAATATACAAAGAAACCGAAACCCAGTGTCATAAGAACGACAAACAGACACCATAAAGGTTTGGGGCAGCCACCCCTTTAATATGCCCAGGCTGCAAAAAAGGTAGTTAAAGATTGTGAGTTGTTCGCAAGACTGAGTCCAAAGCAGAACTGCTGCAAAATGGCGGCTTTAAAGGCCAGTGGAGGAAGTGATGTCATCAGGGCCAGAATTGGAAGTGATGTCATCAAAGGCGCCGGAAACTCTGTGGGATTTCCCAAGAATGGTCTGCAAGGGATCGAGAATTGCAGTTGGTGCACCCCACCGCCCCCTGGTCAGACGTGGAATTGTCATTATTCAGGCCCTTTAGTTGACTCCTACTCGCACGTGTGTGACACCAGGTGAGAGGTGAATAACGGGTGTCACACACGTGTGTTTAGGAGACAACTAAAGTACTTCAATACATGTGATTCCACGCCAGCCCAGGGGGTGGCAAAGTGCATTCATTTTTCCCTCTCGATCTTTTGCAGACCATTCTAGAGAAATCCCGTCCCTGGAGCAGCCAATGACGTCACTTCCGGTTCTGGTAATGATGACATCACTTCCTCCACTGGCCTTTAAAGCTGCCATCTTGTGTCAAGAGAATCAGTTCTGTTTTGGACTCTGTTATGTAAACATGACAACTCTTTTTGAATCGATTTTGCAGCCGGGAACAATTATACGGGTGGCTGCCCCAGACCACCTCAACGTCTTATGGTCGTTTTTGTGACACGGGCAATAAGTCGAACATCAAGCAAGACATAAAAAGTAAACACACGAGAAGTCAAAGGTGTAAATGAGGTTTAATCTGCACATCGGAGAAGGCTCAGAGCAACAGGCTGTCCCGTCTGCTGATTAATTCAAGGTCATGACCCCAGAGACCACACCCCTAAAACAGCGAAGACATGTGGCTTAAGTAGATGGCCACTGCTAAATTAGACCTTGTGTGTTTTGGATACGTGTGTTCACACGGACACCCCATTCAGGGTTTGTTCCTGCTTTGCACCCAATACTTAACGGGGTGGGCTCCAGCTTCCCGACAACCCTGCTCAGGATAAGTGGGTTTGAAAATGAATGGATGGACATTCCCTTCTCATGCTGCCATGTAAAAGGTGAAATCCCCCCTCGTGATCTCTGATCTTCAGATTGGCTATGAGATGATCTTCTCTGCCATGATAATAAGTGGCACATGTCGCCAGCCTAACGTGACTTATAATTGATCTTATCGACTGCTTAAAGACGATTACTGGCACTAAATGAGGCAAAAAGTGAGTTAATTCATCAGCCGAATGGGTCACACAAACATGAAGTATTAACGTCATTGTGACAGCTAAGCCGCCGGCAGCTCTGTCATGACTGATAGAAAAATAATCAGCCATAAATGATATCTTCAAATATTTATGAGGGTGTTCTCCAGTACAGAAAATGAATGATACAGAGGGCTTCCACAGATGACAGCCTGCCAAAACCCAAATGAGGGAATTACTCGTAATGGGTTTTACGACAGAAAGCCTGGAGACGGCCGAGAAATGTCTGACAACTGAAAGCCAAATGGCTGCACGGAGACGTTCAAAAGTGACGCCGTCTCTCTCGTCTTGTGCCATACTTGGACGTTGCTGCCTCTCAGACTCAGCCTCCTGGGTTTGAACCCCAAGTCCTGTCATCATCTGCATGGTGGCTGCATGTTCTCCCCATGTCTGGTGTTGCCAGGCCTAGCCAGGTTGTTGTTGTTGTGTGTGAATTATTAATCCATTTTATCCATCCATTTACTGAACCCGCTTTCTCTTGAGCAGAGTCTCCTGATGTGGGAATGGACTTTAAGCAATAACGTACTGTACGGTTTTCTGTCATTTATGCATGTAGTGATAAGACACATAATACAGGTTGGCGTAAGGAAATGGAAAATTTTGGAACTAGGTGTTGGCAACCCTGTTGTTGTTTAGAACCCCTTGCCATAAGTTATAATGGAGCAGTGGAGTGGCGCGCAACGAGCATTCACTGTAAAAGCCTTTTATAAGAATGGCGATGGCGTGACTGCTGCACAAAGGGAATTTGGGCATCATTACCAGTTAGGACGTCACGATCGTATCCCGTCTGCTCATGCGATTACAACATGGGTGCGTAATTTCGAAGAGACAGGTTCAGCCATAAAAGAGAAGTCCCCAGGTGGAACCAAATTTCCCATAATGCCCGACAATCGATGGCAGCTATTCGGGAAGGCGCGTCATTTTATGCAATGGTGACATTCCATGGCCTCCGCGATCAGAGATTTTTTTTCTGTAGGGACATCTTAAAAGCCAAGTGTACCGCACACGTCCTGCAACCATTGCTCAAGTAAAAAGGAGGATTGAGGAGGAAATCGCTGGCATTCCTCTTGACATGTGCCGTCGAGCAATGCAGAAACTCCACAACAGGGTGTGAGAAGGTGTACGGAGAAATAGACAACACCTTCATGATGTAATCTTCAAAACATAACATCCATCCATCCATTTTCCAACCCGCTGAATCCGAACACAGGGTCACGGAGGGTCTGCTGGAGCCAATCCCAGCCAACACAGGGTGCAAGGCAGGAACCAATCCCGGGCAGGGCGCCAACCCACCGCAGGACACACACAAACACACACCAAGCACACACTAGAGCCAGTTTCGAATCGCCAGTCCAGCTAACCTGCATGTCTTTGGACTGTGGGAGGAAACCCACACAGACACGGGGAGAACATGCAAACTCCACGCAGGGAGGACCCAGGAAGTGAACCCGGGTCTCCTTACTTACTGCGAGGCAGCAGCGCTACCACTGCGCCACCGTGCCACCCTCAAAACATAACATGAATATTGATTACCTTCATTAATTGCATATCCTGTACACTACATCCATCCATTAATCCATTATATCCAAACTACAGGGTCACGGGGGTCTGCTGGAGCCAATCCCACCCAACAAAGGGCGCAAGGCAGGAAACAAACCCCTGGCAGGGCAAAGCCCACCGCAGCAAATGTATCAACGTCGGATTACAATACACTTAACCAGTCCAACTTCCATCTGAAGTATTGGGGGGGCGCGTATAGGGGAGAAGAGGGGCCGAGGACCGAATATTTTAATGCTATTACATCCTTCAAATATCGTCCACTTCCCTCTCGAGTGGTGAAGTGTAGGAGTCGCGTCCCGTATCGGGCGATTGTTGCATCTTGGTGTGTCAAGGCTTGATTATTTACTGCACTATATTAACACAGAAAATATCGATGGGAGCCGCGATTGGATGAGGGGCCAGTCACGTCACCGATGAATCTTAGGAGCAGGTCCTGGACACGGTCAGTTCATCTTAGCAATGTCTGTTTCATTTTGCAAGCTCTCCCTTAATGGGTTTTGTTCTTTTCTCTCCTTCTTTTCAGGGAGAATGCTCTCAGAGGTGTCACAACATTTTCGTCCTGGAGACGGTTTGCGTGGGATGGTTCTCCCTCGAGTTCTTCTTGCGGTTCATCCAAACACAAAGCAAGTGCGTCTTTCTGAGGACTCCGCTGAATATTATTGATATCATGGCGATCCTGCCGTACTACATCACCCTGATCGTGGACTCCTTGTCTATCCGAAAGAAGACCGTCGGGTCGGGAAACAACTATCTGGAGAAAGTGGGCCTTGTCCTCCGAGTGCTGCGAGCCCTGCGGATTTTTTATGTCATGAGGCTGGCCCGCCATTCCCTGGGCCTCCAGACCCTTGGTCTGACGGTCCGTAGATGCACACGGGAGTTTGGGCTGCTCTTGCTTTTCCTCTGTGTTGCGATGGCCCTCTTCTCCCCATTGGTGTTCCTGGCCGAAAGCGAGATGGGAGCCAAGCAGGAGTTTACCAGCATCCCCGGCTGCTACTGGTGGGCGGTCATTTCCATGACCACGGTTGGCTACGGTGACATGGTGCCCCGAAGCATCCCAGGTCAGGTGGTAGCGCTCAGCAGTATCCTGAGCGGCATCTTGCTCATGGCCTTCCCCGTCACCTCCATCTTTCACACCTTTTCCCGATCCTACCTGGAATTAAAAGAGCAGAATCAAAGAGCCGCCAGGCAAAAACCCGACTCGCAAGACAATTCCAAGTCCCAGAACAGCGACGATTCCCAGGAAACGGACAGCTCTTTCCCAGTGGGGGTGGCGGAATCTTCGATACACAGGAAGTCTGTGACGGCAGCTTTGTTCAAGAGCACGGAAAATAAGCCTTTACCAAAGAACATGACGGGATGAGTGAGGGGAGCGATTCTCATGTGTGTGAATCCTACCGACTACGCCACCTCCTAGAACATTCTAGAAGGATTTTGGGGGGGGGAGTTACTTACTGAAGCCTTTCAAGGACACAAGGGAAACATGAAAACTTTTGCCTTTTCATTCACATAGTTGGGGTTTTTAAATGATATTAATCACCGGAGAGCACATATTTAATGCGGCAGGCTAAAGTTCATACAGCTGATTAGTAACCGGACTTGTATTCTTTTGTTGTCTTTCATGTGCTGTCAAATAAAAATTGGAAAAAGGATTTTCAAAATTTCATTTCACTCTCTGTAGAACTCACACAGACCAAGGCCGGGCCGGGCCGGGCAGGAATCGATCCCGGGTTTCTTGAGATGTTAGGCCTCAGCCCTGTGCCATACGTACTTTCCCAGTACCAAGTGGACTTACAAAAATGAAACCCGTCCAACTTTTCTGTCTGCGCTTTCCATTACAGTGTTGCGAGGTGAGCCGAAGCCGATCCTGACAACAGCGGGTACAAGGCTGAGATGCCAATCCACTGTGGGGCCACTTGGCATGAAGTGCATGCCATTGGGATGTGCGATGAAACCTCGTGGCTATGGGTACAACGGGCAAACTTCTCACACACACACACAGAGTGAGCCGGCCAGGTCCCCGGAGGCGTACGTGCTAACCAGTGTGTCACTGAAGGTACAACCGTCACGCGTTTATTTGTGAACACACGTATTCTTATTCAGGGAGCTGGAGCATCGGGTACAAATGCCAGACAAGGCAGAGTGGACAGTACAGGTACGTATGTGCCGCTTAATGCCCATGATTTGCTCTGTGACGTCAGACATTGTGTGAGCACCATATTATATAGAGTCCTTAGCAGAGCGAGGTGGGATATTGGGGTGTACCTGTTTGGACTAAATAGGGAGGTAACACTACGACGCTCCAGAGACGCGCGGTTTTGGGTCCTGCTGCCTGTACGGTTATACAGTAAACGTTTTATTTGGAAGTAGAGAAAGTTCACATTAAAATAACGTTAGAAAGAACAGTACAGTACTGAGAGCACAATCACTTAGTACACATGAGACACAAGCTGGTGTGTTCACTACGTTCACTGACGCCCGCTACGTCCCGTTCTCTGATCAGGATTCCTGAACTTTATTATAACCTAACAGAACCACAGACATACAGTATCTGTGGTCAGACGCTGCCTGAACCGACATTATGCCGCATGAAGCTGTATTTGAAAATGGGCAAAGTAGCTCCCAGTTTAAGAGTCCCGGGTTCGAATTGCAGACTCAGACACTCCGCAGGCCTGCTTGGGTTTTGTTTTATTCCCAGGCATATCCCTGAGATGCTACAGTAGACAAAGTAATGACTGCCTGATAGACAGAGACACCTGACGACTGGGATTATCAGGGGTGGCACGGTGACGCAGTGGTTAGCGCACACAGATCCAGGGTCCTACACCTGGCCACTGTCGGTGTGGAGTTTGCTTGTTCTCCCTGTGAATGCGTGGATGTTTTTTCACACTCCTACAACACAAAGCTTTTTGCTGTTGTTTTCTAACAATCCACCTTAATAAAAAGACAAGTGTCCGTCTGATTGCTTTGTCTCTGTGATGCCAAAAGATGGCACCTCACAAACATTTGTAGTAATAAAATGCATTGCATTTGTCATTCCAACAGATGGTGCATCACAAACATTAAGACTGCTTTTACAAATCCCATACCAAATGGCATGTAACAGAAACATATGAATTGCATTTATCACTCAAACAGATGGCACACCACAAACGTTGAGACTTCTTTCATGAATCCCATACCAAATGGCATATACCAGAAATGTGTGCATTGCATTTGTCATTTCAACACATGGCACACCACAAACATG